>NW_024881529.1:0-600000 GCF_019059575.1 Amphibalanus amphitrite | reverse complement strand
CTATAAAAATAGCAGTAGGGGAGACCCGGGAGGTATGGGCCCCTGGGAGGTATGGGCCATCGCAGTTTTGAAGAAGTGTTGCGTATTTTTACACATTTGACCGCGTTAACTGATAGCAGCCATTCCGTTATACAACCCACGTGATTTCCAAAATCTTCCCCAGTCTTCTTTGGCAATGAGCGGCGATAAAGCGTTTTTGCCTCCTCGAGTAAAAAAAAAAAAAATACCTCCCGGTGTATTTTGATGGATTGAAAAAGCGCATGGTTTATTAAAAGTTATCTGGAGACAAAATAGTTGATCCCAGATGCCTGGTATCAGGCACACATTGAAGGCGAAAGGCAATCTCACGTACACAGAGTGAAAACCGGGTCTAGCCGATGCCCACTGGAAGAAAATTGCCTTTTCACAAAACCGGCCCATACCTCCCGGGTCTCCCAGGTATTAGCCCTCGCCCGCACATGGGGGGGGGGGGTTGCCACCCTCCTCCACCAGGTAGTCTTTCTGCTCTGCACTCAAACTTTTAGAGCTAGAAGCCTGATGTTTCGTATAGCTGCTCCTCTATCCTTTCTTGATGTCCTCTGAAAATTTCAAGTTTCTGTGGTTTTTGGTTTCGGAGATATGACCTTGTTTTTCAGGTCATGTCATGACCCAAATGACCAATTTTCAACATCTTGCGTTGGCTATCAGGGCCTTGTGAGCTTTTGACACCTTGATTTCGGCCTTTTTTGCCAGTCTTACCTCCCACCTATCATGGAACATGTTGTTCGACGATGTACAGATGTCAAGGTATGGGTGAAGGTCAACCTAGGTCATCTAAAATAAGTGCGTTCTAGGCAAGCTGAATTTACTTTTCGTGAAGTTTTTTTTTTTTTACTGCATTTTTGGTAAAAGCTTCTCAGATCATGATTTCATGTAATATGGACATTGCACACATAAACAATCGGTGCACACATCAGTATACACACAGAAACACACAGACATACAAACACATATCATTGACCTTGACCTAACTTGACCTGAAATGACCTCAGCAGCAAAAGCCTGGTCGGGTAGAGTGACAAAGAGGTTCTAGCTGGCTTGGCACCAGAAAACGGCATCGTCATCGGTATATGACAAGCAGCGCACTTGATATCCAACGGTGACCCAAAGCAGCAATATTTTTTTAGTTTGACCTGACCTGGAAGGTCAATGACTGACCTGAGAAGGTAAAACTGGGTATCATTGGATTCGTCTCTTCCCAAAGAATCTTTTTGGTCTTTACCACGAAGCTCTATCTCCAACAGGAACGAAATGGCGCGGGGGGGGGTGGCAACCACCCCATGTGCGTTGTAGGATGGGAAAATGGCATGTGCGGGCGAGGGTTAATAACCCCTTTACTCCAACCTATCACAAACAGTACCTTTTTTGGTCTCTTCGACCTTGGCCTTTTTGGCGGGCGGCTCGTCGTCCTTGCTCTCCGCGGGTTCCTGTTTGGGCGGCTGCAGCATCTTGTCGACGTCAGTGCGGCCGTTCAGTTCCTCGGGACGCTCCCAGACGGATGTGCGCGTCGACGGGTTGTAGAAGAACACCCGGCCGTCCCCGGTCCACACCACGCACCTAACGGATGGAAAGAGAGAGCGGGAGGGGCGGGGGCGGGGATCATAGATGACCACGCGGGAGTCCCCGGTCGCAGTCCACACCACGCACCAACTGGAGACAAAAGACGTGTGGTGAGTTATATAAAACACTCAGTTCTGTAGCCTATGTTGTCTCGAAACCATTGACACACAGACTCTCGTTCGTCCCGTTTGCCTACCATGCTGCACATACCGCCGCCATCCAATGCTGGCGGTGCACTCACCAGGGCGAGCCGGGCACGGGCGTGGAGCTGACCGGACGGCTCTCGTCCTCCTGTTTGGCCGGCGCCGGTTCCTCCACCTCCTCCACCTCGAGCGGCTCAGACTTCACCTCGACCGGCTCAGGCGTCACCTCGAGCGGCTCAGAATTCACCTCAAGCGGCTCAGACTTCACCTCGAGCGGCTCAGGCGTCACCTCAAGCGGCTCAGACTTCACCTCGAGCGGCTCAGACTTCACCTCGATCAGCTCAGGCGTCACCTCAAGCGGCTCAGACTTCACCTCGAGCGGCTCAGACTTCACCTCGATCAGCTCAGACTCCACCTCGAGCAGCTCGGTGGGGTTGATCTCGCCGGCAGCTACGGCGGCGGCGGCTGGCGGCACAGGGCGGCGGCCGGTCAGACACGACCCAAGGCAACGACTGGCTCGTCAGACGCGGCACCACTTAGGTACCAGCTGCGTCAGTACAGACACAAGGGAAGAACCCGATCTACAGCCGTCACCGGACCTCTGAGCAATTCACCCCACCTCAAGTATAAGGATAAACACTGAGGCCCAGTCGTCCCCGGACACATTAACATTTTCGCGAGTACAATAGTCTCACTGACATTGTCCGTAATGCAACAAACTAGGTCGTCTAATCAGCTGCCGCCGGAATATTTACACGACCCTCCCTTCTGACTCCGCCCCCTATTAAAACGCACCTCCACTCAGTCATGCACGCGGCGCGCGGCCGCTGCTGCTGCAGACTCACCCTCCAAGTCTGCGGTCTGGGGCGGCGGCGCAGAGTGGTGTCTCGGCCGCGGGCCCGAGAACGGCGGCGGCCCGGACGGAGGGCCCATCGGGTCGCTCCAATGCCCCGGCGGCGGGCCCATGCCCCGGCCGCCCATACCCGGCGGGCCCGGCGGGTACGGCTCCTGCGGCGGCGGCACACGGGGCAGGGTCAGCTGGGGCAGAGCAGTGCTGCGAGGAACGTGTGCGCAGCACAGCAGCAAGCACACGAAATTCGGCGATCAAGCAGCCTAAGAAAACTGCGAGCTGGCATTTAATGCTGCTGTAACCAGCCCACATATCACAAGATGTAGAAAACCAGCGTGTAATTAGCGCGACATGAACGACTACTTTACAAACGCCATCACTGCGCTGGCCGCTGTGTCGAACAATATGTACCGGCAGCCGAGAATAAATGGACGAACTAAAACAGACTCATATAGTCCCTGAGACCAGAACGGTGCCATGGCCGGCGTCGCCACTCACCATCGGCCCACCGGGACCCATCATGCCCGGGTGCGGGTCCCAGTTAGGGTCGAACGGCGGCGGACCCCGGAACGGCGGGCGCGGACCGCGGAAGAACGGTGGCGGAGGCGGGCCCCGCCACGGACCGCGCGGGCCCGGCGGACCGTTCCATGGCGGGCCGGGCGGACCGCCGCGGCCACGGAATCGGGGCGGCGGCGGCCCGCGCCATGGGGGTCCGGGCGGGTCACCAGGGGGGTCAGGCCACCTGTAGGGAGAGGGGCTGTCAGAGTTTGTTATGTTTTGTCCTGTTAGACTATTCTATTAGACCTTTGTTGTATATTTGTTGGCAAAATTTATACAAAAATCTCAAGAACTGGAAAGTCTAGCGACTTTTCACAAACAGGTCACAGCATGTGAGACACCTGCTAAAAGGATACCAACAGTAGCACTTATCTAGCAACCAGGTCCAGCTCTAACATGAGTTGTAAAAAAAATATAAAAAGATGTAATGTGTAATAAGGCCATGTACCCTACGTCTGCTGAGCTGCTCGCCTGTGCACCAATTCTCGATTGCCTTGTACCTGGACAGTTTACTTACCCAATATCTATGCCCGGAGCCGGGATGGTTCTAAGGCTCGATGGGGCACGGGCACTGGGCAGCAAGCCATATACATGTTACAGGGAGTATGAGAAATCAATTAGTTTGCAAACTACCTAGAGTAGTTTGTAACTCCCTAGTTAGTAGTTTGCAAACTCCCTAGGTAGTTTGCAAAGTACCTGGTCGAACAGGTAGTTTGCAAACTCCCTAGGTAGTTTGCAAAGTCCCTAGTTAGTTTGCAAACTCCCTAGGGTTGTTGCAAACTACCTAGGTAAAATGCGAAAACGACGAAACAACAGCCATATACGAGTACCTACATATGTAGATAAGACGCGATGAATTGGTTCAGAGCTCAGAATGAAGCTCGAGCAGCAATGGTGCATAACGAGACGATGTGTTGTTTTGATGACGCTCTTTCGCAGCTCACTATTTATTTTATGTGTTGCTCGCAAATATCCCCTTACATATTAATGTCTGCCTTTTTCCTTGTAGTTGACAACATGTTACGTTGCCATCCACCTCCTTTCCTTGGACGTCAGCGGCCTCTCCTCCACCGGTCTGGCGTCCATCAGAAAGCGGATGACGTCGCCATGTTCGGCGTCTTCCACGATCGAGTTATTGCCGCTCAACGCTTCCTCCCACTCTCGGAACCTCTGATCGAACAGTTCGCGAGACATCCCCACAGAACCACAGAGCAACCGCAGAACAGAAATTGCTGTCACTATGCTGCCTCTTCACACTCCGCTCAGCACTGATGACCCCAATGCACTTTGACCCCAATGCATTGTATTTCGCCACCCACCGTTTGCTGGGGGGGGGGGGCGTTAAACGCCCCCAGCCGATAACTCGAGAACCAATAGGCGCAGCGAAACGCACGAGGCGGCAAACGAAAGAGCGCGACGAGACGCTTCAGATGAGTACTTTAAAGTTGAATTTTGAGGTCACAGGTCGGGTCAAGGTCAGGTCAAACACCTGAAATCGGGCTTTCAGTAGCATGGACTTCAGGACTTCGCAATGGGCGCCTCTCGCCATAAACTCTGTCAAAACGGTGCACAATCCACCTTATAAGGCCTACAAGAGTGTCAGCTCCATATAGGGGTCAGTCAAGCATAGGTCAGGGTCAAGGTCAGGTCAACCGGGTAGGCACATATCCCCGAAAATCAAAAGTGATATTCGCAGCCTGTGACACATGTTTTATAGGTAATTTGGGGCGTAGAACACGATGGTGACATTCATTTTATCATATGTGTTCGTGTTTGGCTCAAAAAGTTCAATTTAAGAAATTCATGTATCATGGTCGTGAAGTAGTCACGAAAAATTGCCAAGATTCAGTTCAAGATTTTGGAAAATGCGGAACGATAATCAATAATCGAAGATAGCCATTTGATTGATCATGGTATTTGCAGTCTAATGGCGTTTACGGCATGTCTTTATGTCTATTCTGTGATTTTATATGATTTTTTTGAACATATGCCGTTTTTGGTCGAAAACTCAGAAATCATGAGGTCACTAAAACCTCGATATCTCAAAAATTTTCCGACCGATTTTTTTGAAACTTTGTCTCAATGAACTTCAATCAATTCCCTACAGGTACCCAAAATTTGGCGCGCCTGCGGCGCGCCGTTTTTATGCTATGGCCCGGCGAAAAAAGTGGGGGCGTTTAACGTCCCCCCCCCCCAGCAACTCGCGGGTTAAAGACCACAACGTGACGGGCTGCATCGAATCGATACCCATTTTATGCAAAAATACCACTTTTGAAATTTGACCTTTTTTTACCTGACCTTGACCTGACCTTCACCAGAACGTAACCTAAGCTGGCCCCAAAGGCTGCCTGACCAACATAATCGCATTTGTCATGTAAAATGGACCATAAAACATGTATCACACGACACTTTCATATTGTGACCCCCAGTGACCTGACCTCTGCTCTGTGACCTGACCTGGTATCAGTGACCTCAGATAGCAAAGTAGCCAAAAATTGAGCTTGAAAATTTTACGTCATCATCTTTGAACAGTTGTTTCGCTATAACTTGGCCAAAAAAGAGATATCGATCTGAAATTTGGTTTGTAGATAGAAGCCGGTAGGTACCTACTATCATATATAATCCGTTTTTTCGAAGCTCAAAAACTTTTTTTGGATTTTTGGGTAATATTTCCAAATTTATTTTTCATTTTTTTGGGGTCAAAAATAAAAAAATAAAAAATCCAAGATAACAGTTTTGTAGCCCTGTCGATTTCACACCTTTTATGTCTTGATCATTTTTCTGTATCTTCAAAGCTGTAGGTCTGACAGCTCTTCTCGCGAAGCTCTTTTTTCGGTCGAAAATGACAGAACATTACGTCATTCTGACGTCATTTGTGGCCAGCCTATCAAAGTCTCTGGAAAAGTTTTGATCACAATGTGTAAAATTGATGCCCGGAGAAGTCCTGAAAGATTGGTGGCGATAGCTGCAGCCGTTTAGGCGATATTGACGCAAAAGGACAGGGGGCCGTTTCGGCCCCGCTCCCCTCCCCCCTACGGGGCGCGGGTTAGAAATCAAGATGTCATCTTTAGTCAACCCAACGCTCCGCTTCCACCCGATCCTGGTAGCCAGCAGTCGACTTCCCTGAGCTTGACAGGTCAGGTCAGTGTGTGCCTGCGGGATACGGATGAAAGGCGCTGTCGGGTCACGGCTGGTGGACGGTGCTCAGTGCAGTCGGGTCAGGCAGTGCTGAGCGGAGTGTGAAGAGGCAGCATAGTGATAGCAATTTCTGTTCTGCGGTTGCTCTGTGGTTCTGTGGGGATGTCTCGCGAACTGTTCGATCAGAGGTTTCGAGAGTGGGAGGAAGCGTTGAGCGGCAATAACTCGATCGTGGAAGACGCCGAACATGGCGACGTCATCCGCTTTCTGATGGACGCCAGACCGGTGGAGGAGAGGCCGCTGACGTCCAAGGAAAGGAGGTGGATGGCAACGTAACATGTTGTCGACTACAAGAAAAAAGGCAGACATTAATATGTAAGGTGATATTTGCGAGGAAGACGTAAAATAAATAGTGAGCTGCGAAAGAGCGTCATCAAAACAACACATCGTCTCGTTATGCACCATTGCTGCTCGAGCTTCATTCTGAGCTCTGAACCAATTCATCGCGTCTTATCTACATATGTACTCGTATATGGCTGTTGTTTCGTCGTTTTCGCATTTTACCTAGGTAGTTTGCAACAACCCTAGGGAGTTTGCAAACTAACTAGGGACTTTGCAAACTACCTAGGGAGTTTGCAAACTACCTGTTCGACCAGGTACTTTGCAAACTACCTACGGAGTTTGCAAACTACCTGATCGTTCAGGGAGTTTGCAAATTCCCTAGGTAGTTTGCAAACTAACTGATTTCTCATACTCCCTGTAACATACATATGTTAGGTTAGCCTGAGGACTGTTCACGGGCCCTGCGTGCCGTAGGACCGTACAGAGGCTTCAAGCTCTGCCCACTGCGTCCCTACGCCAGCCTTGCGTCACCGCACACAGCGACCGCCGAGGCCGGTCGGGATCGCACAGCGTTGGATGTGTGCGGTTCACTGCACGCAGCCGTGTGGCGTCATACAGACTACCCCTCCCCTACCCCCACGCCTGCTGCACACACCGCACACACCGCACTCAGCAGTGTGCGGTGCCCGTGAAAAGCCCTCTGCACCGCGCAGAAACGCTTGTGTCGAGGAGTATGTTGAGGTAAACGGCTTCATACAAAAGAACGTGCAATATTAAAACGAATGCTGTTGTTGATCGTAGTTTTTGTTTTTACTCTGGTTGTCGAGTTCGACCTTTGTTGAAACTTAACACCGAGTAATATCGATGTTATCAGTCACAATCTGTTTATTTTTTAATAGCTCTATTTTCTTACCGTACTTTTGTTATATCGCGTTTTAATCATGATATCGGGCAGTTTGTTTGTTGGGGGTTAGGGGCGCGCCGGATATCGGGCATGTCTCAGGCTGCGTCGTCCCAGGACGTAGGTGATCACTTTGATCCACATAATATTGAGGTCACTTTTGCCGAGACAGACGATGGACCGGCGACCTCACCAGTCCCCAGCAGGTCAGGTGATGGTCCGTCTCAGCCGACCGCGGGGCCGCGCCCCAGCGGGTCAGGTGACGGTCCGCCGCAGCCCGCGGCAGGGCCGCGCCTCAGACGGGCCTGGTGCCGGGTACCAAACCCGGCCCCTACAAATGGAGCAGATCACTCCAGTGATGTGCCTTCGCTTCTATAATCATGTGCAGCGCCACTATGCAGGGCGTATGACCCTGATCTTGCCATGGGTGCTAAACGGTAAACGGCACACCACGGCGGACAATGAGCGCTGCCGGTGATAGGTTGTTGTTGCTGTTGTTGTTGTTTCTCCCTCTGCTCCTCACGGGAGCATAGCCAGGCGGCTCTGGAAGCGTCTGGCGGCGGCCGCCAGGGCCGCCACCACTGAGGTCTCCCGGACCTCCTCCAGCCTGGGATGGATGTGACCCAGGGTTGAATGTCTCAGTCGCATCAGCGCCGGACATCTCAGCAGCACGTGTGCCGGCGAGTCAGGCTCCTCATTGCACAGGGGGCAGCGGGCCGCCACACAGCCCTCGTCGCGGCAGCCCTCACATCCCACAGAGGGAACGGCCCCGATCCTGTGCAGATAGGCCCTGGAGCCCGACCAGTGCCCGGCTCGCAGCTGGTGGACGTCCACCGCGCTCTCCCGGTCCAGCCCCGCCACCGGTGGGGGGAATCGGCCCCCCATCAGCGACCGGAACCAGCCGGGGGGCCAGGCCCGGACCGTATCGTCGCGGGCGGCCCTAGCCACCGCTCGGGTGATTGTCCTGATGTCTGCAGGCACGCTGTCTTGTGGTAGTTCCGCGGCCTCTCGGGCCACTCTGTCGGCTCGCTCATTACCCTCCACACCACAGTGCGAGGGGACCCACTGGACGTGGATCTTCCGGCCATTATCCGAGAGGGCGAACATGGCTCCCCAAGCCGCTACCCCCAGCGGGGAGGTCTGGGCGGCCGGGCCGTTGCGCAGGGTCGCCACTGCTGAGAGGCTATCCGTGCAGACCACGATAGGCAGGTCCTGGTCTCTGTCTCTTTGGGTTAGGGTCTCCAGGCCGGTCACCAGCGCTACCATCTCTGCACGGTAACTGGAACATAGCTGTCCGGCCGGGACCCGCAGCTCCTCGGTCTCTTCATCCGGCCAGACCAGCACGGCCCCAGCCCCGCCCCTCGAGACTCCGCCCGCCGCGGACCCGTCCGTCCACAGCCAGACGGCGCACTGCGGCAGGGACGTGAGGTGCAGGGCGGCCGCGCGCTCCTTTTCCGCCGCCGCGGCGCCGGCCCGGAGGGGGCCCACGTCCATCCTGAAGGTGACGCCTGATGTCTGCCGCCACGGCGGTATCCGAGGGGGGAGCACCGGCTCCACCGGTAGCGCGACACCGGCCTTCTCCCAGGCCCGGCGGCCCCGCTCTCTCCACCCCCGGACTGAAGCCAGGCGCGCCGGCGCCGAGGCCTCGGCGGTCGCGCGCAGGGGGTCCCCCGGCGGCAGGGCCAGGGCCCTTCCCAGCAGCCTGGCGGCCAACGTCCATCCCCTCTCCTCCATCGGGGCTAGTCGAGCCTCCGCCATCAGCGCGTGGGTCGGTGTTGATCGTGGGCACCCGGTGATGATGCGGGCCGCCCCCCGCAGTTCCCGCTCCAGGAGCTCCACGTGCGAGGGAGCGGCCGCCGGCAGCCACGCGGCGGCGGCGTGCTCGAGCGCCCCGCGGACGTAGCCGTTGGCCACCGTCCTCAGGGCATCCTCGTCCAGGCCCCAGCTGCGTCCGCCGAGGCGGCGCAGGTGAGCCAGCCGGGGGCGAACTCGTTTCCGGAGACGACGACAGTGGGCACCGAACTGGAGGTGGCGGTCGAGCTCTATGCCGAGGAGGACTAGGGTGTCTTTCGCCTGCACCGTCTTTCCTGCCACCTTGATGGTGCCTCGGACGGCGTCTCGGGCGTTCTGGGAGAGCACCAGTAGTTGGGTTTTCTCCCCGGCGACCAGCATCTTGTTGTGGTGAGCCCACGCGACGAGGGCGTCTGCCGCTGTCTGCGCTCGACCTCTCGCCACCTCAATGGTGTTTCCCGAGCATAAAACTGCCGTGTCGTCGGCGTATATGTAGGGGGAGGTGCCCGGCGCTCGGAGGGCCTCGGCCAGGTCTGCCGCCCACAACAGGAGCAAGTAGGGCGACAGAACACTGCCCTGGGGCAGCCCGGCGCGGAACATCCTCGACTTGGAGAGGGCTCCTTGAGCTTCGACCCTCGCTCTTCTGTCGCCTAACCATCCCCATACCCACCGGACAAGGCAGAGGGGGAGGCCGCTCTCGAGGAGTTTCAGACGCAGTAACTTGTGGTCCACGACGTCATACGCTCTACTGAAGTCGAAGGCTGCCGGTGATAGGTAGCCGGTGATAGGTAGGGGAGACCCGGGAGGTATGGGCAAGATTACTTTACTACTCGGTATGGGCCCCGGAGGTATGGGCCATCGCAGTTTTGAAAAAGTGTTCCGTATTTTTACACATTTGACTGCGTAAACTGGTAGCAGCCATTCCGTTAAACAAACCAAGTGATTTTCAAAATCTTCCTCAGTCTCAGTCTTCTTTGGCAATGAGCGATGATAAAGCGTTTTTGCCCTCTTCGAGTAAAATATGGTACATACAGGAAATTCGTGATAAATTTGAAACAGGCTCCTTCTATGATGTCAGACCATCGCTATTGCTAACATAAAGTGTAAAGCATGCAAATTAAGACTGGATAGACAAAATGAAGCAATCTTGCAAGATTAGGTATGAGCTGAGATGCTTCGCACATTCTGGCGTCCTAACCGGAAGGTTCGGGCCACCCACCCCCGGTGATTCTAAATCAATAAACTGATGCTTTCATTGAATGTCCTCTTCAATAAGTTTTAGTTTTGTCGCGCAAGGTCGAAAATTTAACTACAAATTCATTCCATTCGAACAGAAATATTATTTATCTTATTTCATGGAGCATGATTGAGTTTACCAAAATAGATGTGTGCCCAAGTGACCTCCATGAAGTAAGCTGTTGGCCGCTTATGCGGTTTCTGGGCTCTAAGAGAGATCAAGGTAGATACCAGCTGCGAGTATTGTTTTCCTTGTCGAGAAAAGAATATGAAACATGGCACCGGCCCATACCTCCCGGGCCATGACCCATACCTCCCGGTGTATTTCGATGGATCGAAAAAGCGCATGATTTATTAAAAGTTATCTCGAGACAAAATAGTTGAGCCCAGATGCCTAATATCAGGCACACTTTGCAGGCGAAAGGCAATTTCACGTACACAGAGTGAAAACCGGGGTCTAGCCACTGCACACTGGAAGAAAGTTGCCTTTTCACAAAACCGGCCCATACCTCCCGGGCCTCCCCTATTAGGTTCCTACAACGATCGTGTGAATATCTGCGGCTTTTGAGCACCCATAGATTGTAGGGGAAGGTGGGGTAAGACGGACCAGCTAAGGTTTGAGGCCGCATATCTTGCTACACTGCTCTCGTAATTCATATTATTTATAGTCTTCGGAATGCTCAATCCTTTCTCTGTTGATATGTGTAAAGACTAAATTTCCAATTAAAGACATCTACTATGGACGTCAAACCCCTTGAGACCCCACTTTTTTGCGATAATTTTTAAATGCGTCAATGCTCGTTGACAATATTCTGGCAATGTGTGTTTCAGAACCTGCCGAAACTTTTATTACTAAGGTATTTTGACGCCAAACGATTATGAAAGGTACTTCTCATTCACTCGTAATGTTAAATTTCACGGAACGAATCTGCTGTTTGGGTAGAGGCTACGCGTTCATGGGGCGGAGCCACGTAATGACGTCAGCGCTAAGCTCCGCCCTACCCCTCCGGCGCTCCTTGCCCGGCGACCGGTCACTCGCGTCTCTCGCTCCATTCAGGCTTGATGGTGGGCGGTAGCTGGTAGCGATAGCGGGCGCTGGTAGATGGCATTTAGAGCAGATGGCGCTGGTTGCGGGGCTCGAGTGTGGCCGAGCGCAAGCCTCTGCCCGGGCCTGAATTGACCTTAGCATTACGAGTGAATGAGAAGTACCTTCCATAATCGTTTGGCGTCAAAATACCTTAGTAATAAAAGTTTCGGCAGGTTCTGAAACATACAATGCCAGAATATTGTCAACGAAAGTTGACGCATTTAAAAATTATCGCAAAAAAGTGGGGTCTCAAGGGGTTTGACGTTCATAGTAGGTGGTGGATGCTCTTAAAGAGGGACATGTCAAAAACTCAGACAAGAAAAAACGTGGGGTAAGACGGACCACCCAGCAGTGCCTGCTATCCGTTCATGTGTGTTACACTTCTGCTCTGTACTCTTGTAAGAAAAAGTAACCAGAATGGTAAAATAACAAAATGAGCCTTTATTCTTCACTCATGTGTGATGGAAGTGCAGCTAAAAGCTGGGAACATGTGTGTTGATTGTCGTTTGGCATGAATGCATGCTAACTGAGCACTTGCATGCATGGCTCACATGCAACAAAGACTCCTTCCTGAAAAATTAGCTTACTTAAACTTGTGTCAATGTTTTGGAAAAGAACTTTCCATATGCAGGGTACAATGGACCACCACAGGGTAAGATGGACCACAGTGGTCCGTCTTGCCCCAAATCTAAATTCTGTCATTATCATGACGTATATGTCAAATAGCCCAACATTGCAAAACCTTGCCTTTCCTAAAGTGTGACTATAACTAAGTTTATAACTTTGTTCTTCACAGTTAAGTGCAAAATAGAAACTAATCATGCAAGAAAGGCGCTGTAATTGAATCACCCGTAGACCTCTTATATTAGATCGGTTTGACGAAAAACAACATTTTTCTCAATAACTCAAAAGCTATGCATCCTAGCAGCATGAGCTCAAGGTGGCCATTGTTACGAAGGAAAACAAACATAGTGAGTGAATAAAGCAGTAGATACCAGCAGCGGTTCAGCCGGGATGGCTGGTGGTCCGTCTTGCCCCGCTGGGCCGTCTTACCCCACCTTCCCCTAGTAAGCGTACAAGTGAGCAAACATGCTCATACTGACTACTAGTGGTGTCAGTTTCAGAAAATGTATGTCCAATGTCCGTCCAATTTCCAATGCTTACCTGAATTGTCCGTCCAAAAATGTCCAAGCCAGCCATTTGTCCAAAGATGTCCGAAACCTACGCAATAGTTTACACTCAACATTGCTATTCAATCTGTTTTAAATGTACTATTGCGAGCTTTAATGTGTTTTTTTAATTTTTTAATTATTATTTAATTATTTAAAAATAATTAATTTTTTAATTTAATTTAATCATCTCAAAAGCTGAGCTTTCTATTCGCCAATCGGTGTTAAACACGATTGCTTTATAAAAATGCTGAGGTGTAGCAAGTGATTGTCCAAAGATGTCCAACGCCTGCCGTCATTATTCAACCGAATTCCGAATTGGACATTGGACAAAATCGGAATTCCGAAGATTCAAGTTCCGATTGACACCACTACTGACTACCATACTGCGCAGTGCGCATTTCTCCTGTACCTGGCACATGCGTGGGGTCTCTTGTGTTTGTTTTATCTCGTAACAAATGTGTTACATGCTCCTTTTATTTAAAAACCAATGTCGTAGCGATATACCTATATAAGCCAGAATAGTCAGAATTATAGTACCTGTAATTCTGAGAAGTCAACATGCACACAGATGCAGCAAAGTTTCATCTCTCTTCTTTGTGTACAATTTAATGCGCCAACATATTATATAATATATGCACGTAACAAAATATTAATGACAAAATAAGCAGGCCGTGAAAGGCGTCGGTGAAATTGTTCTCAATTTTGGGTACGCCGTTCCCATAATTAGGACCGCTGGCAGCGCCAGTGTACGAAAGCGTTCCCAAATTTGGGCACGCGGCACGGGCGGTGGACTGCTTTAGGAAAAGGGGAACAATTTGAAACCACGCTGGGCTTTACAGTTTACAATATCAAACTCCTTCCCAGTTTACAATAGCAAACTCCTTCCCAACAATATTGAGACAAATATCAGGCGGTTCACGATCGTTTTATATTTGTTGGGCGTCATTTAATGGTTCTTATTTTAACCCGCGCCTCAGTGGCGGTCTCGGCCAACTTCGCAACAGTACGAGGGGGGGGGGGCATATGTTATCACCCACCTCTAACTCAAAAACTAAGAGGGCTAAAAAGACGTAGTAAAAAGCAGTCGATAGCTCTCAATGCGTATGTTTGAAAGTATTTCAGCTTTTTCATCTTAGAGCAATATAGGGGTCACCAGAGGTCATTAAAGGTCAAAATTTGCCAAATGTCATTATATTTTTCAGAAAGCATGCCGTTATCTCAGGAACTATGATAGCTAGAAAAACGTATGGAAAAGCAATCGATAGGTAGCTTGTTTATAACGCGACCTGGTGGGGGGGCTATTTTTTGCCCCCCCCCCCTCGTATCTCCGAAACTACTGGACGGATCCGCAAGATTCAAACGGCGTTCGAAAGGACTGTCAAATTTGTCGAAGGAAACCAAATTTCATTGACCTCGGGGTCACCGATGACGTCACAGGTCAGGTCAAAGATGAAATGATTCACCGTTCACGGGTCTTCTAGGGTATGCGCTATAACACCGAGGAAAACGCATTTCGTCGAGAATCAGCGATAGGGCGTCAGTTGCCTAGTAGATATGTTGCAATTAGAGGTCACTGACAATACCAGGTCAGGTCACAGGTCAGGTCACCAAGGGTCACAGGTCAGGTCACATGAGCCCAACTTTGCTAAGGTTGTGTGATGCATGTTTTATGGCCAATTTTTCATTTCCAACTCAATGGTGTTGGTTATAAGACTATCAGGTACGGCTTAGGTCACTTTCTGGTGCAGTTCAGGTCAAGGTCAGGTCAAGGTCAGGCCAAAAAGGTCAAATTTTAAAGTTGATAGTTTTGCATAAAATGGGTATTGATTCGATGCAGCTCGTCACGGGGAGTCTAATGGTGATCTTTGTTTTGCGCTACGGGGTCTAGAATTGCTAAAAATTGAGCTTGAAAACTTGATGTCATCAATTTTGAACAGTTTTTCGCTATAACTTCGCCAAAAAACGAGGTATCAATCTCAGATTTGGTATATATGGATGGAAGGCGGTAAGGACTATCACATATATTCCGGTTTTTGCGAAATTCAAAAAACTTTTTGAATTTTTCGATAATTATATCCAAAAAAATTATTTTTTTATTTTTGGGGGTCAAAATCCAAAAATTTTAAAAATCCAAGATAGCAGTTTTGTAGCCCTGTTGATTCTACAGCTTTTATGTTCTTATCATTTTTCTGTATTTGCAAAGCTATAGGCCTGACAGCTCTTCCCGCGAAACCCTTTTTTGGGTCGAAAACGGCAGAACATGACGTCACTCTGACGTCATTTCCGGCCAACCTATCATAGCCTTTGGAAAAATTTTTGGTCACAATGTGTAAAATTGATGTCCGGGAGGGTAGGGGAGAGTGGGGAAAGATGCCCAGGGTTTGACTATGTCATATATTATTCGAAAATGACGATCGGAAAGCCAAAACTTGGAGTTTCAACGGAAGCCGACATCATTTTTCTCCAAAAATATCACAATTTCGTGCCTGAAACATGATAACTTTTTTTGCTATTAAGCATTTTCCTGAAGAAGTGAAAGGGGGCGTCTTACCCCACAGGGTGGAAAAGACGCCCCCTGGCGTTGGGTAAGATGCCCCCTGCACTATAAGTGACATAAATAGGCACGTGAATCGCCTGAACGAATCAGTAGTCCCTTCGAGCCTGCAGTAGACACCAAACGTCATCGTAAGGTCCCTCAAAAGTAGTCGTAAGGGGCTTCAGAGGTCATCGTTAGGGCCATCATAGTCCAGCGTGGCCAAACAAGCCTCCGTGGTGGCGTTCGGAGACCACTGTGGGGCCCTTCATGATGCTTGAGGGCCCTCGAGCCCATTGTGGGGACCTCAGATGCCAGCGCGGCCCGTGGAGCCAACGTGGGAGCCCTCAAAGGATGTCGTGAGGGGCCCTGGAACCAATAATGGGGCCCACAGAGGCCGTCGTGAGGGCTCTCTCAGAGTCAGATGCCGCCCAAAAAGTCGCTGTGTGGGCCGAGAGACCGGCATGGGGAGCACTCGACCGTACCGGACTCTCAATAGTCCCAGATCGGCTTTTGTCTCTCATCACAAGTATGTAAGAAATGATTTGACGGGCTGCTTGAAGGACAGCCTACGGATTTAGGGGGGCGTCTTTCCCCATCAGGACAGGGGGCATCTTACCCCAAGGTACCGAAGTAACATTAAATCAGCACAATTTGTTAGCCATAAAACTACACCCTGAAACAAACTGTTTGGGACACAGTACACGCATGTTAATGTATCACGACTATAGCAAGGGACGCAAAAATTATCTTCTTTGATATTTACAATGTTTTGACGCCAAAATATTTTTTGAAAGCAGCAAATAAAAAACATACAATCACCAGCCAGCCGTTGCCCAACTGAGCTTCGCAAATTTTTGTGCAGTTAACAAGGCAGGCTTCCGCTTTACGCTAAGAACATTAATTTCCAGGTTCGATTCTTTGTTTCCCCGCTAGAGGGGGTGGGGCGTCTTTCCCACCCTGGGCATCTTACCCCACTCTCCCCTACTGAAAGTTTGGTGACGATCGGCGCAGCGGTTCTGGAGATATATCGAAAAGTCTGGAGGGGGGGGGCAAAAAATAGCCCCCCCCCCCCCCCACCAGGTCGCGGGTTAAGCCTCCATAGGTCAAACATTCTGAAAATAGCTGTTTTTGGATAAAGCTTTTTTTCATGAATAATTTTTCAACCAGCAAAGATGAAGAATTGGCAATGGCACTATCGTGTTTCTCTCCTTCAGTTGTTTCGGAAAATATATTTTTTACCTGGAAAGGTCAAGGTCAAACTTTGACCTCAGGTTAAGGTCACATGGTGACACAAATAGGTCATGTTGCATATCATTTGATGCATCTCGACAAGACAAACACAATGAAGCCATCCCCAGCATTAGGTATATCTCTTCCCAATCTAGAGTGTTTGGAAAAAAAATCTGTTTGTAGCCTCAAATGACCTTGGATGACCTTTCTAGAGGCTATCAGCAAAAAAGACACCCTTGTTGTCACGGGTGGTCCAAATCATTGTGATTCTGAAATGTTTGGACTGTTCCTATGCTTACACACGGATCTAGAGGCATTTTCATTTTTCTCCATTGACTTATAATGGAAAGGTCACGTCACTGGCACTGGCCTGACCTTAGGTCACGAATATAAAAAATCTGAGATATACAAATTATAGGTGCCCATAACATCATGCAATTACAGTCCACCAAGTTTAAAACCTCTGACAAACACTGCAGGCTGGACATCATTGCAAACTTTTGTAGGCTTGATCAGTTAACTTGATCTGGTGACCTGACCTGACATGACCTGGGGTCAAAAATTTCACATTGTCCAAAATTGAAGTACAGAAAGCTACTTGAAGCGGCACAGCGCTACACGCCAGTTTTTTATTCACACATGAAAAAACGTGACAGGGTGATAACATATGCCAGCCCCCCACTGGGCCAAGGTTAAATGCTGCCTACATAGCATTCCCACATTTAGGTTTGTCATTCCCAAATATGGGAACGAAAATGTGTTCCCAAAAAGGAGCACACTTGAACATACATAACTAGTTCAGTTGGGGAAACTAGGAGGCAAAGATAAAAAAATTGATCGGTCAATAAATAGACTTTGGTATTAGTATATATTATGTCCGAGTGAAGTTACCTAATGTATACTTTTACCTAGACTTTTGATTGAGTCCGAGTGACTGTAAAAAGATAAAGTTTTCATATTCTTACATTATTTGACATCCTGAATCCAAAAATGATACTTATATGTCTTGGAAATAAAAGAAAAAACATAATCAAACCTGACCTAACCTTACCTATTTACCTACAACCTACCACCTACAACCTACTGTTAACACCAGACCCCTTGAGACCCTAATTTTTCGCGATGACTTTTAAATGCGTGAAGGAATTTCAACCAAGCTCAGGACATGGCCGTTTCAAGACAGGCCGAAACTTTTACAATTTAGTTATTTTATCGCCATTTCAATATTTCAGGCACTTGTCATTGACTCGTAATGTTAACTGTTTTTCCATCCTGGATAAAGGCTTTCTACGTCATATGACATTAGGCTCCGCCCACGACTGCGGCATTGACCCGTGCCCATCAGCGACCTCTGTACAAACGACACCCCTGCCATCTGTGAAGGACTATGAATTTCGCTGACGCTTCACGTGCTATGAGTCAATTGCAGCAGACGGTCAAGTAAATGTTAGGCTCTTGTTGACTCTTGTATATAGGACCAAGAGGACCATCACTCCTCAACCTACTACTCAGTCGTGCTTCGAACAAACGTTAATGATTCCTAACAAATACGATTTTCGATGTAGGGTATCTGTTTGAAATACGAGCGAGCCGTATGATGTGAAGCTCAGGCAATTAACTTATTATTGCGTTGTTCGATGGTTTCATAGCGATGTACAAATCGGCAGCTACTTGGTGACATCCGACATCCCATTATCGCATTATCTGCAACGCCATAGGCTTTAAATACAGGTGAATATTTCCTAACCTTATGTCAGTTATATGCCATCTGCCCGTCATTTGCAGCTTATATAAAAAAAATATATATCAGCAAACATATCAGCATTGTAGAAGCAATGCGCATTGAGCATTTATGACTCCTTAGTCATCATGTCACTCTCTGGAGTCTGGGCACTGTCAGCCAAGACGCTACGCACAACTCCGCCGGCTTTCGGCACCGCTCGACCGTCGCCCGTCCCCGCTCCCCGCCACAGCGAGAGTGACCGCGCGCCGGCCCCAAACCGCCGCAGGCCAAGACCACAGAGGCGGGGCTTAGCTGTGACGTCATAACGTATCACAGACTGACTGGTGATAGCCTCTACACACCGGATGAAAATCTTGCTCGAAATTTAACATTACGAGTCAATGACAAGTGCCTGAAATATTGAAATGGCGATAAAATATCTAAATTGTAAAAGTTTCGGCCTGTCTTGAAACGGCCATGTCCTGAGCTTGGTTGAAATACCTTCACGCATTTAAAAGTAATCGCGAAAAATTAGGGTCTCAAGGGGTCTGGCGTTAACAGTACAAACCTACAACCTAACCTAACCTAACCTACAAACCTACCAACCTAAAACCTAAAACCTACAAACCTACAACCTAACCTAACCTAAAACCTAAATTTTTTGCTGTTACATATTTGTATCAACAGCGTCACAATTGTCCACTCGGACCTAATATATACTAATACCGACTTTTGCTGACCATATATAGGCATAAATACAGCCCTCGCTACTACGGGTGAAAACGGTAAAATGTGACAGTACTTGCAGTAGGTACCACGTCCACTCCGACTCATTGGAGAAAAGGCTTCCATTTTCCACTAGCCAGTCTGCAAAGAATGGCAATTTCACCATTTCGTCGGTGCGGGCTTGTTCGGCTAGTGCGGATTAGGTGTGGTGTGGTGCGGTATTGGCATGGCATGGTGCGGTACAGATTTAGTAGTGTGGACTGTGGTGCGGAATTGGCTTAGCGACGGACATGACAGACCAGACGAGATACATGAGGAAATCCGAAAAAAACATTGTAGGAGCTTCGACATCACGTAATTCAGTGTGCTCTAGGGTCTGAATATTTCTACTCACGGTCCTCTCCAAAATCCCGCTCCAGTTGGGTTACCAAAGTCAGACCCTCCGAAGCCAGGGCGAGCACCATGCATATCTTCCATTTTATCCAAGACCTTATAACATCCCACAATCGATTTTATCATACGATTCTCCAATATTCTCCACTTCCACACGGATATCAAGCGGCGGCAATTTGGCGGCAACGGCCAGCAACGGCAAGAAATGGCGCCATTGGCGCGGAGCGGATGGATGGCATCAAACTTGGTGCGAACGCGCATGCGCAGAAGTATTGGAGGCCAGTAAATTAAAATATGTGCATTCTGACCTCAGACGGATTCAATTTTTTATGTTATGGTTGGTGGAAACTGGAAGCAATCAAGTAAATCCAGTGCAGTGCAAATAAATAAGATCAGCAATATTTCGAATATTTGGACGGGCACGGCCGGGTCAATGCAGTGGCTCTGTTACCGGCCTACAAGAAAGCCAGAGAAAACTACGGCAGGAGAGCAGGTCTCTATCACCAAAGGGCTGTTCACGACGTCGGTTTATCCCGTTTAATAAACCGTAAACATGTTTATTTTTTGAAGCACCAATCAGCGTCGACCTGATCCTGACGTCACATCCCGTCAATGACGTCAGACCTCCGCCGTAAGCCGTTTATGCGGTTGATGCCTCCGAGCATCAACATGGCGCGTAAACGCGTTAATGTGACAATTATGGCGATATGCGGCAAACTCGTAAGGCGAGTTGTGAGTTAGGAAATTTGGACACGCCTAAGAGCTGGACTTTTTGATGACGTCTTCGGGTGACGTCATGTCGTGTGTGACGTTTCGTGGGCAGGTAAGGAAAAGTCACCACCGCTGGCGAACATTGGTGCGGTAAATGGCAAACACAAATGCTGCGCAGAAAAGACAAATGTGTAACTTCAGACAACATTCGTTCGGACGACAATGTCAAGGCGAATCAAGAAGTTCTTCGTGCGATTGTTAGGTAGTTATCTGTCTTGCTATTTTAGTATTATTGTTATTAGCAGTTGATTTGTGAAATGTATTATCAAAATCAATGTTTATTGAACGCAGATTCAGTTTATTGTACCTAGGTACCCTTACACCTTACACTTCACTCATCTCAAGCTGTTCAAACACCCTTGACAAAGTCGATTAAGATGAAACGCTGGGTATAATTTATACCGTGTTTTCTCTGCATTATTAACATATTCATCATATATACAATATAAGGGCCACATGCTTTTTACAGGGAGACATGTCAGACAGCCCAGTAGGATGAGGCTTCGTCAAGCGTCATTTTTAGCAAAGCTTTTCTTGCCTAAAATCCAGTCTGCAAAACATGGCAGGGCTTACACTTTGGCTAACACTTGACTCCCAGCTGTTGTGTCTTTGCTATGCGATGTTAAACCTATAAAACATCTTACTTTTCATGTATGCGCCATGACTCATGTAATCTTTTCACAGCCAGGACGCTCCTAAGGTACCTACTGGGAATGTGGGGAGTGCAGCAGCATCAGTGCAGCACCGATGGTCGCATGCGACGGCTGCGATAAATGGTACCACTTCCGTTGTGCGGGACTGACTAAGGAGCCAGGTAAGCGCAAATGTTTTCTGGCTCAGTATTTTTGTTGCAGCTATAGTGATCAATGAAATATTTTCCGCACTGTTCAGCCAAACATGTATTTCAAACAATCTGCTTCCCAACCAAGGGTGTCGCCACAGGGGGGGGGGACAGAGGGAATCTCGTCCCCTCCACTTTTTAAAATTTTAACATTACGCCTATGGCGTTGCATGGAAAGAATCGACTTGAAATGGTCCTCGTCCCCTCCAAAATGGTCAATGTCCCCTCCAGTCGTCGCACCGTGGCGTCGCCCCTGTTCCCAACTACACAAATTTAGTCAAACAATGTGCCAATATGGAATTTTCAGGTTCAGTTGAATGAAATAGGAACAATGATAATTGTAGATTACGTATACCTGCAAGAGAGGAAAACAGAATACATTGTATTGCTTGTCCTTCACCGATACTGTTATTTTTCCATTTCTAGAAACACCGACATGGCGATGCAGGTGATACTGCCTGGTGAGGCCGCGGTCTCCGGAATCGCCTGCAGACGAAGTCACCTGGCGTCCATCTGCACATCACTTGCAGCAGTGAGGCCTGCTGACAGCGTCTGGCAGTGTCGGCAACGTGCCAGCCAGCTATCTGGAGTCCTGCTCACCGCAGGTCGCCGACAGGAAGGGGCGACGCATCGTCTCCGAGGTCGCCTCAGCAGCAGTGAGACCCCACTGGCCGTCTTCTTAGGCTTCAACTAGATTGCGAACAACCTATGCTGAGACAACGCCCATGACGTGTGATCCGGTACCGCTACCGCACTGCGTGCCTGTGCCCGCCGTGAGCCGCTAGTGCATGGGTTCGACCATGAGAATATGTGTTTATGTTGCTTTTACTATTGTTTATACGTTGAAGTGACGAATTGTTTATTTTTCGCAAGCCTCCACTGTCCGGTTGCCTGCAGCTCCATGCAACGCCAGCTGTACTGTTGTTTTAATGTTGTCTCTCCGCTCAGCTGTACTGTTGCCTCTCCGCTCATAACAACCTATGCTGAGACAACGCCCATGACGTGTGATCCGGTACCGCTACCGCACTGCGTGCCTGTGCCCGCCGTGAGCCGCTAGTGCATGGGTTCGACCATGCGAATATGTGTTTATGTTGCTTTTTATATGTACTGTTGTTTATACATTGAAGTGACGAATTGTTTATTTTTCGCAAGCCTCCGCTGTCCGGTTGCCTGCAGCTCCATGCAACGCCAGCTGTACTGTTGTTTTAATGTTGTCTGTCCGCTCAGCTGTACTGTTGCCTCTCCGCTCATATATGACACCCTCTATATGAATGGCACTACTGATTGTCACACCCACTGTCCGTATTGTCCGTAGTGGTGTCTACGCCCATGTTAATACAGCGTGCAGAATCCAGATTCTATTGAGGAGAGTTGAGCCAAGTCACCATAGGCTCGGGAAGAGAGCAACGTGGAGGCCCACTGCCCCTTCCCCGGCCCCCACTGGGGGCGCCAGCCACTCCAACTTTTGACTGGATGTCAAGAGCGTCGCCACGAGGGGAACGAGTCGCCGGCCAGCCAAGGTAGCCAACGGCGTGTGAAGGTTGCCTGACCTCGAGGAAACTGAGATGGCACCAACGGAGGTTTTGTTAAGTAGGCGACCAAAATTCGAGCGGCAGCAACCTGGGCACCTTCACAGATAGCAGTGCCGCGTATCAGGGCGCCTTCGACGTTGAGCTGGGCGCCGATCATCAGGACGCCGGGGGAATATGACCCAATATCCCCCGTAAATATGTGCCTCGGAAGGGAGACCCAACCATAAAACTGAAAGCTCGCCGTATTTTATCCACTATTTTTCGAGCAGGTCCATAGATTTCCGTCCTCAAAAGTGCGGGGATATTCCCCAGTGTTTGAGTTGGATGGGACTATAGTGGCGTTTACACCGACAGGAGATTCCCATTGCCGGCTGTGGGAAACTACTGTCGGTGTAAACGCTATTCATATTTCCTGCGTCACCCCTGTGGGGACGCCCTTACTCCATGGTGCCGAGCTTATCAATTTGGATATCAATGGAATCAAAATCTCTTATCGATCGATGAAGAACTAAATTACCCCGACCCGGAGAGCGTCTTTGGAATCAAAGCAGTAGCACATGACGCAAGACTTCAGGCAAATAAATCCTTCTTGTGTGAAATAAAACATTTGTGTATTGATAAGCACGTTTTATAAGCAATGGTAGCAAGATTCTCCATGTATTTGGTCAGAGTGATAATTTAGTAGCAGATACTTACCGTCGCATTTCGTTTTTTTTAATTAATAATTTAAATTGTCAGAACTAGCAACATGTCTCTTCACTCAACAATAATTACAAAAGTGAAAAAGAAATGATAAATTGCTTATATTTTGGTGAAACTAAAAATTAATTCAGCACATATTTTTTTTACAGCGTTGAAGTCCAGCTCCAAAGGACAGCTGACGATCGTAGCGGAGCAGGCTGTTTGGTACTTCTTCACTACTTCTTAGAAGTACCCGTTAGTACCGATAATGTCTCACATAATAAGCTATTGGAACAAAAATATCCATGTTCTTCTAATTATTCTCCTTTCACACTTAAAATAAATACTTTTGAAATGCATTTACTAATTAATTTCACAAAAACGGCTTGAAATTTTACAACGTTAAAATACTTATTCCAATTTCCACCATGAAACCACCACTATATTACTTGCTTACAGAACCGTGCGCACAGTGCGCGCAGTTTTATCGTGACGTCAGAGGGTGCTTCCTCAGTGGCGCCCCCTGGCGGGGAACGCGTGCAAAAAGTCCAGCTCTTAGGCATGTCCGGAAATTTGAATTCGGATAGTTCAGGGGCTGATAGATGGGTAAATGAGTTTTAAACAACGTCGCAGAGGACTGGAATGGTGTATTTTATTATTTCATTGAAATTAATGATTATTTTGAGCATCGTTCTCTGCTAACTAGCGTCTGGCGTCGTGGGTATTTTGCGGTGAAAACTGTCATTATTCTTGCAATATGTCATGATATGAGACATATTTCCATCAGATTATCTTTTATTTGCAACTTTTACAGTATCGTCTCAACTCTCAACTGCCAATTAGTTGTCACTGTGTTTCGTAAACATTTGTG
The DNA here is from genome assembly GCF_019059575.1 of Amphibalanus amphitrite. NCBI lineage: Eukaryota > Metazoa > Arthropoda > Thecostraca > Balanomorpha > Balanidae > Amphibalanus > Amphibalanus amphitrite. The sequence goes on along the minus strand of NW_024881529.1, from coordinate 575,879 downwards.
TTTCGTAAACATAAACGCCTTGTGACGTCACAGCCGGGAACGTGCCCCGAGGGCAGTTTATGTAAACCACATAAACCGACGTCGTGAACAGCCCTCAAGTCTTTACTTACTTCATTCCAAGAAGTGAACAAGGAGCCAGGGCTGCGGAGTCGGAGTCGGAGTCGGAGTCGGAGTCGGTCGGAGTCGACAGTTGTGACCGCAGTCGGAGTCGGAGTCGATTTTAGAAACCCGAGCCGGAGTCGGAGTCGGAGTCACCGAAAATCTGTCGACTCCGCAGCCCTGCTAGGTCTACGGAGTTGGAGTCGGGAGTTGGAGTCGGTCGGAGTCGACAATTCTGCCCGGAGTCGGAGTCGGAGTCGGAGCTGGTCTTTAAAAGCCGGAGTCGGAGTCGGAGTCGGAGTCGCCGAAAATCCATCGACTCCGCAGCCCTGCAAGGAGCTACGCAGCTTTACCTCGCGCTCTCAAATCGACTATGAGAAGTCACTGGTGAGTAAAATGAAAGCCCGAAGCTCCTGCACTCTTTAGGTTAGAAGAGTCAGACATTTTGTTTTTCTCAACGACAATGACAATCCAAAAAAAAAAAAAAACAATGTAATAAGATCAGACGTTTCGACAACAAAGTGCCTTCGTCAGTGGAAACAAGATAGGCTTTACATTGATAAAAAATATAAAAGACAGGTTAGACGGTGTCTTAGACGGTGTCTTCTATATTTTTTATCAATGTAAAGCCTATCTTGTTTCCACTGACGAAGGCACTTTGTTGTCGAAACGTCTGATCTTATTACATTGTTTTTTTTTTTTTTTTTGGATTGTCCTGCACTCTTACCTGCGCCACAAGAAGCAGTACCGTTCTTCGGCAGGTCCTCTGAAGGCTCCCTCTGGAGTAATCACAGACGACCCGAGTTCGATGGCGGATATCTTCGTGAACGCTTTCGCAAGCGTTTTCTCGTCTGAGGTTCCGCGAAACCCCTTCACTCATCAGCTCTGCGACTCTGTGCTGGCAGAAATCGCTTTCACTCAGGCTGATGTTGAAGCAGTTCTTCGCCATCTGGATCCCAACTCAGCAATAGGCCCAGACGCATTCCATCCACAACTATTGAAGGCGTGTTGTTCGACCTTATCATACCCATGTCCGTGAAGTTGGCGACGTCGCCAGCGACTTTTCCAGCGAAGAGCACCGATTTTAGCCAAAACCTCGTCCAAGGTCAATTGGGCCATGAGGATCACGAACAGAGCCTATTTTAAGGGAATTTGACTGGGGGGGGGGGGCAACCTGGAAAATTGTCTTTAATAATCCATTAACCCTCGCCCGTATTGGTGTTTCCAGTAGCGAGCGTATAGGGGGGGGGGGGTCCGTTGGACCCTCCCCCTTGCCGTTTCGCCCCTGATCGAGCTAGAGCTTCGCGGAAAAAACGACCGTGTTGCCCGTGATAAAAGGAAGCCGATTATACCCAATTTTAACCCTCGCCCGTAAACGGCGATCTGCCACCTTCGCCCATGCAGGGGGGGGGGTTGGTGCGACCCCCCCCTTGGCGTTTGAAAACGGAGCGTCGTAGAGCTTAGCGGAAAAGACCAACGGATTGCTCTCGCCGAGATCTCGCGATTGGTGGTATATTTTTTGGTCCTAGGTCAACATTTGACCTACTTTTGACCGGTCAAAGGGTAAATTTTCGGAAAAATAGACTTTTTTCAACTTTCGACGGCGATTGCGGCAAAACGGTGGGAGATATCGACTTGAAACCTTCACTATCGTGTTCCTTGATCAATTCTCTATCGTTTGGTATGTATTTTGTTTCCCTAGCTCTAAAAATGGCGCGTTGGGAGCGCCGGAAGTCGGCAAGGTCACAGTCGGCGGCAGAAATTCGAAAAATCAAAATTTAAATTTTTGAAATCTGATTGTATTTTTGGATTTGGGAGGTCCATTTGCTCCCTATAGAAGCTAAATTTGCTGCATATTCCCATTGAGGTGACAAGAATTAGCAAAATAGTGGTTCGGGCGCTTTTCAAAAATAGTACCGGACGCTGTTCCTCTTGTGACGTCATAGCTCCGTGACCTGACCTGACCCGGTCAAGTTTCTTATACCATATGATAGCCAATACTTGCCCCAACATGCATGGGAAGTTTCATCACGATCCATCAACCGATCTCCGTACCACCGGCAGGAAACCTCGGGCGTTGGCACTCAGTTTGTGAAAATCCGGCCGGAGGCTGTTCCCTTTGTGACGTCATAACTCCGTGACCTGACATGACCCGGTCAAATTTTTTTCATCAAAAGATGCGCAAGGTTTGCCCCATAAGGTACCCAAAATTTGGCGGCGCTGCGCGCCGCCGTTTTTGCACTATTTCCGAAAAACCTCAGGGGGGGGGGTTGCACCAACCCCCCCCCCTACATGGGCGAGGGTTAAGGTCCTAGGTCATCGGTTGACCTTCCAGGTCAGGTCATTGACCCAAAAGTCGGGAAAATCGGGACCTGTTAGAGCGTCGTAAAGAGTGGCTGCTATGGTTTTTCGGGGTGCTGATCACGAATATCATGTTAGTTATGATCATAGATGATGTCTTCATGCATTTAGGCCAGGTCAGGTCAGGTCAGGTCAACCAGTAAGGGTTTTGCCGGGTATTCGTAGTAGGTGGCAACCGCCTCTGACGGCTTCGTAACATGTTACGAAGGCACCAAAACTACTTCGTAAATGGTCAAATGGTTGCTTAATTCGAATTCAGCTAAAAAAACTAGCCTAGAAAGTAGAAACATATAAAACTCGAAAATGTGAACCGAGGTCATCAAAGGTAAATGATCTGACCTGACCTTCCGGTGATCTTGACACCCACCCTAATGCATGGGAGCTACATCATATCCCATGTTTGAACGTTTGAAACCACGAAAAGACTGCAAACGCGCGGCTAATGCGAGGCGACATACGCCGAATCGCGACCTCGGCCAAACATGGTGCCATGGTGCTAGGCCGCCGGTGCATCTGAAAGAACTGTGGTGCCCCTGACAAGCCTGAAGTTCCAACGACAGGCCCGTGGTGCCCCTGACAGGCCCATGATGCCTTTGCGAGGCCGGTGGTGTCCACGTGAGGCCGGTGGTGCCCCTGGGCCCTGACAGGACTGTGGTGCTCCTGACAAGCCTGGAGTGTCCCCGACAGGCACGTGGTGCCACTAACAGGCCCAAGGTGTCCCAGTCCCTGCGAGGCCGGTGGTGTCCCTGCCAGGCATGTGGTGTCCATACTAGGCCTCTGGTGCCCCTGACAGGTCCGTGGCGCCCTTGCTAGGCCTATGGTGCCTCTGGCAGGCCTATGGTGCCCCTGGCGGGCCTGTGGTGGTACCCCTGACAGGCCCAAGGTGGTGCCCCTGCGAGGCCGGTGGGACCCCTGGCAGGTCTGTGGTGCCCCTGGCAGACCTATGGTGCTCTTGCTAGGTTGATGGTGCTCCCAACAGGCCTGTGGTGCCCCTGACAGGCCGGTGGTGCCCCTGGCAGGCCTGTGGTGTCCCCGGGCCCCAAGAGGGTGGGGGTCATGACCCATATGACCCACCCTTAGATACACCACTGGTCATTACTTACAGACTGACTCATTTGACATCCATTGCAAAACAAGTCACAGTAGTTACGTAGTATGTTTGTCACCCTGTTCCTTTATGCCCATTTTTATAGTGGGCAAATCTCGACGACTAGGGGGCAATTCTGTTGAGTGCGGGGGCATTTGCCCCCCCCAGTTAACATGTTAAAATAGGCCCTGATCACGAAAATCGAACCCATTCACCCCTAAACCTTGACCTTCAAGGTCAAATTCAAGGTCAAAGGACGGGGAACTGAAAAAGTGCCACTAAATATTGTCCGATTTTCAAAATTTTGGCACCAAAATGTAGCGCGTGCATTTAGGGCCTTGGCGCGTGCAAAGTTCTAGCCGCACATCGAAAACCATTTTCATAAAGGTCAAACTTCAAGGTCAAATTCAAGGTCAAAGGACGGGGAACTGAAAAAGTGCCACTAAATATTGTCCGATCTACAAAATTTTGGCACCAAAATGTAGCGCGTGCAAAGTTCTAGCCGCACATCGAAAACCATTTTCATCAAGGTAAACTTCAAGGTCAAATTCAAGGTCAAAGGACGGGGAACTGAAAAAGTGCCACTAAATATTGTCCGATCTTCAAAATTTTGGCACCAAAATGTAGCGCGTGCAAAGTTCTAGCCGCACATCGAAAACCATTTCATCAAGGTCAAACTTCAAGGTCAAATTCAAGGTCAAAAGACGGGGAACTGAAAAAGTGCCACTAAATATTGTCCGATTTTCAAAATTTTGGCACCAAAATGTAGCGCGTGCAAAGTTCTAGCCGCACATCGAAAACCATTTTCATCAAGGTCAAACTTCAAGGTCAAATTCAAGGTCAGAGGACGGGGAACTGAAATAGTGCCACTAAATATTGTCTGATCTTCAAAATTTTGGCACCAAAATGTAGCGCGTGCAAAGTTCTAGCCGCACATCGAAAACCATTTTCATCAAGGTCAAACTTCAAGGTCAAATTCAAGGTCAAAGGACGGGGAACTTTAAAAATGCTTCGTCACCAGCGACTTTTCCAGCGACGAGCACCGATTTTAGCCAAAACCTCGTCCAAGGTCAATTGGACCATGAGGATCACGAAAATCGAGCCCATTCACCCCTAAACCTTGACCTTCAAGGTCAAATTCAAGGTCAAAAGACGGGTAACTGAAAAAGTGCCACTAAATATTGTCCGATCTTCAAAACTTTGGCACGAAAATGTAGCGCGTGCAAAGTTCTAGCCGCACATCGAAAACCATTTTCATCAAGGTCAAACTTCAAGGTCAAATTCAAGGTCAAAGGACGGGGAGCTGAAAAAGTGCCACTAAATATAAAATATAATATAAAGTATAATATAAAAGGTCAAATACTTTTAATAAGGTATATATTAGGGAACTCGAGATTCTGACCCTAGCTATCGAATGCGACCATCAGAATTCGGATCGGACAATCGGTGTAGAAAAAATCGGGGGACTCAACATTTCAATCCGTGATGTGACCTTTAAGGTCAAATATCCGTGATTTGACCTTAAAGGTCAAATATTTTTAATAAGGTATATATTAGGGAACTCGAGATTCTGACCCTAGCTATCGAATGCGACCGGGGCATTCCACGTCAAGTGGGACAAAAAATGACGATTTTGAACCTCACCTCCTCCGATTTTTGCGAAACTTTGTGAACCTACTCATCTATATGTGAAAAGAAAGGAGACATTTTTTTGCCAAGATATGACGTCACGTTTCCGAGATACACGTCATCAAACATTGACTTCGGCAAGGCACATTATCATCTTTTAAGCGTCATAACTTTTTAAGTTTTAGACATATCACCACGTGACAATGTTTGAAATGGAGGGAATAGATCAGGCTTTAATTTGAGGATCACAATATGGACGTCATTAACTAATTAGTGAGCATAATTAAAATTCAAAAAATAAATTTTGAATTTCTGAAAAATGGGTACCCTTCGATTTTGCTGATTTTTGCATATTTTCTTCTTCCATACATTAGCTACTTCATATGAAAATTTCAGAATGGGCCGACGTCTACGTAACTGTCTTTTGGACTTCGTAATGTCTGGCACTCGCGCGTTTCGTTTTAGCAACCAAGGAGAGGCGCTACGCGGAGATGGTTCTTTCTAGCTTAATCAAACCAAAGCAAACCTAACCTGACCTGACCTAATCTAACACGCGAAAACTTATGTATAGCCCTCACGGCAGTTGCTGGCTGGCCAAATGCTACTTAGATCAGGGGTGTCGTTTTCCGAAAATGATTGGTAGTGCCCAAAGGCGGCGGCTGGCCATATATGACGGGGCTTACAAGGTAGGGTACCCCCAAATCTGCCTTTCTCATCGGATTTCGGCCACTTATTTTTCGCCCTGGTCATTGACAAGACTAACCGAAATCTAAAAAAAAACACAAAAAAAAAACTTTGGAAATCTGGGTCCACACCGGACGCCATGCACAAAACGTGCAGTTATATAGGCAATAGTGTCGGAGGAATGCACGCCATTCTGAAAGAGGCCCACATCGACTTAAAAGGACGGCTGTGCTGAAAGGGGACAGGAACAGCTTTGAGGGCCCAAGCCGACTAAAAAAGACGGCTGCGGGGCCAGGAACGGTTTTGAAGACCCACGCCAATTGAAGGGTTCGACAACTAACGAGGACTGGAAACACAACGATAGTTAGAAAGACCTGCTTGCCAAAATAAAAGGATGACAGTACGAGGGGCGTTCAGAAAGCTACGGGCCCGACCATGAAGGAGCAGAGAGATACAGCATCGACTCATTAGACCAAAAAGTTCATTTATTCAAATAAACACCGTTAAGACAAACACATTTCGCGCAGCGCTTCGCGAGAGCCCTCAAGGCCTCCATAACCAAGTGGGTTTTGGACCCATCCTGCACGTCCAAGACGGCTGATTTCGTCTCCCTGCTGTTAGCGAGGTTGCCGCTGCTAATTTTCTTGTGTTGGGGAAGAGGTGGCAACCACTAACCAGAGTGTGCAAGGTTCGGAGAGAAAAAGTGGATGCGACAACAACTCGAAGCTCATCGCTTCACTGTTCGTCATCCCGCCCATGTATGTACGCAGGTGCGTGGTCGCGGATCAGGTGCACACTTTACGTCAGCTTCCCTATAGCCTCTCCTCGATGTTCGATGTTTATCGAATGGACGCACATCATCAATTGTGTGCCCCTGTTTTGGAAAGTTGACGAGCGGAGGGGGGTCGCATCGACCCCTCCCCCTGCCAGGCCGTGTTATGAAAAATGCCCAGGGCGAGGGTTAACGCTTGGTGCCTTTTCTGCACTAACTACTATGAAACGAATCACTGCTCTCTTCTGGGCGTCGCCCATCCTATCCGAAATGGCGAACTATGCTACGAATAGAAGCCCGAATCAATCACAGAAGAGACTTAATTAATGGCCACTTACTTAATTTGCGTAAGTGGACATCCCAATAACACATCATTTAACACACCGCCTTGCAGGCCAAAATTCCAACTCCTTCATTGTTCGGCCCGAAACTTTTTGAACGCCCCTCGTAGTTACGAGCTTCAGTTTTCGGGGTCTGATGCGGTAATGACCTGGCGTTGAACCCTGGGGAATCAGGCTGCATCACCCACTCAAATCAATATACCTATGGCCTATTCTGGAGCACTGCGGCACCTTCCGAAGTCGGTGTAGGGCCTCCAGCGGCTGGTGTGGAGACGGATCGGGGTCTATTAGGGGCGGTCGCGTGGTATGCGGGACTCAGAGGCAGTTATGGACCTCTATAACCAATTGCGTTTTCGAGCCTCTTAAAATCCATTAAGGACCGGAGTCCTAGACACGTGAAACCTCATTGTCAGCTACATGCACCTACTGTGGCTAGAGCCTTATTTATGTACTTGCATATGTGCTTATTTAATATTTGCTTATCTGTTTATTTTGATTTTTTATCAACTGATAAGTGACAAAAGATTGGTAGGGCTCAGCGAACATTGGTAGGGCCCAAATAAACATTGGTAAGGCTCGGGCCCTACCAGGCCTATACAAAACGACGCCCCTGACTTAGATACGAACACTATAAAACAAAAATGAACGCGTGTTAAAACACTCGAGGATGACCAGCCACGAGCCAGCGACCTATAGATTACGAGGTGGGTTGGGTACACTCGGCACACTAACTACTAAGCCACGAAGATAGCTGGTCATCGCTGAGCTGTAAGCCAGTTTTCTTTTTTAATGATGCAATTGAGCATTCTCCCGGCAGCGCCTCTCTTTGGTTGCAAAAAGGAAATACGCCTGACTCTCCCAGCGCTAGGGGAGAAAGGTCCGGTTTAGTCAAAAAAGGGTATTAAAAAACGGAATTTGAATTGTAGGTGGGGCGGTGGGGAACTTTATCGTGTGCCAATTTCATGGCCCTAGATCAATATCTTCAAGATCAAATGAGGTTAACCCTCGCCCTGGCAGGGGGGGGTCGATGCGACCCCCCCCCTAAGGTTTTTCGAAGATAGCGTAAAAACGGCGGCGCGCAGCGCCGCCAAATTTGGCACAGCCTATGGGGCAACCTTTTTACATATGACCTTAAAATTTCAGGTCCCGGTGACCTTAGGTCAGGTCACCAGGTCAGAAAAACCGGTACAAGGTCATGGTCAAATTTCAATTTTCTTTTTGCACCTGTCCAACTCACAGTTTTGGACTGATTTCCTTCAAACTTTCAGGATGTGCTAAGTTCACCGAGTTGTATAACATATAGTTCGGGTTTTTTGAGGTCACTGACCTGAGGTCAGTTAGAGGTCATTACGTCGTAATGTTAAGCCTATGGGAAAATACTAAATTCGGAAAATACTGGAGTTATCCGCTTCGTTCTATTATTTTTGTGCTTTGAAATCACAGTACTTAACAGCAGGTCACTTGGTGCTTCTTTGTTTGGTGTACTTATCCATGGGTCAGGTCAAATGAGGTCAACTGAGGTCAAATGACGTTTTTGTCAATAACTTGGCACATAATGACGCTAGAGCTTAAAAAATGGTATCATTGTGTTCCTGGTGATCAGCCAAATCGAATGATATACGATATGACGCAATTTGGTTAACTTGAACTTAATTTATAAATTTAAGTTTACTTAAAATTTAAGAAAAACTTTAGGTACACTTAAACAAGCTAAAAAGTATATCATTCGACGCGCCTTGACGTGCTGAGTTCACTTGTGCTTTTCTTTTTGCTCTATCTTAATTAGATCAAAAGTTATAAGCGAAAAACTTTTGACCTGTTTTAAGCGAAATTTTTACATTTATACCCCCCAAAACCCCCCTAAATATTGACCTAGAGCAACCAAATTTGCACAGGGACGAGAACTCCAGGGGGCCCACCTACCTACCAAATTTGGTGTTTCTAGGTGCCATAGGAGCCAATCGCGAGGGGGGGGGGTCGCATCGACCCCCCCCCCTGCCAGGCCGTGTTATGAAAAATGCCCTGCCAGGGCGAGGGTTAAACGTGATTGAATTTGCTATAGTGAATATTTTGCGTTTATACGCCCATAGCGCTAAGAGTTAATGGCCGATTTCCCTATTTCTTTCTTTATACGACATTTGTAGTGTTATGAGAATCTCTAGCTAATGTAACCATAAATTTGGCAGTTATTGGCCTGCTAAGAGTAAGATGTCGCCGGCAGAGGCGGAGATCGGCCGACGCGGGAAACGTTTCATTCACAGATTGTGTTTGCGCCATAATAATTCAATTTTTACCTGTTGATTTTCGCATGTAGGTATTTGACCATTAGATTGCCTGTACATTTTTAAGCCTTCACACAACATTTGACACGAATCGATCATAATCAGCGGTAAGAAGCGCGGTGCAAAGATGAACCGTCCCGCGCCGGCACAGTCTACCATTCAGGCGTTAACGGCCGGCGCCGGCCGCCGAGCCGCTCCGGCAGGAATGTTTAACTTTACACCGCCATTACTAGAAAAGTTGTGGACCGATTTACCTATTTCTTGCACGGGAGAATTTGCAGTTCGATTCTAGACAGATACTGAAAGTTTGACGTTAATATAATAATTATGGCGTGAGTTATTGGCGATAAACAGGTGGGGCTAGCGAAATCGGCCTCTTCCACCGCCCGTGCTACGTTGCACTACTTGTTTTGAGCAAAATCGAAGGGTACCCATTTTTCACAAATTACATTTTAAGAAATTAATTCAAAATAAAATAAATTCAAAATCATCAAAAAATGTAAAAATTGTCAAATTTTACTAGAATAACTCCTTATGTACACGTTTCAGTTTGTTTGAAATTAATAGCTTCAAAAATGTTGAAGCTATAGATCTTTCAAGATTGCAGTACACGTCCAATTCTGCTAAAAAAGCAGAAGTTTAGCAGCTTGTATCTCTGTAGCCCGAGGGCATATGACAAAATCCTTTCACCCTCAGAGGTTTCACCCAATAGGCAATAAGTAGGTATACCAAGTTTGAACAAAATCGCAGACATAGGCGCGGGAGCCGGGGGGGCAGTGGGGGCAGCTTGCCCCCCCAACTCTGGGGCCGTGGGGGCGGTGCCCCCACAGCTTTGAGACGGAATACCACACTTTTTTTGCAAATGTTTTCTTTTTTTTAAAAAAAGCCGAGGGGTGAAAAATAAGTGGCCTAAAACCGGTGAGAAAACTAGATTTGGGGGTACCCTAGGTTGATCTCTATTATGGTGTGCCCCCCCAGTCGGAAAGTAGTTCCCGCGCCCCTGATCGCAGAGGTGACCGATTTTGGCTGTCCCGGTTGACATGGAATGCCCCGACCATCAGAAATCGGATCGGACGATCGGTGTAGAAAAAATAGGGGGACTCAAAATTTCAATCCGTGATTTGACCTTAAAGGTCAAATATTTTTAATTAGGTATATATTAGGGAACTCGAGATTCTGACCCTAGCTATCGAATGTGACCATCAGAAATCGGATCGGACGATCGGCGTAGAAAAATCGGGGGACTCAAAATTTCAATCCGTGATTTGACCTTTAAAGGGACTATCCCACCTTTAACATGGGGTTTGAGTTGAGATAGCCAAGTTTGCGGCGAGGTTCAGAAACCACTATCTATCTAGGTTGCAACCCCCGCGGCCTCTTGGTGTTGAAGAAATTTGTTCCCTTCATTTGAAAATGGGCCTTGTACAAGGCCCTATCTTCAACATGGAGCGACCGTTAGTGTGACGTCACCTCGTTTAGTTATTCTGATTTAAATGGGTTTGTTCGTTGAAAAATCGCTTAAAACTTGGTCTGAACTTTGTTGTGGTGCCTACAGAGTAAAAAGAATCAGCTTTATGACAGTAATGTGGCCTGGGGAAGGAGGTAATTTTGGGCTGTGACGTCACATATTTGAAAGTTTGTGTTTGGAATATGGGAAGCCTAAGATGTTTAATGAAAAATAAATGCCAGAACCGTGTTCCTGGTCATCCAATCTATAAAGCCGGGCACAATTTAACTGGTTTTAACAACATTTTAGAAGGTGGGATAGTCCCTTTAAGGTGAAATATTTTTAATAAGGTATATATTAGGGAACTCGAGATTCTGACCCTAGCCATCGAATGCGACCATCAGAAATCGGATCGGACGATCGGTGTAGAAGAAATTGGGGACTCAAAATTTCAATCCGTGATTTGACCTTGAAGGTCAAATATTTTTAATAAGGTATATATTAGGGAACTCGAGATTCTGACCCTAGCTATCGAATGCGACCATCAGAAATTGGATCGGACGATCGGTGTAGAAAAAATAGGGGACTCAAAAATTCAATCTGTGATTTGACCTTTAAGGTCAAATATTTTTAATAAGGTATATATTAGGGTCAAATATTTTTAATAAGGTATATATTAGGGAACTCGAGATTCTGACCCTAGCTATCAAATGCGACCATCAGAAATCGGATCGGACAATCGGTGTAGAAAAAATTGGGGACTCAAAATTTCAATCCGTGATTTGACCTTTAAGGTCAAATATTTTAATAAGGTATATATTAGGGAACTTGAGATTCTGAACCTAGCTATCGAATGCAACCATCAGAAATTGGATCGGACGATCGGTGTAGAAAAAATAGGGGGACTCAAAATTTCAATCCGTGATTTGACCTTTAAGGTCAAACATTTTTAATAAGGTATATATTAGGGAACTCGAGATTCTGACCCTAGCTATCGAATGCGACCATCAGAAATCGGATCGGACGATCGGTGTAGAAAAAATCGGGGGACTCAACATTTCAATCCGTGATGTGACCTTTAAGGTCAAATATCCGTGATTTGACCTTTAAGGTCAAATATTTTTAATAAGGTATATATAAGGGAACTCGAGATTCTGACCCTAGCTATCGAATGCGACCATCAGAAATCGGATCGAACGATCGGTGTAGAAAAAATAGGGGACTCAAAATTTCAATCCGTGATTTGACCTTTAAGGTCAAATATTTTTAATAAGGTATATATTAGGGAACTCGAGATTCTGACCCTAGCCATCGAATGCGACCATCAGAAATTGGATCGGACGATCGGTGTAGAAAAAATAGGGGGACTCAAAATTTCAATCCGTGATTTGACCTTTAAGGTCAAATATTTTTAATAAGGTATATATAAGGGAACTCGAGACTCTGTTGCTAGCTATCGAATGTGACCATCAGAAATCGGATCAGAGTTCGGCGTAGAAAAAATCGGGGGACTCAAAATTTCAATCCGTGATTTGACCTTTAACCCATTAGTGCCCAACTTATTTTTAGTCAAAATTTCAAACTTTTTTGCACAAAATACTAGCTTGTTTATCGAATGTATTAGCTTAGGATGATTTTCTTGTTTTTTTAGCCCCCCCCCCCCCCATTTGTCGCCAGGGGGGTCAATAAATATATGGCTATGGGCACCTGGGTAGTCGAAATATTGCCACAAAGCGCAATTCAAACGAAACTTTTGAGAACCAATGTATATTCTTAGATGTGTATGCTGATAGGCACTTGCCACTACCAACATGTGAACATATTATGAGATCAGGCGAATGATTGTGATGATTGATAGTGTCAGCGGTCAACAATCAATTACGATGATGAGTCAATGCACTACCTGACTCACAAACATCGAAGTGCATTGGACAGTGACACAGCTTACAGCAAACGCTGAAAACAAAACATCCCTCCGGGATCTAGACGGCGCTTGCAAACTTTCACCCATCTCACCGTATCCAACAGTGTTGGCCCAACTAGCCCAAATTTCCCCATGGTGTACAGCATGTTCTTACTCTCAGGTCGCATGGAACGGCACGAAGCACGCCACGCACAGCGGCACCTGGCACTTGCGACAGGCGGTCTTCGGGTGGCTCTTGCACTTTCCCTCCTTGTTTGCACACGTTCCCTGCTTGGCAAGAGGAACGACCAGGTGGTTGATACCATCGTAGCGGATGCTGGCTGGGACGCGATGCTGATTCGACGCGGAACTTGGACGTCCAGATGGTGGCTTCGTCGTCTCTGCCAGGTGATACCGGACGATGGCTCGGATGAAGTTGATCTGATTCTCGCCTGGATGATGCTGACGGTAGAGCAGCCAGGCGTTCTGCATCGCGGCCCCCAGAAGCCAGCAGAAGATGCACCGCCAGAACTTCTTCTGTCGGATCGCGATGCGGTACGCGCCGATGTTCTGGTCCATGCGGTCGGTACCGCCCATGGCGCAGTTGTAGTCCTGAATCATCTGTGGCTGAGCTACCTTGATCCTCTTCTTCTCTCGTCGCGACCATCTTTGAACTTCAGCCACAGTTCGGGATGAGCTTACCGTAGATGCTACGGTCACCACGCTGTTATCCTTCCACCTGACGAGGTTGATGCCCTGCTTCGTTTCCACGGCGACAGAGGTGTCTCCCCTGGGAGCCTTCTTCATCGCTGCCACCGAGCTCAGCGGACATCCTCGGAGGCGGTTCTGGCGGATGGTTCCCGTGTGCCCGATTCCCTCCTCCTTCAGCGCCATCATCAGAGGAAGGCTGGTGAAGAGGTTGTCCGTAAAGATGTGCAGTGCGTCCATGCGCATCTCCTTCGGCATTCTGTCTTTGAGGATCTTCACTGCTGATCCACATTTCCCGAAGGCGGCCTCATAGTCTGGACGCTGAGCAGTTCCGCTGGCACCTTGGTACACTTCGAAGGTCAGTAGGTCAGAAGGTCAGATTCTGACCCTAGCTATCGAATGCGACCATCAGAAATCGGATCGGACGATCGGTGTAGAAAAAATAGGGGACTCAAAATTTCAATCCGTGATTTGACCTTTAAGGTCAAATATTTTTAATAAGGTACCTATATATTGAGGAACTCGAGATTCTGACCCTAGCCATCGAATGCAACCATCAGAAATTGGATCGAACGATCGGTGTAGAAAAAATAGGGGAATCAAAATTTCAATCCATGATTTGACCTTTAAGGTCAAATATTTTTAATAAGGTATAAATTAGGGAACTCGAGATTCTGACCCTAGCTAGCGAATGCGACCATCAGAAATTGGATCGGACGATCGGTGTAGAAAAAATAGGGGACTCAAAATTTCAATCCGTGATTTGACCTTTAAGGTCAAATATTTTTAATAAGGTATATATTAGGGAACTCGAGATTCTGTTGCTAGCTATCGAATGTGACCATCAGAAATCGGATCAGAGATCGGCGTAGAAAAAATCGGGGGACTCAAAATTTCAATCCGTAATTTGACCTTTAAGGTCAAATATTTTCAATAAGGTATATATTAGGGAACTCGAGATTCTGACCCTAGCTATCGAATGCGACCATCAGAATTCGGATCGGAAAATCGGTGTAGAAAAAATCGGGGGACTCAACATTTCAATCCGTGATGTGACCTTTAAGGTCAAATATCCGTGATTTGACCTTTAAGGTCAAATATTTTTAATAAGGTATATATTAGGGAACTCGAGATTCTGACCCTAGCTATCGAATGCGACCATCAGAAATTGGATCAAACGATCGGTGTAGAAAAAATTGGGGACTCAAAATTTCAATCCGTGATTTGACCTTTAAGGTCAAATATCTTTAATAAGGTATATATTAGGGAACTCGAGATTCTGACCCTAGCTATCGAATGCGACCATCAGAAATCGGATCGGACGATCGGTGTATAAAAAATAGGGGGACTCAAAATTTCAATCCGTGATTTGACCTTTAAGGTCAAATATTTTTAATAAGGTATATATGAGGGAACTCGAGATTCTGACCCTAGCCATCGAATGCGACCATCAGAAATTGGATCGAACGATCGGTGTAGAAAAAATAGGGGGAATCAAAATTTCAATCCATGATTTGACCTTTAAGGTCAAATATTTTTAATAACGTATATATTAGGGAACTCGAGATTCTGACCCTCGCTATCGAATGCGACCATCAGAATTTGGATCGGAAGATCGGTGTAGAAAAAATACGGGGACTCAAAATTTCAATCCGTGATTTGACCTTTAAGATCAAATATTTTTAATAAGGTATATATTAGGGAACTCGAGATTCTGTTCCTAGCTATCGAATGTGACCATCAGAAATCGAATCGGACGATCGGCGTAGAAAAAATCGTCAATCCGTGATTTGACCTTTAACCCGCGCCCTGCTGGGGGGGGTGTTTGAACACCCCCCTGTGGTTTTTCGCGGATATCTCAAAAACGGCGGCGCGGAGCGCCGCCGTTTTTGGTACACCTTATCATACATCAATTCTACACATGTTGTAAAAATTTCAGACCAAGGTCATTCAAGGTCAGGTCACCAGGTCACTTGAAGTGACCTCACCTCATAAAAAGTTTCAATGTCTGCCATAGCTACACCGAGTGACCGATCGCTTTGAAACTTTCAGCGATTACTAAGAGCAATAGCATGTACAAAATGTATATCTCAGAATTTTGATATCGATGACCTAAGGTCAGGTCAATTTTGCGACCTCCCCATTATAAGTCAATGGGAGAAAATTGAAATGCACCTCTTTTGGACGAAAAGCATTATAAACACTCCCAAACACTGAATTACAAGTGGTTTAGACACACTGAACATGAAAATGGTGTCCGTGACCCCTGGTTATGCCCCTGAGGTCATCTTAGGTCACGAATGGTATCTAACAGTTTTTCGCAAATAACTTTTGATAGAGGCATGCTAGAGCGATGAAAACGCCTTAGATGTGTTCAGCTCGACGATACGGATCGACTGATATGCAACATCACCCTTTCCGGTCAGGTCATGACCTTGACCTGAGGTCAAAATTTCAAGTTGACCTTTCAAGGTCAAGTTATAGTTCATTCGATGCGTCTTGACGAGAGGAACACGATGCCGGTAAAAGTAAGCTCGTACAAGGTTTGGGTCAAAAGTTATTGCAGAAAAACTGTTTCCGAAAAAAATCGGCTATTTTTGCAGTTTTTACCCCCTGCAGGCAAAACCGTTGACGCTAGGTCAAATCTGAGAGAATTACTCAGAAAGATCGCTAATAGGGCTATCGAATGCGCTTTTCCGCAGCGCTGTAGCTCTATTGGTTCCCGAGTTATGCGTTGGCTTCATGGAAATTGTCGACATTCGACCTGGAAATCGGCGAAATTTTGCCTTCAATGACCTCTGGTGACCTGACCTTTGACCTGACCAAAAAATTGACCGAAGTGATTTCGTCATTATTTTTTATGCTCTTTCGAACGCCGCCTTCCGCGTATCGCTACGTGGCCCAGGAGCCGAGTTAGAAGGGGGGGTGTTTGAACACCCCCCCCCCCCCCAGCAGGGCGTGGAAATCCAGGACCCCCAGCAGGGCGCGGGTTAAGGTCAAATATTTTTAATAAGGTATATATTAGGGAACTCGAGATTCTGACCCTAGCTATCGAATGCAACCATCAGAATTCGGATCGGACAATCGGTGTAGAAAAAATCGGGGGACTCAACATTTCAATCCGTGATGTGACCTTTAAGGTCAAATATCCGTGATTTGACCTTTAAGGTCAAATATTTTTAATAAGGTATATATTAGGGAACTCGAGATTCTGACCCTAGCTATCGAATGCGACCATCAGAAATCGGATCGGACGATCGGTGTAGAAAAAAATAGGGGGACTCAAAATTTCAATCCGTGATTTGACCTTTAAGGTCAAATATTTTTAATAAGTTATATATTAGGGAACTCGAGATTCTGACCCTAGCTATCGAATGCGACCATCAGAAATTGGATCGGACGATCGGTGGAGAAAAAATAGGGGGACTCAAAATTTCAATCCATGATTTGACCTTTAAGGTCAAATATTTTTACTAAGGTATATACTAGGGAACTCGAGACTCTGTTGCTAGCTATCGAATGTGACCATCAGAAATCGGATCAGAGATCGGCGTAGAAAAAATCGGGGGACTCAAAATTTCAATCCGTGATTTGACCTTCAAGGTCAAATATTTTTAATAAGGTATATATTAGGGAATTCGAGATTCTGACCCTAACTATCGAATGCGACCTTCAGAAATCGGATCGGACGATCGGTGTAGGAAAAATCGGGGACTCAATTTCAATCCGTGATTTGACCTTGAAGATGACCTTGAAATTTGAAATGAATACGATATTCGGAATCAGCGTCCCAAACTGCATTGGATAGGTTGGGTTTAGTTGAAATTCGGACTCGACGCTGAATCCGTCGCGGAATACGACGCTAACTTCACGCACGTAACCACGTCGCCTTCCGCCTACACGCCGCCTACAAGATATTCGCAGACGACTTGAAAGTCTACATGTGCATCTCTGACTCAGGGTCCCATGCAACCAACTTCCAGGAAGATATAGATCTCCTTCAAGAGACCGCAGCATCCTGGGGTCTGATCCTAAATCAAAAGAAGTCTGCGGTCATGAGATTCCAGCGTAGGTTCCACACGTTAACGAGACCAGAGTATCACCTCGATGGATCAGTAGTTCGATGGGCTCGTTCCCATTTTGGATCTTGGTGTCACGATCGATGACGATCTAAAGTTTCACGAGCATGCAAGAACCGCTGCTAGGAAGGCTGGAGGCATAGCTCACAACTTCTTGAAATCGACACTGTGCAGGGAGCGCGACTTCATGACGCACGTCTTTGTGACACATATTCGCCCCATCATTGAGTATGCCTCGACAGTCTGGAAGACAGGCTACATTGAAGACGTCCGACGGCTTGAAGCGGTGCAGAGGCTCTGGACACGTCACATCAAAGGCCTAGAACACAAAACATATGAGGAGCGTCTCTCAAGGTACTGGATTTATACTCGATCAAAGGCAGACTTCTCCGTGCAGACCTTATCAAGACCTGGAAAACCTTCCACGGCCTGTCTCCCTATCAAGCCGTTGGACCTATGGGACATGGCTCCAGCCGGTCGCACACGTGGCAACACCCTCAAAATCAAGGTCCAGAGGCGCCAGCTCGACTCGACAAAGCGGTACTTCACGGACAGGATCGTGAAGTACTGGAGTGCACTACCCAACTCGACTGTCACGATGAACTCTCTGGCGGAATTCAAGTCATCCCTGGCAGGAATACTTGGCAACAGGCTCTATGAGTACCTCGCCTGAGGACGTGATGAAATGAAGAACCTGCCCGAGGACAAGCCCTTGGACCGCGAAGAACCACACTGCACAGTGCACTCACTTCACTGTCAAAACGACCCATCTACTCATACATGCTTCTATGCAGACGCACTTTTCCGACCCCCACGAGTCCTTCTCCTAAGAAACATCTAACGTGGGTCGTTGGCGCGTCTCTATCATACACGGTTTCCTTCCCCCTTCCAATTCCATTGGACCGGGCAGGGAAACCAAACAGGTGAGTTAAACAGGTGAGTTGCGCGGGCGGCGGCAACGGACGGCGTCAGAGTTGATGAGAACGCGCATGCGCAAAATAAGCATTGGCTGCTAAATTAAAACCAGTATAGCGCCTTTCGGGGCGACTAACTGAGCGAGCGAGGGGGTGAGTCTTGCACGCAGGGCCTCCTCTAACATGCTAACTGGGGGGGGGGGGCGGCCCCCCCCCAGTGATGCCGCTGGCCCCCCCCCCCCCAGTGGAGCTGAAATCGCGTCACTGGGGGGGGGGGGGGCACGCAGTTAAGCAAATCACGTAGAAAAACGAGGAAATTAGCTTACCAAACAAACAATCCAGGCTATCTCCACGATCACCATGTTACTAATTTTAGTTTCCTTATATCGTTGGTTTCTTATCTACAAGGTTTTTCAGATCCGCCTAGGATGAGCCGCGGAATGAGGTCAGACATTGCAGATTTTATAATCGAACGCCGACTGAAGCCCGGACGGGGCATCACTTTGAGAAGGAAACTGTCCGAACGGTCGACCTCTATAGTCTCACTCAGTCAAGCGCTTACGGTTCAACACGGAGAAAGAATTTTTCGGGAGACGGATTTATTCTTGAAGAGGAAATTTGTCTACGGTCAAATAAGAGTGCGGCTGAGCTTTATAGCACGATATAAAAGTATTTTTTTCCCAGTGTTTGGGCCACTAGCAGCGATAAGCCCTCTCACTTATTGAGGGGTAAGAGAGGAGAGGGTCCGTTGGACCCTCCCCCTTCCGTTTCGCCCCTGATCGAGCTAGAGATTCGCAAAAAAGCGTGTTGCCCGTGACGAGAGGAAGCCGATGATATCCAATTTTAGGGTCCTAGGTCTTTGGTTGACCTTCCAGGTCAGGTCAATGACCCAAAAGTCAAGAAATTCGGGACCTGTTAGAACGTCATAAACTGTAGCTGCTACGTTTTTTTTTTTTTTTTTTTTTTTGGGTGCTGATCACGAGTAGGTATCATGTTAGTTTTCATCACAGATGATGTCGTCTTCATGCATTTAGGCAAGGTCGGGTCAGGTCAGGCCAGGTCAACCATGAACCAGCAGGGGTCCTGCCGGGTGTTCGTAGTTGGTGTCAACCGCCTCTGACAGCTTCGCAACACGTTACAAAGCACCTAGGAGTCGCCAGAGATTTTCGGTTGGGGGGGGGATTCAGCTTTTGTGTTAACCCGCGCCCTGCTGGGGGGGGGGGTGTTTGAACAGCCCCCCTGTGTTTTTCGCAAATATCTCAAAAACAGCGGGCCGTTTTTGGTACACCTTATCATACATCAATTCTACACATGCTGCGAAAATTTCAGACCAAGGTCATTAACCCTCGCAGGCACGGGGGGAGTGATGCAGCCCCCCCTAAGGTTTTTCGCGAATAACTCGCGTAAAAAGGGGCCGATCGCGACGAAACTTTCAGTACCCTCGCATTGTTCAATTTTACACCTACCCTAAAAATTTCATGACCCTGACCCAAATGACCTTTGACCTGTGACCTCTTTTTCCGAGACCATGTTTGGCCGGAATCGCGATTCGGCGTATGTCGGCTCGCATTAGCCGCGCGTTTGCAAACTTTTCGTGGCTTCAAACGTTCAAACATGTGATTTGATGTTGCTCCCATGCATTAGGGTGGGTGTCGAGGTCACCTGAAGGTCAGGTCAGGTCATTGACCTTTGGTGACCTCGGTTCACCTTTTCGAGTTTTACATGTTTCTAGGCTAGTTTTTGGAGCTGAATTCGAATTTAGCAACCATTTGAACATTTACGAAGTAGTTTTGGTGCCTTCGTAGCATGTTACGAAGCTGTCAGAGGCGGATGGCAGGTACTACGAATACCCGTCACGACCCCTACCGGCATAGGCGGCGGAACGGGGGGGGGCACCGGGGCACCGTGCCCCCCCTTGAATTCTGCAAGGGGGCACCAATAGCAAGGTGCCCCCTTAAATTTGATGTATTAGTACCAGGGGCGGATTCGGGAAAACTCCAAGGGGAGGGTCATGAATCGAAGTGGTGCCCCTACCTATGCCCAAAATTAAAACCTCAACGGATTTCGGCCACTTAATTTTGGTGGTGCCCTATTTTCAGTTTTTTTCTATTTTCTTTATTTTTGGTTAGTCATGTGATGACTGGTGCCCCTGCTAGGCCGCTGGTGCCCCTGGAAAGACTGTGGTACCTACCTACCCTGCCCCCTGACAAGCCTACGGTGGGCCCTGACATGACTTAGGTGCCCATGGGCCCTGACAGGCCCGTGGTGCCCCTGACAGGCCTGTGGTGTCCTTGCTAGGCCTGTGGTGTCCCTGGGCCTTGGCAGGTTTGTGGTGCCCCTGCTAGAACGCAGGTGCCCTTGACAGGTCTGTGGTGCCTCTGGAAGACCTGTAGTGCTTTTGCAAGGCCGATGGTGCTCCTGACAGGCCTGTGGTGTCACTAGCCGCGTTTACATAGGGCTAGTTGCCAGATAGTGGAATTTCCACTAACAGAGGGTTCCCGAGAAATACGCCATGGCCAATATCCTGGACGCAATTCGGTGTGCAGACGAAAATATGCATGTGAGTGCTAGAAATTCGTAAATTACATTATTTCATTGACTGTTTTTGTTAAAAACACGTGATGACAAGCTCAGCAAATCTATTCATGGTGACTTACGTGGCAAATTGGCTTTCCTTTGTGGGATAATGCCATTTTCATTAGCTCTACTTTGATTAGCGTATGACAGGTGTTCGTGTAAAATAAGCAATTTTACCTATTTCC
This sequence comes from Amphibalanus amphitrite, assembly GCF_019059575.1. Classification (NCBI taxonomy): domain Eukaryota; kingdom Metazoa; phylum Arthropoda; class Thecostraca; order Balanomorpha; family Balanidae; genus Amphibalanus; species Amphibalanus amphitrite. The sequence continues at coordinate 554,811 of NW_024881529.1, read as the reverse complement.
TTCATCAGTTTGGTAGCTGAAACAGCTACCAATTTACTTCCACTATGACAGCTTCCAGTAACATATGCTACTGATTGGCTAATATTAACCAATCAGATCTCTGGAGTTCCCCGCAGTGCGTTACAACTATGACGCGGCAAAGACATATTTGGACATATCATTTCTATATTGATATGCCTATCTACACTGCATTGGCCTTGCGTTGCGTGGATGTCATCTCAAGTGAAATATTTTGGCCTACGGTCAGTGAGACGCTAGTCGCTACTCTTCTATACGCTATGCCCTTTTTCAATATGAATACGGTGTCGTGTTCTGACTGCAGACTCCTGGTAAGTTTGTGCAGGTCTCACGGAAGGGGCGAGGGCGCTCTTTCGCTTTTCGATCCAGCAGGCAACAACAATGATTTTTTGTAAAGGAGTAGGAGTGGAAGTCACAAATTTATTTAAAAGTTGGTAAAGTTGTTTTGGTTTAAAAGTTTGTGCATTTGCCTTGTCAACGGTATGGAACCTCAATATATTGCTAAGTCATATTTCCAGGATGTTGATAGGTATCATGTATGTTTGGAAAAAGATGTTTTGATAATGTCGAGAAATGTAGCAAGGACTTTCCTATCTTCAAATCAGTTGCTCGCTACAGTTTCATGATTTTAAGGTGTGCATGAAATAATGAGAAAAGGTAAAAACAAAAATATAAATAAAAATTTTGTTAATTCATGATGCATGTTAGAATTTTTTTTTTCGTTGATTAAAGCAAGGCTTGCGACTGAACCATAATGTACATTGACTGATGCGCAGTGTCCCAAAATTTGTAGATGTGGGTGGGAAACGACATCGAAATGCAAATCATTTTCCACTCTCGCCTCCAGTTTTCAAGCCCAATTTTCCACTCCCAATCCCACCGAGAAGGAGCAATTGCGGGAATGGTTGTTTTACATCTGTCACAATTGTAGATAGATTAATGTTTTTGATCATTTTCCCACTCTTTTTGGGCCTTACCTGACCGACAATTTTCACTCTCATCCTTTTTTTTTGGTCAGCAATTTTCCCTCTGACACCCAAGCAAAAATATGATTTTGGTACACTGCTGAGTGCTCCGAGTACCTACAAAACCAACAGCATGATGAATGGCTGAATTCTGTCCGAGTGGCTGCATTACCTAGTTGCATTTTTTCAATTCACCACACTCCTGTATCATGCAGGCATGGGAGTTATTTCAGAATTAAAATTAATATTGAATATATCTTGTTTATGAGACTCCTCACGGGCCAGACTGGAAAACATCCATACACTACGCCGGACGCCCGTGAGACCATCTTGCGCCGAAATTCGGCGCAAGCGATTTTGCGCCGAAATTTCTGAGTGATTTGCTCCAAAAATTAGGTGGCTATTTGTGCGAAAATTAAGCCCTTTTCATATAAAGCACATGTACACATATACTGATCAAGGCTATATCAACCAGGCAGAGTGTTTCGGGGGCTTTGTACACTATCCCATGTTTGAGCGTCCGAATTAGTTTTTATTTCCACGTAAACCCAATACCTCGACGGGAGCCAGCGAGGGCCCGGTAGCGGAGCAGCACGTGCTCCGCGTGCTGCTATGAGACTCCTCACGGGTATGGTTATGGCTGCTGGCAGGCTGTAGCCAGCCTTTGTCAGTAAGGGATTGGCTATGCATGGTTTTGTGCGTACATATGATTTCAGACCAAATTCTGCCCTAGCCCAGTATGTGTGCTTAGAATGTGGAGGGCATGCCAACATGTTCCTCTCAGCGGGGACTATGTCCTTGTGAACCCTTCCATTCAAAAGATTCAGATCAAATTGATTCCTTGGCTAGAGTGGTTGCTGGGGTGCTAAGACTTAAAATATGCGCTAATGTCAGGTGTCAGCCAGTAGCGGCGGAACACCTTCAATTAGGGGGGGGGGGGGGGGGGACACTGCCGACTTTTGGTCCAAGTCCCATTCTTTCCATGCAACGCCCATAGGGCTAATGTTAAAATGTCAAAACCAAAGGGGGGCACGTCACGGTGCCCCGGTGCCCTCCTCGTTCGGCCGCCCATGGTGTCTGCTCAAGCTACAGGGCTGCCATTCCAGCTGTTCTAAACCCCATAATACAAGTGGTATTTCTCCTGACAGCTGAATCCTCTCCAGTGACAGCTGATCCTCGCCATCTGATCCTCCCCAAAGACAGCTGACACTCCCTGGTGGGGGATGACCTTGCCCGGTGGCTGGTGGCAGCGAACCCTTCCCAGTGATAGCTGACCTTCCCCGGTGGGAGGTCACAGCTAACCCCTCCGACGGATCACCCTCCCGGTTCTGAGCCCCGGCGTCACTGCCTCCCATTGACAGACTTTTCTGGCGGCAGCAGAAAAGTACTCCAGCCCAGCAGACTCCAGCCGAGCCGCACCCAGTGGCGGCCGACGCCGAGCACGGCGGGCGTTGCGGCGCGCGCCGGACGCTTCACCAGCACACGCAACGTCATCGCGTCGCTCGCCACCGAGCAGGTCCAGTTTCGGGCTTGCCGGCTCGTCGCTGATAACAGACTGCCATTCTCGCGGATGGCGGTGCCTAGCTGCGCCAGCGGCCGGTCGGCGCTCCAGACGGGTCGCGCCGCCGGCCAGCCCACCGCCAGGCACTGCACCAGTAGCGGCCGCGCCTGCTCGGCCAGTACCAGTCGCGAGAACGAGGCTATTTTTTCGTGCCGCAATGTTTGTGTTGGGCCGATAGAGCAGCGCTCGGGATGGCGCGCCCTGCCCGGCTTCGTTGACGGCCGCCACCCACACCTCGTAGCTCTGGTGGTGGTCTAGATCCTTCAGCTTCATCTTCAATCGCCCGGCCAGGCCGGGCGGCCGCGCCGCCCAGACCGCCGTAGAGGCCGGCGGCCTCTACAGCTGCCGAGCCACCGGCAGCGACGGGCGCACCGCCACTGGACTCGTCGACGTCAGCGTTATCGAGCCGCCGCGGATCGCGCCGTTTAGCTTACCGGCGTCTCTGGAGGTGGGCGACCGGGCGCAGGTCTCGTGTCTGGTGACCTTCGGCGACCTGCCCATCACCTTCAGCTGGCCGCGCGGCAACCATTCGCTGGCCGTCCACCGCCTGGAGACGGTCGGCGCAGAGTTCTACAGTAGCCTGGTGTTCCAGTGCGTGCGAGCCGACCAGGCTGCGGCCAACGCGGTAACCGGCAGCCGCCACTCGGACTCGGCCGAGCTCCGCGTCAGAGTGCCGCCGCGCTGGCTTCACCAGATGGTGGACAGGGAAGTGGCACTGGGCGGCAGCGTCGTGACTTCAACTGTTCGGCGGCCGATCAGCCACCGTTTATTGTCTCATGGACTGGACTTTCACTTCAGCCGCCGCGCTCCGGGGCTCCGCCAACAGGCGGCTCATCCTCCGTCGACAGGCGGCTCATCCTCCGTCGGGCGGCGCCGACGGCTGCCTGTAGCCGCTGACGGTCGCCGAGATCGGCGGCAGAGAAAACGGCTACAGCGCCGACAAAGGCGTGGACGAGCCGCTGCGGCGCGCCGCGCCGCACGGCATTACCGTGCCGGCCCGTTTCCAGCAGCGTCAGAGAGCCGCCTCGGTGGTGTCTGGCGCCGTTCGGTGACCGGCCGCTGCAGCTGAGCTGGTACCGGCGCAGCCATCTGCTGGCGACCCCGACCGAGCTCCGGTGACCCCGGCGGACGGAGACGTCACTGTGCAGGTAACGGCTGCGGACGGCTCCTCCCAGCTGACACTGACGGCGGCGCGACGGACCGACGGTGGCACCTACACGTACGCAACAGTCACGGCGAGGACAGCACCGCGCGGCACGTGATAGTGACGGAGCGGCCGGAGCCGCCCTCCGATCGGCGGCTGGCGTCCGTCACCTTGCGATCCGTGCTGGTGGCCTGGCCGCCCAGGTACGACGGCAACAGCGTCGTGGCGCACTACGTGGTTCAGTGCGTCGCCGAGCCGCCGGCCGGGTCTGGCAGCTGGGAGTCAATGAGACAGTGTTGGCCCGGCAGCGGAGTGCGCTGGTGGCCGGCCTCCAGCCCAGCGCCTCGTACCGGCTGCATGTGTTCTTCGTGAATCGGCACGGCAGCAGCGAGCCCAGCGGCGCGCTGAGGGTGCACACCGAGCCGGAGCCGCCCGGGCGGCGGGCCGCCGCTCGGCGCCCGGCTACGACCTGCCGGGCCGCGCACCCTGCGGCTGACGTGGAGCCCACCGCCGCCGCAGTCGCTGACCCACGGACGGATACAGGCCACCTACGTCCGGCTGGTCGACCAGATCACCCTGACCAGGTCCGTCTGCCGACCGGAGCTGGTGCTGCTCCTCAAACACCTGCAGCCCAACACGGCATACTCAGTCCCGATGAGCGCCTGTAACCGAGCCGGCCAGGGTCCTGCCAGCTCGCCCGTCACCGCCACCACAGAGGAGGGAGTGCCGGAGGTGGCGCCGCGTCAGCTGACCTGCCGGGTCGTGTCACCCTCCTCCATCGGTCTCAGCTGCCTGTGGCTGGCCGGCGGCGCGAGGGCCCGTTCCCGGCCGACCTGGACGTAGCCGAGTTGTGCAGTCTGCTGCCGGTCACAGTCTACCAGCTGTTGGTGAGCGCCCACAGCGCGGCCGGCACCACAGAGTCTACCACCCGGCTGGCCATCCACGCCGCAGACGGAGCAATGATATCTCCGCTGCCGCCGCCAGAAAAGTCTGTCAATGGGAGGCAGTGACCCCGGAGCTCAGAACCGGGAGGGTGATCCGTCGGAGAGGTTAGCTGTGACACCTGCTGAAACGGGACACCTGCTGAATCGTCAGCTGACTAGTGACGTCCTTAACTCCAGAGGTGCTGTCCTGGACGTGGAACCTGCCGCCCAGCTGGTCGGCGCTGACGCCGTCCCTCGTCCAGGTGACAGCCGGCGGCGGTGACGAGGTGGCCGCACAGGTGAATGTGACCGCAGTGTCCACCACCGGCTGCACCGGCTGCTGAACCAGCGACAACAGCAGCCGAGCCGGCAACGCTCCGATGCTGACCTGGGTGGTGGCGAGGTCATCGGTCACGTGACACTGGTACATGCCGGCCACGGAGCGGTTGCCGCCGGTCAGCTGCAGAGCCGGCCGGCTGGCGGCGGCGGGCAGACGGCGGCCGTCCTTGAACCAGACGATGTCGCTGGCTGCCAGGGGCGGCGTCACGTGACAGGTCAGCTGAGCGGGCTGTCTGGTGGTCACCAGCAGCTGACCGGGCTCGATGACAGCGCGGCGTGTCACTGTCACCTCCAGTCGCGTGTTCCGCGCCGCGCTGCCCACCTCCGAGCTCGGCGATCTCGGCATACGCCCGCGTCCCCTGACCTGACCCGGCACACCACCAGCTGCTGGCCACTGACCTCGACATGACCAGAGTGGAGCAGCGGCGTCAGCTCAGCGCCGCGCACCTGTTGTTGTTGTTGTTGTTGTTGTGGTTCCATCCAGCCGCGTTACCGCGGTGTAGCCGTGCGGCTCTGGAGGTCCCTCACGGCGGCCGCCAGGGCCGCCACCTCTCCGTCGTCGCGGACGTCTTCCGGGCTCGGGAAAATCGTCCCGTACCTCCGGAGACGCCAGCCCATGAGGGCCGGGCACCGGAAGAAGAGGTGCCGGGGCGTGGCGGCCTCCTCCCGGCACACGGTGCACCGGGGTATGGTCATGCTGCATACCAAACGACGCGCCTTGACCAGGCGAGCAGTTTGGTACCACTTGCAAGTCTTTAGCACCATCATGTCGTGATTTATTGACAGAAAAACGATTTATGACGTCACATGACCTCAGATGACCTTTGCCGGTGCCCCTGTCAATTAGCGGCACCAGGATCATCACCGATGAGATAATCTTCCATAATACTGAAAGAATTGGGTGGTTTTGACTCGTTTACACGAAGCAGGAGGCGTTTCAATATTTTCCCATAGGCTTGCAATGTAAAGGTCACGAGTCTGGCCTGACCTCAGGTCACAGATATGAAAATTCTGAGATATACAAATTGCACATACTGGTACTCAAACTAAAACCTGAAGAGAAGAAATTGATCGGTCAAAAACTCTAGCTCTGGCGTGATTGCAAACTTTTCTGAGGTGGGGTCACCAAACCGCTTCTGGTGACCTGACCTGACCTGACCCGGCAACTTTTTTTGTCAAAATGTGCGCAATGAATGTTTTAAAAAGTCACCGAGTATGAGCTTTCAGTCTTGCGGCGTTTGGCAATGGCACAAGAAAAACCTGAATGGGGGGCCTTAAAGCCCCCCCCCCCCCCGCCAGGAATAGGGTTAAAGAAAATAATGTATTTTACTTGACGAGAACGGTGTAAAAAATCCTCCAATAATAGTAACCAGTAATTACTTCTATGATATACGTATGAAGGTACCTATTTTGCAACTGTGTCAAAGCACAAAAGAACAGCATTCTGACAGCTCACTGTGTTATGTTGAAATGGCAAGTTTGGTCAAACTTGGTCAGTGCTGAACTTTGATTGTTGTGACTTGTTTTGATTTAGTTGCGGCGATCGGACGAGTATCTCACAAAAATAGGCGTTTGCGGCGAACCCCGATGCGGTGATTGTATCGGGTGACATTCATAAGTACCAGAGTACAATTGTACCCAGGTTACACCGGGACCAAGGTTACACAGGGGCCCAGGTTACGTTCGGCCCCAGGATTTGAAGGGACCTTGAAGACGCAAGTACCATACTGTGATTGGTCGTTGGCAGACGGGAATGACGTAATGCATCCCTGTGGCGGCCGTGACGTTGACCAATAGGAGGGGCGGATACAAATTTGGACCACCTTGGTACACTACTTGGCAGTGTGCTTGTGATTGATTTTCTCGAGATTGAATTGAGGTAGCGCCGTCCATCGCCCGCCGCGGCGGCGCCCAGGCCCGATGGTCATCCGGGACCGGTGTGGCGGGAGGTAGCGTCCCTCGGCCCCCCGCGCGGCGGTATAGCGTACTGCCGCGTCCGAAGGAGAAGTGAAAATGACCCCTTGCACGAATTAGTGTTCGCAGCGGCTACTTAAATTGCAGGAGGGGGAGGAGGCAGGGGCGTCGCCACGGATTTTTGAGTGGGGTGGGGTCGGGTTTCCGGTCTTCGTCTTGATGGGTAGAGGTGTTATTAGCCACACTCCCGGTTTTTTCATGTGTTGAGAAAAATCTCGGCGCGCAGCGCCACGAAAGCAGCGGTGTATCTTATTGTACATAGTTACTACATACATCACTTTTGCATCGTGCATAAAAATCCAGCACAGGCCACCTGAGGTCAGGTCACAATGTCATGTTCAGTTCAGTTTTAATGCCTCTAAAAGCTGCAATCTTGTCATTCCTATAGATTTGCCTGTCCCGTAGCTCAGTTGGTAGAGCATTGGACTCCCGGTAGTGAGAGCCCGGGTTCGAGACGCCCCGGCGCTCGATTTGAGACTCCTGACGGCGACGGTCTGCGGTTGGTGGGAGCAGCCGCAGCAAGTTGAAGTCAGTTGAGTGGGGCAGGCCGTGTCCGGCTTTGAAGGGCACGTTAAACTTTGGCATCTAAATTCTCCCGATACCCGGAATTGCGCGATCGGACGGTAGGGGTCGGGGTCTACGCAACAAGCTCTGCTTAGCGTGGGCTCCGGCTCTGTCAATCCGTCCATTCAAACATTCGAGCTAAATTTATAAAAAAAAAGATTATCTCCTATAAGTCTGAAATTTGTTGTAATGAATGGGATTATAAGTGCCAACAGTTCATGAATCTGGGATTTTACATCTGAAAAGTGAAGTATGTGACCTCACCAATCAATCATGATAAGATATGGGAAAATGCACGAGATGCCCTCTGCTTTGAACGAATATGCTAAAAACGCTATAAGATACTTTTGTAACCATGGCACCTCTGCTCATTTTAGAGACAAGGCGCAGCTAATGACCAGTGGTGACTCGAATGGTCAGTCATTACTATTAGTTAGGTCATCAAAGGTCTCTAACACATTTTCGACAACAACTTTTGATGGAGACGCTGTAGAGCAATAACAGCACCTGGAGTGTGTTCAGTGTGTGTTCAATGTTCAGTGCTGGAGTGTCAAGTGTGTTCAGCTCAGCAACACAGATCGATCGCACATTTTTGCAGCGGGTTCTTTTCCGGTCAGGACATGACCATTGATTAACCTTTACTTGATGTCAAGTTTTCTAGTTAAGTTCTTAAGTTCAAATTGTAAGCCATGCGACGTGTTTCGACGAAACAAACACGATGGTGATACCTAACATGAATATCATACACATTCACTGAATCATATAGGTTGTTACAGAACAAATGTTTCGGCAAAATCCGTCCGTTTAACTGTTTGGCCTCTGTGGTACACAAGCCATCCCGAAGTCATACCTATCTGAGGCGAAGCTGGCGAAAGAGCTTTAAAAAAGCTATCGAGTACGCTTTCTGTGTCACTATAGCTCTTATTCGTGTTTTACGGGTCGCTAAGGTAAAATGTTTACCAACGCAACGCTGAAGGTATGCTTTCGGCCCCTGATCGAGGTAGAGCTTCGCGGAAAAGCGAGGATGCTGCCCGTGATGAGAGAAAGCCGATGATGCCCAATTTCAAGGTCTTGGCCGGGTCATCTTAGGTTAACTCCCAAAAGTAGAAAAAGCTGGCCTGCTAGAACTTAGTGAGCCGTAGCTGTTATCGGGGTTCCGGGTACGAGTTCGATGTTAAAGTTTTGGACAAAGATGATGACTCCATGCATTTGGGGTATAGATCGGGTCGGGTCAGGTCAGGTCGACCAGCAGGCTTCCTGCCGGCCATCTACAAAGAGTGGGTGACAACCACCAACGATAGCTTCGTAACATGTTACTACATAACCACCATTTATCAAAACTACTTCTTTAAGTTCAAACGGGCGCTAAACTCGAAATCAGTTCCAAAACTTCACTTGTAAGTGGAAGCAAATAAAACTCAAAAAAGTGAACCAAGGTCATCTATATTCGAATCATGGCCAATAAATTTTTAGAGTAGGTGTAAAATTGATTAACTCGAGGTCACAGGAAGTTTCGTTGCAATAGGCTCCTTTTTGCGCGTCTTATTGGGAAAGCCCGAGAGGGGTCCACCATCTGACCCCATTTCCCGGCTACCTCAGGCAGGTCCGAGGGTAGTCAGGGCTGAGGCTAGTTAGGTACCTACCTCGTAGTTACTGATATGTCATCCGACGAATCGACTGCAACCATTATTTTGACAATCAGACGAACGCTTGGGTCAGTTTTGGCGCGCTCATTCGTTTGAGGGATAAAAAGGGACTAGAATACTGGCTATAGTGGCATCAACCCCCCTCGCCCGGCGAGGGGGGTTGATGCAACCCCCCTAAGGTTTTTCGCAAAAAACGGCGGCGGGTAGCGCCGCCAAAGGTGGCATACCTTCTGGGGCAACCTTTTCGCACCTATCCTGAAAATTTGAAGTCCCAGTCTTTTCAGGTCAGGTCACCAGGTCACAAAAGCCGGTACAAGGTCAGGGGAAAATTGGACTAGCTTAGCGGCAACTGAATTCCAGAGTTCACTTAAATGGGTAACAAAGTATATCATTCGATGCGCACGGACGTCCTGAGTTCACTGGTGCTTTTATTTTTGCACTATCTTTACTAGGTAAAAAGTTATAACCGAAAAACGTTTGATATGCTTCAGCAAAATTTTTGCACTCATACCCCCCAACACCCCCCTAAATATTGACTTAGAGTCACCAAACTTTTACAGGGGCGAGATCTCCTATGGACCCACCTACCCTGTAAATTTAGTGTTTCTAAGTGCCATAGAAGCCAATCGCGAGGGGGGTCGTACCAACCCCCCCTCGCCGTCCGTGTTATGGAAAAGGCCCTCGCCTGGCGAGGGTTAAAATATTGTTATGCTGATGTTCCACGCCCACCGCTTATTGACCTATAAGCAATAGGGCTACGGAGCTCTTGAAGCGATTCTGAATCTGACGTTGTATTTGTTGAGGTTGCTTACGCCAACTTCACTGACATAATAGCTTAAAAAAGAAAACTCAGCATCGCCAAAAGTGGGGGGTCGACACCCCGGTTCTCGCGAGTGGGGGGTGGGTCACGACCCCCGCGACCCCCCCCGTCGGCGACGCCCCTGGAAGGAGGGGTCAAAAGAACCAACCAGCGATTCGTCCCCTGATTGAGCTACAGGGAAAGTGGGCGTGGCGTGTGGAAGCCGATGGTATCCATTTTCATTGTCCTTGGAAGGACTTAAACAGCCTTGACTTTTCACGTGGCACGCATCACAACGGTCATTTTAGATGCATCAAGAGAAGTGCAAGGTGTGGTAGGTACTTGTAACATATTTTTACGCCCTACTCAATACTCTGTCACACAAAATTCCAGTTCAACCCTGGAGAAAGAAAAACTGTTTCAGTAGCGCAAATATTACTTCCTTTCACCATGCAAGCCTTATTTTTGAACAAGCTTTGTTTTATATTATGACTTCATCCATCATTGGGTGTGTGCCTATGGATGATTGATTGAATGAACTAATTTAAACTGAGCTGAGCATACCTGGAAAAGTAGGTCATAACCTCACTCTTCCACCAAGTCACGGTGTTACCCCCGACCGTGCGGTAATTAGAACAGTCTACATATCGTTGCACGCAATAAAACGATAACCTCGCTATCACTGATGTTGTTTGGTGCCTAAACAAATAGCCACCACAGCTCTAAACATACCTATATTAAAAAATCAAAACAACAAAAATAACCATTGCCGAGTATCAATACCTATCTGCTCGTTGCACACCGGTCAGTTGATAGCCAAATTCTAGCATAAATTACACGGGATATAGTTTCGTTCTTGTCGATGAGACCAAGCCCAGTTACGGTATGTGCGATTTTGTCAAAAACGGTCGGAGGTTGTAACTATGTATTATGACGTCGCAGCTCGGTGGCCTGATAGGTATGACCCGATTTTTTTTTACCAAAAGTTGCGCGAAGGATGCCCCAGAGGCCATTTAAAATTTAAGCACAATCCGACTAATAGTTCGGTTTGCATCGCAAAAAAAGCTCGGGCGCCCTACCAGGGCGAGGGTTAATTATAATCTTCGCCATCAAATTATAATCTAATAATTATAATCTTCGCTCATCAAAAATTATGACAAAATGCAAAAACGATATCAATGTAAATGCACAAGTCAGTTTGGAGGCCGCATGCAAAATTTTAATAAAATCCGTTCATACATTTTTCAGTCATGGACTGAAAACAAACAGGTAAATCTTTCTGCCTCACCCTGTACATAGGTCATTAGTCTGACCTGGAAGCCGAAGGTCAGGTCAACGACCAAATATCGGGAAAATCGAGATCTTGTAGAGCTTCTAAAAGTGATGCTTTATGTTTCTGGAGTCCTGATTTCGAACTTAAGAATTATTACGATCAAAGATGATGTGTTCATCCATTTGAGTAGATCAAACGAGGTCAGGTCAGGTCAACCGGCGTCCCGACGGCTATCCATTAGGTATAAACTATAAACCATCGCTGTCAGTTTTGTAACATATTGCCAGAACTAGTTCCGGAATGTTTATATCTGTGCTTAATTTGTAATCAGCTCATAAAAACTACGCTGAGACGTTTTGAAACGCCAAACGAGGTCATCTAAGGAAAATAACTTTGACCTGAGTCCCAGGGCTGCGGAGTCGGAGTCGGAGTCGGAAGTTTTGCCCTGAGTCGGAGTTGGAGTCGCTAAAATCTTACCGACTCCGACTCCGAATTGTTAACACTGCATTGCTCAAAGTCATGCCCGACACCTGGTTGCTTCATGATATTTTGCTTGTTGACCTTTCAAAATCTGATTTTGTTGAAGCTAAGAACATACCCCCGTTTTGGACCAGCGTTTTCATTGAAAAAAAAAACTGAAGAAGGCTGCTGCGTCAACACCTGTTTTTATTTATGCATGCTATTTAAAAAGTAGGCACTTATTTGCAACATTTGCCTTGGAACGCGCAAAAGTTCGCTTCAGGCAAGATAAAAAGATATCCGACAATAAATTTTATTTCATTATAAAGACTTGCTGGGCAATGTCCGGAGTCGGAGTTGGAGTCGATTTTGAAGCCGGATAATTTTTGCCGTAGTCGGAGTCTGAGCCTGAGTCGGAGTCACCTTAAAATCCATCGTCTCCGCAGCTTCATGTGACCTTGACACCCACCCTATCAACAAGTAAACACAGGTAGTTAGTTTATCCTAAAGAAGTGTGTAGATGACAAGATAATACCCGTTTTTAGAACGGTTATCTGGAACACATTTTGTGACATTCGGTGCAATCTGGTTAAAATAGGTTTATAGCTGATTTTTAGTAGCTTTCATCTTGGACTGCACCAGTTGCTCAATTCATGGATGACTGAGTGTCGCCACAGGAGGTCCCCCGGTGGGCCGGGGCAGCGCAAGGGACGGGCCCCGCCACTGAGCCGACCATCGGATGCGCCCATTGTAAGAGCGTACCGGGCAGCGGAGCAAATCTCGGACCCACCTCAAGGGTATCCTCATCAATCAGCTTCCCACCCATGCTTTCTCATGACAGGGGGAGTATGTGAACGGTAAGTGGCAGCGGTGACCGTTAGGCGAGCCGGGCCTGCGCTGGCTCGGCTCGCATAGGCGCATAGGGGTGCGCGCCACCTCCCAGACGGTCTGGCGCTCCTGCACCCCGCCCTCCCGGCTGCGGCCGGGCTCCCGGTGCTGGACCGCAAAGCGCTGGCCGTACATGTGTCCACTGACCACTGTTGACATAATCAAGTCGCTTTACATGACTTTGTTTATAGCGTGTACCTATAGTTTGTGCCCACAAATCCTGAAACCTGATGAACTTTTTTAACACTAAATAAGTAAAAAGTAGACCATCCAACCCATGCCTTTGCATTAGTTTATAACCCCCTCACATTGCCCCACCAGACAGTAATAAGCATGCAAAGAATGAAACCGTAGTTTTGGACCCGCTACACCTTTTTTAAGTCGGTCATTCGTAAACGATTTCAGCCTCTCATGGATGCTTTATTGTTCGTCGGAGTTCAAATTTAACGACTTATTTCCGTTTATCTAAGAATCGTACTCCCGTTATGGCTATAAGGGAGCCATCACTTATTTGTATGCGCTTCTGCTCCTCTGTTCGTGCAAGGTAAAGTTAAAACGTTGAAATCAAATGTTTTTTAAAATAACTAGGTGTCCAGCATTACGCGCAGCGTAATAAATCAAGTTTCATTAAAATCGGCCCAGTAGCGGCCGAGTTATGGCCAGAATAAATTTGGCGTCTCCCGGCGGTGCTCTGTTCCGGTATTCATTGCCAAAGGTCAGTGACCTGCCGGCTCTGATTTCGCTCAGTTTGGCAAGCGAAGAAACTGAGCCTACGGCGCGTGCTCTCTGATCGGCGCCGGCCGCGGCTAAAATTCCGCAAAGATGCGCCCGCCACGTGCAAACCGGCGAGCGCACCCCCACCAAAATTTAATACGACAAACAGATGCACGCGTCCGACTTGAGCCCAAAATTCCACCCCCGTAGCCCGCACCGTTCCGGAGCAATAGCCCGCCAAGCGTGACTGACGCGTTACATACATACATACGTACAGACATTTTGATTTTTATATATGTAACTAGAGGGACAGCATTACGCGCAGCGTAAAGAGGGACAGCATTATGCGCAACGTAATAAATCAAGTTTCATTAAAATCGGCCTGGTAGCGGCCGACTTATGGCCAGAATAAATTTGGCGTCTCCTCTTGGCCGGCGGTGCCCTGTTCCGGTATTCATTGCCAAAGGTCAACGACCTCCGACTCTGTTTTCCCTCATTTTCGCAGCGAACAATCTGAGCCTAGGGCGCGTGCCGTCTGCTCGGCGCCGGCCGCGGCCCAAAATCCCGCAAAGATGCGCCCGCCACGTGCAAACCGCCGAGCGCACCTCTTCCAAAATTTAATACAACAAACAGATGCACGCGTCCGACTTGCGCCCAAAATTTCACCCCCGTAGCCCGCACCGTTCCGGAGCAATAGCCCGCCAAGCGTGACGGACGCGTTACATACGTACATACGTACAGACATTTTGATTTTTATATATGTAACTAGAGGGACAGCATTACGCGCAGCGTAAAGAGGGACAGCATTACGTGCAGCGTAATAGATCAATTTTCATTAAAATCGGCCCAGTAGCGGCCGAGTTATTGCCAGAATAAATTTGGCGTCTCCTCCTGGCCGGCGGTGCTCTGTTCCGGTATTCATTGCCAAAGGTCAGTGACCTTCCGGCTCTGATTTCGCTCAGCTTTGCAAGCGAAGAAACTGAGCCTAAGGCGCGTGCTCTCTGATCGGCGCCGGTCGCGGCCCAAAATGCTGCAAAAATGCGCCCGCCACGTGCACACCGCCGAACCCACTCCCTCGAAAATTTAACACGACAAACAGATGCACGCGTCCGACTTACGTCGAAAATTTCACCCCCGTAGCCCGCACCGTTCCGGAGCAATAGCCCGCCAAGCGTGACTGACGCGTTACGTACAGACATTTTGATTTTTATATATGTAATCGAGCCAAATGGACAATGGATGCCCTCGAATGACCTGAACATTGACCTCATCTTAGCAATTTATTACGAACGCATATATTTTATTGCGAACCACATCGGTTCCTACAGGGTGTCCCAGAATTACCCGAACATTTATTTTCTGGCTAAAAGTACGACTGCGCTCGCTTCTAATGATATACAAGCATCATACTTTTATAAGATATCCCTTAGCTATCTAGCTTGGGGACTGTGTGCTTTTGGTGGCCGGTAACGACTCGAATCAATTATTATCCAGAGTCAAAAGAGTAGTCCTTTTCCGTTTTCAGCTTAAGCCACTAACAGGCAACCATGGTGAATCAACTCCCGTTCTCAACTTTGTAAACGGACTTTCGGCATGGTTTTTGCTGGAGAGCTTCAGCAGCTCATCTGCAAGCAGTTAGGATTGAGCAAAGCGCAATTATATCAGCTAACGAAGCGAGAGAGAGCAAGAGATAAACCTTATTGACAAGCTTGGGCTCGGCCAAAAAGGGCCATGCACCAGTTGTCAAACAGGTGGTTGCTTGTCATAGACAACAAACGTCACCGATCTAGCTAAAAACTAGTTAAGCAATAGATCAGGATTATCTACAAAACATGAGTCTACCTTGCACCACTATCTTCGACAAAATTTTGGAAGTTGGGGTCCTTCGCCAGAAAAATATGCGAAAACTACGGGAAAAGCAGCGCAAATCACTACAATTCATCCCAAAAACATATCATATACAACACAACAGTATATTGAACCACACTTTGTGGTCTAACGAAGGTATTATGTCATTCGAACCGCCCGAAAAAGGCGTGTGTGAACGTCAGATGACTACAACGCCCCAACAGCAGAGACGGCCAGGCACCCGTCGAAAATCATATTGTGAGACATTTTGAGCCACCGTGCACTCATTGGGCTTGATATGATGGCCCAAAGACAACCGTTAGCACAGAGTACGAAGCGTATCTATTGCACCGTATCTATTGCGGTAATACTCTACCAGTACAAAAACTGGATGCCGTGAACCAAGTGGCCATGAACGGGTTTGTTTTGGAAACCAAATCTGTTGGAAGCCAAAGGTCGCGCCATGTTCAGACATGGAGCTTCTCCACTCCAGATGTAAAAAACGCAGCAAAAGTGGTGTAGGCAGAAATTTTTGTTTTGGGGGATAATACCTTATGGCCTGGGAACACTTTGATGTCAAGTTTATCTTTATATGATCGTAATATCCTCCGGCAAGAGGTCAAAGAAAACAGGCCTACACCCAGTTTCGGGAGACCCGTAAAACAACTGAGACCAGCAATGGCTGGCATTTTCCATCATTGTCGGCTGATCTTGTAACAAGCGTATCTATTGCATGTGCTATTTGACAGCCACCCTAGTTGACTATATAGGACGGTAAAAAGAAAAAAGCGCAATCATGTTTGCCTTATTCTATACACTAATTAACAATGTTCGGGTAATTCTGGGACACCCTGTATATATGGCCTTGATCGGTTCTAATGGGCCCCGCTGGCTTATGAGCGTCAGGTGCCGAGCTCTGATGGCCAATGCCAGCTTCTGGACCCACGTTGACCTCTGGTAGCCCGCACTAGTCTTTCCTGTCCCCAGAGACAGACCACCAAGCTGAACTTACGATCACCCAGAATGGGAGCCTGCTTCATTACGATTAGGAGCTACTCTTGCCGCACACCGGTGACCGTTCAGCTAGAAGTTCGACGTCGCGTAGTGAGGCCGACGATGGGTAGAAGCAACAGATTGACGCCCCGAGGACAGAAACAACAGTAGAATACGTGAAAGATAATATGCGGGACACGGAGTTAGGTCGCCTGAAAACCCGAAATGTAACGTATTGGTGAGCAGTGAGCCAAGAAAAAAAAAACAATGCTATTAGGCAGGGATGCGGAGCCGTGGAAATTTCAGACGGCTCCGGCTCCGGCTCCGGCTCCGGAGAAAAAAATCGGCTCCGGCTCCGGCTCCGGCTCCGGGTGAAATGTTATGGCGGCTCCGGCTCCGGCTCCGGCTCCGAGTAAAATGGTCCGGCTCCGGCGGCTCCGGCTCCGGCGGCTCCGGCTCCGACTCAGTACATCCCCTACGCAATCAATTAAATACGGGTGGAAGAAAAATTGGATTGGTTATACGCGTTACTCTTTGCCATGACCGGCTCACCGCGTCCCCGCGCAAACGCACCTCGGAGAGAACTGGCAGAACAAAGGGCTAGGAAGCGATGGCATTGGAAACGCAGTCGCCGCGAATCGGAGTTCAGTGAACCATCGTAAGCTGACACCCGTCTCGGCTGCATTGGGGGGTGAGGGGTGGGGGGTGTGTGGGATGAGACGGTGCTGGGAGTCGCAGTCCACTGCACTGGTTTGAAAACAATGGCCGTCACCTGATGACTGGTCCTCATGTTCTGGGGATGCAGTAGACGTGGGGGGGGGGGGAAGAGCAAACAGGAAGTTGTTTGCGTACTGTGGAATACTGGGGATATTCGGATTTTTTCATTCACTTGATGGCCCATGACGTAAGTACCATATGTTTTACTGCCTTGTACTGTCAAACCGAACTAGGTTAATTATTTTTTTTCCTCTTCAAAAAATAAAAAGGAGCCGGAGTCGCCCCCTTTTTTGGCGGCTCCGGCTCCGGCTCCGGCTCCGGGCTATATTGTTTCACGGCTCCGGCTCCGGCTCCGGCTCCCGGCAAAATATGCCGGCTCCGGCGGCTCCGGCTCCGACTCCGGCTCCGGCTCCGCATCCCTGCTATTAGGTAAACAAGATACCTAAACACGTGAAAACAGTGAGAGGTACTAATCGGGTATATCAATATGCTCACATTGCATCCATGTTTCGTTTATGCATTTGTTTTTATGCGCATCGACGCCTTGGAGTAAAAATTCGTTTGCCTTTTCGCTTTTGCCGCCCCCCCCCCCCAGTACCTAGTGACATTTTTACCCTGACTGGGGGGGGGGGGGGCAGGCCAGTGACTGCAGGGGTTTGCCCCCCCCCCACACCCCCAGTTAACATGTTAGACGAGGCCCTGCTACGATGTAGGGGTTGACGGTAGGTAGCCGTACCAAGGTCAAACCAATTAAGGTATTGACATGAATAGCATCAGTCTCTATTAATTTATGTTTAAATCAAAGCGTCAACGTGTAGTCATCATCATTGCCTCAATGCTTTAATGTATCACCGACCGACCGATCTCCCTGATGCCATTTTCCCCTCCAAAACTGAGTCCATAGTGGCGGTTCGAGTTAAGCTGGAAAGTAGAGACTTCTCTTAGATCATGATAATAATATAAAAATAACCAGTAACCTCATAATATAAACCAGTATAACGCCTTTTGTGGACTAACGGAGCGAGCGAGAGGGTGGGCCTTGCACGTGCGAAATTGCGAGGGGTACCTCCAACTGACTTGTGCACGGCACCTTACTAACCGGTCTCTAGCGATGTGCCAAATTTGAGCACAATCGGCCCAGCCGTTCTCGAGATTTGGAAGCGGCACCCTGCACGTGCGCACGTGCAAAATGGGTCCCAACTGACTTGTGCATGGCACCCTACTAACTGCTCCGTAACCGTGTACCAAATTTGAGCGCAATCGGTCCAGCCGTTCTCGAGATCTGGAAACGACCCCTGCACGTGCGCACGTGCAGCAGCACCCCAACTCTGGCACCTGGATACGCATTGCCTAGTGGATGCCTACCTAAATGCCAACTCTCAGCGCAATCGGCCCAGTAGTTACCGAGATATTGCAACAATTACAAAAGTGACACCTCTTCGTTTTGCACGTGGCACGTGCATAAGGGGTCACCCACATGCATCGGGAATAGTGCAATACTTGGTAGAAGGAATGAAGCTACCCTACAAAAATTACCGCATGTAAATCGGTCAAGTGGTTGCTGAGATATAAGCCTCGCAAAAGCGTGACCACGGCCGGCCGGCCGGCCGGCCGTGGTCACGCCGTGGCCGCTCACGTGGGCACGCCGTGGCCGCCGTGGCCGCTCATACTCAGAAATTTCCGTTAATCTAAGGAAAGACGCATAGTCATACCTATCTCTCGCTTCGCTCGCTCCGTAATCAGAAATAGGATCCAAAAAGTTATATCTAAAGTTATCGAATATTTCGCTCCTGAAGCTTCGTCAGCGATAATTATAGAAAAACATATGAGCTTTTTAAGAAGCTTCTCTTAGATCCCTAGATCTTCTGGTGAACCAGTCTCCGTAAAAAACTGGTTTTAGGGTACCTCGTGCAACTTTAGTTAGCACCTGGGCGCCTATAACCCCACAATACCGTGGCCCTGGCCTTTTGAACAGGAACCAAGAGGGGCGAAAAGGAGGCACTGTCTTTCGCGCTTATGAGACCGTTTTGGGATTTAGGCGAGTGTTTCATCTCGATCATGAATTAGTCCACATGACCTTACTGGTGTCCTCAGCGCTCCGTTTTTTGAGCCTCAAGCATAGAGTAGGAAAGTCATAAGCATGTATTCCGTTTTTTATATCATATGTATTCCGTTTTTTTTTTTCGAAAAGTCAAAAAGTTTTTGAAAAAGATAAAAATACAAATTTTGAATTTAAATATAAACATTTTTTTCAAAATTTCCAAAATTTTGAAAATTCGAGATGGCAGTTTGATAGCGCAGTCCATTCGGAGTCCTCTCATGCAAAGAAATTGGATTTAGCTCAAAAACTGAGCTCTTGGGACGGAGCGATTCCCGTGGTTCAGTGTTTTGCGTCGAAATCGGCCGAACATGACGTCACTCTGACGTCATCTCCGGCCGACCTATGATGGATACGAAGTTCAAATTTTGACACAAGATGTCAAATTGATGCAGCCGAAGGTACTGAAAGTGTGGCGGCGATACATCAAGCGGTTTAGAAGTTATTGCTGCATTGCAGTAGAAAAACGGCAGGGGGCTATGAATATTGAATAGCCCCTCCCCCCCCCCCCCCAGTGGGGCGCGGGTTAAGTTGCGAGTTACGCTGAACGTGTTGTAAAACAAGAGTACGCCTAAAAGTAAAATTTAGGTGAGAACGATCTTATGGGACACCCTGTACATGCCAACTTTCAGCGCAATCGGCCCGATATTGCAATTGTTACAAAACTGACACCTCTTCGTTTTGCAAGTAGCACGTGCATAAGGGGTCACCCACATTCATCAGGAATAATCCAATACTTGATAGAAGGAATGAAGCTTCTTTACTAATTACCGCATGTAAATCGGTCAAGTGGTTGCTGAGATATAAGCCTCGCAAAAGCGTGACCATCGATCTTTCAAAGTTTAAAAATCAAGCGTTGGCATCGTGAGAAGCGTTAGGGTGGCCGCTTTGCCCCACTCTCCCCTACAACAAATCTTTTAAACGTCGAGCCGATAGGCGAGACGTTTAAAAGATTTTTCTACCTACGAGCGGTTTAATAATTTTATCCCGTGCCGCCGACATATTTCATGTAATGTCTACTAGACGTTTAACAGTTTGTTAATCGTCACAGTAGACGTTTAACAACTGTTACACGTCTAGAACCTGTTAAACAAATCATTTACTCAACATCTGATAATTTTCTCTCTTAGCACGTGAAGCAATTGTAAATACTGACTACGACGCGGGATAAATGACAGATATAAGACATACCGCTACAAACAAGCATTGTAAAATTCACAAAACGCACCGGCATAGTTTCTAATAACTGCTGAAACAGACTCTTTCCGCAGTCAGGAAATCGCATGCGAGAGCCTATTCAAATTGATTAAATAACGCTCGCATCAATCGTACGCACCTCCCGCATGCGTTTGATGCGGGAAGGATTGTAATGTATTTGAATAGGCTCTCGCATGCGATTTCCTGACTGCGGAAAGCCTGTTTCAGCCTTGACTATTTTATTTGCTTATAAGCAAATAAAATAGTCAAGGCTGAAACAGACTTTGTAAAAAATGTGAAACAGAATGCCACAATCCAGAAATGGCTATATTAAGATGCATTGTTGCTGATTGGGGTAAATAGATGACGAAGACATTGAAAACAGTATTTTTTGCAATGGGTGAATTTATTGAGCTGGGTAGCTTTGCTTGCAAATGCTGAAGGATTGTTTTTTTTTTTAACGGTTCTCCATCCAATCATATACTCCCAAAGCACGTTACTGACGTTAATACGTTTCTGCTTACCTAAATAATAGAGTAGTACCGCCGAAACTGGAATATTAAATGCATTATCTATACAAACGGAACTCATACTCATAACCAGGTGACAACCAAAGTTGGGACGTTTTACCATACCTGTAATTTCACGATCACGAATATCGTGTTAGTTTTGATCAGAGATGATGTCTTTAAGCATTTAGACCAGGTCGGGTCAGGTCAGGTCAGGTCAACCGGTAGGGGTTGTGACGGGTATTCGTAATACGTGTCAACCGCCTCTGACAGCTTCGTAACATGTTACGAAGGCACCAAAACTACTTCGTAAATGTTAAAATGATTGCTAAATTCGAATTCAGCTCCAAAAACTAGGCTAGAAACATGTAAAACTCGAAAAGGTGAACCGAGGTCACCCGAGGTCACCAAAGGTCAATAACCTGACCTGACCTTCAGGTGACCTTGACACCCACCCTAATGTATGGGAGCAACATCAAATCACATGTTTGAACGTTTGAAACCACGAAAAGCTTGCAAACGCGCGGCTAATGCGAGCCGACATACGCCGAATCGCGATTCCGGCCAAACATGGTCTCGGAAAAGAGGTCTCAGGTCAAAGGTCATTGGGGTCAGGGTCATGAAATTTTCAGGGTAGGTGTAAAATTGATCATTGCGAGGGTACTGAAAGTTTCGTCGCGATCAGCCGCTTTTTACGCGAGTTATTCGCGAAAAACCTCATCAACCCCCCACCCCTGTGCCGGCGAAAGATCCGCAATCATAAAATATGGCTCACAGCAGGGCTGAAGCATGGAATACGCAAGCATGACCGGTTATTCACTATTCAGGCTTGCTCAGCGCCACGACTCAGAAAGACATGCAGTTCAGTTCGCCGCCGATGATGACAGCATGGTCGGGTGGTTCGTTCCGCGACAGGGTCCGGCTGCTTTGTGCGGCTCGGCGGGGCGGGAGGGGGGAGGCAGGCGACGCGTCTGACAGGCGACACTTGAGCGTCCCGGGAATCAGCTGTCACCGTGCGGCGCGGCGGGCCGTCCCTCCGACCCTTCCCATTGTTACTTGACTGGGCGCCGGCCGCCGGTCCTCCGGAAGGGTCACTTTGGTATGCGAACTCTTCACCGCACTTGCCCACTGTCAGAGAGTGTACTGAGGTACAGTAGTTTCTAACAGCTCGTTCGATTGGTCTGCCTGCTCAGCCAATCATATTCTGGCAACCTTGGACCTTGGGACCCAACGTCGCTATGGTACTTCCGTATAGCCTGAGGCACCTGGGTACTTATGAATCTTGGGTCCCGTTGGATTCTGGGTCCGACTGTACTTGGGTACATTTGATACACACCCATTGTATCAGCGACATTTTGCCACGAGGGAGTTGCCGAGAATGAGCAGGCACTGATCTATTTGTGTGAAATGAAAGGTGAAAGGTCAGTATTTTTGATTATTGTGCCACTGACAATGATGAGCAGTTGGCCGTGCATATTAAACTGATAAACTGTGGCTAGAAAACTGATATATCGTAGACATTATGTTCGTTGCGGCAATAGTGGCGCGAGTTCCACGTGCCATTGGGGCTGATATTGCTAATTTAGATTATTTACTTTGTATTTCAGCCTTAGATCTAGCACATTGTAAAAACTGGTACATTTCCTCGTGCATTTGGGCAGTGGCAGGAGTAATAGGTTGTACTGTTGTGTGTCACCAGCTGAGCGTGATCCAGCTGAGGCACCAGACGGGAGCCAGTCGAGTGTGAGCCGACTGGCCACTTGTCTCACCGCTGCGCCAGAACACATCTGGTCAGTAATTACTATCTTTATTTGTAACAGAACAAATGCCAGTTGTAACTTGTCATTTCTGCTGATTGAATTTACGTGCATCTGGCAAATGTGCATTTGTATCCGCATTTCATACAATGTGTGAACTGTCCGCATCAATGTCCGCATTTGACCCTTGGTTATGTTGTATGTGTGATTATTGGTTGTTCTTTTGCAGAAAACCACTCTTTGGACTCTTTCTGCACACATATGCTCTGGCTTGCTATCATGTTCCACAATACCATGTCTTTCCTATGTACCTTTTTGTTTCTTTTATTTAGTTGTGCAGGCAAGAGTGCGTTGACAGAGTTTTGGCACGGCAGAGGTGGGCACAGTTTTCAGATGTGTTTTGGCGCAGCGTCAGAAGTTCTCTGAAGTTGTTTGGTCTGATGACGTCAAGTTGAGTTGTACACTACTCAAGTAAGAAACATGTCTGCTCTCAAGAACGAACGTGCCATGAAGAAGGGTGCACTGACACGAACAAGAAGAAGAGCGTTTGTACTGATCGACACTCGTGGTAGCAAAAGAGAGCTGCATGCAGTGTTGAAGGAGCTGGACAATGCTCTACAAGATGTTCTGGAGAAGAACATGGAATACAAGATGAGCTCTGAAGATGATGATCACCAGAAGAAGTGTGATGAATATGAGCAAGAGGCCACTGAGGAGCACAGGATTGCCCAGGAACGAGTGGCAAGTCACCTGCAAGAGCGAGCGGGAGAAACTCCATCAGCAACAACTGACAGGTCATCTGCTGCTTCAAGGGCTCGGGTGCAGCATACCACCAGAATGGCAGAAGTTGAGGATAAGGTACGTGAGCTGGAGTTACAGCAGCTGCAACGTCGCCTCGAGAGAGAGGAGGAAGAACAGAAGATGCAGCGAGCAAGACAACTGCAAGAGAAACAAGATGCCCTGCAGGCTGCTCGTCTTAAGACAGAGTTAACCAAGGCAGCTGAAAGTGAGCTGACATGGGACAGGAAAGAAGACTTCAATGAAGAGAATGAGAGACGTCCAGAAGGAAATCAGAAGAGAGATGAAGAACACAGAACAGACCTTCCTGTACCTAATCCCAACCCTGATCCTGCCAGCCAACTGTTCCGACAGAGCCTGCCTCGTCTCAGGCTTCCCACTTTCAGCGGAGCAGTGGAGGAGTTTCCAAGATGGTACTCGATCTTCTCAACACTGGTGGAGCAGCAGAATCTGAGTGCCAATGAGAAGATGGCACATCTGCAGAATGCAGTCACTGGAGCAGCAAGAGCCATCATAGTTCCCTGAGCGCGGCGCCGGCGGCCGCACGTGCTCGGGTGCTCTCCTGTCTTCCGCGCCCACCCGCGTGCCTTATCCAGTGTGAAAGGCTAAGTGCGATTGCGAGTGATTGTGTGATTGAGTGATTAGTGACTGCAGTGCGAGTGAAACCCGTTTGCATTACACTGCAAACATCATGCACCGAGATCTGCTACGGTCGTTGGTGGTGTTAGCTGTCGCCCACACGCTAGTTAGCGTAACCGCTCCTGCGCCGGCTCCGTGGCGGCCGGCCCGGCGTCTGCCCTTGGGCGACACATTCCATCGGCGAGCTGACCCCGTCCCCTATGACGTCAGTGACCAGCTGATAACACGTCACCAGCGTGCTGCGCGCGCAGGCGGGGTCACCCCGCTAAGCGGAGCGGCCGCCCCTCCCCACCGGCCGGCTGGCCCGGCGCCGCGGCGCACGCGCCGTGGGAAGAGGTCAAGGGCGCGCGGCTGCAGGGGCGGCGTGAGGTGGCGACAACCGGGGATCCAGCCATCGGGCCAACTCCTGATAGGACATCTGAACATACAATCGATTAAGCCCAAACTACCCGAACTTAGACAAGAACTACACGGAGTGTACGGCTTTGACATTTTTGTCGTGTGTGAAACTTGGCTACGGCCGAGCATTCCAGACCGGCTAATGACAGTAACCGGATACAGACTTTATCGTCAAGACAGACCTTCTTCTTCGCGGCAGCCCAGCGGATTCGGCGGCGTTGCTGTGCTTGTGCGTGAGAGCATCAGCTGTGAGGTGGTACCGACGCCGGACACCGGTATACCCACTTCAAATCTGGAAATATTGTGGGTTCTAATACGAACCAGCAAGCATTACCAATTGTTGATTGCATCCGTCTACCGTGTCCCCTCGAGCGCTGCCGCGCAGGTGATTGCCGATCTTGATGATTTTGAGCAACAACTGCAGCACATGATGGTTAACTACCCGAACGCGACAGTCCTTATTGCTGGCGACTTTAATATGTGCCTTCTCAAAACCGGAGGGCGCGGCGGCGAACATCAGCTTCTGTCGCTGCTGAATACGTACGGTATTCATGTCACCAACCGGACTATTCCTACCTACCGACCCGCCTCAAGCCTGCTTGATGTTGTCGGCATCAGTAAACCGGCACAGCTGCAGCGAGTGGGCGTAACGCGCTGTCATTATGGCGGTCCCCATGATATTACCCGTGTCATGGTTGATTGTCGAATGGGGAATGTGCATACTGGCAGTAAATACGTGCTGCGACGTTCACTGGGGAGGGTCGACTCTGCCTCATTCAGTGAAACCTTACGACACACCGACTGGTCTCCTGTGTGGTTCAGTTACGGCCCTGAGCGCAAGTGGTACGAGTTTAAGCGCATCTTCCTAGCTGCACTAGATAGAATAGCACCGCTCCGGCGCTCTCGGTTGCGAACGAACCGGGGGCCGCCCACGTCGGCTGGCACTGCGCGCCTGCTGAAACAGCGCCGCGCCGCACTAGATGGAGGAGACCGCGGCTTGTACCGAGAGATCAACAGACAGTGCCGTGCCGCTGTCCGCAAAGATTCTCGCGAGTATTACCAGCGCGAGATCGACAAAGGTAGTCGCGCTAGCCTGTGGCGCATCTTAACGCCTGTCATTGGAAGGAAGAAAACTCCGACCGAACCACCCAACATGACGCCTGATGCCCTAAACAGATATTATGTCACAGTAGGACCAACCACCGCTGCCAGCGTTCCTGCTGCACCTGAACCAGTACATACGCGGCTGCCACGTGTGACGACCGCCTCGTTTAGGGTTCGACCAGTCGATCTCGACACCTTGATTGCAACTCTGCTCTCCATGAAACCGTCTGCCACAACCACAGATGATGGAATTAGCATTGTCATGCTGCAGAAATATTTCACGGGTTTCAGCGAAGTCCTACTAGATGTTGTCAATTCATGCCTGCACACCGCCCAGTTTCCTACGTCATGGAAACACGCTCATGTTATCCCGATTCCTAAAGTGAAAGCCCCCAAGACTCCTTCTGACACCCGCCCGATCTCTATCCTGCCCGCTATATCGAAATTGGTCGAAAAACTCGTACAAAGGCAACTGGTTGAGTACCTAGAGATCCATCACTTATTGTCAGAGCAACAACACGGTTACCGTAGACACCATTCGACAGAGACAGCTCTCAGTGTCATTACAGACAGGGTATTAAGGGCCATGGATCACGGAGAAGTATCGGTTCTCACCCTCCTAGATCAGTCGAAATGCTTCGACATTGTACCTCACCAGATTCTTTTGGACAAAATGAACACATACGGGATTGATACAGAATGGTTTCAGAACTACCTAGAGGGGCACACGCAGCAGGTAGTGATACGTCGCACTGACGGCGCAGTTCTCACATCGGCGTCCAAACCAAACAGACTTGGAGTCTATCAGGGCGGTTCACTAAGCTGTTTGCTCTACACGCTTTTCTCAAACGACCTGGGCCTGCATGTGCCGGATGATGTTACCATTGTACAATACGCCGATGACGTGCAGATTTTGACGAGTGGCAAGAAGAAGGACATGGACGTGTTAAAGGCTCGCATGGAACAATCTCTTGGAACACTATACCACTGGTTTTGTCAACATAGGATGAAACTTAACGAGGCGAAAACACAAATGATAGTGATGGGAACTCCTGCAATGCTAAGAGGAATGGAGTCTTTCGTGTTGGAATTCAACGGAGCTCAGATCCAGGCGACAAGTGTTGTAAAAAATCTAGGTGTCACATTTGATTCGCATTTAAAATTCACTGAACACATTGGCTCGGTGGCAAAAAGATGCACGGGCATGTTGATGGCACTGAATCACGCGAAACACGCAATACCTAAGAGCGTACTGCCTTGTCTAGTGCAGGCTCTCGTCATTTCTGTCGTGCGCTACTGTATGTCTGTGTATGGTACGTGTAACGGCACGCAGCTCCACCGGATTCAGAAGCTTCTAAACTTCTGTGCTCGTGTGGTCAGCGGAAGGACAAGGCGAGAACATGTCTCGGATGTATTTCAACGCTTAGGGTGGATGGATGCCAAGCAGCTTGTCATGTACCACACTGCCTGTACTGTTCAGTCGACGATTACCACTGGACAACCAGAGGCTCTGCTCAGCACCATCGGGCGTCCATCAAACATGCACCATGACCATGCCACCAGAAATGCTGGTCGAATAACGTTACCACGTATCCGTACAGAAACCGGTAAACGTCGCCTGTGTTACCGCGGTGTGACTATCATCAATGAACTGGGGCTCGATCCCGGTATCACAAATTTTAAAAGACACCTAAAAAGTGTGATCATGTCTCAACCGCCTTGAAACGCTCGTTTTACGCGTCATTGTCTGGATGTCTATATGATAGTCTGTATATGAATGCATGTGATGTGCTTGTCCCTGCTATATCCCTTGTCAATTGACGTGCAATGGTGAAAAGCCACCGTGCTGTGGACTTATTGCTAATAAACGAATCTGAATCTGAATCTGAATCTGAATCGGAGGGATGGTGTGTGATGGAAGCTCCTTTGAAGATGCTCTCCAAGCACTCAAAGAAAGGTATGGCAGAGACATTGATGTAGTTCAGATGACCCTCAAGACTGTGTTTTCGTGTCCAGCTCCCAAGCCGTTCGATGCCAGATCTCTGGAGAGATATTATGGAGCAGTTCATGGTGCTACAACTACATTGAAGAGACTGGGATATGAGGGTGACCTGCAGTCTTGTGAGAACCTGCGTCGTCTCCTGAGCAAACTGCCAGCTGACATGCGGAAAGCGTGGGCTGAACACTCCCTGAGACTGGTGCGACCTACCCTGCTGGAGTTCGACCAGTGGCTCCGTCTGCAGCTGCGCATCCAGCTGAGCTGTGAGGCAGCTGCGCCTGCACCCAGTCAGCAGAAGAGGACAGCTGGGATGTTCCTCACCACGAAGACGGCAAGCACCTCAGGTGAGAAGAGATGTGTCCTCTGTGGTGAAAGTCATGGGCTGTGGGCTTGCGAGCAGTTCAAGGCACTGACTGCTGATGAGCGTGCACGAGTTGTGGCTGAGGCTATGTTTCTCCGGGCTATGTTTTGCAAGTCTGGCAGCGAATTGGGGCAACTTGGTAGGGGCCTAGACGAAATGTACAATCTTCGTAAAAAGTTCAGTGTATGGGCTCCCGGAGGCGATCTACCTTATGGCACCGGTCGCTACTCGCTAAGAAGTCTTTTGCGCGTGGCACGTGCGATTCCATTTTCCCCATGTTAAGTCAACGGGGTTTTGGACACTTTTTGCGCGATCGCGAATGGCGGGAAAACGAGCCAAGAAAGGGGTGGTTTTCATCCCAGCATTTTATGGCAAACACGTTTGGGTACACGCTAGTGTGCGCTGTATACCCCTCAGAATCTCGGAACGTGTCTTTGCACGAGGTCAAAGTTGGAATTTTGCTGTGTCCCATGTTAAGTCAATGGACGGCGATGTCGAGACTTTGCAGAGACATTTTCATTCGATCTTTGTACAAAATTTTAGAGATAGATTTCGCCCAAACTCTTATATCTTGTAGAGGAAAGAGCATAGTACTTGCCGTTATGCTTCGTTAAGGTGGCAAAACTCATTTTTTCTTTTAAAGTTAATTTGAAATTTAAAATAAAGCTCTAGCTCCATCAGGGGCCAAACGCGAGGCGGGGGGTCGTACCCCCTTGTGCCGTCGAAAAACTCAAAATGGCCTGTGCCGGCGAGGGTTAAGGGTCAGGTCGCCAGGTCACTTGAAGTGACCTCACCTCATAAAAAGTTTCAATGTCTGCCATAGCTACTTAGAGTGACCGATCGCTTTGAAACTTTCAGCGATTGCTAAGAGCAATAGCATGTACAAAATGTTTATCTCAGAATTTTGATATCGATGACCTAAGGTCAGGTCCATTTTGCGACCTCCCCATATTATAAGTCAATGGGAGAAAATTGAAATGCGCCTCTTTTGGACGAAAGACATTATAAACACTCCCAAGCACTGAATACCAAGTGGTTAAGACACAATGAACATGAAAATGGTGTCCGTGACCCCTGTTTATGCCCCTGAGGTCATCTCAGGTCACGAATGGTATCTAACAGTCTTTCGCAAATAACTTTTGATAGAGGCATGCTAGAGCGATGAAAACGCCTTAGATGTGTTCAGCTCGACGATACGAATCGACTGATATGCAACATGACCTTTTCCGGTCAGGTCATGACCTTGACCTGAGGTCATATTTTCAAGTTGACCTTTCAAGCTCAAGTTATAGTTCATTCGATGCGTCTTGGCGAGAGGAACACGATGCCGGTAAAAGTAAGCTCGTACAAGGCTTGGGTCAAAAGTTATTGCAGAAAAACTGTTCAAGAAAAAATAGGCTATTTTTGCAGTTTTCGCCCCCTGCAGGCAAAACCGTTGACGTTAGGTCAAATCTGAGGGAATTACTCAGAAAGGGCGTTAATAGGGCTATCGAATGCGCTTTTCCGCGGCGCTGTAGCTCTATTGATTCCCGAGTTATGCGCTGGCTTCTTGGAAATTTTCGACTTTCGACCCGGAAATCGGCGAAATTTTGCCTTCAATGACCTCTGGTGACCTGACCTTTGACCTGACCAAAAAAGTGACCGAAGTGATTTCGTCATTATTTTTGGCGCTCTTTCGAACGCCGCCTTCCGCGTATCGCTAAGTGGCCCAAGAGCCGAGTTAGAAGGGGGTGTTCAAACACCCCCTCCCCAGCAGGGCGTGGAAATCCAGGACCCCCAGGCGAGCGCGGGTTAAATCTTACCTTTCCCCATTCGTTACTCATCGTTTTACACATCATTCGACGCGCAATGGTGCAAGGAATCCGATGGTGACAATGTTTTCCTTCTAGCTATGACATGTACCTAATTTTTTACGTAAAAATTTGAATTTTGAAATTTCTGGGCAAAAGCGACCGGCAGAATTACAGTGGCTGCGGTCGCCGACGCAAGGGCCCCTGTGCAGACGCTCGTCGCTCATGATCATCACCCAGAAAAAAAATGGTGAAAAAGGCTCCATTTAATCGGAGCACCCTGCTTAAAGGGACTATCCCACCTTCTAAAATGTTGTTAAAACCGTTATATTGTGCCCGACTTTATAGATTGGATGACCAGGAACACGGTTCTGGCATTTATTTTTCATTAAACATCTTAGGCTTCCCATATTCCAAACACAAACTTTCAAATATGTGACGTCACAAGCCCAAAATTACCTCCTTCCCCAGGCCACATTACTGTCCTAAAGCTGATTCTTTTTACTCTGTAGGCACCACAACAAAGTTCAGACCAAGTTTTAAGCGATTTTTCAACGAACAAACCCATTTAAATCAGAATGACTAAACGAGGTGACGTCACACTAACGGTCGCTCCATGTTGAAGATAGGGCCTTGTACAAGGCCCATTTTCAAATGAAGGGAACGAATTTCTTCAACACCAAGAGGCCGCGGGGGTTGCAACTTGCAACCTAGATAGATAGTGGTTTCTGAACCTCGCCGCAAACTTGGCTATCTCAACTCAAACCCCATGTTAAAGGTGGGATAGTCCCTTTAAACCTCCATTCACGCATGGATACAGAGGTTTTACGTGAAATGCATACTCATAGGGCTTATCTCAGCCGCCGATTGTAGCCAAGCTGGGCATTCGGCAATCGGCGGAGAGTGAATGTCGGAAGTGTGAATCGGAAGTAATTCATCTTTGCTCAGTAAGAGGAAGTATTTTGTTCACTCGAGTGCAGGGGCGGCGGATTCGGGGGGCAGGGGGGCAGCTGCCCCCCCCTGGCAAACTCGTGGGGGGGGGCAAAAGTATCTTTTTGCCCCCCCATAATTTGAGACAAAACTTAGACAAGAAACATATACCTGATTATTCTGTTCGATCATCTGAAGATGTAACCAGATGCCCATATACTTTATCATACGTTGCCTTTCTTAAATGACAAGTGTTCGCGTTCAATTCAAGTTTTCCTCTCTCCAACCTAGTTTTGGAGACATTATAAGCGTCAACGTGACGCAGCGGCAACCCAGGCCCTCAGTGACCGCTTACAGGGGCGATGGATACGGGGTGGCAGAGGAGGCATCGTTCCCTAAGAAACTTCTGGAGGAGGGACAAACGACAAACGCCCCTCCATAATTTGTGCCCTAAACATGAGGAAAATTTCCATAGCCTGATATTGCAGCTATGCGCTCCTACAGTTTGTCCAACGGTGCCTTTTGAATATGTGTAAATGCTAACAATTTCCGCTTTATAGCATTTTTTGTCTTTTCAGATTCGATTTAGAGATATTTTAAGTGTGCAAGAGACGCAACTCACACCCTCAGTGGTCGCTTGCCGCTATTTTGTACCTATGAATGCCAAATCGCAAGCGAGCGGAGACGGAAGGGCTAGCCATTCGCTTGCGGGTAGTTAGGACTGATGAGCGCTCGTAATAAGCCACTCCCCTGATTTTTTTCGAGCGCAACAGTTTCCAGTGCAAGTGAAATGGTAAACGCTGAGGTCGTACACATTGACCACATTGACAAATGCATGGTATGACACCCTAAGGCCAGTCATCAGAGATCTGCTTTGGGCATTCGGAGGCTTGTGTGGGGCCAGTGTAAAAACTGGATGTTCACAGTTCAGTATCCGCTTTATTTCAGTATTCACTACCCTCGCCCGCACATGCCATTTTCCCATCCTAGAACGCACATGGGGGGGGGGGGTGGTTGCCACCCCCCCCCCCGCGCCATTTCGTTCCTGTTGGAGATAGAGCTTAGCGGTAAAGACCAAAAAGATTCTTTGGGAAGAGACGAATTTTTTTTTTTTTTTTTTTTTTTTTATTCGTCACCCTTCCAACGGGCCGGTTTTGCCCATTTACAGGAAGGTACCCCTCCCCCCTAGGCTACGGCTAATGTGGGAGCCCACCCCACTCCTGATGACACAGCTGGGGACGACGCCCGCGGAACGGGCGGCACCGGGGATCGAACCCGGAACCTCCCGCACCGCGGGCTGACGCCTTACCAACTGCGCCACCAGGGCCGAATCCAATGATACCCAGTTTTACCTTCTCAGGTCAGTCATTGACCTTCCAGGTCAGGTCAAACTAAAAAATGTTGCTGTTTTGGGTCACCGTTTGATATCAAGTGCGCTGATTATCATATACCGGTGACGATGCCATTTTCTGGTGCCAAGCCAGCTAGAGCCTCTTTCTCACACTACCCGACCAGATTTTTGCTGCTGAGGTCATTTCAGGTCAAGTTAGGTCAAGGTCAATTATATGTGTTTGTATGTCTGTGTGTGTCTGTGTGTATACTGATGTGTGCACCGATTGTTTATGTGTCCATATTACATGAAATCATGATCTGAGAAGCTTTTACCAAAAATGCAGTCAAAAAACTTCACAAAAAGTAAAGTCCGCTTGCCTAAAACGCAATTATCTTAGATGACCTAGGTTGACCTTGACCTTGACCTTGACATCTGTACATCGTCGAACAACATGTTCCATGATAGGTGGGAGGTAAGACTGGTAAAAAGGGCCGAAATCAAGGTGTCAAAAGCTCACAACCCAGTAAACATGCCGACGTCGGCCCGACGTCGGCCGACGTCGGGGTGACGTCGGCAACTCGGCATCGGCATGCCGACGTCGGCCCGACGTCGGTCCAACCTCGGCACGACGTCGGCTGGATGTCGGATATGCCCGCATGTTCCGACGTCCAGCCGAGGTCCAGCCGACGTCGGGCCGACGTCGGACCGAGATCAATTGCTGAGGTCCAGCCGACGTCGGGCCGACGTCGGGGCGACGTCGGACCGACATCGGCCGCTGTTTTGACCGTTAAAATAATATAAAAAATACATGTTTCATGTTTCATAAAAGCTTACGTAATCTGTATTTAAAATATCCTCAGGAAAAAAATCTTCCTCCACGCCGCAACCCCCTGATCCGGACTGGACGTTATCCCATTTGGGATTGCCCGTAAGCCGAGCTCGCCCGTAGCCGGGTTCGGTGAGTGCTTGGGGGCTGCTCGGCCTATCCTTTGGTCAGGCTCAGCCCCGGCAACTCACCAGGACCGGGCCCAGTTCATATAGAAAGGCCAGTCGGCAGGTGTCACTTTGCCAAAGTGCCACTTATCAAAGGGACACTTTGGGAAACGTTGGTGCAGGTGTGTAAGAGTGGCTATATGAATCCATTGTGGGGTCGCCCTTTCCAATAAGTGTCACGTAACAGCAATGGGACCAGGGACTCTATATGAACTGGACCCAGGGTGCTCGCCAAGAAGACCAATGTCTCCATCCTATGATCCTTCCGGCTCTGAAATGGTCTTGTCAGACCGAAAGGGCATAAAGCAACAAAACAAACCGAATTCGTTAGCTGGTTGCGTGGTGTAGTGGTTAGCGCACTAACCTCGCGTTCGAATGACACGGGGTTCGAATCCCATCACCGGCTGATGCTTTTGGCGTGTTGTCCCAGTAAACATGCCGACGTCGGCGACTGGGGGGCTCGAATCCCGCCGCCGGTTGATATTTTTGGCGCGTTGTCCCAATCAACATGCCGACGTCGGCTCCGTCGGTCCAACGACAAACTATCTCGTCAACCTCGGCAAACGATCTCGGCCCGACGTCGGCTCGACGTCGGCTGGACTTCGGCTGTACGTCGGAACATGCGGGCATATCCGACGTCCAGCCGATGTCGGGCCGAGGTTGAACCGACGTTGGGCCGACGTCGGGCCGAGCCTCGGCCCGACGTCGGGCCGACGTCGTCATGTTTACTGGGAAGGCCCATAGCCAACGCAAGATGTCGAGAATTGGCCATTTGGGTCATGACATGACCTGAAAAACAAGGTCATATCTCCGAAACCAAAAGTCACAGAAACTTGAAATTTTCAGTGGACATCAAGAAAGGATAGAGGAGCAGCTATACGAAAAATCAGCCGTCTAGCTCTAAAAATGTTGAGTGCAGAGCAGAAAGACTACCTGGGGGGGTGGCAACCACCCCCCCCCCATGTGCGGGCGAGGGTTAAATAAGTAAAAATTAACGTTGGAAACTTTTGAGGGTTAGGGCACTGATCATTAGTGGGGCCCCCTCTGGCTTAGAGATGTCAATCGGATACCAACTTTTTGGTATACCGATACCAAACCGATACCAACTTGGTGTTTGGTATTTCAAGGCGAACGCATTTGGTATTTTGTTGGTTTTATGAATCCTCTCTAATGTTAGAGAGGCTGAGAATTTGGTAAAAGTTGGTATTTCCATCATATTCCCAAGTCGGTTCGGTTTCGGTATTTTTCCATGAGGTTTGTTGGTATTTGGTTTGGTATCGGTATCACGATTTTCCGCAATTGACATCACTACTCTGGCTAAAGGCTGGCTATAAAATACAGAGCATCGAACACGAAAGCAAAATCTAAGGCATTTTGGAAAAATGAGTATGCCCCGCAGCGTCCGATAACTACCACCTTCCAGTGGGTCAAGCCAACGGGGTCCAAGTCTATAATGGCACTTAGCGATAGCACTAACCTTGTCTCACTTTTCGTTGAAGTCTGTTCCGAATGGTTTCGGCGACAGACTGGCTGCACTGAGGTCGTTTGGTATGTGCAACTGTAATTAAAGCCACCTAAGGCGCCCACACTAGGCTGAAGCTGGGTTGGAAATGCTTCGTCTTTGCAGATGTTACTGGCCGCTGATTCTCGAGTGCCTGAACCGGTAGATGTCGTGGTAAAATTTGGTGTGATAATTTGGACCTTACCGCAGTCAGCGCACCCTAAAGTCCTAATAAAGAAACGCCCCCCCCCCCCCCCGAGCTTCTGCATCCAGGCCACCGAATTCCTTCACCCTAGTCCGCCGCTCGACTCCCTCACCTCAGCCCTCCGTTCCCAGCTTGACGAGCGTTTGGGCAGGATAAACCTGTCGTATCGTTATCCGTAACTGGCAGCGTTTTAGTGTGACCAGCATTACGGGTAGTCAGCTGTTTGTGGTGTTGTTTACATCAGTCAGTGCCCGGCCCCGGCCAAGGTCGGATGTACTCGGATGTACTGTTCAGTGTTTACGTTTGATCGCTGAGAAGAATACAGCGTCAGCCAGAACTGCCAGTCTGTCACGAGACCACGATGTAACAACGTGGCGACGAAGATGAGATTTATTTGCTTTAAGTCGTGGTAAATGTGAGGCGGCCGGAAGAGGCCAAAAAGATGGCGCCGACAGAACAGACGCCAGTGAAGTTCGCGGTGAGTCGGTGGCGCTCGGGGCCGGAACCGATGGCGGACAGGGAGGCCGGCCAGGGACAGTGACAGAGCCGATGACCGGGGCGTGTCAGTCGCGGCGGAAGACCGGTTGCCTGTTGGGGTGGTCGCCGGGCGGTGGCCCAGAGTTTTGGCGGCGCTGGGCGGTGACAGCCATTACGGCGGTGTAAAAACCGGGCGGTGGTCGGCGCAGGATTAGAAAAGTTTCTTTGTTTTGTTGGTGTGTGATTTTTTTATTGATGCTGCTTGTCGGGTATACTGTTTGGTGATGTTTCTTGAAATATTGGCCGTTTTGTTATTGTTGGTGCAGCGAATGCCGCACAGGGACGTGAACGCGGAAGCGGCGGCCGGCGGCGGCGGCCTGTGATTGGTCGGCTCAGGTCGGCTGGCTGTGTCGAGCCCCGTGATTGGCTGGCCGGCGGGGGCCGGCGCGGGAAGCCAACTCGGTTTGGGGGGCCTGGTCCGGGTGCCGCGGCGGTGATCAGCTGGTCGGGTGCGGCGTGGGGGCGGCGCGGGTGCAGCGAGGGGGCGGCGGCCCGGCTCTACAGCGGCGATCAGCTGTTCGGGTCCGATGACGTCATGGAGCTGGGAGCGGGACTGCAGGCGATGGCGGTGGCACCATACCGACAGGGCAGTGATTTTGAGAGATGGCTCAGGTCACTGGAGCGGTATATGGTGGCGATGGGGGTCGAGAGCACGGCCCGAAAGTGCGCCCTACTGTTACACCTGGTTGGTCCCGATATCGCGGACCTCTCCGACTCGCTGCCGGAGGAGCCGGACGGCCAGGCGGCGGACGACGACTTCGTTCGACTGAAAACGAAACTGACGAAATACCTCGTACCCGCAAGAAACGTCGTCGCGGAGCGCGGCAAATTCCAAGCGATGGCAATGGAAGAAAATGAAGACCTGGAGGTGTTCCTTGGTCGTCTCCGCGCGCAGGTGCAGCGCTGCGGGTACACGGCAGCGGAGGTGGAGCGGGAATTGCGCGACCGCTGCGTGCTGGCCAGCCGCGGAGAGCTACAGCAGAAGCTGGTGCGTGAGGCGGCGGTGAAGGGAGCTGGCCTCACCCTGGAGGACGTCCGGAGGACGGCGCGTGCGTTCCGAGACGTCAAGGATCTTGCAGCTCAGTTGGCGGGGGCGCCGGAGCCGGCGGCGGCGGGTGAGGACACAGTCCAGGCGCTGCGACGCCCGCAGCGGCCCGAGGCCGGCCGGTCAGCCGTGCCCCCGGGCACGTGTTTCCGCTGCGGCGGCCGGGGGCACTGGCGGCGGGACTGCCCGACGGGCCGGACGGGCTCGGAGCCGGACGGAGCCCGGCCAACCAGGTCAGCCGACGGCGGCGGCGGGAGAGACGGTGGCCGAGGCAGCTACCGTTACGGCGACGGCGCCGCGGCAAGAGCGGGACCGGAGCCGGGCGGCTCCCGAGCGTCCGGACGGCCGGACGGCGGTCGGCGGGTCGACATCGGACGCGGCAGCCCGCCCGGTGGCAGGAGCGGCGGCAGGCGCTGCTTCAAGTGCGGCGACACGGGACACCTGAAGCGGGACTGTCCTCAGCGCGGACAGGTGGCATCCGTGGAAGAAATCGTGATGGCGGTGGACCAGACAGCCACACGGCGCCGGGACCGTCTGCCGCTGGTCACGGTGTCCGTCAACGGCAGGCAGATGGAGATGCTGGTGGACACGGGGTCCCCGGTGTCGATCGTGGCGGTCGGCAGCATCCCGGGACTGGAGGTGAGACCGTCCGTGATGCAGCTCCGGTCATTCACAGGGCAGCCGGTGCCCGTGCGCGGCGAGGCCACGGTGGATGTGCTGTACGGCGGCCAGCGGAGGCGACTGGACGTGGTGTTGAGCAGCCAGCTGGGACACCGTCCGCTGCTGGGGCGGGACTGGCTGCAGGTGATCCGGCTGGACTGGCGGTCACTGTTCCAGGTCAGCGAGGTCGGCGGGGCAAGTGGCCGGCGGACGCTGGAGTCGGTGAAGGCGGCGCACGCGCAGGTGTTCGCGGACGGGCTCGGTGTCATGAGTCACCAGACGCTCCTGACGCTAAAGCCGGACGCGGTGCCGCGGCGGCTACCACCGCGACCCGTACCGTGTGCGCTGCTGCCGCTAGTGGAGAACGATGGAGCCGGTGGGCGCCTGGACGCCAGCGGAGTGAGCAGCGGGCGCCAGGACGCCGGTGATGAGGGCGGGCGCCGGAGCCCGGAGGCAGACGGGCGCCGGGACGCCGACAAGCGCCGGAACGATGAAGTCTGTGGGCGCCGGGATGTGGCTGGGCGCGGGCGCCGGGACACCAACGGAGGAGGCGGACGCCGGGTCGCTGGCGAGAACCGGGACGCTGGCGGGAGCAGCGGACGCCGGGACACGGCAGTCTGCGGGTACCGAGTCGCTGGCGAGCGCTGGGACGCTGGTGGGCGCCGGCGCGCTTGTAGGCGGCGGGACGCCAGCGGTGCCGGGAGATCAGGCCGGCGGGACACCAGCGGCGCCGGGAGGTCAGGCCGGCGGGACGCCAGCGGCGCCGGGAGGTCAGGCCGGCGGGACGCCAGCGGCGCCAGGTCAGGCCGGCGAGACGCCAGCGGCGCCGGAAGGTCAGGCCGGCGGGACGCCATCGGCGCCGGGAGACCAGTCCGGCGGGACACCAGCGGTGCCGGGAGACCAGTCCGGTGGGACTGCGGCGGCGCCGGGAGCCGGGTCCGTCGGGACCGCGGCGGCGCTGGGAGCCGGGTCCGTCGGGACTGCGGCGGCGCCGGGAGCCGGGTCCGGCGGGACACCAGCGGCGCCGGGAG
Organism: Amphibalanus amphitrite; assembly: GCF_019059575.1. NCBI lineage: Eukaryota > Metazoa > Arthropoda > Thecostraca > Balanomorpha > Balanidae > Amphibalanus > Amphibalanus amphitrite. Next base: position 517,100 of record NW_024881529.1, on the reverse strand, counting down.
ACCAGTCCGGTGGGACTGCGGCGGCGCCGGGAGCCGGGTCCGTCGGGACTGCGGCGGCGGCGGGAGCAGAGACCAGCAGCAGCGCCAGTGGTCGGCAGCCGGTGGACAGCCGAGAAAATTCAACGTCGGAGACGCGGTGTGGGCGCGGAACTACGGCGGACCACACAAGTGGAGGCGAGGCGCGGTAGCGGCGCAGACAGGCCCCGTCTCCTACGAGATTGACGTCGGGAGCGCGCTGTGGTCGCGGCACGCAGACCAGCTGCTGGCGGCTGGACTGACCGGACCGGCGGGAACGACCGGAACGGAGGCATCGGACGGGAGCCGAGCGGCAAACGGGAGCGCGGCGGACGCCCACTGGGACCGGAGCGCAGCGGACGCCCGTTGGCACCGGAGCGCAGCAGTCGCCGAAGGAGGAGCAGGAGAGGAAGCGAGAGACGCGGCGAGAGGCGGCGGCGGTAGCCCGGACGAGCGCGGAGAAGCGGGAGCCGTCCCCGGAACTGCCCAGGATGGCAGTGCCGACGAGCCGAAGCAGGCGAGCGGCGCGATGGGGGGCGGGGTCGGCCAGCAGCTCTGAAGGTGCTCCCCTCTCGTAGAAAATCGATGACATCTCCCCTGTGACGTACGCCGCGCTCTCACATCGCAGCTGGCGCCAAATCGCGAACCTTGATGGTCCGCAGTCTACCATCGTCAGATAGAGGCGCCCCTGGAAGTGCGTGACATCAACTGCGACGCGCTCCCAGACAATGTCTACCGACAGCTGTCCGCCAGTCCACTTCTCCGGTGCCGGGTCGATCGACCGGCACGTCTGACAAGCTGATACAACGGATCGTGCCATACGCTTGGTGACCCGCAAGTTTGCCCTCTTGGAAAAGTACAAAGTTCTTCTGACACCTGGGTGTCCAGCGGCATGATGCACCCGCTCCACCTCCTTCACTAGCCCGGCTTCATCTTCGTCTCCTTCTGCACCCGCCATGATGCAAGCCGGACCGCTGCCTGCACGCGTGTCTCGCCACCGCTCCGGCACTCTGGTGAGCTTATCAGCTCTGTTGTCAGCAGAGGCCACGCTGTGAACGCTGATCTCCAGGCTGTACTCGTCGGCCAGCATCTTCAGTGTACTCAGCCTTCGCCTGATAAGCATTTCCGAGACGGCCTTCGTCTTTAACCGTGCTTTGCCGCTCAGGAGGTCAGTGATCCAATGGTACACAGTACGCGAATCCGTCATCAGTCGAACTCTCTTAGCACCCCAGAGGATGGCCATGTTGACGCCCTTCAGCGCGGCATCAAGTTCTGCCATGTTGATATGTGTTCCGTCGGTTGGTCGCAGCCAGCATCCGTCCTCCACCACCTCGCCCTCGATCTCGAGGACCACTCCCAAGGCCAACATGCTGGCGTCCGCCCAGACCGTCACCTCGTTCCCTTTGACGTCCCACTGACCTCTCGCTGGGTCATCTGTGTTAATTTGCGTCATTATCTCTTCGATCAGCCCATTCACTAAACTGTCCTCGATGACGTCGTCCCAAGCGTCCGCCGCTTCATTAGCCTTTCGCTTCAAGAACGACACCGCTGGCCGCAGCCAGCCACACACCGGAAGGTGTCCAGTCAAACGGCCGCAAAGCGAGAACACCTTGCGTTTCGTCACCGGCCCGTCGATCTCTCGGACGTCGTTGTCCCTCTTCCATTTGAGGTTGCCATGCTCTTCCTGAACTCGGAGACCGAGAATCCGAGCGCCTTCTTTTGGTCGTACTGGTTCCTTGCACTGGAGCCCAAAGGCTCGAAGATGTTTGCTCACATTTTCCGCGGACATCACATCCTCATTGACCAAGACATCGTCGACATATGATGACACTGCCTTTGCCACGTCCTCGTCTTGATTCACCACTGCCTCGAGGACTGTCTTCATCACCCTTGGTGCGATGTTCAGGCCAAATCCAAGTCGACTCAGACAGTATCTTGTTCCTTTGTACTCGACAGTCTGGTAAGGCCACAGAGATTCGTCTACATGTATCTGAAGGTATGCTTTCTGGAGGTCCAGAAGCGCTACGTTCGCTCCCATCTGACGCCATTCGCGGAGCTTCTCGTCACACACATCAACATCTGCCGTGTACGTGTCGACAAATGTGTTGATCTCGCGGAAGTCAAGCACGGGTCGCACCTTCCCTTTATTCTCTTGGACCACTGCCATGAGTGGAATCAGGCCTTTCGGGGGACCGTGTTCTTCTTCATCGTATTCTAGTAGCCATCCGTTCTTGATCCAGGTCTCAATCTCCTCTTCATAGTCCTTTCTGACCTCATCCGGCACAGTATACTCGCTCACTCCATTCTTGAGGCGAACTGGTGGCTCCTCACCGGACCACTTCCATTCCACTGTCCAGCGCTGCAGCTCCGCAGCGAAAACGACACGGAAGTCTTCTTTATCAACAGTCAGATCTTGCAGGTCCCCCACACAGCCACATGCTTCGTTCTCGCCGGCGAACTTTACCTCAGAGGGCGATCGTACCGCTACTCCCCCGAGAGCCCTCACTCCATCCATGCCGAGAATCGCACTGAATCCCAGCGGCTTCTTAGCAACCACAAGTGCATCAACAACTACTGGTGCCATCCCCGGAACCTGCACACGAACACCAGCCGTACCCGCACATTCCAGCCTCTCCCCGTTGGCCGTCAGCACGTACATGTCCCGCTTCTCCCAAACAGCGCAGAGTGACGAATGAATCACAGTGCGAGTACATCCCGTGTCAATTAAGACATCACAGTCAACTCCGTTCATCGATAGCTCCCTCACCGGCAGCGCGCCGTTCCATCTCAGTCCCGAGAGGAGGCCGGCGCATGGACCGCCTCTCGCTCCTCGTTTTCCGGGCACTGAGCCGCGATATGCCCACGCTTGTTGCACCGGAAACATCTCACCATGCTTGGACCGTTTCCTTCACGCGCCTGACATTCACGCGCGATATGTCCCAGACGACCGCACGCGTAACACGGCCCTCGTTCCTTCCTCCCTCCATTGAAGCGCTGGTCTTGGCCGTCTCTTTCCCGTCGCACCACCATAGCCGTTATATCGGGTACCTTGCAGTCTTCCCGTAGGATGGCTCTGGCCCTATCCACGACTTCAGATAGAGTCAATGACTCCATGCGAGCGCCGGCCCGTAGCATTTGCTTCACAGATTCGGGTAGGCCGGCAACGAAAGCGCATCCCATCCCCTCTTCGGAGAGCCCTCCAAAGAGGGTTGACAGCCGTTGCAAGTCTGCCAAATACACATCTACCGATTCTCCCGTGCCCAGCCGACGTGCGCTGAACATTTCATACGCAGTGTATTTATCAGCGGCAAAGGCGCGTCGCAGAGCCGCCTTTACTTTAACCGCCTCTCTCCTGTCCACTTCAGGCAGCTGCCGATAAACAGCAGAAGCGCCACCCTTCAATCGCAGTGGTATGACTACCACTTGATCTGCAGCCGGTTGCTGAAGATTGCATACCATTTCCACCTTTTCGATCCAGTCGACAACATCCCCAGTACCGTCGAATTCTGGGATCAATCTCACATCGAAACTTGCCATGGTTGAATTGAAATAATGTCTAAAACGAAAAGGAATGCTGAAATAGCTTGTAGGAATTTGATTAGATTTATCGTCCTTTGATCTCTTCGACACCAAAACTGTCCGCAGTCCGATAAGTTATCTTTCGTATTAATGAACAAACATAATCAGTAATCGCAATTGACACTAAGAATCACCGGATCACCAATGCCGGCCTACGCCTTTTCCACACGAGTCTTCCACACAATCACTTTACTCATAAGTCATACTCCTCCCAGATGCTCCTAAGCCCCAAGCAATCTTCACTTCTTGCCAGGGCCTCACCCCACCTGACCCAAAAAGCAGAACATTCAATTCACTTAACAAATAAATGACCAGTTCACGTGCACTTTTGAAACAACGCCCTTTCAAGCGGTAACATTAAATCACATCAAACATTTAAAAATCGTTAGATATTTGCGCTGACGTCACACATTCAGAGGGGTATTCCTAAGCATTAGCCCCTCTGAATCAAAATGCTGCAATTTTGAAATTCAATATTTCCGATTTAAGGCATTTCTCGATGTTGTGAGTGCCGAAACCGGTAATTGTGAGCCAGGGACCCCATTTTGGCTATCTCAACTCAAATCTAATGTTAAGGTGGGAGGGTCCCTTTAACCAGATAGGCTATCAACGAGTCCGAGAACTGACACAGCCCGGTGGGACCGCTACCCACCGCGTGGTTCAAAAGGCGCAGCTCCCACTGGAATCAGAACCGATCGATTGTTGCGCACTGCACTGGGTGGCAGACGGTGCGGCACACACTGTTATTAGAGTTGCAGGCGTGTCTTAGACATTAGCCTCGTTTAGCAGCAATGTAGTATGGTAGGAACCAACATTTCGTGTTTTTACAATGTGTCAGTGTTGCTGGATAAATGAAGAACTAATATTAACGAGGATGTCTACTTGATATGAACGGGTGTCGGATAATGACCCATCATATTCCTGATTAAATATTCTAAATGTGCACATTTAGGGTCACACTCACCCGAACACACCGGCCAGCATATGTGCACAATCTGGCTACACCACATCTTTGGTTTGCCCTCTACGAATTAGGACATGCTAGATCGGGAAAATCCCCACTGTGCATTGGCCGACAGAAGAAAGCCAAGGCTTCACTCCGCCAACCCAGCGGACCAAGTCGGCACGGATCACCTTGGGATCACCTACTCAATGCTGTTGGTTTTCGCCTACGTACGGTTCAGCACACCCCTACATCGGTTTAACCCTCGCCGGACCTATTGGTTTTCTACATACGCGACGGCCGAGGGGGGGGGGGGTACGACCCCCTCGCCGTTTCGCCCCTGGTGGAGCTAGCACGTCGCGGAAAAAACGAGCGTGTGGGCCGTTACGAGACGCAGAGATTGGTACCCGATTTTAAGGTCCTAGGTCAACCGGTGACCTCTGAGGTCAGGTCAAGTGCCCCAAGGTACGGTTCAGTTTTTGGTGAATAACTTCCCAAAAAAACGGCCGCAGAGCCGCGATTTTGGCAGCATCGTGTTCGTCTCGCTCAGGCGCGTCGAATGATATATTTTTTGTTCGGGTCAGGTCAACTTAGGGTGTTGACCTAAGGTCAAGGTCAGGTCAGCACCCCCAGGTAACGAAGTTGGTCGAAATAGGTCATGTCGCATATCATTCGATTCGGCAGGTCTTCCTGAGTCCATTGGTGGCTTTCTCGACTCGCCAGCTCAATTTGATCAAGAGTTATTGACGAAAAACTAATATGACCTTGATGACGTCATAAATGACGTCACGCAAGGTCAACATTGCAAAAATGGCGCATCTAACCTTGCAAGGAGTGCATCAAATCACGATTCTGTGTGCTTGAGATAGTTGGAGATCGTTCCCGGCGCCAGAATAGCAGTTTTCATTTTTCTTCATTTACTTATAATGGTGAGGTCACGAAAATGACCTGACCTCATATGACCTTTAGGAAAAATCCGAGATATACAAGTTGTGAGACTCATAATGGATACTAGATCCTGCAAGTTTCATTTCCCTGTGACATCTCATCTGGCAGTGAGGGCGTTGCGAAGTTGCGACATCTGAAGACCGTGCAGAGGTTCACTTATGACGTCATAGGTCAGTGACCTGACCTGACCCAAAAATGCGGTTGGTGTCAAAAGATCCGGCTTGGATCAAAGGTCAGGTACGCCAAGTTTCAGCTCTCTATCGCCAGCGTGTTCGGAGCTATCGCGAAAAAAAAAACCTATGGGGGGGGCGGCACCCGCCCCCCCCCCCTCGGCCGGCGAGGGTTAATTTAGCCCACGACAGAAAGCCAAGGCTTCACTCCGCCAACTCAACGGACCGAGTCGGCAGGGGTCACCAGCTGCTAAATGCTGTTGGTTTTCGCCTACGTACGGTTCAGCACACCCCTACATCAGTTTAATTTAGCCCACTACAGAAAGCCAAGGCTTCACTCCGCCAACTAAGCGGACCGAGTCGGCAGGGGTCACCAGCTGCTGAATGCTGTTGGTTTTTCGCCTACCTCCGATTCAGCACCCGAAGAAATTTTCGAAGGGGGAAACCTCCCCTTTCCCCCTTAAAAGTTACATTGGTTGCAATATATTGCAGTGTATTGATTTGTACTACTCGTTGCAAGCCGATCCATCCGAAAATGGCTATTATTGGCTGCCGAGTCAGGTGAAACGAGTAAGGCGGGCAAAACATAACACACAAGCACAACATACAAACATAACATACGTCACATTTGCACACATACCTACATTCGCGCCACCGCACCGCTAAACTTTACACTGGCCAGGTCACCGTGCTGCTCACACAATAGGAGCTTACTTAGATAGGAGCCCCGCCGGCTCAGCGGACCGAGTCGGTAGGTATCACCTGCTCAGTGGCTTTTTTTGCCTTCCTACACCTACTCGAGCTCTCGCACTCATTGACTCTCCTCATTCTCGCCCTGTGTCACGCAGTGCACACTTCGCGGGGCGAACCTAAGGGACGCGATAGAAACGAAGTATTGCGCCATGCGGGCCAGGATGGTCCGTGTTCCCGGCGACGTCAAATGGACCCCATCTGAAGAGAAAAGGTCGGGATTTGACCGCAGAGTTCGCCCAACTTCCTCGAATGTCACCCTTCGCCCGGACGCTTTTGCAACCGCCGCCACCCTTCTTCGCATGCAGTAATTAACCCTTCTCAGGAAGCTGAAATGCTCGCGGAGAGCCGGACGAGGAAAAACACCAAACACAAGCGCACACAGATTGGAATTTTGGGCAAGGAGCTCCCGCAAAAGATTTTCGTGGGCATCCAGCTCCGTCTGTGTCTCTTCGTCGGACTTACGCCCTGTTCGACTGAACACCCCGTTTCCGCCCATCGAAAAGAAAAGCAAAAAGAGTTGAGTCCTATCCTTGCCACACAGCAACCCCACCCTCCCCAGGATATCTGCAGTTACAAGTGCGTTCGTGCAGGATTCTCCATAATAGGACAGAACGGGAGGTGTGTGCTCGAAGTTGATGAACTCGGTCTTAAGGGATGTGCGACGAATTTTTCTGTTGATGACATCGAGGTGAGGCCCAACCCTAAAATCACTAAACTTTTCATCCCCAACCATCAAAACTTTAACCGTCACCACCCTCCCCGCTGCCCACCGCCTAGCCTGGATCTTCCTCCTCCTTCTCTTGCTGACAGCAGGTGCCATGTTGAACTGGAAAGCAAAGAAAATCTATAAGACGGTTGAATGACAAGACATACGAATGTCATCCCTTCTAACTCTGTCTCTGTCTCTGTCTCTCTTTCCTACAGATACCAAATTTAAAAGCAGTAACCCGAAAAACACAATCTCTCTTCTTTCTTTGAGAAGTTCTAGCAGGTCGCGATTTTCCTTTTTATACTATAACTGACCTGACTCGGAAAGCAAACACTGAACTTTAACCCTCGCCCTGGCAGGGCATTTTTTATAACACGGCCTGGCAGGGAGGGGGTCGATGCGACCCCCCTCTCGCGATTGGCTCCTATGGCACCTAGAAACACCAAATTTGGTAGGTAGGTGGGCCCCCTGGAGTTCTCGCCCCTTTGCAAATTTGGTTGCTGGTCAATATTTAGGGGGGTTTCGGGAGTATAAATGTAAAAATTTCGCTAAAAACAGGTCAAAAGTTTTTCGCTTATAGCTTTTGATCTAATTAAGATAGAGCAAAAAGAAAAGCACCAGTGAACTCAGCACGTCAAGGCGCGTCGAATGATAAACGTTTTAGCTTGCTTAAGTGTACTTAAAGTTTTTCTTTATTTTTGAGTAAACTTTAATTAATTAATTAAGTTGAAGTTAACCAAATTGCATCATATCGCATATCATTCAATTCGGCTGATCACCAGGAACACAATGACACCATTTTTAAGCTCTAGCGTTATTATGTGCCAAGTTATTGGCAAAAACGTCATTTGACCTCAGTTGACCTCATTTGACCTGACCCATGGATAAGTACACCAAACAAAGGAGCACCAAGTGACCTGCTGTTAAGTACTGTGGTTTCAAAGCACAAAAGTGATAGCACGAAGCGGATATCTCCAGTATTTTCCGAATTTAGTATTTGCCCATACCCCATACTCTATAGGCTTAACCCGCGCCCCGTAGGGCTACCGGCGGACCCTACCACCCGCAGGGGGGGGGGCGTTTCGGCCCCCCCCCCTAAGATCTCGGAAAGTTACCGGCCGATTTTCAAAATTCAAACGGCGTTCGATAGCCCCACCCGTGAACTACCTTGTGACCAAGTTTCATTGACCTAGGTCAAACCGATGACGTCACAGGTCAGGTCAAAGGTCAGATTTTCACCGTTCACAGGCATTTCAAGAAATGTGTTGTGAAATCGAGTAAATTGGTAATTCATCGAAAACCATCGATGGTACATTGTTCGTTAAACACATACTTTGCTATCTGAGGTCACTGATACCAGGTCATGTCACAGCGAGGTCAGGTCACCGGGGGGTCACAATATGAAAGTGTCGTGTGATACATGTTTTATGGTCCATTTTACATGACAAATGCGATTATGTGGGTTAGGCAGCCTTTGGGGCCAGCCTAGGTCACGTTTTGGTGAAGGTCAGGCCAAATTAGGTCAAATTTCAAAGTTGATATTTTTGCATAAAATGGGTATTGATTCGATGCAGCTCGTCACGGGGAGTCTAATGGTGGTCTTTGTTTTGCCCTAAAAGGTCTAGAATTGCCAAAAATTGAGTTTGAAAATTTGAAGTCATCATTTTTGAACAGTTTTTTTTTTTTCGCTATAACTTGGCCAAAAAACGAGATATCGATCTGAAATTTGGTATGTAGATAGCAGACGGGAGGTACTATCACATATATTCCGTTTTTTTCGAAACTCAAAAAACTTTTTTGATTTTTTTGGCTAATATATCCAAAAAAATGCTTTTTCATTTTGGGGTGTCAAAACTCAAAAATTTCAAAAATCCGAGATAGCAGTTTTGTAGCCCTGTCAATTCTACACCTTTTATGTCTTGATCATTTTTCTGTATCTTCAAAGCTGTAGGCCTGACAGGTCTTCTCGCGAAGGTCTTTTTTCGGTCGAAAATGACAGAACATGACGTCATTCTGACGTCATTTGTGGCCAACCTATGCCTCTGGAAAATTTTTTGGTCACAATGTGTAAAATTGATGCCCGGAGGTGTCCTGAAAGTTTGGTGGCGATATCTCTAGTCGTTTAGGAGATATCGACCGAAAAGGACACGGGGGGGGGGGGGGCCGTTTCGGCCCCCTACGGGGCGCGGATTAACCCGCGCCCTGATGGAAGGGCCATTTTGGCCCCCCCCCTGTGGTTTTTCTTGAATAGCGAGAAAACGGCGGCGCACAGCGCCGCCAAATTTTGGGTACCTTACCGGGCATCAATTTGACACCTTTACACAAAATTTCAAGTCACAGGTCACCTCAGGTCAGGAGTTATTGAGGTCAAACTGAGGTCATGTTCGAGTAAAAATGAGCAAAAAACATGACATCTTAAATGCTCATCAATTCTACAGTTAACAAGCAATTTTAAATTTCTTTATGTGGTTGTGTAGAGAAAAGTCGGCGCTACAAAATTGCTATCTCAGATTTTCAAAATTTTGGGATTTTGACCACCAAAATGATTTTTTTTTTAGAAAAACTCAAAAAATTTCCTTTTTTGAATTTTGAAAAAAAAAACGGAATATATGTGATAGTCCCTGCGCTCTTCGATATACATACCAAATTTTAGATCGATACCTCTTTTTTGGCCAAGTTATAGCGAAAAAAAACTGTTAAAAATTGATGACGTCAAATTTTTGAACTCAATTTTTAGCAGTTCTAGACCTCGTAGCGCAAAACGGAGACCACCATTGAACTCCCCGTGACAAGCTGCATCGAATCGGTAACCATTTTATGCAAAAATATCAACTTTGAAATTTGATTTAATTTGACCTGACCTTGACCAAAACGTGACCTAAGCTGACCCAAATGTCTGCCTGACCCACATAATCGCATTTGTCATGTAAAATGGACCATAAAACATGTATCATTCGACACTTTCATATTGTGACCTCCCCCCCCCCCCCCCCAGTGACCTGACCTCTGTGACCTGACCTGGTATCAGTGACCTCAAATAGCAAAATATGTGTTTGAAGAATATTTCCCCATCGATGATTTTCAATGAATAGCATTTTACTCGATTTTACAACGCTTTTCTTGACATGCCTGTAAACGGTGAAAATTTGACTTTTGACCTGACCTGTGACGTCATCGGTTTGACCGAGGTCAATGAAATTGGGTCACAAGGTTGTTCCCCATTGGGGCTATCCAGCGCCGATTACCGCTTGTCGCTATGTTGCGTGGTTCTCGAGATCTTAGGGGGGCCAAAATGGCCCCCTCCCCCCTCAGACCGCGTTGCTCGGCAGACCCCATCAGGGCGCGGGTTAACATTACGACGTAATGACCTCTAACTGACCTCAGGTCAGTGACCTAAAAAAACGAGCTACATGTTATACAACCAGGGGCGTAGGCAGGGGGGGGGCCACTGGGCCATGGCCCCCCCCCCCCCCCTTGGGCGCCGAAGGCGCCCTCCAATCGCAAATGCAATTGTGATATAATCGAATCGAAAAACAATCGCGACTGGAGGGCGCCCTCCAATCGCGAATGTGTTTACAGGGAAAATACGGATGGAGGGCGCCCTCGGAGGACGCCCATTCCAAATACGCCCTCCAAATACGGTTGGAGGGCTCCCTCGGGCGCCCTCCAACCACATTTGTAGGCTGTAGCTCTCTAAGCGTAACGGTGGTCGCCTATGTAAGCCGCTGTCCTGTAAATAAGCGCCCTCTCACCCGAAGGCGCCCTCCTGTAGGTCGCCACCCTGCTACACATTGCCGCCCTTCTGCTGATCGGCGTCCTCATAATTATTGGCGCTCTCCTACCTATTGAGCCTTCATGTGAAATTTTGAAGGCCGCCTTTCTCCCTTTTGGCACCCTCTTGTTCAGTGCCGCCCTCCTACCTATTGGTTCCCTAGTCCTTCCTGTTGAATGTTAATCGGGGCCCTTCTCCTATTGGCGCCCTCGTGTAGATCGTCGCCCTCCTAACCACTGGCACCCTCCTGTTGATCACCGCCCTCCTATCCACTGGCACCTTCCTGTTGACCAGCGCCCTCCGCACAGACGCCCTCCTGTTCGTGTCATCCTCTTGAGCAAAGGCGCCCTCCTCACCATTGCCACCCCCATTTTAATCGTCACCCTTCCGCTCATTGGCGACTTCCAGTTGATGACCGCCTTCCCACCTATTGGCGACCTCTTGTTGATCGCCACCCTCCTATTGGTGCTCTCTTGTTCCTCGCCACCCTCTTACCTGGTGGCGCCCTCCTGTTGATTGTTGATCGGCGCCCTCCTACCTATTGGTGCCCTCCTGTTGATCGCTGCCCTTCTATCCATTGGCGCCCTCCTGCTGCTCGCCAACTTCCTACCTATCGGTGCCCTACTGTCGAAACTCGGGATGTTGATCGGGGCTCTTCTACCTATTAGTGCCCTCCTGTGGATCGCAGCTCTTCTACCTATTGGCAACATCCGTTGATCGCTGCCCTCCTATCATTTATTTACTCCTTTGGCATGTTTTTCAACTTAGTCGTTCTATTGCACATAGTTGATGTCTTGCCTGTGAAAACTGCCACAAATGAACGTGCATTCAGCACAATGAATGAAGTATCTATACCTACCAAAACTATCTACGCTCTACGATGCATAAAACACGTCTTTGGTCTTAACGGATTGATCCTACTTTACGTGCATCATGGCATCTATATGGATTACGATTAAGTATTGTCAACAGGTTCGGGCGCAACAGCAGGCATCTGAAGTTTCGGTGATTGAAACTGGTTATGTGGGTACACTGTATGCATCTGTGAGAAGGCTATGAAGGCTGGTCTGAGGTAATTTGGATGATGTTTACGCATCTCGCGCTCCGGTATCAATCCGAATCGGTGATCTGGTGCGTAGATATGCCACCGCCAATAAACTTTTATACATCGACACCCATGAGCCAAGCTTTCTGTACAGTTTGTGTGGCAGCGGCCCGACCAAACCTTAGGTAGTTTTTACACCTTCAAATTTGGTAAAAGAGCGAGAGGAGCTTTGAACAGTGATCGTATAAAAGGCGTGCCTAAAAAGCGGAGGAAAAGGTTGTTTTCAAAAATTTCGCGCGCCTTCGGCGCAGCATTTCAAGAACACTTGACCTTTTGTGACCTGGAGTATAAAGAATACACACGATGCAAAATCAATGCAGCACGACCTATACGAGGTTACGCAAAAAAAAAAACTGGTGGCATGGTAAAAAACGCCTCCCAACCCCCCAACCCCCACTGAGCGATTTTTTATCTCGCGACCGTATGGCGCCCTCCTTGGGTGAGGTGGCGCCCTCCAAACCCTTGGCCCCCCCCTTCGCGATTTTCTAAATACGCCGCTGTATACAACTCGGTGAACGTAGCACACCCTGAAAGTTTGAAGGAAATCAGTCCAAAACTGTGAGTTGGACAGGTGCAAAAAGAAAATTGAAATTTGACCATGAACTTGTACCGGTTTTGCTGACCTGGTGACCTGACCCAAGGTCACCCGGACCTGAAATTTTCAGGTCATACGTAAAAAGGTTGCCCCATAGGCTGTGCCAAATTTGGCGCCGCTGCGCGCCGCCGTTTTTACGCTATCTTCGAAAAACCTTAGGGGGGGGTCGCATCGACCCCCCCCCCCCCCGCCAGGGCGAGAGTGCGTATCATCGGCTTCCTCTCGTGACGGGCTTTCTTCCCCCATTTCAATCAATTGTCAACTAGAAAAAAGTTTTGACCACTTGAGTTTAGCCAACTTTTGCCACCATGGTTTCTGCCAGCCGGTAGTGTGCCAGCTTTCTTGGACCATATGGAGTTAATGACCCGGATAAGGAGAACCGGATTTTTAGAACTTACCCATACCTTCAAAACTCATGGAAACGTCTTAAATTCTTCAAATTTTGAGTACCCCAGTGCGAAATTCGCCCCGACGGGTTGTCGGTCGTACCCCAACCACATTTCACACCACTATGAACAATAAATGCACACACTAAAATCGCTATTACCGATAGGCTCATCCAATAAAGTTTCGATAAACCCGTTCATCATCATCTCCTGCGGTTTCGAACACGCCTGTTAGGTGGCTTCTGATGCTCGTCGAGGTCGGAATTTCCAAATACGCGTGGTGCGTCGGGCCGCGCGCTCTGACTTCAGCCAAGAAAAATGCGTCAGCTGATCATTGTCATTTCTGCCACTTGCGTGTGGTGAAATGGGGTCATAACTTAAGAGACGGCTGTTTCATATCAATTATTTTACATAAAATAATATTTCAAAACATAAATTAATGTTCGACAGCCAAATTAAAGAAACAATACCAATACAGGCTTACAGTTGAAGTTCGACATTGTGTTGTCTACCTACGATTAGACAGCTGATACAGTGTGGCTAAATTCATTTTACGTTAGGGGGAAGATGTAGAAAAAAGGCCGGAAAGGATGTCGTTATCTTCGTAAAACTTGACTTCGACCCGTTTTAAGCACTTTTTGATGTGTCTCGAGAAAATGATGTAGAAATGTTAGATACTGATTTTGATATTTGGGATGATACATAAGGTTTTTAAGTCGTGTCATATATTTGAACATTTTGGTTATTCGAATGGTTGTCTTGGCACGTTGTGAAAGTTTGCGAGGTTTGTGTTTCTCTTGCTCCTAGGCGTTTGGGTTCGAGATTGTTATTATAAGTCATCCCACTGCCGTATGGATGCTTTTATTTATATTTTTAGGATGTGATTATACTTTTCATTATGGGTGGATTTCCCCGCATCATTACAATTTTGGACACACTGAGCTGATATCTCATTCCCGTACGTCGTAGCTCTATAATGACCTTTGCTTATTGTCACATGTACGCCGCATTCGCGATTGTTGCCGACGCCTGATTGCAGGTCAGCCCACTACAGTTGTTATACATATCGAAAAAGCGTTAAGCTTTTAGGCGAAAAAAGCATTATTTCAGGCCAATTTTTGATTTTTTTTTGCGATATTTGTTAAAACAGAAGCTTCTTATCCTAGGAAAAATAAAATGGGAAATCATTGGAAGGTGGCACACTACCTTTAACCCTCGCTGGCCGAGGGGGGGGGGGTGCCGCCCCGGCCATAGGTTTTTTACACTATAGCTCCGAACACGCTGGCGATAGAGAGCTGAAACTTGGCATACCTGACCTTTGATTCAAGCCAGATCTTTTGACACCAACCGCATTTTTGGGTCAGGTCAGGTCACTGACCTATGACGTCATAAGTGAACCTCTGCCCGGTCTTTAGATGTCGCAACTTCGCAACGCCTTACTGCCAGAGGAGATGTCACAGGGAAATGAAACTTGCAGGATCTAGTATCCATTATGAGTCTCACAACTTGTATATCTCGAATTTTTCCTAAAGGTCATATGAGGTCAGGTCACTTTCGTGACCTCACCATTATGTCAATGGGGAAAAATGAAAACTGCTATTCTGGCGCCGGGAACGATCTCCAACTATCTCAAGCACACATAATCGTGATTTGATGCACTCCTTGCAAGGTTAGATGCGTCACTTTTGCAATGTTGACCTTGCGTGACGTCATTTATGACATCATCAAGGTCATATTAGTTTTTCGTCAATAACTCCCGATCAAATTGAGCTAGCGAGTCGGGATAGCCACCAATGGACTCAGGAAGACCTGCCGAATCGAATGATATGCGACATGACCTCTTTCGACCAACTTCGTGACCTCGGGTGCTGACCTGACCTTGACCTGAGGTCAACACCCTAAGTTGACCTGACCCGAACAAAAATTATATCATTCGACGCGCCTGAGCGAGGCGAACACGATGCTGCCAAAATCGCGGCTCTGCGGTAGTTTTTTGCTAAGTTATTCACCAAAAACTGAACAGTACCTTGGGGCACTTGACCTGACCTCAGAGGTCACCGGTTGACCTAGGACCATAAATCGGGTACCAATCTCTGCGTCTCGTAACGGCGCACACGCTCGTTTTTTCCGCGACGTGCTAGCTCCACCAGGGACGAAACGGCGAGGGGGGTCGTACCCGCCTCCCCCCCCCCCCCTCGGCCGGCGCGTATGTAGAAAACCAATAGGTCCGCGAGGGTTAAACCAGCTAAAACCACTGACAAAAAGCAGTCTATGCCACCCCCTGCCAACCCTGCTGACAAGTCGCTTCCCCATAAAATGAGCAGAGTAATTGTCATTGACGCCGACACCTACCTCCTTTTCGTTGAGCTTGTCCCTGGACTGCTTCATGGGGATCTCGGATCTCGCCTCAATGGCCGCTTCCTTCCCGAGATCGATCTCCTCGGGCGCCTCCTCCTTCACTTCTGCGGGCCACACAGGATCACGATGAAGGTCATGGGGGAACGGACCGGGTCGAGCGACATTCGACACGGCAAAGATGAAGAAATACTCTTTTTTTGTACATTAAGAGATAACACTTCAAATAACTCATAAAATACTGCTATAAAAATAGCAGTAGGGGAGACCCGGGAGGTATGGGCCCCCGGGAGGTATGGGCCATCGCAGTTTTGAAGAAGTGTTGCGTATTTTTACACATTTGACCGCGTTAACTGATAGCAGCCATTCCGTTATACAACCCATGTGATTTCCAAAATCTTCCCCAGTCTTCTTTGGCAATGAGCGGCGATAAAGCGTTTTTGCCTCCTCGAGTAAAAAAAAAAAAAAAAAATACCTCCCGGTGTATTTTGATGGATTGAAAAAGCGCATGGTTTATTAAAAGTTATCTGGAGACAAAATAGTTGATCCCAGATGCCTGATGTCAGGCACACATTGAAGGCGAAAGGCAATCTCACGTACACAGAGTGAAAACCGGGTCTAGCCGATGCCCACTGGAAGAAAATTGCCTTTTCACAAAACCGGCCCATACCTCCCGGGTCTCCCAGGTAATAACCCTCGCCCGCACATGGGGGGGGGGTTGCCACCCTCCTCCACCAGGTAGTCTTTCTGCTCTGCACTCAAACTTTTAGAGCTAGAAGCCTGATGTTTCGTATAGCTGCTCCTCTATCCTTTCTTGATGTCCTCTGAAAATTTCAAGTTTCTGTGGTTTTTGGTTTCGGAGATATGACCTTGTTTTTCAGGTCATGTCATGACCCAAATGACCAATTCTCAACATCTTGCGTTGGGTATGTGCCTTGTGAGCTTTTGACACCTTGATTTCGGCCTTTTTTGCCAGTCTTACCTCCCACCTATCATGGAACATGTTGTTCGACGATGTACAGATGTCAAGGTATGGGTGAAGGTCAACCTAGGTCATCTAAAATAAGTGCGTTCTAGGCAAGCTGAATTTACTTTTCGTGAAGTTTTTTTGACTGCATTTTTGGTAAAAGCTTCTCAGATCATGATTTCATGTAATATGGACATTGGACACATAAACAATCGGTGCACACATCAGTATACACACAGAAACACACAGACATACAAACACATATCATTGACCTTGACCTAACTTGACCTGAAATGACCTCAGCAGCAAAAGCCTGGTCGGGTAGAGTGACAAAGAGGTTCTAGCTGGCTTGGCACCAGAAAACGGCATCGTCATTGGTATATGACAAGCAGCGCACTTGATATCCAACGGTGACCCAAAACAGCAACATTTTTTACTTTGACCTGACCTGGAAGGTCAATGACTGACCTGAGAAGGTAAAACTGGGTAGCATTGGATTCGTCTCTTCCCAAAGAATCTTTTTGGTCTTTACCGCGAAGCTCTATCTCCAAAGGAACGAAATGGCGCGGGGGGGGGGTGGCAACCACCCCATGTGCGTTCTAGGATGGGAAAATGGCATGTGCGGGCGAGGGTTAATAACCCCTTTACTCCAACCTATCACAAACAGTACCTTTTTTGGTCTCTTCGACCTTGACCTTTTTGGCGGGCGGCTCGTCGTCCTTGCTCTCCGCGGGCTCCTGTTTGGGCGGCTGCAGCATCTTGTCGACGTCAGTGCGGCCGTTCAGTTCCTCGGGACGCTCCCAGACGGATGTGCGCGTCGACGGGTTGTAGAAGAACACCCGGCCGTCCCCGGTCCACACCACGCACCTAACGGATGGAAAGAGAGAGCGGGAGGGGCGGGGGCGGGGGATCATAGATGACCACGCGGGAGTCCCCGGTCGCAGTCCACACCACGCACCAACTGGAGACAAAAGACGTGTGGTGGGTTATATAAAACACTCAGTTCTGTAGCCTATGTTGTCTCGAAACCATTGACACACAGACTCTCGTTCGTCCCGTTTGCCTACCATGCTGCACATACCGCCGCCATCCAATGCTGGCGGTGCACTCACCAGGGCGAGCCGGGCACGGGCGTGGAGCTGACCGGACGGCTCTCGTCCTCCTGTTTGGCCGGCGCCGGTTCCTCCACCTCCTCCACCTCGAGCGGCTCAGACTTCACCTCGACCGGCTCAGGCGTCACCTCGAGCGGCTCAGAATTCACCTCGAGCGGCTCAGACTTCACCTCGAGCGGCTCAGACTTCACCTCGAGCGGCTCAGACTCCACCTCGAGCGGCTCAGACTCCACCTCGAGCAGCTCGGTGGGGTTGATCTCGCCGGCAGCTACGGCGGCGGCGGCCAGCCGGGCGGCTGGCGGCACTGGGCGGTGGCCGGTCAGACACGACCCAAGGCAACGACTGGCTTGTCAGACGCGGCACCACTTAGGTACCAGCTGCGTCAGTACAGACACAAGGGAAGAACCCGATCTACAGCCGTCACCGGACCTCTGAGCAATTCACCCCACCTCAAGTATAAGGATAAACACTGAGGCCCAGTCGTCCCCGGACACATTAACATTTTCGCGAGTACAATAGTCTCACTGACATTGTCCGTAATGCAACAAACTAGGTCGTCTAATCAGCTGCCGCCGGAATATTTACACGACCCTCCCTTCTGACTCCGCCCCCTATTAAAACGCACATCCACTCAGTCATGCACGCGGCGCGCGGCCGCTGCTGCGGCAGACTCACCCTCCAGGTCTGCGATCTGGGGCGGCGGCGCCGAGTGGTGGCTCGGCCGCGGGCCCGAGAACGGCGGCGGCCCGGACGGAGGGCTCATCGGGTCGCTCCAATGCCCCGGCGGCGGGCCCATGCCCGGGCCGCCCATACCCGGTGGGCCTGGCGGGTGCGGCTCCTGCGGCGGCGGCACACGGGGCAGGGTCAGTTGGGGCAGAGCAGTGCTGCGAGGAACATGTGCGCAGCACAGCAGCAAGCACACGAAATTCGGCGATCGAGCAGCCTAAGAAAGCTGCGAGCTGGCATTTAGTGCTGCTGTAATCAGCCCACATAGTATGTGCAAGATGTAGAAAACCAGCGTGTAAGCGCGACATGAACGACTACTTTACAAACGCCATCACTGCGCTGGCCGCTGTGTCGAACAATATGTACCGGCAGCCTAGAATACATGCACCAACTAAAACAGACTCATATAGTCCCTGACCACCAGAACGGTACCATGCGGCATGCGTCACTCACCATCGGCCCACCGGGACCCATCATGCCCGGGTGCGGGTCCCAGTTAGGGTCGAACGGCGGCGGACCCCGGAACGGCGGCCGCGGACCGCGGAAGAACGGTGGCGGAGGCGGGCCCCGCCACGGACCGCGCGGGCCCGGCGGACCGTTCCATGGCGGGCCGGGCGGACCGCCGCGGCCACGGAATCGGGGCGGCGGCGGCCCGCGCCATGGGGGTCCGGGCGGGTCACCAGGGGGGTCAGGCCACCTGTAGGGAGAGGGGCTGTCAGAGTTTGTTATGTTTTGTCCTGCTAGACTATTCTATTAGACCTTTGTTGTATATTTTTTTGGCAAAATTTATACAAAAATCTCAAGAACTGGAAAGTCTAGCGACTTTACACAAACAGGTCACAGCATGTGAGAGGCGAGACACCTGCTAAAAGAATACCAAAAGTTGCACTAATCTAGCAACCAGGTCCAGCTCTAACATGAGTTGTAAAAAAATGATAAAAAGATGCAATGTGTAATAAGGCCATGTACCCTACTCCTGCTGAGCTGTTCGCCTATGCACCAATTCTCGATTGCCTTGTACCTGGACAGTTTGCTTACCAAATATCTATGCCCGGAGCCGGGATGGTTCTAAGGCTCGATGGGGCACGGGCACTGGGCAGTAAGCCATATATGTTGGGTTAGCCTAAGGGCTGTTCACGGGCCCTGCGTGCGGGAGGACCGTACAGAGGCTTCAAGCTCTGCCCACTGCGTCCCTACGCCAGCCTTGCGTCACCGCACACAGCGACCGCCGAGGCCGGTCGGGATCGCACAGCGTTGGCTGTGTGCGGTTCACTGCACGCAGCCGTGTGGCGTCATACAGACTACCCCTTCCCTACCCCCACGCCTGCTGCACACACCGCACACACCGCACTCAGCAGTGTGCGGTGCCCGTGAACAGCCCTCTGCACCGCGCAGAAACGCTTGTGTCGAGGAGTATGTTGAGGTAAACGGCTTCATACAAGAGAACGTGCAATATTAAAACGAATGCTGTTGTTGATCGTAGTTTTTGTTTTTACTCTGGTTGTCGAGTTCGACCTTGTTGAAACTTAACACCGAGTAATATCGATGTTATCTGTCACAATCTGTTTATTTTTAACCTTCGCCCCAGTGGGGGGGGGGGGCATATGTTACCACCCTGTCGCGTTTTTTGCGTGTGAATAAAAAACCGCGGCGCATAGCGCCGCGCCGCTTGGGGTAGCTTTTGGTATATCAATTTTGGGCAATGTGTGAAATTTTTGACCCCAGGTCATGTCAGGTCAGGTCACCAGGTCAAGTTAACTGACCAAGCCTCAAAAAAAGTTTGCAATCATGTCCAGCCTGCAGTGTTTGTCAGAAAGGT
The DNA here is from genome assembly GCF_019059575.1 of Amphibalanus amphitrite. Classification (NCBI taxonomy): domain Eukaryota; kingdom Metazoa; phylum Arthropoda; class Thecostraca; order Balanomorpha; family Balanidae; genus Amphibalanus; species Amphibalanus amphitrite. The sequence continues at coordinate 497,146 of NW_024881529.1, read as the reverse complement.
TTTGAACTTGGTGGATTGCATGCTGTTATGAGCGCCTACAATTTGTATATCTCGGATTTTTTATATCCGTGACCTAAGGTCAGGTCAGTGGCGTGACCTTTCCATTACAAGTCAATGGAGAAAAATGAAATGCCTCTAGATCCGTGTGTACGCATAGGAACAGTCCAAATATTTCAGAATCACAATGATTTAGTCCACTCGTGATTACCTAGGTGTCATTTTTGCTGATAGCCTCTAGAAAGGTCATCCGAGGTCAGTTGAGGCTACAAAAAGTGTTTTGCCAATAACTCGCGATTGGAAAGAGTAGAACGCTGGGGATGGTCTCATTGTGTTTGTCTTGTTGAGACGCATCGACTGATATGCAACATGACCTTTTCCGGTCAGGTCATGACCTTGACCTGAGGTCAAATTTTCAAGTTGACCTTTCAAGGTCAAATTATAGTTCATTCGACGCGTCTCGGCAAGGGGAACACGATTCTGGCAATAAAAATGTCGTGGCTTTTTGTAGTCGAAAGTAATTGTCGAAAAACACTTTTCGTAAAAGCAGCTATTTTTGGAGTTTTTGCCCTCTGGAGGCTAAACCGTTGACCTGAGGTCAATATTGATAATGACCTTTTCAAAAGAAGAGCTCAAAAGCTATCGATTGCTCTCTCCTGCGTTTTTCTTGCTAACGTAGTTCCTGAGATAGCGGCATGTTTTCTGAAAAATATAATGACAAAAGGCAAATTTTGACCTTTGATGACCTCTGGTGACCCCAATTCTGCTCTAAGGTGAAAATGACCGAAATACTTTCAAACGTACGCATTAAGAGCTATCGACTGCTTTTTACCGCGTCTTTCTAGCCCTCTTAGTTTTTGAGTTAGAGGTGGGTGGTAACATATGCCCCCCCCCCCCCCCCCACTAGGGCGAAGTTGGCTGAGACCGCCACTGGGGCGCGGGTTAATAGCTCTATTTTCTTACCGTACTTTTATTATATCGCGTTTTAATCATGATATCGGGCATGTCTCAGTCTGTGTCGTCCCAGGACGTAGTTGATCACTTTGATCCACATAATATTGAGGTCACTTTTGCCGAGACAGACGATGAGCCGGCGACCTCACCAGTCCCCAGCGGGTCAGGTGACGGCCCGCCTCAGCCGACCGCGGGGCCGCGCCCCAGCGTGTCAGGTCACATTGCTCCAACAGACGGTAAATAACTTTTGAAAATACCCATCTCCAATTTTAATGTTTTCTGAACCAAAATTTTGCGAGGAATCCGATGGTGTGGTCCCCGAAATCTGAAAAATTTCCATTTTGGAGATAGCACCTATTTTTTGAAAAGCAAATATTCGTCATGCACAAAAGTCAAATAAATTGAAAATATAATGAGTGAATATTTATATTAACACTAGAATGTATCGAACATGAATTAGTGATATATTTTAGCTGAGATAATACTATATCTGTGCATACATGTACATAAACTAGTACATTAACCCTCGCCGGCCGAGAAGGGGTGAGGCGGATGCCGCCTCATAGGTTTTTTTTTCGCGATAGCTCAAAACATGCTGAGGGAAAACAGCTGAAACTTGGCATACCTAATATTTTATTCAAGCTGGATCTTTTGACACCAACTGTGTTTTCAGGTCAGGTCAGGTCACTGACCTATGACGTCATAAATGAACCTCTGCACGGTCCTCAGAAGTTGCAACTTTGCAACGCCCTCAGTGCCAGAGGAACTTTCACAGGAAGATGAAACTTACAGGACGTAGTATCCTTTAGAGGTCTCACAAATTGTATATCTCAGATTTTTCCCTAATGTCACATGAGGTCAGTTCGGTCACGTGACCTCACATAATAAGTCAATGGAAGGAAATATGAAAACTGTTATTTTGGCGCCGGAAATTGTTAAAAACTGTCCCAAGCACATGAAATCGTGGTTTCATGCACTCTTTGTAAGGTCCGATCATGAAACCACGATTTCATGTGCTTGGGATAGTTTTAGATCATTTCCGGCGCCAAAATAACAGTTTCAATATTTCCCCCATTGACTTATAATGGTGAGGTCACGTGACCGACCTGACCTCATGTGACATTCAGGTTAAATCCGAGATAAACAAGTTGTGAGACCTCAGAAGGATACTACGTCCTGTGACTTTCATCTTTCTGTGAAAGTTCCTCTGGCACTGAGGGCGTTGCAAAGTTGCAACATCTGAGGACCTCGCAGAGGTTTATTTATGACGTCATAGGTCAGTGACCTGACCTGACATGAAAACGCAGTTGTGGTCAAAAGATCCAGTTTGAATAAAAGATTAGGTAGGTATACCAAGTTTCAGCCGTCTACTCTAAGCGAGTTTTAAAGGTAGTGTGCCAGCTTTCTTGGACCGTATGGAGTTAATGGCCCACATAAGGAGAACCGGATTTTTAGAACTTATCCATACCTTCAAAACTCATGGAAACGTCTTAAATTCTTCAAATTTTGAGTACCCCAGTGCGAAATTCGCCCCGACGGGTTGTCGGTCGTACCCCAACCACATTTCACACCACTATGAACAATAAATGCACACACTGAAATCGCTATTACCGATATGCTCATCCAATCAAGTTTCGATAAACCCGTTCATCATCATCTCCTGCGGTTTCGAACACGCCTGTTAGGTGGCTTCTGATGCTCGTCGAGGTCGGAATTTCCAAATACGCGTGGTGCGTCGGGCCGCGCGCTCTGACTTCGGCCAAGAAAAATGCGTCAGCTGATCATTGTCATTTCTGCCACTTGCGTGTGGTGAAATGGGGTCATAACTTATAAGACGGCTTTTTCATATCAATTATTTTACATAAAATCATATTTCAAACCATAAATAATGTTCGACAGCCAAATAAAAGAAACAATACCAATACGGGCTTACAGTTTAAGGCTCGACATTGTGTTGTCTACGATTAGACAGCTGATAACTCATTCCCGTACAGTATATCTAAAAAGTATGTCCCCTGGTTTGGCTCTCCCACAGGAGGCGAATCGGTAACTTGGCTGAATCCCAGTTGCGGCACAAGGCCGCCAGGGTCGCTGTCGCGCGAGCGGCCTTGACCGCTCGCATGTCATTGGCAGTTCGGTCCCTCCCCATCTATATCGAGGTGGGGAGGGGAAAAGAGGGGAAGAGAGGGGAGGGAGCGGCATCCGCTCGGCACTGGGCGATACCTGGCTGACCCCGCCCTCCCTCGCTGACCTTTGTCCTGCCCTCAGGCGAAGCCCGACTTCCTGGCCTGTAGTGGCCGAGCGGAAAACCGAGCTCGCGGGGCGCGACTCCATTGGCCCAATCTTATAAATGGAATGCTGCCGTATTCACGGCATTAGATAATATTAATAGTGATACCAGCAGTGGATGTGGTAAAATACAGTCCAAAATAAACGAAAGCACACGATTCGTGCATAATGCGCCCTCCCATTCAAATAAGCCCGCCCACTTCGATAGATGGTGTAGTTTCTTAGGGCGTAAAAGATGCAAAACACTACCGATTTTTTTTTTAGCTCGGCCACTGGGACCGACAATATACAATTGACTGAAATGCATGAAAACCATTTTGCATTTAGGTAATAGCCGTTTTTTGCACCCAAACTTTAGCCAATGACGCCCTGTCCATTCTAAAGCGTTTATAAGATTGGTCCCAGCACCCGATTTTATATGAGGAAGTCGTTTAAAAAGCATCTTATTTCGAACGAATTTATTATTATGGCCACTTTTACAGGACGTCTATAGAGCTTTGTCTTTTACATTTCTTCCTCGTTCAGGAGAAACGTTTAAACCCCCACCGGACCTTCAGGTTTTCTGAATACCGAGGGGACGTTGGGGGTTGGAAGTGAGGAAACAACCCCCTTCGCCGATTCGCCCCTAATTGAGCTAGAGCCTCGCGAAAGAAACGATCGTGTGCGTCGTTACGAAATGCAGCGATTGGTCTCCGATTTAAGGACCAGGGTCAGCCGATGACTTCGGAGGTCAGGTCAAGTGGCCCAAGGCACAGGTTCGGTTTTTGGTAAATAACTTCGCTAAAAATGATCGCAGATCCGCGATTTTAGCAGCATCGTGTTTGTCTAGCTCAGGCGTGTCGAATGGTATACTTTTTCTTCGGGTGAGATCAACTTAACCCGTGACCGCCGGAGGGGGGGGGGTCGGATCCGACCGATTTTAGGACTAAAGTACGTATCGCTAAAGTACGTAGGACAAAAGTACGTATTAGAGATGCACCAAGTTTGCAATTTCATTACCCGCCCCGCCCCGCAGCTACCCCTTGCCCAACCACAACTACCCGCAAGCTGATTTTGGCTGAGCCGAACCCGCAAAAAACCCGCAATTTTAAAAACCTGCCTTTGCAAGGAAAAAATACAGCTGGGTCAATGCTAGAGCTATATAAACCTTACTTGCTTCATTGTTGTGCAGAAAAAGACAGCCAAACAAATAGTAAGGACTTGAAATTGCTATGCTAAGTCCTCAGGAAGTGCACACTGGATAATGGAAAACGAATAATGCATCAATACATTTGAAATTCCTTTCTGAAAAGAATTCAGTAAAATCTTTCTCTCACCTTACCCTTCAGCATTGGCTGAGGATCAAATTTCACTCTGGTTCCTCTCAATGTTAGGCTTCTGGAATGATACTGTTATCAAAATGAATGTTGATATAAAAAGATATGCGATTTCCAGTTAAAAATAAATAGTGACACGGTGAATAATGCGTATCCAGTCGATTTACACATAAAACAAATCATGCAAAAGCCCAGCAAAAACCAACTAACCAATGAACCACGCATTTTTGGAAACATGCGTCAGAAGCGTCAGCAACAGCTGATTGCAAGGAATGTTACAGCGACTAAATTATTGCAGCCGTAGTTAGTGCGAACTTGTTGCGAAAACACCGTTGTATAATGCATATTAATGTGCCATTCTGATATTATTTTACACAACAGCTAAAGTTTTACAATTCAGAGGTTAATCACCGGTTAGGAAATAAAGGGACAGTAAATACTAAATAAAATGTAATAATTTTATAGTTGGTCTTGGTAATGCTCTCCGGCCGGTCCTCTCTCGGCAATCGGCATACAAATGATAAGGACGTAAAAAGACAAAAGAAATAAATGCGACCAGCTACGTGGTTTTGTAACATGTATAACTGCTATTTTGAGGTATTCAAAAACCAAGACAGAAAAATTGATTGTAAAATTATTATTGCGTCATCAATGACAGTTTTCCTTCGCCTCAGAGACCAAAATTGACGCAGTCAAATGCCAATCCTTGTCAGAATGTCGAAAGTGCGCCAGTATTGTATTGCGTTATGTTTGGGCCGCATGCCAGTCAATATTTTGATTTTTTGTAAGGGTAATTGCAGGTAATTGGTGTGTTATTTTCGTAATATAGGATGGGACAGAACCAGACAGAACATAGAGTAGGATAGGTAATCAATGAATTTGCATCAAATTTTGTTTAGCTCTTTTTTATGCCGACCAGACGCAAATAAAGTAACATGTGGCATTTGCTCTGATTTTCAACATCAACATCTCATTTTAGTCTGGGTTCTTCCATACTGTATATCTAGTGCACACTGCACATAGACTTCAGTTCAGCTTCCTATAAGTTTGCTTTCAGGTTCTTTTATGTTTTATGGAATGCTTTCATCAGCATTTATGTATGCTTTGTAGTTTGTTGTTTGTACCCTGGTTTGGTCATTGCTAGACTGTGGATGCTATTGCTGGTTGTTTTCAGTTTTGCATTTGAAATGTGCTTCCTTGATATATTTTTTATATTTGGTTCTGTTTTAAAAGTTGTTTTGATGAATATTGTATTGTTAACCTGAGCAAATGCACTTGGCATTGTGTTTTGCATCTAAAAAAAAAAAAAAATATAGGTTCTAAAGTCTGACCGCCAAATACCCGCTACACGACAAGTTTTGCTTCTCGAACCCGCCAAAAACCCTGCGGGTTTTGAAAACCCGCAGAAAGCGGGTTTGCGGGTTCAAAAAGGGCATCTCTAGTACGTATGCAAATGTTCGTACGCAAATATACGTAGGCGCTAAAGTTCGTATGCCAAAAGTACGTACGCAAATGTTCGTACGTAAAAGTACGTATGCAAAAGTACGTAGTGCATAAAGTACGTATGTCAAAAGTACGTACGCAAATGTTCGTACGCAAAAGTACGTATGAAAAAGTACGTAGTGCATAAAGTACGTATGCCAAAAGTACGTACGCAAATGTTCGTACGCAAAAGTACGTATGCAAAAGTACGTAGTGTAAAAAGTACGTATGCCAAAAGTACGTACGCAAATGTTCGTACGCGAAAGTTCGTATGCAAAAGTACGTAGTGTATAAAGTACGCATGCCAAAAGTACGTATGCAAATGTTCGTACGCAAAAGTTCGTTTGCAAAAGTACGTAGTGTATAAAGTACGTATGCCAAAAGTACATACGCAAAAGTTCGTATGAAAAAGTACGTAGTGTAAAAAGTACGTATGCCAAAAGTACGTACGGTTCGTATGCCAAAGTACGTAGTGTATAAGTACGTATGCTAGAAGTAGGGTATAGTAGTGTAAGTTGAGCCACTTTTTCTTTATTGCTGCCCTGTTGCCATACTATAGGGAACTCATGATAAATTCATATAGGTACCAAATAATATAGCTTTGTTCCTTTCGCCCATTTACTCATAGAGAAATTTTGCTATGCCTTGTAACAAATGCTCATTAAATAAAGAATAAGATAGGTATTACACATTGATCAACTTACCCCATGGGTGGGGTACGTACTTTATACCCTACGTACATTTGTTATACGTACTTTTGTCCGTGACGTACTTGGTCCACACGTAGGGTAGACCGGGGCAAGTCGCCCCGCCGAGGTAAAACGCCTGGCGGCCTCACCGATATCTCTCGGAACTGACAGGGTTCTGGGGAAAGGTCCTCTCTTCTGTTAAACGTGCACTATGTGATCATTATATGAGCTGGAAAGAAATTGTGATAACTCTCTAGGGAGATATAGCCAAAAATGTGTTGTTTTTTTAGTGATTTTTATGTTTGGTCATCTGATTATGCATCCTCGCGTCCTTTTGTAGATCACATCAGGTTAAGGACTTTTATGTATTTTGAACATCTATTGTCTAACGCTTATAATGCCGGGTTGGTTCGTGTTAAATTATGTCTTGCTGGAGCGCAAGGCGTTGTTCGCTGACCGAACTACATGATGGGGTAAAACGCCCCAGTAGGCCGCGGGGCAAAAAGCACCATGGGGCGTTTTACCTCATGTGTTGTTCGGACTACCCACTTCCTAATGTTCGGTAGCTGGCGAACAGCAAGTTTCTATACATTTATATGTATTTTTCTCAGCAACTGTATGGCAAAGGAAGTGTATTGTTAACTGATTTGCATTGCAATAATTCATTATTTGGCCTTATGAGGCACGTGAAAAACCTGCTCATACAATAGTGTCATAGCTGAACACCTGATAGGATGGAAGGTGCTAACTTTAGTGCCGTGCCTCCAGCGGTCTAACGGATCTCTCACATAAGATTTAGCCAACTACCATGTTTAATCTTTAAGCTAGACTCTAGAGCATGGGGCTTCTTGCCTCAGGCCGTGGGGCGTTTTGCCCTGGGGTTGGGGCAAAATGTCCCATTTGCAGTTGCTTCACAAATCACTTCCTAGCAAGGGTGGAGCTTCCTATTCACTTGGTGGGGCGCCTGCCCCACCAACTTGCCATTTTGCCCCACCAATAAGCGTTTTGCCCCACCAACTTAAGCCGATTTGCAGGACTTTCCTGCGTGGCAAACCTATGTTTTTCGCATTGAGAAGCTTTGAAATGTCTGTGTAATGCAAAATATTATCTCTGTAATGAAAAGAATTGATTCATTGTTGAATTTTATCTAACTTAACAATCGGACATTGTAGGTTTGACAACTTTTTGCCCCACCAACTTTCCTGGAAAAGCTCCACCCATGCTTCCTAGCTGGGAGTCCGATCATAAGTGAATGAATTTGAGGGGTGGAATTTAAAGTAAAATGTCCAAAGAACACATTGAGCACAAATTTGGCCTTCCAGGTGATGTAGCACAAAATTTAGGTCGGCCTGGTAGGCCTATGTAGCAAAATAGATTATCTGGGGCGTCTTGCCCAAGGTCTTTACCTTGCGTCTTTATCCTTCATTATACCCTACGTACATTTGCTATATGTACTTTTGTACGTGACGTACTTTTGTCCATACGTTTACGTACTTTATACCCTTACGTACTTCTGCCATACGTACTTTTGTCCGTGACGTACTTTTGTCCATACGTACTTTTTACCCTACGTACATTAGCTATACGTACTTTTGTCCGTGACGTACTTTTGTCCATACGTACTTTATACCCTACGTACATTAGCTATACGTACTTTTGTCCCTGACGTACTTTTGTCCATACGTACTTTATACTGTACGTACTTCTGCGATACGTACTTTTGTCCCTGACGTACTTTTGTCCATACGTACTTTATACTGTACGTACTTCTGCGATACGTACTTTTGTCCCTGACGTACTTTTGTCCATACGTACTTTATACTGTACGTACTTCTGCGATACGTACTTTAATCCTACGTACTTTTGCTTACGTACTTTTGTCCTACGTACTTTAGCGATACGTACTTTTGTCCGTAACCCGATCCGACCCCCCTCCGTTTTTCTTGAATAACTCATGAATCACTTTCGCTATCTACTTGAGACTTTGCATACCTTCTCCCCCATCAATTTGACGTCTCCTGTGCAATTTTAAAGGAAAAATTTCCAATTTTTTTAGATATATCGATTTTAGTGATGTAACTACATGGCGTTTTTAGTCAAAAAGTGGTAAATGTTTAAAAAAATCGCCAAAAATCAGGGTTAAAAGCAAATTGCAAATTAAGGACATGAAAAGATGCAGCTCAAAGAGTTCTTTAAAATGGCTATCTCGAATTTTCCATAAAATGCGTTTTTCACCCCTAAAAATTCAAAAAACTATATTTTTTTGGAAAACAGCTATAAAATCCAAAATTTTGAGAATTTCCAAAAACCGGAAAATATGTTGTAGAGCTCCATTAGAACATTAGATGCCCCAAATTTCAACTTTCTATCTTGATTTTTGACCCCCAAATTGTAAAAAAATAGCTCCAGCATGCATAGGCCATGGTGACGTCATAAGCATTTTCGTGAATTAGAGGAACTTCTGAACATCGCATGCGAAAACAAATGGCACCACTAGATTCCTGGGACAAAGCTCGTCTAAAAAAGTGCATTTTTATGTCAAAAATAAAAAGTTGAAAAATTGACTTTTTTTCTTAGCCCTCGTTTAGTTATGTATGGTATAAACGATTTTTTATGCTTTCAATGCACACTTATCATCAGCACAGTGACTTGGGCTCACATATAACCATAACCATCGGATTCGGCGTGAAAAATAAGCCATAAAACATGTGTCGCACGCACATGTAGCAGAAAGTGAAAACCGTGACCTTTCGTGACCTGATCTGACCTTGACCCGTACTTAGTATGACCCCTATACGCACATGGTACCTTCACTAGGCCTTTGAGGTCATTTCTGGTGAGTTTCGAGCAGCAGCTATCGATTCCGCTGTCTGTAAGCCTAATCATGCAAAACCCCTGAATTTGACCTTTGACCTGACCTTGACCCGAAAGTTGGCCTCAATCTTAAAATCTTAAGAGTGATTTGGGAAGGTCTCGTAGAGACCTTTCGAACGCCGGCTCGCGGGGCTCGATACGACCATTGGTTTTCGAGATGACAGGGGGGGGGGGTCGGATCCGACCCCCCCCCCCAGGCTGTCGTGGGTACGGAAATAGCCCAGGCGGTGCCGGGTTAAAGGAAGACTGCCACCTTCAAAAAGTTTTCTCAGATCGGCCTATGATTTATTCCCTGGATAAAACAAAATTTTAGAATTCCCCTGACAAAGTATCATCACGTGAATCGCGAAAAAATTATCGATTATCATACAATTATCAATCGGTTAATGTCTAGCGACAATGTTTACACATCACTAGACTTCAAGGTCATAAGATTATTACATTTTATTTGAAAAAGTAAGGTATTTTATGATTAACTAATATATGATTTCATAAGAAATTGGCCATGTTTAATTTATTTTGCATTTAACTTCGTAAAACATTTAAAAATCATGGCTCATTTGGAATGGGTCTGGCCCATGTTAAACCCCATTTCCCACACTTTTTTGGAAAAAATGAACTACTGAATATATAAGTTTAACTTTTATTTTGACACTCCAAAATTCTTCTCTGATCTCGAAACAATCAAAGTTTTGACATATATTTGCTAAAAGATAAGAAAATTCATGTTTCAAAGTTATCGATAAACAGTAGAGATGTCGGTTTTCTTGGACTAAAAAAATGGCATCAAACTGAACTTTGGTCTCCGATTTCTCGCAAACGGGTTCGAATTTCGGAAAACCGAATTCAGTCTGGGACATAGGTGGCTCAGCTCTAGTGAAAACCGTTTTGTGAAAAAAAGGTGGCAGTCTACCTGAACCCCTGACCCCTGAAAACCCCTGAATTTGACCTTTGACCTGACCTTGACCCGAAAGTTGGCCTCAATCTTAAAATCTTAAGAGTGCTTTGACCCTGACCTTAATGACCTTTGATTGACCTGCGACCTACTTTTCGAGACCATGTTTGGCCGGAATCGCGATTCGGCGTATGTCGGCTCGCATTAGCGGCGCGTTTGCAGTCTTTTCGTGGTTTTAAGCGTTCAAACATGGGATATGATGTTGCTTCCATGCATTAGGGTGGGTGTCAAGGTCACCGGAAAGTCAGGTCAGGTCATTGACCTTTGATGACCTCGGTTCACTTTTCCGAGTTTTACATGTTTCTAGGCCAGTTTTAGGGGCTGTATTCGAATTTAGCAGCCATATGAACATTTACGTAGTAGTTTTGGTGCCCTCGTAACATGTTGCGAAGCTGTCAGAGGCGGTTGCCACCTACTACGAATACCCTTACTGGTTGACCTGACCTGACCTGACCCGACCTGGCCTAAATGCATGAAGACATCATCTGTGATCAAAACTAACATGATATTCGTGATCAGCACCCCGAAAACCCCATAGCAACCACGCTTTACGACTTTCTAACAGGTCCCGATTTTCCCGACTTTTGGGTCATTGACCTGACCTGGAAAGTCAAAGTCAAGCATCAGACCTTGCAAGGAGCGCATGAAATCACGATTCCGTGTGCTTGAGAATTTGAAATAGTTGTATATCATTTCCGGACCAAACTAGCAATTTCCATATTCCCCTGACTTTTAATGGTGAGAGACTGACCTGATCTCAGGCGACCCTTCAGAAAATCCGAGATATACATTTATACAAGTTGTGAGACCTCTCGATCATACTATAAGATCCTGTAAGTTTCATCTCCCTATGAAAGCTCTGCACTGAGGGTGTTGCGAAGTTGGAACATTTTAGGACTGTGCACACAGTCCTAAAATGTTGAGGACAGTTTAGGACAGTTTCACACAGTTCATTTTAGGACTGCTCATTTATGACGTCATAGATCAGTGACCTGACTTGACTTAAAAATGCGGTTGGCGTAAAAAAATCCGACTTATCAAATCCCGACTAAAAAAAATCGACTTTTAATTCGGTTAATCAAATCCCGACCATGTTTTTACCTGGCCATTAATGTTCTAGCCTTACAGGTGATTGTTTGAACGTGGAAGATGCTGAATCTTGGTTAACCCCATACTTATCGTATGATAAAGAACGTCAGTGTTAGAAAGTTAATTAACAATTTTATTTAGGATAGTTTAATTCAAGTGGGTGTAATCCGACTCGACAATTTACTAGGAGGGTTTTGCAGTGCTATTAGTTCGGCATTTAATTATAAATCATTGCTAATTTCGATCCGGATATCGTTATTCAATGCTGGCCTTTGCGTCCTCAGAAAGTTGTTTATAGTCATGAAGGCTTGCATTGACCCATACTTTCCATTTTTCAGCACTATTATTCGCCGTAGTTGACCAGGTGTTTTTCTTCAGCTCTCCCCTGAATCCTTTGGCTTAGACCTGGCGTATCACCCGTGCATCGCAAGACGCACCTACCACACACAAGTTCATGATCCCCACGAACCCACATCAGCGTCCGTTCGCTTGGTGTGTGACCCCTTGACCTTTGGCCGCGACAACTGCCAGCTTGCTGGAGCACCCCTCCCTACACGCGCTGCCCCGCCCGCTCCCCTCCCTCCCCCCCCCCCCCCCCGGGGTCGTGTCACGAAGGTTCGGGCTTACGCTACTACCGGCCGCTGCGCAGCTGTCACCTAGCGCTTGGGAATGTGTGGTCTGGTGCGGATTCAGCCAACTACCGGCTCGCGACACCAGCGCCACGTAGTGGCGACGGTACATTCTTTTTAGACACACTGTACGTCGTATGGTCGTAACACTATAATGACCTTTGCTTATTGTCACAAGTGCGCCGCATTCGCGATTGTTGCCCGACGCCTGTTTGCAGGTGAGCCCACTACAGTTGTTATACATATCTAAAAACCGAAAAACTTTTAGGCGAAAAAGGCACTATTCCAGGCCCATTTTTGATTTTTTTTGCGATATTAGGTAAAAACAGAAGCTTCTTATCCTAGGAAAAATAAAATGGGAAATCTTTCAAAGGTGGCACACTACCTTTAAGCTATCGCGAAAAGCCCTATGAGGCGGCACCCGCCCCACCCCTTCTCGGCCGGCGAGGGTTAATGTACTAGTTCTGGGGTATTTTCAAAAGTTATTTACCGTCTTTTGGGGCAATGTGAGGTGACGGTCCGCCTCAGCCGGCGGCAGGGCCGCACCTCAGACGGGCCTGGTGCCGGGTACCAAACCCGGCCCCTACAAATGGAGCAGATCACTCCAGTGATGTGCCTTGGCTTCTATAATCATGTGCAGCGCGACTATGCAGGGCGTATGACCCTGATCTTGCCATGGGTGGTAAACGGTGAACGGCACACCACGGCGGACAATGAGCGCTGCCGGTGATAGGTAGGGGAGACCCGGGAGGTATGGGCAAGATTACTTTACTACTCGGTATGGGCCAGTCGGGAGGTATGGGCCATCGCAGTTTTGAAGAAGTGTTCCGTATTTTTACACATTTGACCGCGTAAACTGGTAGCAGTCATTCCGTTAAACAAACCAAGTGATTTTCAAAATCTTCCTCAGTCTTCTTTGGCAATGAGCGATGATAAAGCGTTTTTGCCCTCTTCGAGTAAAATATGGTACATACAGAAAATTCGTGATAAATTTGAAACAGGCTCCTTCTATGATGTCAGACCATCGCTAACATAAAGTGTAAAGCATGCAAATTAAGACTGGATAGACAATTTGAAGCAATCTTGCAAGATTATTAGCTGAGATGCTACGCACATTCTGGCGTCCTAACCGGGAGGTTCGGGCCACCCACCCCCGGTGATCCTAAATCAATAAACTGATGCTTTCATTGAATGTCCTCTTCAATAAGTTTTAGTTTTGTCGCGCAAGGTCGAAAATTTAACTACAAATTCATTCCATTCGAACAGAAATATTATTTATCTTATTTCATGGAACATGATTGAGTTTACCAAAATAGATGTGTGCCCAAGTGACCTCCATGAAGTAAGCTGTTGGCCGCTTATGCGGTTTCTGGGCTCTAAGAGAGATCAAGGTAGATACCAGCTGCGAGTATTGTTTTCCTTGTCGAGAAAAGAATATGAAACATGGCACCGGCCCATACCTCCCGGGCCATGGCTCATACCTCCCGGTGTATTTTGATGGATCGAAAAAGCGCATGATTTATTGAAAGTTATCTTGAGACAAAATAGTTGAGCCCAGATGCCTAATATCAGGCACACTTTGCAGGCGAAAGGCAATTTCACGTACACAGAGTGAAAACCGGGGTCTAGCCACTGCACACTGGAAGAAAGTTGCCTTTTCACAAAACCGGCCCATACCTCCCGGGCCTCCCCTATTAGGTTCCTACAACGATCGTGTGAATATCTGTGGCTTTTGAGCACCCATAGATTGTAGTAAGCGTACCTACAAGTGTGCAATCATGCTCGCACTGACTACCATACTGCGCAGTGCACATTTCTCCTGCACCTGGCACATGCGTGGGTTCTCTTGTGTTTGTTTTATCTCGTAACAAATGTGTTACATGCTCCTTTTATTTAAAAACCAATGTCGTAGCGATATACCTATATAGGCCAGAATAGTCAGAATCATAGTACCTGTAATTCTGAGAAGTCAACATGCACACAAATGAAGCAAAGTTTCATCTCTCTTCTTTGTGTACAATTTAATGCGCCAACATATCAAATAATATATGCACGTAACAAAATATTAATGACAAAATAAGCAGGCCGTGAAAGGCGTCGGTGAAATTGTTCTCAATTTTGGGTACGCCGTTCCCATAATGAGGACCGCTGGCAGCGCCAGTGTACGAAAGCGTTCCCGAATTTGGGCACGCGGCACGGGCGGTGGACTGCTTTAGGAAAAGGGGAACAATTTGAAACCACGCTGGGCTTTACAGTTTACAATATCAAACTCCTTCCCAACAATATTGAGACAAATATCAGGCGGTTCACGATCGTTTTATATTTCCCAGGGATGCGGAGCCGGAGCCGGAGTCGGAGCCGGAGCCGCCGGAGCCGGCATATTTTGCCCGGAGCCGGAGCCGGAGCCGGAGCCGTGAAACAATATAGCCCGGAGCCGGAGCCGGAGCCGGAGCCGCCAAAAAAGGGGGCGACTCCGGCTCCTTTTTATTTTTTGAAGAGGAAAAAAAAATAATTGACCTAGTTCGGTTTGACAGTACAAGGTAGTAAAACATATGGTACTTTACTTACGTCATGGGCCATCAAGTGAATGAAAAAAGCCGAATATCCCCAGTATCCCACAGTACGCATTACGCAATCAACTTCTTGTCTGCTCCTCCCCCCCCCCCCCCCACGTCTACTGCATGCCCAGAACATGAGGACCGGTCATCAGGTGACGGCCATTGTTTTCAAGCCAGTGCAGTGGACTGCGACTCCCAGCACCGTCTCTTCCCCTCCCCCCCCCCCCCCCCACCACCCCCCACCCCCACTCCCACCCCCCAATGCAGCCGAGACTGGTGTCAGCTTACGATGGTTCAGTGAACTCCAATTCGCGGCGACTGCGTTTCCAATGCCATCGCTTCCTAGTCCTTTGTTCTGCCAGTTCTCTCCGAGGTGCGTTTGCGCGGGGTTGCGGTGAGCCGGTCATGGCAAAGAGTAACGCGTATAACCAATCCCATTTTTCTTCCACCCGTATCTAACTGATTGCATAGAGGATGTACTGAGTCGGAGCCGGAGCCGCCGGAGCCGGAGCCGCCGGAGCCGTACCATTTTACTCGGAGCCGGAGCCGGAGCCGGAGCCGCCACAACATTTCACCCGGAGCCGGAGCCGGAGCCGGAGCCGATTTTTTTCTCCGGAGCCGGAGCCGGAGCCGGAGCCGTCTGAAATTTCCACGGCTCCGCATCCCTGGACTTGGACGTCATTTAATGGTTCTTATTTTAACCCGCGCCTCAGTGGTTATTTTAACCCGCGCCTCAGTGACGGTCTCGGCCAACTTCGCAATAGTACGGGGGGGGGGGGGCATATGTTATCACTCACCTCTAACTCAAAAACTAAGAGGGCTAAAAAGACGTACCTAGTAAAAAGCAGTCGATAGCTCTCAATGCGTATGTTTGAAAGTATTTCAGCTTTTTCATCTTAGTTAGAGCAATATGGGGTCACCAGAGGTCATTAAAGTTCAAAATTTGCCAAATGTCATTATATTTTTCAGAAAGCATGCCGTTATCTCAGGAACTATGATAGCTAGAAAAACGTATGGAAAAGCCATAGGCGCGGGAGCCGGGGGGGGGGGGGCAGTGGGGGCAGCTTGCCCCCCCCCCCCCCCAACTTTGGGGCTGTGGGGGCGGTGCCCCCACAGCTTTGAGACGGAATACCACACTTTTTTGCAAATGTTTTCTTTTTTTGTTGAAAAAGCCGAGGGGTGAAAAATAAGTGGCCTAAAACCGGTGAGAAAACTAGATTTTGGGGGTACCCTGGGTTAATCTCTATTATGGTGTGCCCCCCCCCCCCCCAGTCGGAAAGTAGTTCCCGCCCCCTGGGAAAAGCAATCGATAGGTAGCTTTTGAACTCTTCTTTTGATAAGGTCCTTATCAAAATAACCTCAGGTCAAGGGTTAAGCCTCTATAGGTCAAACATTCTGAAGATAGCCGTTTTTGGATAAAGCTTTTTTTCATGAATAATTTTTCAACCAGCAAAGATGAAGAATTGGCAATGGCACTATCGTGTTTCTCTCCTTCAGCCACTTCGGAAAATATATTTTTTACCTGGAAAGGTCAAGGTCAAACTCTGACCACAGGTCAAGGTCACGTGGTGACACACATAGGTCATGTTCAATGTTGCATATCATTTGATGCATCTCGACAAGACAAACACAATGAAGCCATCCCCAGCATTAGGTATATCTCTTCCCAATCTAGAGTGTTTGGCAAAAATCTGTTTGTAGCCTCAAATGACCTTGGATGACCTTTCTAGAGGCTATCAGCAAAAAAAGACACCTTTGTTGTCACGGGTGGTCCAAATCATTGTGATTCTGAAATATTTGGACTGTTCCTATGCCTACACACAGATCTAGAGGCATTTTCATTTTTCTCCATTGACTTATAATGGAAAGGTCACACCACTGGCACTGGCCTGACCTTAGGTCACGGATATAAAAAATCTGAGATATACAAATTATAGGTGCCCATAACATCATGCAATAGCAGTCCACCAAGTTTAAAACCTCTGACAAACACTGCAGGCTGGACATCATTGCAAACTTTTGTAGGCTTATCAGTTAACTTGATCTGGTGACCTGACCTGACATGACCTGGGGTCAAAAATTTCACATTGTCCAAAATTGAAGTACAGAAAGCTACTTGAAGCGGCACAGCGACAGCGCTACACGCATTTTTTATTCACACATGAAAAAACGTGACAGGGTGATAACATATACCAGCCCCCCACTGGGCGAAGGTTAAATGCTGCCTACATAGCATTCCCACATTTAGGTTTTTCATTCCCAAATATGGGAACGAAAATGTGTTCCCAAAAAGGGGCACACTTGAACATACATACCTAGTTCAGTTGGGGAAACTAGGAAGCGAAGATCGAAAAATTGATCGGTCAATAAATAGACTTTAGTATTAGTATATATTAGGACCGAGTGAAGTTAATATATACTTTTACCTAGACTTTAGCTGACCATATATAGGCATAAATACAGCCCTCGCTACTACAGGTGAAAGCGGTAAAATGTAAATGTACTGTACTGTAAAATGTAAAATGTACTTGCAGTACCGCGTCCACTTTGAGTCTCTGACTCATTGGAGAGAAAAGGCTTCCATTTTCCACTAGCCAGTCTGCAAAGAATGGCAATTTCACCATTTCGTCGGTGCGGGCTTGTTCGGGTAGTGCGGATTAGGTGTGGTGTGGTGCGGTATTGGCATGGCATGGTGCGGTGCAGATTTAGTAAAGTGTGGTGCGGAATTGGCCTAGCGACGGACATGACAGACCAGACGAGATAGATGAGGAAATTCGAAAAAAAACATTGTAGGAGCTTCGACATCACGTAATTCAGTGTGCTCTAGGGTCTGAATATTTCTACTCACGGTCCTCTCCAAAATCCCGCTCTAGTTGGGTTGCCAAAGTCAGATCCTCCGAAGCCAGGGCGAGCACCATGCATATCTTCCATTTTATCCAAGGCCTTATAACATCCCACAATTTATTTTATCATACGATTCTCCAATACAGCTCCAACATTCTCCACTTCCACACGGATATCAAGCGGCGGCAACGGCAAAAATGGCGCCAAATGGCGCCATTGGCGCGGATGGCATCAAACTTGGTGCGAACGCGCATGCGCAGCAGTATTGGAGGCCAGTAAATTAAAATACATGCATTCTGACCTCAGACCGAATCAATTTTTTATGTTATGGTTGGTGAAAGCAATCAAGTAAATCCAGTGCAGTGCAAATAAATAAGATCAGCATAAGTTCTGAATATTTCGAATATTTGGACGGGCACGGCCAGGTCAATGCAGTGGCTCTGTCACCGGCGCGGTGGTCGCGGGGCACGAATCGTCGCCGTCGGAGAGTCAAAGTCGGTGGCGGACGTCTATGTCAGTGGCGCGGGCACGTACGTGTGGAGAACTAGGGGTTTTGGGGGTGCTCGAGCACCCCCTGAAATTCAAAGGTCACCATATGATAGTGCTCCAGTGGTTGTTTAAATTACGCCTGAGACCAGGGTTACTTTTACAGGAAAAGTTGAGAGGGGGAATAAAGTTCGGGGCAAAGGCGGATCCAGGGGCATCTGAAAGGGGGGTGGGCGGCAATACCATTAGGTTTTTCGTTAGGATGGAGCCCGCAGAACCTTACCTACCCCCAAATCCTATTCTTTCCTCGGTTTTCAGCCACTTTATTTTGGAAGGTTGCCAAAAAATAATTTTGCTAAAAAATATACGCACCTACCTTGGCTGTAAGGGGCGGGGGAGGTCCCAACTTGACTGCGCCCTTGCAAATGCCAATCAGTAGTATCAACCTATCAGTGGTATCAATAACTAGTAGGTATACCCCGGCCAAACATTAGGTAACGCCTTTCTAAAGAGAGAGGTTAATCCGCGCCCTGATTGGAGGTCATTTAGGCCCCCATGTAGGTTTTCTTGAAAAGCGAAAAACGGCGGCGCGCAGCGCCGCCAAATTTTTAGTACCTTACCGGGCATCAATTTGAAACCTTCGCACAAAAGTTCAAGTCTTAGGTCACCTTAGGTCAGGAGTAATTGATGTCAAACTGTTCGAGCAAAAATGAGCAAAAAACATGAAATTCTTAAACGCTCACAAAAGCTACAGTTAACGAGCAATTCCAAAGTTCTTTGTGTGGTCGTGTATGTAGAGAAACGACGGCGCTACAAAACTGCAACCTCTACAACTACAAGGTGGGCAGTGATATCCGAACAAAAACTAATGAAGCACAAAACTTGAATTATTACTATTAGTATTAGTGAGCAGTGAAAGTTCCATTGGGAAAGCCGGCTGTGATGAGGTACATTTTTTTTGCGCCCTGCTCGGGCTGCTCTGCATGCAAAGCAGATGAACGTGAATGCTGCATAAAGAGAAAAGTCATTTATTACTCAAAGCTTTGATGCCTATGGGACAAAAATAACGTTGTTTTTCCTTCAATGATTCCGGTTTGGAGGATGGTTAAACACGGCCATTGTCATATTGGGACAAAAATTTTAGATGTCTGGCCTTGGCGTCGATGAAAAAGTGAAAATAATCGTGAATAAATGGGTCGTTTCTGAGAAAGAACACAGAATATAAAAGGGGGTCCAAAAGGGGGTCACCTTCTTTTTGCGTCAAAGGAGGGGCCATGGCCCATTGCCCCCCTCCCCCTGTATCCACCCTTGGTTTGGAGAGGTAATCCCGTCCCCCGCCGGTTTCTACGCCGACGCCTGTACCGATATGTCAGTGATTGCGAAAAGACGGAAGAGACAAGACAAGAGACGGTCCCACCGACTATCCGATCGGTATCGGGTCAAATCTGGAGTTCCTGCTGCACTGAACGTAAAATGGTTGGATGGAACCGAAAATTGAAAATTAATAATTATCTTAACGCCAGCAACGTTGATTGATGACGAGAATCTGATTAACGATGACTATACAGGGTGATTTTTTTTACTTGTTAAAAAGTAATGAGGTTTAGTGGCGTCAAAATGCAAATATACCTATACTGTAAAATTATATACCAGCATGACGAGCATTCTGGGACATTTTGATTTCATGCAGACACGATGTGAAGGAACGTCCATCGTGTATTTTACTTGTGCTTGAAGTTACCCCCTCTCTCACCGACACGAATCAGCCCGCCTGAGCACGTGTTGAACAGCACCATGGACTCCCATGCTCATTAGGCGGACTGAAAAGGTTCCTATCACCCATTTTCAGCTCTGCCAGATATTTCCAATGTTTTCTTGTTATATCTGCCATACCTGGGTCCAAAAACTAGAAGTCTAGAAAGGGCAGGTCGAGGATTTTGCTACTGGCGGCCCTGGTGGTGTCTGATTCGCTGTTTTTGTTTCTCCCTGAAGACTGATTCTTCAGAGGATGCACATACGCCAGATGGACCGTTTGAAGGTTATTTATGACTACAAGCTTGTTCGTGCATTATTTAACGTCTTTCTGAGGTATCCCCTTGATGATCGTATGCTTCGAACTGCCTCAATGCTTCAAAATCATCGTTTTGTGTCGTTCCTTACTGAACGGCGGTGGACCATGCGTGCCCGATTGGTAGGACATTTTCAGGCTCCACTGGGGCCGAGGCCTTCGGTTAAAAGGGACAAATCATGACACCATACAAAATGTCCTAGATTTATCTATCACGTGCATTGCTTTTTTGCACAAGATTTTTCGATTTAGGGACCACCATTGACGTTTACTTTTTAACAGTTAAAAAAAATCACCCTGTAGAATCTGAATAGCGAATTGATTGAAAATGGGCTCCAAAATAAATTTGAAAGGGGGAAATTCCCCCTTCCCTCCCTAGCCGTTCAGACACGATTTGAAAGGGGGAGCGGAATTTTCGAAGGGGGGAAATTCCCCTCTTCCCCCTTTAAAAGTAACCCTGCCTGAGACACAAACTGCTTTGGGTGAGTCGCGAGAAGAGTGATGCTGTTGGGAAAGCGTGCTTATTTTGCGTTTCTACGCAAAAGTTTGACGCTTAGGGTCGCGACGCTTTCATTCGCTGCAGGTGCTGAAAAGCACCCCCTGGGATTATGACAATTCTCCGCCCCTGGGCCGGGCGCGGGAACTTTTTCCAGACGGGGGGGGGGGGGGGGGGCTGCACCATAATAGAGATCAACCTAGGATACCCCTAAAATCTAGTTTTCTCACCGGTTTTAGGCCACTTATGTTTCCACACCTTGGCCTTTTCAACGGAAAAACGAAAACATTTGCAAAAAGGGGAGGTACCTATTCCGTCCCAGCTAACTGCTAAGTGAAGAAAGTCAGAACTTACCACGGTCAGTAACCAAATGCCCGTGGCTGTTATTGGCCGTACTCACCCATTTTTCGGTTGCGCTCCTCATCCGCCACCGCCGTGGGTGAGATGACGTCGGTAGTGGGACGAGAGAAGGAGAGAAGTAAAAAAAAAACGAGAAAGAGACGGAGGAGACAATAGTTGAGGACAGTGGCGCCGTTGGGGATGGGGGTGGGAGACGCGCCACTCGCGGCCCGCCTCTGTTGTCACCGTCGTCCCCTCTCGCTGACTGACGTCTGTCCTCTCATCTCCTCCCTCGCCCTCCCCGCCCTCGCCCCCTCCCCACGGACTGGCGCTCCCCCAACCCACCTCCGACCCAGCTGGTCTTCACACTCCAGAGGGGCCACTAAAGTTTATTAAGGGACCCTAATACCGATTAGTGTTTCCTCTCTGTCGCTACTGTGTCCCGTGCTGCGACCCATTCCAGTTTGGCTGTTATTGGCCGTACTCACCCATTTTTCGGTTGCGCTCCTCATCCGCCACCAAAAGCCCCAACTGGAACCGATAGGTAATGGTAGGAGATTGGCACACTCAGGATCTCCTCGTTAAGCTACCAGAAGGTAGTTCTCGAGAGCAAAGAATATGCTATTTGAATGCCCGGTAGCCCATCACACAAGGCGCAGTGCTCACCCAGCGAGCGTCACCGGTCGCAAACACTAGGGCAGTGAGAATCGACGCCCTTCCAACACCAGGGCAGTGTGAATCGACACCCTTCAAACACCAGTGCAGTGTGAATCGACACCCTTCGCAAACACCAAGGAATGGTGTGAATCGACACCCTTCAAAAACCAAGGCAGTGTGAATCGACACCCTTCGCAAACACCAGGGCGGTGTGAATCGACGCCCTTCAACACCAGGGCAGTGTGAATCGACACCCTTCAGACACCAGGGCAGTGTGAATCGACGCCTTTCAACACCAGGGCAGTGTGAATCGACACCCTTCAGATACCAGGACAGTGTGAAACGACACCCTTCATACACTAGGGCAGCGTAAATCGACACCCTTCAAACACCAGGGCAGTGTGAATCGACACCCTTCAAACACCAGGGAAGTGTGAACGACACCCTTCTGACAGGCCAGGGTAGTGTGAATCGATACCCTTCGCAAACACCAGGGAATTGTGTGAATCGACACCCTTCAAACACCAGGGTAGTGTGAATCGACACCCTTTAACCCGCGCACCGACGGGGGGGGCGGATATCCGCCCCCCCCCCTGAGGTTTTTCGCGAATAGCGGGAAAACCGCGGCGCGTAGCGCCGCGAAATTTGGTATGACTAAAACCTCATCAATTTTACACATGGTGTGCAAGTTTAAACCTCCTACCTTTTAAGGTCAGGTCACCAGGTCACTTTGAATGACCCAACCTCAAGGCACTTTTTTGCAACTTTGTCACCGTGCCAGAGCTACAGTAGATGTCGGAGGCCTTTGAAAGTCGCAGGATATTATTAGGTCATTAGTAGCTACAATTTGTTTATCTCGGAATTTTGATATCAGTGACCTAAAGTCAGGTCAATTTCGCGACCTCCCCATTATAAGTCAATGGGGGAAAAATCAACTCCCTGTTTTTACCACTAAAACGGGTCGGAATGGCCCCATATACCATACATGACTTCATATACGATCAACCTTCACTACCTTGAGGTCTGTTTTGCTGTTGGGCAGCTGTGAGGTCATGTGACGTCATCAAAGGTCACCAAAGGGTTTTGGCCAATAACTCCGTACAGGAACAAGCTACAGACGCGTGGATGGTCTCATTGTGTTCAGCTCGTCAAGACGCATCGAATGATATACATGATGACCTCGAGGTCACGTGACCTGAGGTCAACCTTTGACCTTGACCTTTCGAGGTCAACATATATATCATTCGATGCGGATTGATGAGAGGATCACGATGATGCCCTTAGTTTGTTCCTATCTTGACTAATTCGAAAATTATTCGAGAAAAACTTTAAACTCTCTCCATATCTAGCGCCGCCATTTTGACTTTTTCGACCCCTGTGACGTCATCTTTCACCTGACCTGAAAATGACCTTAGTAAAAATTGTAGATTTTGGCCGTGCGTATCCGATGCCGTTTACCGCTTGTCACTATCTTGCTTCGTTCTCGAGATCTCAGGGGGGCGGTCATCCGCCCCCCCCCCCCGTCGGTGCGAAGTTGGCGCAGACCCCCGTCGGTGCGCGGGTTAAACACCCGGGCAGTATGAAACGACACCCTTCATACACCAGAGCAGTGGGAATCGACACCCTTCAGACACCAGGGCAGTGTGAATCGACACCCTTCGCAAACGCCAGTGCAGTGTGAATCGACACCCTTCAAACACCAGGGCAGTGTGAACCGACACCCTTCAAAAACCAGGGCAGTGTCAATCGACACCTCGCAAACACCAGGGCGGCGTGAATCGATGGATCTTATTCTTGTGCTCAACGTGAAATCGCAAGAATCTTTCGATATGACTAAAAGCAAATGGCACATATTTCAAATGACACATCAAATGACACATCTATGTATACCTATATATTATAATTAATGGTGATAATAACTAGCATGGGAGATGCTAAAGCATATACTCTAAGCGCAGAATGCCCAATAAGCATGAACATTACGGTCACTTGGGCGAAACATCAATAAACCAAATCGTTCAAACACCATCAGCACGTGCCAACGTTTAACCATCTCGGTATATCCAGTGACACGCCATACCTAATTCACGGGATAATGAACATTCCGCTACTTGGTACGTTATACGACGAAGCGGCTCGTCGAGGGACACGATTACACAGGGAAGGCCTCGCCATCGACCTGACCTAACGTCCCAGGGCATTGTCGAGCGGACCCCTGCTAGGTCACGTCACTGCACTGACCTAACATTCCAGGCCCTTGCCGCCCGGACCTCTGTCAGGTCACGCCACTCACCGAACCCGACCTAACTTCCCAGGTCGGTCACCGTCCGGGCCTCTGCCAGGGCACGGCACCGAACTAACCTTACTTCCCAGTTAATGGCGAACGGGCAAGGTCATATCACCGAACGGACCCAAATTCCCACGTCATTGCCGTCCGGGCCCCTGCCAGGCCACGCCACTCACCGAACGAACTGACCTAACTTTCCAGGTCATGTCGAGCGGACAAGGTCATGTCACCGAACCGACCCAGATTCCAAGTTATTTCCGTCCGGACCCCTGCCAGGCCACGTCACTCACCGAACTCTACCAGGTTACGTCACCGAACTGACCTAACTTTCCAGTCGGATGCTGTTCGGACCTCTACCAGGCACGTCTCCGAACTGACCTAACTTCCCAGGTCATGTCGGACGGACCTCGCAAGGTCACATCACCGACTTAACACCCTCAGCGTGGCGGCTGGTGAGCGCGTCTGCCAGGCCATTGCACCGGCGCGGACTCTAACCAACAGACACGGGATGCTCACCACAGATATTGAGACTCTTACGTTGCGCCGGAGCCCACTTGTGTCGGCAGCCGAAGCCGAACCACATAGCACGGCTGTTCGGGTACCGTCTCAACAACCGTAACAGGCGCCGTATTCGTCCCGCTGTCCCATCCCCTCTCCAGGTAGGGACACCCTCCCCCCCCCCCCCCGGCCGGCCGAGCCCAGTGAAGGCGCGCCGCGTTTATGGCCGCGGTATCAAAAAAGTGAGCACGAAGTTTTCAAAGCGCAGAAGTTTCCAAGACAACTGAAATGCTGGCAACAACATTATAGTTATACACGAACTGGCAACCTCTCCCTATATTACATGCACGACGGTGACGACTCCATCAATAGTTCCTCACCTAAGCATTGAATGCTACATCGCAGACTATCAATCATTAGACCAACCACTTTGTATCAACATAAACGTGGGGATATTTTGGCCTGGAATGTTGAGTTAGTATCAGTAAATAATCAAATAAATATGTAGATATTTATACAAAAGACCATCGTCGTGCGTAAAACGGTGCTTTCATCATTGAGACAGATGGAGCTATTTGGAATGTTTGAATATTCACCCTGACTAGCTTTTACCTACACCGCATCTGCTGAGCTATGAGTATGCCGCACCTTCGGCATACCACAGCTGTTGCTGGGAAGGACGTTCTTGGGCGCAGGTGATCACCGATCATGGAAAGGTAACACACAATACAAAAACATTCGACTCAAACAAAATGCTGCCAACGATACACATTACATACACACAATAAGGTACACCAAAACTAAGGTTGACGTACCTCACCACAAATAAATAAGTTAGCAATAAATATATAAATAGATTGAAAGATAAATAAAAATACCACAACAAATGCACAGCACACGTTACCCCAGCGTTTCATGACTAGAAAACGGAATGTTCAGGAACACCAATGACTAGAACCGTCTGCTGTTACGCTCGTACGCATCTTAGGCTGTACAGAGCCTTCTCTGTCTCATAATCATTTAGCCCAGAGTTCTTCTCTTTGGGATTCGATTTCTGTCCTTCCCCTAGCTGACATTTTCATTGGCGTCTGTCCGCACAAATTTTACAGTCTGACCTTTACTCATCTAGAAGACATCTGATTATCTTTCCAAAGCAAAATCAATACGTATGCCCTCAAGCTTTACTCAGCATAATTTCCGTCTTCTTTGATGTTCTTTTTCACCCTTTTAACGTTCAAACTTGACTGATCACCTTCCCTTTCTTTCTCATGAGTCCTTCAATTCCGTCAGATTTTCACAGTTCTCCAAATCCCGTGGAGATCCTGACGCCACTGAGCTGCGCCGTCTCATCCAATCCGTCTTCCTCTGTCGAGAAGTTGAGCTCGTGCTGAATCCAGCGGCGTCGCGGCACGCGCGGCGTTGCGCTTGGGTCGCTCTTTCGTCCCCGAAGAAACTCCTTCGGGGGCCGTCCGCGGCGCCGGAATCCCAGGCCCACCGACGGTGGCAGTCGCCGGGACCGTCCCAGGGCCAGTTTCGAATCCGGGCTGTTCAAATCAGTTGCCGTCGATGTGCCAGCAATGTTGTCACTGTTCAATGTAACAGAGTCGTCAGCATCTTCCGGCTCAGTTTTGATCTTTTTGCGTGGTGACACTGATTCGATCTTCACCTGCCGTTTTTCAGTTTCTTGTGAGGAGAGCAATGCCTGGATGCGTTTGCCTTCTTCGAGTTTTGCGCGCAAAATTGAGCGCATATTAGCGATGCTCGGCTCGCGGTCGCGCACATAGGAACGCGCCTTTTGTGTCACAGCGTCCTCAAACTTATGGGCATTCTCGGCGATCTTGCGACGGATAGTGGAACGCATCCGCTCAATGTCGATAAAAAGTTCGGTGAGATTGACCTCGGGCTCTAGCAGGCTCACGTTTGCTTCATCAAGCTCAGAGCTGGAGTCGGCGTCCCAGGGTGCGGCAGCGGCTGGACTGGCCGCTCGCGCTGTCGGCTCCTCGTCCGAGTCCCTGGGCTCCTCCTTGATGACCATCACGGGCTGGATGACAGGCTCAGGGAGGTGCTCGGGCCCTAGTCCGCCGATAGCGATGGGGTCCTTCTGCGGCTGCTCGTCGCCGGGAACCGCCAGGGGATCCGTCTCCTCCATGCTACCTTCCTCCTCCTCTCTAGCGTCAGCCGGCGAGGGTACGGATTGGGTGCTTCTCCCGGGAGCTCGGTTACGACGCCCACCATATCCTGAGACGCCACTTCCAGAGTCAGAGTCGGGCTGGTAGGATGGGTCGTCAGGGTCATCATCTACATCGTCGTCGTCTTCACCACCATCAGCACCCGCATCATAATCAGCTGCTCCTTCGCTGGCGTCAATACCTTCAGCATTGGCTTCGACGCTGGCATCAGCACCGTGTTCTTCAAGCGAGAAATTATCCATCTCGACCTTGACTGTAACATTATCGTCTAGGTCCGCAAAGCTGTCCGCTGCCTTGTCCGCGTCGGCTCCAGACGGCTCTGGCTCTTCACGCCTCTCCTCCGTCGCCTCCGCTGAATCCTGAGTCTCACCCTCGATCGACGGCCTCCTCTTCCCGTGATGCAGCTCCTGGTGACGCATCAGCGCAATCTGAGTGCCGCAGCCGACTCCACAGTCGACGCAGTGGAACGCCTTCTGGCCGACGTGCGTGCGCATGTGCCGCTTGCACTCGTCATTGCGAGGAAAGCCCCATCCACAGACATCACAGCGGTACGGCCGCTCGCCCGTGTGGATCCGCACGTGCACGCGGTGCTTGTGCCAGTGACGGAACGTCTTATGACAGTACTGGCACGTGTACGGCCGTACTCCGCTGTGGTTGCGCTTGTGCACGTACAGGCTCTTGGCATGCACAAACGACTTGTCGCACTGGTCGCACTTGAAGCTAGAGTTTTTCTCCATGTGCGTCTCGAGGTGCTCGACCAGCGCCTGGCCGTCGGGCAGCCGCCGATGGCACACTCCGCAGAGGCGGGACATGATGTGCTGCCGGCAGTGCGCCACCAGCGAGTACTTATGCTTGAAGCGGCGCCGGCACACGCAGCACTCGATCCAGTCCGGGTCGATGGGTGGCTGCTGACCCGCCGGCTCGGACTGCGCTGGCGGCTCCGAGGGCTCCAGGACCTCCACGTCCAGAGCACCGTCGGAAGCGGCGGGTTTCGGCGGTCGCGGCCGGATCGGCCTCCGCGCCACGGTCGCCGCTCCCCTGCCGCGCTGCGTCACGATGGTCACCACGCCGCGGCCGGCACCCTGCTGCAGCAGCGGCTTCAGGCGCAGGAAGGCCGTGCGGCTGAGCACGATCTGGCGTGTGCTGGCCGGCTGACCGGAGGCAGTGGCGGCGGCCGGCGGAGGCGCGCTGGACGCTGCGTGTCCGGTGGCCATGTGCTGCAGCAGAGAGTCCAGGTCCTCGAACTTCACCGAGCACACGGCGCACGCCAGCGGCGCCGACGACGTCATGGTGGTGTCTGCAACGAACCGCAGAGGGAAGGGTCACCGGACTGTCGGATTCGGCCTGGGAGCAACACTTCAGTACCTATTATAAATGACATCGGGATATTTTAGAAAAAAATCTATTGGTTATATAGTGGAAAGGAGAAAATAAATATTCTATACCCACGCCTGGCCGGAACTGCGGGACAGGGGCACTGAACACCCACTTGCAGTTTCCCGGAAACATCTTAGAATCGACGGCGCTCTGCGCCGCTTTTTTGGCACACATTTTCATGATTTTTTTCTGCACGTGTTATTGAAATTTCAGACCCACATTTTGTAAGGTCAGATCACCAGGTCACATCAAATAACCTTACCTCCCTTAGCCCAGCCGGGCCCGGGGTAATCCCAACCAACGCAGCCCGGGAGACGTTTTTTCGCCACCCCCGTCTAACTCCGTAAGTAAGGGAGCTACGGAAACAAAAGCGGTACCAAACGAAAGGACTTTACGAGACGATTCTAAAGCACCTACAACTTCTGCCCTCAGAAGTTGTAGGTGCTCTTCATTCTCAAGCTCAGAGGTCAAGGTCAGAGGCAAGAACTGGCACATGTGTAGTGATCTCAAAGTAAGTGTTCTAGAGGACGACAGGATTCATAAAAAGGGCTGAAATGGGCGTTAAACGAAAGAAAAGAATCTGAAGATACCGATTTTGTGTTCAACATTCAAGGTCAAGGTCAAGGGCATGCATAAATTGACCTCAAACTTTGCACTTTTTCGTATATTTTACACACTAAATTCCATGATGTTTTGAAATGTTTTGAGGATTATCAGGCTATTAGTGCGGTCCATCTTACGATACCTGGCTGCTCCAATTGGCCAAGGTCAGGGAAGAGTATCCTTGTTAGAGGCTATTTCACTGATTGAAGTCAGTCATAATAATTAGGACAATTTTGACATATTGTGGCTCTAAATGAGCGCTTAGAGCTAAATGGATGCCAGATTCGTGATCAGCGGCTATGATTTCATTATATACGCACGGCCTTTCAAATGTCAAGGTCAACCAAAGGTCATTCGAGGTCATATGAGGTCAACACCTTTTCCAAACAAAATATATGTCATTCGACGCGGCTTGGCAAGACGAATGCGTTGGTGCCACTGCCGTAGCTCCAGGACCATTTTTATTAAAGTTATTTGCGAAAAACCAAAACCCAGCTCGGGGTCGTTGGTCTGACCTCTACCTCAGGTCACCAAAACTCTTTTTCTATTTTCTATTTTTCCTTGGCTCAAACGCTCACACCCGTGCTCGTAATTTGTCTTTATCTCTAAAACTACCTATTTTTGGCAGCTATTTGCAGTTCACGTTTGTGACGCCGAAGTTTTCAGTGCAGAGATCTAGAAAAGTCGAAAAGGGCTAGGTCCATTTATTACTTCAGAAGATGTCAAATTGATGGGGGAAAAGGTACTGAACGTTTTGCTTTCCTACCCCTAATCGTTGGGAAGCTATCGCCAATATCTATTCGCCAGGGGGGGGGGGGCGAATAGATATTGGGCGAAAAGCGCCTCCCGGGCCCACGAGGGTTAAAGTTTTGCTGCATTTTATAAATACACAAGAGTAACTGATCGCTTTAACCTTTCTGTTCTTGAATCAAAATTTGACCTCACTTGACCTGACTTTGACCTGACCTCGACCTGAACTTAATTCAGTAAGATTTACATCACTAATTGAGTGTGCCTATTGGACTTAATGCGTAAAATGACCCATAAAACATGTGTCCCACACATCCTATTAAATAGTCATTTTTGTTGATCTGACTTGACACTGACCTTTACCTTACATGCCATTTTATATAATGGATTGTGTCTTGGTAGCCTTAAACGCGTTCTGGGTTATCAGTCTGAATCCCTTCTTTGCCAACTGTGCTCCAAAGCCAATAATGCGGAAACTTGTAGTTTTTATCCTTGACCTGACTTCGACCTGACCTGTCCTGTTTGCTACTTATGAGGCAAACAAAAATTGGGCATCGCCGCGGGCATCGCTCGTGACGTTTCTAATTCATGCATCACTCAGACCCCGTATACCAAGTAAGACTTTCGGACCCTGCCTACATAGTACTCATTTAGGCAGGGTTACTTTTACAGGAAAAGTCGAGAGGGGGAATAAAGTTCTGGGCAAGGGCGGATCCAGGGGCATCTGAAAGGGGGACCCAATGCCATTAGGTTTTTGTTAGGATGGCGCCTGCAGAGCCTTACCTATCCCCAAATCCTACTCTATCTCCGGATTCTGGCCACTTTATATTGTTAGGTTGCTAAAAAAATAAATTAGCTAAAAAATATCCGTAGGTACCTACCTTGGCGGTAAGGGGCGGGGGAGGTCCTAACTTGACTGCGCCCTTGCAAATGTCAATCAGTAGTATCAACCTATTACCCTGGCCAAACATCAAGTACCTAGCGCCTTTCTAAATAGAGAGAGGTTAACACGTGACTATTTTTGCTAGGCCAAGACCGATTGAAGGACCCTGGTTCGAAGGAAGACCCTTGGTTCGGAGAGGTCATGACCCCCGTCCCCGCCGGTTTCTACGCCGACGCCTGTAGCGATATGTCAGTGATTGCGAAGAGACGGAAGAGACAAGACAAGAGACGGTCCCACCGACCATCCGATCGGTATCGGGTCAAATCTGGAGTTCCCGCTGCACTGAACGTAAAATGGTTGGATGGAATCTCAAATTGAAAATTATCTAAGCGCCAGCAACGTTGATTGATGACTAGAGTCTGATCAACGATGATTATAGAATCAGAGTAGCGAATTGATTGAAAATGGGCTCAAAAATAAATCTGAATGGGGGAAATTCACCCTTCCCTCCCTAGCCGTTCACGCACAATTTGAAAGGGGGAGCGGAATTTTCGAAGGGGGGAGATTCCCCCTTTCCCCCTTTAAAAGTTACCCTGCATTTAGGTATATCGTAAACGGAGACGCTTTACTCCTTGCTATCTTGTACTGAGCATGTTTTCAGTATTCAAACGACTGTCAATAGCCCTTTGGAAGATCTATCAGGTAATCCAGTTTTAAATGACCCAAATGTTCCCGATACGTCACATGTCAAGACAACGTGATTTTTAGGTTCACAGAGCGACACAGTGCGGCATGGCGCAGTCGGCGCGGTCGATAGACCGGCTGCTGGTTCGCCATCGGTCGGTTGGTCGGCGCGGGTCCACCCCTGAGCCGGCCGGCGATCGATACAGGAGCAGCGGCGGCACTGTATTCCGCACAACCGGGATTCCACTGTACAACGGACAACCGGGGGTCGCACCGGACAACCAGGGATCGCACTGTATACCGGGCAACCGAGATAGCACCGGGCAACCAGGGATCGCACACGACAACCGGGGGTCGCACCGGGCAACCGGAATCACACAGGAAAGCAGCGCTGTCACCCATCAGACAACGAGATCTAACCGTGTCATAGAACAACTGCGATCTGAGGTGGTATTATTGGACAACTGGAGCCTCAGTTGGACAGAGCAGCATAACAGGGTAGAGCAATGTCATCGGTTAAATAACATCACAGCGCAGAGAAGAATACCATCGTACAGTGGACTAAAACATGACTGAGCACTATCAAAGGACAGAGCAACAACAAAGGACACAACACTTATGTAGAAAATAACAGGGTAGAGCACTGCCACCGCTACCGACTGACCTACCGGGACATCACCAGACATAGCACTGTCACCCACACCACCGGATTACGCTGGGATGGGACGGGGAGGCAGCGTCTGCCAGGTCACCGCCGAATCCCCGTAAGGTAGTGACCGATGGTTACTCACCGTTTGACGTGGCGTCGGTGCGTCGTCTGCGACGGTACCGCCGGCACCCGCACGGTCGGCCGCCGCCGATCAATGACTGCCCGGCGGCCGCCCGAGGGTTGTGCGCGTCACCGATAGGTGGCAGGGCAGTCGCCAGTCGCCCGGGCTGCGAGTCAATGCAGCATTGAAGTCACGGGTCGGACTGGATCTGTCATTATTAGTTCCGACGGGTCGTATAGTATGAAAATGTGATTTTCATCTTGTACTTTTCCCAGGCGAAGGAGTATGCGTTTTGCAGTCGTTCCGAGTGGGCACGCGGTCGCTAGATTAGGCGGCTCCGGGCCCCAGCTCGCTGTGATATCGATCCAACATGGGGACGGGAGGGACCGACTGAATGGACGGGCTAACACCTGCCGCCGCCCGGCCGGGGACAGACAGAGGCCACAACCCAGTTCTGTCGGAGAGCAGGGATGGTATATAGCAGGGTGGTAACTGCTAGCATACGAACTGCATCGGCTACTTGAAGGCAGATTTTGGGGTTTCTACTGATGACCTCAGAGACATAAGAAGGGGTCACGATTACGAGTGCAATTTTCTGATTCAGTGTGTCATGTTTAACCCGTGCATGACTGGGGGGCTCTACAGAGCCTCCTTCTTGTTTTTCTGCAATATCTTCTAAACCGCTTGACGTATCAATACAAAACTTGCAGTACCTTCCGCGGCATCAATTTGACACCTTGTGCGCAATTTATAACTTTCTAGATACCATAGGTTGGCCGGAAATGACGTCAGAGTGACGTCATGCTGGCCGATTTTGATGCAAAATATTGAGTTACGGTAATCGCTCTCAAAAGCTCAGTTTTTAGGCTAGATCCAATTTTATTGCATGAGTTGACTGAGAATACACGTGGCTATCAAAATGCTATCTCGAATTTCCAAAAATTTGAAAATTAATAAAAATATTTTGAAACAATTACAAAATATACCTACTTTAAAGTTTTCAAAACTTTTTGACTTTTCGAAAACAAAAATAATATATATGATAGTATGCACCTACCGATGAACTACTCTAGAAAATTTCAGTCCAATATCTTAAATGGCTGAGTTATAGGCATTATAGTCAAATTTCACAACTTTTGACTTTTGAAACCCATTTTACAGTAGGCATGTTTATGACATCGTACAGTAGGGGATAGTGGGGTAAGATGCCCAGGGTGGGAAAGACGCCCCACCCCCTCTAGCGGCGAAACAAAGAATCGAACCTGGAAATTAATGTTCTTAGCGTAAAGCGGAAGCCTGCCTTGTTAACTGCACAAAAATTTGCGAAGCTCAGTTGGGCAACGGCTGGCTGGTGATTGCATGTTTTTTATTTGCTGCTTTCAAAAAATATTTTGGTGTCAAAACATTGTAAATATCAAAGGAGGTAGATCATTTTTGCGTCCCTTGCTATAGTCGTGATACATTAATATGCGTGTACTGTGTCCCAAACAGTTTATTTCAGGGTGTAGTTTTATGGCTAACAAATTGTACTGATTTAATGTTACTTCGGTACCTTGGGGTAAGATTCCCCCTGTCCTGATGGGGAAAGACGCCCCCCTAAATTCGTAGGCTGTCCTTCAAGCATCCCGTCAAATCATTTATTACATACTTGTGGTTAGAGACAAAAGCCGATCTGGGACTATTGAGAGTCCAGTACGGTCGGGTGCTCCCCATGCCGGTCTCTAGGCCCATACAACGACTTTTTGGGCGTCATCTGACTCTGAGAGCCCTCACGACGGCCTCTGTGGGCCCCTCACGACATCCTTTGAGGGCTCCCACGTTGGCTCCACGGGCCGCGCTGGCATCTGGGGTCCACACGATGGGCTCAAGGGCCCTCAAGCATCATGAAGACCTACAAGGGCCCCACAGTGGTCTCCGAATGCCACCATTGGCCGCGCTGGACTATGATGGCCCTAAAGATGACCTCTGAAGCCCCTTACGACTACTTTTGAGGGCCCTTACGATGACGTTTGGTGTCTAGGGGAGAGTGGGGCAAAGCGGCCACCCTAACGCTTCTCACGATGCCAACGCTTGATTTTTAAACTTGGAAAGATTCTTTCTATACCAATGCGATCCCTATTAAGTTGCCTTTTATTTCAACTGCGTTTTATTTCCAAAGGCGTTCACATATGAAAGATATTGACAAAACTTTAAACCTATGCATATTGGCCACTTTGCCCCATACCCTGGGGCAAAGCGGCCACCGGCGTCTTCTCAAGTCCCGATATGAGAAACAAAATAGTTGCCTCGTGTACGACTAGGGTATTTGATAGTGACAAGATTAAGCGAGGATGGATGGTTACTTTATCATCTTCCACCTGTAGGTAAACAAAGAAAGAATTTTCATGAAAATAAACATTTAATTGCATTATTTGGTAACTCATGCAACTGAAAAGTGTCCAAGATGAATGCATGACGAAACATTTGAATATGAATAATGTTTTTTATCCAGATGGAAGCAACTTATGGCCAATTGGGGGGTGGCCACTTTGCCCCGGCCACTTTGCCCCGCGCATACCGTCCGAGACAAAAATATTCCAGCTTAGCTATTAGTGGGGTAAAAGACATTAAAATTGGTAGAATACATGTACGATAACCATGCAATGCATGGACAAGACCGCTTATAAAAATTCCAAACGGTTATGGAATAACATAACATTTAAAAATTGTAAACATAGTTGGTAACCTGGCAAGAAATGCTTTTCCGTGTTTCACAGAACAATGGTGATGGGCCTGAAACCCCGGTCTGGCTCATTCGAACGACCGTGAAGAGAAGTATAATTGGAAACCATAAATTGGAACTGACGCCAGCTATGAAGGGCTAAAACGATGGGTGGCCGCTTTGCCCCGGGTGGCCGCTTTGCCCCACTCTCCCCTACTGCAGGCTCGAAGGGACTGCTGAGTGCTGATTCGTTCAGGCGATTCACGTGCCCATTTATGTCACTTAAAGTCCAGGGGGCATCTTACCCAACGCCAGGGGGCGTCTTTCCCACCCTGTGGGGTAAGATGCCCCCTTTCACTTCTTCAGGGAAATGCTTAATAGCAAAAAAAGTTATCATATTTCAGGCACGAAAGTGTGATATTTTTGAAGCAAAATGATGTCGGCTTCCGTTGAAACTCCAAGTTTTTGCTTTCCGATCGTCATTTTCGGATAAAGATTCAGATTCAGATTCAGATGTATTCGAATGAGGTCCACACAAAGCGGTGGCTTTTCGCTCAGTCACGTCATACGGTAAAACAAAATGGAAAGTATGACACACGCACACAATCACATATTCATCACCACAATTATACAAACACATCGAAACTGACCATCAGCGACTCGGACACATCTGTGCTACATTCAGCAGCCTATAGCGACATAGTAGCCCGCCTCAACGTAGCCTTAACCCATTTACGCCCTTCGTTGCGTTTTCGCAACGCAAGCAAGCGTCGACGTGATCGAAGCTTGAGAAGTGTGTAAAAGAGACTAACCGATGAGACAAGTTTCAGCGTGTGTAGCATGGTTGCGCGCATGATGCTACGCAGTTACAAGTCTGTGCGGCCGGTAAGTTACTGCCTAGAGCTCCCAGAGGGAAGTCGAAGGTTTTGTGAGTGATGACGTCACGAAAACCAAGATAAGTAGGCTAAGTGCTTAACAATATCGTAATGAAAATTGTGTAAACATATTCTGCAGAGTCCTTACAATAGCGTAGATATGCATTTTGTTAAGAAATAATGCTACAAAAAGGGTTTGTGACTATTTTCAAATATGACTACGGTCGCGTTGCGGGAACGCAACGAAGGGCACATCGGAAAGACAGCGGTGTTGCGAAAACGCAACGATGGGCACATTTGCAGGGTAGCGGAAGTATGAATATCAACAATAGACTTCACTCGTGATACGCTGTGGGTTCTCTCTTTCTCTCCCCCATCTTCCTCCCTCTCCTCCTCGTTCCCCAACTCTCTCCCTCCCTCCCTCTCTCTCTCTCTCTCTCTCTCTCTCTCTCTCTCTCTCTCTCTCTCTCTCTCTCTCTCTCTCTCTTTCTTTCTCTCTCTCTCATTTTGTAACCATGAGGCTGTAGCGGCGGAACATCTTCAATTAAGGGCGGGGGGGGGGGCACTGCCGACTTTTGGTCCCATTCTTTCCATTTCCATTTCCATGCAACGCCTATAGGGATAATGTTAAAATGGCAAAATCAAGGGGGGCACGGTGCCCCGGTGCCCCCTCCCCCCGCACTTCGCCGCCTATGCCATGAGGGTCGAGGGACGTGTATAGGTATGTTTATTGCAAGGTGCGTTCGCACGTAAAATGTTGCGACACATTTCATATTTGCTGGCTCAAACAGCCACAAACACTCCTTTCTTATTCTCTCGCAGATTTCGGCCTCGGGCTGTTACTAAGCAATGTGTCCCCATGCATCTGAAAATCGCATGGTAGGAAAGGGACCCATGCATCAAACGGTCGGCGATGCTAACTTTGGAAATAGTAGATATGCACATTTTGCATATATAATGAATAAGGGGGATGTATTCTGGTATCAGGCGACCGATAGGCATCGCCATTCTCTGGATAGAATCTGCTGACTACCAACATTTACGTTAGAAAAGATAACTGAGGGTCGGCAAATAGTGGGATAGGCCCCCTCTGGGGGTAGCTGAGCCCTTCGGCAGAGGTAATGAGGGCGGACCTGGGAAAATAATGATTTTTAGGATTCATAACTCGCATAGATTCATAAGCTGCTTAATGTAGAGTATACGCTTGTTTTCTTGCTTTGATAGGCTTTTTATCTAATCAGACCATTTTTAGAGCTAGCAGGATTATTGGAATTAGGGGAGACATTTGTCTGACCGCCGACCGGACACGGTTAATCGTAGACTGGAGACTGAGCCCAGCCAGTGGGCAGGCCACCCAAGAACCACCCCCTTCCCCCCTCCCAAGCACTCACTGCACCCGGCTACAGGCGCGCTCCTATGTGAGCTGCCCGATTACGATATACGTTGCCGGTCCAGCCCGGGTTGAGGCGTGGAGGAGGATTCAACTATCCTGAAGATGGAAAGGGCGGATTGACGTCGAATCACCATTCTGTCCTGGCATTGTCTCGAGAAAGAGGTTACACGTGAAGGTCGCTGAGAGTGGGGCCATGAAAATTTTGGATTAGGTGTAAACATGATAAACTGGGAGTCGATTTGTTGTGATGCGCTACGCCTTACGCGGGTTATTTGTTAGAGCCGGATCGGTCCTTTTTTTTTCTTTTTGCTGAGAGTGGGTACGACTAACCTGCAATGGAATTTAACTTTACTCCTAGGAGGGTGGTTAACAATGATTGCGGATATACGCGCATACGTGAGGCACTGGTTTACTCCCAATCCTCCGTTTAATTGTATTAGTGTGGGGTCTGATAGGTGGGGGTAATGGCTCTGTCTAGCTTCCAAAAAGAAAACATCACCCTGGATACGTGTCGACCACAACTTTAATTTAAATGAACAGCAATGGACAACGTAAATGGTTGATAATGACCGTGTTGCCATCTCCCCGTTCGCGAATCATGAAGTTATGCTTCCTCACTGAGGCTCTTAGGCGGGTTATAGAGCATGACGGATGGGGGTTCCGCATTTTCAAGCAATAGTTGTCAACAGTTGATTGATGTTTTGTCAAAACAAATTAGCATATACGGCAGTTCAGTGTATACTTTATGTCCGTCTGGTGTGCCCGTCGTTGCGTTTTCGCAACGCTGATGGCGCCCGGTGTGCACTTCGTTGCGATTTCGCAACGCATGTTTTTTACGTTTTTCTCGAAAAACTTTTGCTGCAGGCAAAAATTATTTTCGATTCCATGCAAGGCCCTGGTAGGAGCATAACATATTTTGATTTCGTCGATTTTCATGATGGTCAATATTCCTGGGCATAAATGGGTTAAGTGCCGGCATGCCGGGCTCTATATGCGCATGTCATTCATCAGCGACACACCTCGGTAACAAAGACGGCGTCTCCCAGACTCTGTGCGAATAGCGGGGAGGGTGAACGAATCGGCTGATCTTGTTTGGTGCTGGTGCCGCTGGCAGGCTCTGGGTCCGATGGTCTGTCTTAAATACTCGGGCTGACCGGACACAATCACACGCTCGACGGCATATACTGCGTGGTACGATGCCAGCTGTTTAGCTGTGAACCACCCCAGCTGCCGTATAGCTCCGGACACATGGTCGTACTTCCTTTTACCGGTCACGACCCGTGTGCAAAAGTTCACAATCTTCTGCACACGGTGGAGCCGCGTATCAGTACAGGAGCCGTACACTGACATACAGTAGCGCACAATCGATAGAACAAGTGCTTGAACGATACATTTTAGTGCAGTCCTAGGTATCACATGGCGTGCGTGGTTCAGGGCGATTAGAATTCCGGTGCATTTGCGTGACATGTCATCAATATGCGACTCGAAAGTAAGATGGCGATCGATTGACACTCCGAGGTTCTTGACTACCTTGGCATCAGGCACTACCGTCCCACAGAAACTGAGCGTGACCGGCGGCAGCCCACGAAGCATCGCCTGTGTCCCCATCACGAGCATCTGTGTCTTTTTAGCATTCAGCCTCATCCCATTTTGACAAAACCAACTATACACATCAGCCAGTGCACCCTCCAATTGCGAGACAAGCTGCTGCATCTGACCCTTCTTCCCCGTTACCATCAGTTGCGTATCGTCCGCATATTGGACGACAGTCACATTGTCTGACACGCACAAGCTCAGATCGTTTGCAAAAAGCATGTAGAGGATACAGCTCAAGGCACCGCCCTGATACACACCAATGACGTAAAATCTGACATAGTCAAACCCTGGGCATCTTTCCCCACTCTCCCCTAATAAAAGTGGCACCATCGTGTGCCTGAACTCAAATTGCATCTGATAGGCATATTTTTTTTTTCTTTAACCCGCGCCGGGCCGGTGCTCTGAGATTCCGCGCCGGGCCGCGGGGGTGTTTGAACACCCCCCTTCTAACTCGGCTCCTGGGCCACGTAGCGACACGCGGTAAGCGGCAATCGAAAGAACGTCAAAAATAAGGACGAAAACACTTCGGTCATTTTTTGGGTCAGGTCAAAGGTCAGGTCACCAGAGGTCACCAAATGTAAAATGTTGCCTATTTCAACATTTTGGAAACTGCCAACGGCTATCTCGGGAACCGATAGAGCTACAGCGCCGCAAAAGAGCGCATTCGATAGCCCTTTTACAGACCTTTCTGAGTAATGCTCTCAGATTTGACCTCAGGTCAACGGTTTAGCCTCCAGAGGGCAAAAACTCCAAAAATAGCCGTTTTTACGAAAAATGTTTTTTCGGCAATAACTTTTGACTCAAAAGAGCTATGACATTATTTTGCCAGCATCGTGTTCCTCTCGTCGAGACGCGTCGAATGAACTATAATTTGACCTTGAAAGGTCAACTTGAAAATTTGACCTCAGGTCAAGGTCATGACTTGACCGGAAAAGGTCATGTTGCATATCAGTCGATCCGCAACGTCGAGCCGAACACATCTAAGGCGTTTTCAGCGCTCTAGCACGCCTCTATCAGAAGTTATCATCGAAAAACTGTTAGATTCTGTTCGTGACCTGAGATGACCTCGGGGACATAACGAGGGGTCACAGTTGCCATTTTCTGGTTCATTGTGTCTATTTTACCTACATCTCGATGTTTGAGAGTGTCTAGAATAGCGTTCGTGCAAAACAGACGCTTTTCAATTTTCTCCCATTGCTTTATAATGGAGAGGCCGCAAAATTGACCTGACCTTAGGTCACCGATATCAAAATTCCGAGATATACATTTTATAGATAGTGTTGCTCTAATTAATCGCTGAAAGTTTCAAGGCAATCGTTCTGTCGGTGTAGCTATGACGAGCATTCTTATTTTTTCTGAGGTGAGGTCACTTGGCGTGACTTGGTGACCTGACCTAAGGTGACCTGGGTCTGAAAATTTCACAACATGTGCGGAAAAGATGCACGAACAGGTGTGCCAAAAACGACGGCGCTCCGCGCCGCCGTTTTTGAGATATCTGCGAAAAACCGCAAGGGGGGGGGGTGTTCAAACACCCCCCCGGCCCGGCGCGGGTTAAAAAAATCATTTTCAAACTTGACCTTTTTTGACCCAGAAGTGACCTGACGTCAGCTAAATGCAGCTGAAAATGACCTCAAATAATTCAGGCGATACTGTTTTCAAAATCTTTGAGTGAAATGAGCCATAAAACATGCGCCACGTGACCGATGAATGAAATAAAACTTTCGTGACCTAGGATGACCTGCGCCTTGACCTTAAGAATTTAAAGTACAAGTTCGGTACCCTCAGCGTATCTAAAGCATATATCAAGGAGTGCGTAAACCAAGAATGAGCCTGATCGGACTTGTGCGTGCAGGGCGGCCGGAGCCTGAATTGTGAACAAGTCAAAATGCTGATAACTTTTACTTTGACCCGGTCTGTGACGTCATCGGTGACCTAGGGTCAATGAAATTAGGTTTTGCTCGTCAGTTTTCCAGGGTTATCAGATGCCGTTTGAATTTTAATGATCAGCCCAGTAGTTTCGGAGATAGGAGGGAGGGAAGCTCTGTACATAGAGCCCCCCACCCCCTCCCCCAGTCACCTGCGTTATGGAAAATACCCCAGTGCAGTCATGCAGGGTTAACCCATGCTTGAGCATGCTTATAATGACATTCGTCCAAAAGAGGCGCCTTTCAATTTTCCCCCATTGGCTTATAATGAAAATGAAGTGGTCGCAAAAATGGCCTGACCTTAGTTAGGGCAGTGGGCACAGATCAAAATCCCAAGATATAGAGCTCACACACTGTTACTCCTCACCTGCCCGTGCTTCTATCCTCAGGATACTGAAATCCTTCTCCTCCACGCCACAACCTCCCTCCGGGCTGGGCAGGCAACTTTATCTCATGCGGGCTGCTCCCTTGGAGCGGCACCGCTGCTCCCGAGGGAGCGCACCCCGTAGCCGGGTGCAGTGAGTGCCTTGGGGCTGGGTGGCCTGTCCTCTGGACGGGCTCAGCCCCGGCGACTCGCTAGGGTGCCTGCCCAGACCAATGTCTCCCCCTAATTCCTATCATCCTTCCGGCTCTGCAATGATCTTGTCAGACCGAAAGGGCCTAACCCAACAAAACAAACAAACAAACAAACTGTTACTCTTATCAATCGCCGAAAGTTTCAAAATGATCGTTCATAATCATTTGGTGTAGCCATAGTGAGCTATGCTAACTTTCTTTGTAAGGTAAGGTCAATTTTAAGCTTATGAACGGCGGAATCAATAAGTAGTAGCTTCTCTTCGAAACTAAGCTCACCAAAAAACCATCGACTCCGCAGTAGGGGTACCCATTTTTCCCGATTTTGGAAATTTGTGGGTGGGGGTGGTTTTTCCCATTATTTCGCGGCTTGTGATTCCAATGATGCCAAAAATATTAAAATCAAAGGTGATTTAGGGGTCGCGAATTGAGATTGAAATTTGCGTATTTACCTAGAAATATGCCTATTTGACGCTGATAATAAATCGCACTAAAGGCAAAGTTTTTGTTTTGAAAGTCGGGTAGAGGGGTCATTGAGCGCTCATTTCCTCATCCAGATCGATGTGCTCCATCACGTGGTTCCGGTTAAATGCTTTACTAGCGATCATTACGATGTCGATATTGTAACATTTGGTGAAAAGCGCCGGGAATCCCGGCGACCAACAACAGGAACAAAACATCCCGGCCCGGGATGTTTTGCCCCTGTTCTTGGTATCATTCTGGTCAGCGTGTAATCATTTTTGAAATCTTCTGCCTCTTGAAGGTCATGAGTTGTAATGGTGACCTTTGATGACCTGTGAGGTCAAATTAAAATGTGACCTTTCAGTTGCCACGTCTCTGTTCATGACAGGCTCTTTGTGTCCATACAATTAAAGTTTGTGCAAATGAGCTCAGGATACATCTCACAGATCATTGCTTCGAATGGATTTCAAATCATGTAATTAAAAAACGATCGAAGCATTTTGACCGTATGCTTCCACAAGAAACTCCGTCCTGATCGCTCACGGCTACGATGTAATACACCTATGAGACAGGGTAGGATAAATCTGGGTGTTCTACCCAAAAATATCAACTTCTAATCCGAAAACAAACTCGAAAGCGTCGATTCTTTCCATGCCCACCAATCATGTACTATTCCATTTCTTCAGTGGGGGCAGATACACACCGTTCTTGTGTAAGAGTTTCCGATACAACTGCAGATCATTTACGAGTTCATATTCGACCACAGGCGACTAGCCATGCGCTGATACGTGCATGGTTGATATGTGACGAAGACCTTTCACAGCTTCTTGCACAGATCACTTGTGATCTCAGGTACCTAGTTGGCGTCTGAGTTTGAAGAAACTAATGTAGCAGGAGATTTTCATCCTGCATGGGCCGTATGGTGGTACCAGGACGCATCATATGAGGGAGTGTGCGTGCAGAGACTAAAGACGAGGAGAACCAGGTCCGCCACCTAAGGTCAATGGCCCACCCACTGTGTCGGCCCCCAGGCAATGCCAGGAGTCAGTAAACGGTTCTACCTCGGAGTTGGCTGAGCCGTCTAGACTTTGGCACCTTCCTAATTTCCAGCTTTAGGCAATGACATCTTCATCTTCATCTTCATCTTCGTTTTGCTTCTGTATATCTATACCGAGATAAAAACAGCACTAAGCTATGCCGGTATGCATGAATGATGACCTTTGCCAATTTGCTAGCCGACCTCCCCGAGTCCCGGAGTTGCAGAGACGGTTGACGGATGAGGGAGACGGATGGCATTCGTCGACTTCAGTTCAGCATCAGCTGAGGGTTTGGACTGAGCCTGTGTAGTGCAGTGTGCAGTGTAAGGTCCGTTATATTGCAAGGATATACTGCTGGCAGCGGCCGTCACCAGGCACTGGTTCCATAACATGATAGGTATATCTGCACCCGTCTCAAGTCATCAGCTGGTATAGGAGTGGCACATGCCCAGAACTGGAGTCACGAGCAGTCGTGCACGCGTTCGGCCAGGCCAGTGCTGTCCGTCAAAAGCAAAATTGCAAACATATTTCTTTCATAATGGGGTGAGGATGGAGTTTCGGTGTTACTGTCCTGTGATGTTCTTGGCCAGCTTCCTTTCCATATGCTCACACGCACATGCTGTGTGCGGGTTTGGGTGTTTGTGGGGGAGGGGCAAAGCTAAACTCATACAGCAGCCACCCGACGGTGGTGTAAAGCTTGCGCCCCTGCCTCATCCGTCTCTGCAACTCCGGGACTCGGGGAGGTCGGCTAGCAAATTGGCAAAGGTCATCATTCATGCATACCGGCATAGCTTAGTGCTGTTTTTATCTCGGTATAGATATACAGAAGCAATTGATAACTTCTTTATCTACTTCATGCCATATTTCCGTTAAAATACGGCATGCGAGTTATATGGTTATACCGTAACGGTTTTTAATGCCCCTTCCACCCAAATTGTATCGATAGGTCAATGTT
The DNA here is from genome assembly GCF_019059575.1 of Amphibalanus amphitrite. NCBI lineage: Eukaryota > Metazoa > Arthropoda > Thecostraca > Balanomorpha > Balanidae > Amphibalanus > Amphibalanus amphitrite. The sequence continues at coordinate 453,866 of NW_024881529.1, read as the reverse complement.
CATGTCCTGGGGATTGGTCATTTCCTTTGCTGAATGAGACGACTCATTGAAAATTAGGTGATTCCGATGAGAAAGCCTCGATCGCTGATTTTAGCCCCCTGACTACATAGCCATTCGTTCTAAGAGTTGCGGTCTTGTGTAGGTGCTAATGACGGTCTAAGCCAGAGTGAGTGTAAATGAGCATATGCTGTTCATTGACCAAAATGATATTTTTGGTGCTCTCTTTTACCGCTGCACGTCGAATATACCTACAGGCTACAACTAAAGCAATGTTGCACGGTGTCTAACAGCCATTAATACCACTGGAACACGTTGGCTTTGCATATTTATAGTCGTTCAAATGAAGTCATTTTTCCACTAAAATTAAAACTCCAATGCAAGCTTGCGACCCATAAAAGTGATCTAATATCGTTACTTCTGTCACTGCTATAGATCCAGAACAGAGCAAATAATGATAGAATCGACCCCGACCTGTTGGCATGGTAACCTTGTCTCAACATAAAATAATGGTAATTTGGTCGATTTTCTGCTAAAATTGACATGTTCATTTTGAATTCGTGACCCCCCAAAATCGTTTGCCTTCGTTATTTTTGGCACAGATGGAATCAGAATAGACAAAATAATGGGAAAATTGACCCCAACTTGTTGGCATGATAACCTTGTTCCAAAATTAAATAGTACTAATTTGGCCGATTTTTCGCTAAAATTAGCATTTTCAATTTGAATTCGCGACCCCTAGAAATGGTTTGATTTCGGTATTTTTGGCACAGATGGAATCAGAATAGACCAAATAATGGGAAAATCCACCCCCACCTAAAATTTGAAAAATTGACCCAAAAATGGGTACCCCTACTCCGCAGCCCTTCTAGGTCTGTTGGGTCGGAGTCGGAGTCGGAGTCGGCCAGAGTCGACAGCCATGACCGGAGTCTGAGTCCGAGTCTGAGTTTGTTTTTGAAAGCCGGAGTCGGAGTCGGAGTCGCCGAAAATCTATCGACTCCGCAGCCCTGCCCAGAGCGAAAGGCGACACCACGGGGTGCTGCTGTCGCACGCGAGCGACGGCGCTGCTATAGGTGTCGCCTCACTCTCCCGTCACCCACTCGTTGATCGTCAAAAGCTTCTCGTGGCACACGAACTCATGATCGTCGAATACAGCAAAATTACGAACTCCAACGGCTCAGGTTTCGATGTCCGGGAATTAACTTTTTTTCACAGAATGAGGATAGCTACCCAGTATGTATTTCATCGGCAAGGATGTCGGCGAAAACTGAAATGGAAAGAGTCGATTTCACCACCAAAGTGGACACTGTTAGGTGTAGGTAATGCAATGCAGTGGAATCAGTGCAGGCTGCAGTGTGTGGTTGAAGGGGGAGGTTATTTCAAACTCGTGACCACCTATTGAGCACTGTCGAGCGGGATAGAATTTGGGATTTGGAAGAACAACACAATGTACCTACATAGTACATATGTCGATTCATTTTTTTGCGTTGGGCAACCGTAGGTACAGTCACCAGCACTTGCTACTAATCACCTCGTTTTTGTTCAGTAGTTTGATGACCGATCAATTCTCAGTCGCGCAAGATACGTCAAACGATCCGTTTGGTCCTCCGATTTTCGAATATCTAACTTGTTTTTGTATATTCGAAGCATTTTGGGATGAGGAGCCAAAAAACCTCTTTTCTGCCCTAAAGTGTGCCCCAAGAAGTCGTAGAACCTAGCCCCGCCTCTGATCCACAGACCACTAGTGCCATCTCTTGTCAGCCGAACAAGCCGCAGAAGTAAATAATGTCACGTGACCTTTGCACACGCTACAATTACTACGCAGCTGTAGTGGGGGAAGCGGGGCGGAGGCGTGGAGAGGGACGCGATCGGTCGGCTGGGGTCAGGTCGCCGAGATCAGAGGTCATCCGCCGGAGGGTGTTAGAGCGGTTGGGCCGTGTGGGCTGGGGCCTCCGGAGTGGGGAGCATCTGGACCTGTCTGGAAACAAGCCCTACAACGCTGTGACAGTCGAGAATATTGTGAGGAAAGAGAGAGAGAGAGGGAGAGAGAGAAGAGAGAGAGAGAGAGAAAGAGAAAGAGAGGAGAGAGAGAAAGAGAGAGAAAGAGGGAGAGAGGGAGAGAGAGAAAGAGAGAAAGAGAGAGGGAGAGAGAGAGAAAGAGAGAGAAAGAGAGAGAAAGAGCGAGAGAGAGCGAGAGAGAGAACGAGAGAGCGAGAGAGAGCGAGAGAGCGAGAGAGAGAGCGCGAGAGAGCGAGAGAGAGAGAGAGAGAGAGAGAGGAGAGAGAAGAGAGAGAGAGAGAGAGAGGGAGAGAGAGAGAGCTAAGAAAGACTGGAGGGAAGGGATAAGGGCGGGAGGAGAGAAAAGAGAGAAAAGGAAAACCAGAGAGGGTAAAATGAGAAAGTGATGGGGAAATGGGGAAATCAGTGAGAGGGAGCGAGAGAGGAAATATTTAGTTGTGTCAACTTGTTTCGCATATAAAATGTAAATTTGCTTTCCATCATTACAGCATCGGATTGGAAATTAAATCTTAGCATCCTTATGATAAACCCACGTTGACGGGATGAAGTAGCGGCGGAACACCTTCAAGCACTGCCGACTTTTGGTCCTATTATTTCCATGCAACGCTCATAGGGCTAATGTTAAAATGCCAAAATCAAAGGGGGCACGGTGCCCCGGTGCCCTCCCCGTTCCACCGCCTATGACAGGATGGGGACGCTTTTATGGTCGTCGTTGGGAGCTCGGCACTAATGGGGTCTGGGGATGATGTTGAAGGTTTTGCAAATGTTTCATAAAAGAGATGCTATTTTTTGCACAACCTACTAAACATTTTTTACGTTTGCTATGAAAATGTTAGCCCCAATTCCTTCAAGATCAGGTCCACGACTCCACAGCTTACAACAGGAGCTAGCTAACAGTAACATACCTAACAATTAACCCGCGCCGTGTTGGTGGCATGAATTTTCCGTCGAGTGCTGGGGGGGGGGGGGGGGGGGGCGTTTCACGCCCCTCCGTCTGACTCAGCTCCTGGGCCACGTAGCGACACGCGGTAAGCGGCAATCGAAAGAGCGTCAAAAATAAGGAGAAAAACAATCGGTCATTTTAAGGTCAGGGCAAAGGTAAGGTCATCAGGGTTCATCAAAGGTCAAATTTTGTTGATTTCAACGATTTTGAACACCCGACGGCTAACTCGGGAACCAATAGAGCTACAGCGCCGCGGAAAAGCGCATTCGATAGCTCTTTTAAACGCTCTTTCGCCGCCATGTTCTCAAATTTGACCTCAGATCAACGGATTAGCACCCAGAGGGCACCGCTCTGATTGACCTCAAATTTGACCTCACATCAACGGTGTTTTCACCGCTCTAGCACGTCTCTGTCAAAAGTAAAAAAAAAACTGTTGAAGGCCTTTTATGTCCTAAAATGACATCAGGGGCACACACAGGGGTCACAGGTGCAATTTTCCGATTCAGTGTGTCATGTTTAACTATGGACTGATGTTTGAGAGGGTGTAGAACGAAATTCGTTCAAAAGAGGCGCATTTCAATTTTCTCCCATTGACTTAATGCCTAATGGAGCAGTCGCAAAATTGACCTGACCTTAGGCCACAGACATAAAAAATCCGAGGCATCCATTTTATACATACTGTTACCCTAAGCAATTACTGAGAGTTTTAAAGTGATCGCTCAGTCGGTGTAGCTACAGCGAGCTTTCGATTTTTTTTTCTGAGGTAAGATCACTTGACGTTACCTGGTGACCTGACCTTGAATGACGCTACGCGTCGCGTCGCCGTTTTTGAGATATTCGCGAAAAACCTGAGGGGGAAGGGCGTAAAAACGCCCCTCCCCCCAGCACGGCGCGGGTGGTCGACATAGCGACTCGGACTGAATTAATGCCTTTAACGTTTCAACGGTTGAATAAGGTGAGAGGATTGAGGTAGGCTTGTATCGGATTTTCTTCTGCTTGTCGTAGTTTAGGTTGAAGTTAATTTCGCGAGCTGTTCATAATCATTCAAGAGGGAAAATTCAGCTGCACATCGTTCGGGTCAAAGTAATACCAAACATTCTCAAATGTTGTAGTAAAGAGCCGGTAGTCTACGAATATATTCAAAAAACAATTAGAAAAAGAATAAGCGGACCGGTTTCGTCTATCAAAGACTTCAGCGCTTTTTCAAAAACGTATAAGAAGAAAACTAGCGCAGTGACAATCGTTTGAAATAAAATTGGATTCAGTAAGGACTAAGAAAGAACTTCATTGTCCGAAAACCGCTGACAGTTGATAGCTCAATGACACTTAGAGCCGTGCATAAGGAGGCGTGAAAACACTCTCCTCATCTCGTTCTATTACGAGAGGAGCCTGTCATGGCGTGAGAAAGGTGTTCTCAAAATAAATGACACTGTATGAGTGAATAAATAATCCGCGCCCCCTTGGGCTATTAATAGGCGGACCCTACCACCTGATCGGGTGGTGCAGCCGTTTCACCTTCCACTTGAGATCTCGGAAAGTTACCGACCGATTTTGAACATTCAAAGAGCGTTCGATAGCCCCACCACTGAACTACCTTGTTACCAGGTTTCGTTGACCTAGGTGCAACCCATGACGCCACAAGTCAGGTCAAAGGTCGCATTTTTTCACCGATTTAGTCTAAGGAATGCGTTACAGTCAGTTAACCCTCGCCCGTATAGGGGGGGGGGGGGTTGAACGGACCCCCCCATGGTTTTTCGCGAATAACTCGCGTAAATAGCGGCCGATCGCGACGAAACTTTCAATACCCTCGCGTTCATCAATTTCACACCTACCCTGAAAATTTCATGACCCTGACCCAAATGACCTTTGACCTGTGACCTACTTTTCGAGACCATGTTTGGCTGGAATCGCGATTCGGCGTATGTCGGCTCGCATTAGCCGCGCGTTTGCAGTCTTTTCGTGGTTTCAAGCGTTCAAACATGTGATATGATGTTGCTCCCATGCATTAGGGTGGGTGTCAAGGTCACCTGAAGGTCAGGTCAGGTCATTGACCTTTGATGACCTCGGTTCACTTTTTCGAGTTTTACATGTTTCTAGGCCAGTTTTTGGAGCTGAATTCGAATTTAGCAACCATATGAACATTTACGAAGTAGTTTTGGTGCCTTCGTAACATGTTACGAAGCTGTCAGAGGCGGTTGCCACCTACTACGAATACCCTTATTGGTTGACCTGACCTGACCTGACCCGACCTGGCCTAAATACATGAAGACATCATCTGTGATCAAAACTAACATGATATTCGTGATCAGCACCCCGGAAACCCCCATTGCAGCCACACTTTACGACGTTCTAACAGGGTCCGATTTTCCCGCCTTTGGGGTCATTGACCTGACCTGCAAGGTCAACCAATGACCTAGGACCTTAAAATTGGGTATCATCGGCTTCTTCTCGTCACGGGCAACACGCTCGTTTTTTTCCGCGAAGCTCTAGCTCGATCAGGGGCGAAACGGCAAGGGGAGGGGTCCAACGGACCCCCCCCCCCCTTATACGTTCGCGGCTGGAAAAACACCAATACGGGCGAGGGTTAACACATCAAACAAAAAGCATGTTATCGAAAAACATCGATGTAGCGTTGGTTGTCTAAAACATATGTTGCCTTAAGAGGTCATTGATGCCAGGTCAGTTCACAGAGGTCAAGTCACTAAGGGTCACAATATGAACCCAACTATGCTATAGGGTCGTGTGATACATGTTTTATGGCTAATTTTACATTTAAAATTCAATGGTGTGGGCTAGACGGCCATTGGGGCCAGTTTAGATTACATTCTGGTGGAGGTCAGGTCAAGGTCAGGTCAAAGAAGGTCAGATTTCAAAGTTGATATTTTGCATAAAAGGGGTATCTTTTCGATGATGCAGCTCATCACAGGAAATCCATTGGTGGTCTTTGACTTGCTCTGTGTGTTCTGTGACGGCTGAAATTTGAATTTGAAAATTTTACGGAATAAATTTTGAGTAGTTTTTTTGCCATAACTTTGCTAAAAATGGAGCTATCGAGTTTAAGTTTGGAATATCTAGAGCAGATAGTTCTATAACATATATTTCAGTTTTAATTTTGAAAGTTGTTGGTATTTTGGGGGCGTTATACTTCTATAGTTTTGATGGTCAAAATCAGTTTTTGTTTGGAAATAAGAGTTTGGTAGCACTGTTTATTTTACGCCTTTTTGATCTTGAATATTTTTCGTTATCTTCAAAACTGTAAGCGTGACAGCTCTTCCCGCTAAACCTTTTATTGGGTCGAAAATGACAGAACATGACATCCCTCTGACGTCATTTGTGACTAACCTTTCATAAGAGCTCTGGAAAAATTTGGTCACAAGGTGTAAAAATGATGCCCGCAGGGGTCTTGAAAGTTTAGTGGCGACATTTGCTATACTTTAGGAGATATCGACTGAAAAGGAGAGAGGGGACCGTTTCGCGCCGCCCTCCCCCCTCAACGGGGCTTTCAGTTGCTGCTCTCACAGCACTCTTGGTTATATTACAACGTAGTGGAATTGCAAGTGGCAGTATAAGCTTCCTGCCAGCGCCGGCCCAGAGTTTTAACATGCAGGCTGAATTTTAACATTTAACTTTTGAATTTTTAAACCGTTGAGCTTTTTAGAAGTTGTATGAACTGTTCAGCTCCTTTTTTGGTCCATCACAGCGGGCTTGTATGTCATTTGTCAACCAAAATCGAATTAAAAACTTTTTATTTGGTCTGGCTACCTCGCCAACTTCTTAACTGGATCGTTTAGTAGCTTTTGACTGGACACTGCCCACGTTGTCTGTCTAGCTTTTCGTTTCATAGACACGAGAAGAGGCTGCTGACATCGTTTGTCGCGGTTGGATAATACCAATCCACGTCCCAGTGGCTGCTCGATCGCACTTTCCCTGGCCCACCTCTCCCACCAGGCTAGACTTTGCCCGGCACAGCCGTCGCCTCAGTGCCTCGGGCGGTGACCCGTTCAAAGGGGCTCACAATTCGTATGGTGCCGTGGCTCTCAAACCAATACAGAACAGTGAAACGCAAAGGCTCACTTTCCATATAAGGCGAACGGCTGATTCTGGCGCCGGGGCTTCATTCATGCTAAGGCGCCCAATCACAGCGCCGCATTTCAGTTAGTGTCGGGCGCAAAAGCTACTATGCTCCGCCCCTCCATCACGTGACCCTGCCCTCACGTGGCCTCAGTCACGTGGTGTTTCCACTTCTTGGCGCATGGCGGCGCTAGTCTCGCAGGGGCGGTGGTAGCTTGCTCCCCCGCCGTCCGAGGGTGATGGGTAGCAACTGCTGGTGACTGTACCTACCTATTCCTTTTGATGTTATTGGACAACAGAAAATTCTGGATCAGCCAATAAAATTGCTAAGTAAATGTTAAGCAGTGGCTGATTTTGGACCTATTTTCTTGGGTTGCCAGGCAAAAAGTAACGAGCAATCACAATGCTTCTAACTATCGCCGGCCGGGGAGAGGGGAGAGAGAGAGAGAGAGAGAGAGAGAGAGAGAGAGAGAGAGAGAGAGAGAGAGAGAGAGAGAGAGAGAGAGAGAGAGAGAGAGAGAGAGAGAGAGAGAGAGAGAGAGAGAGAGAGAGAGAGAGAGAGAGAGAGAGAGAGAGAGAGAGAGAGAGAGAGAGAGAGAGAGAGAGAGAGAGAGAGAGAGAGAGAGAGAGAGAGAGAGAGAGAGAGAGAGAGAGAGAGAGAGAGAGAGAGAGAGAGAGAGAGAGAGAGAGAGAGAGAGAGAGAGAGAGAGAGAGAGAGAGAGAGAGAGAGAGAGAGAGAGAGAGAGAGAGAGAGAGAGAGAGAGAGAGAGAGAGAGAGAGAGAGAGAGAGAGAGAGAGAGAGAGAGAGAGAGAGAGAGAGAGAGAGAGAGAGAGAGAGAGAGAGAGAGAGAGAGAGAAGAGACCATCAGTGCTGACCAGCTCGGTGGTCAATGAACCTACCTGGTAGGATATGGCTTCAGCCAGGAATACTCGTAGACATTTCCGCCGGTTTTGGCTTCATTCCCTAGGTAATTAGCAAGAACAAAGTTAGCTGACGACAGAGTGATGCTCCATTTCTCACAGGCAGTCAGTCGCTTTGAATGGTAGGCTCAAGGCTGTGACGTATCACATGGGAATTGGGAAGTGACAGCCTGACCCCCTACGCTCACAAAAAAAAACATAGGTTGATTTTACGTTCTGGTAAATACCTATCTAAAGATTCTTCCAATCGAGCATACGTCCGATAAGAAAAGTACCGCTACCAGCTAACGAGTAAGCGTGCACTTGATATGTGCTCATGGCATCGAATCTCATTCTCATCAATAGAATCACTTGTCTGTCTGTGTGATGTGTGTCTCTGTCTGTATCTCTGTCTCTGTACTGTCGCTGTCTCTGTCTCTGTCTGGCTGTCTGGCTGTCTGGTTGTCTGCCTCTCTCTCTCTCTCTCGCTCTCTCTCTCTCTCTCTCTCTCTCTCTCTCTCTCCCTCTCTCTCTCTATCTCTCTCCGTCCCTCTATCTCCATGTCATCATTCAGTTCCACCTTTACCTTTTTCTCTTTATCATATTATTGTCTAGTTTTATGATTCTTCAGCCACGTAGGATTCAAATCACTGTTCATATGTCTCGAACTCGACCGGCCACGTGTCATCCAGTGATGATATGCCCGCGGGGCTCAATCTCTGGCCGCCGGGTCACAGGGAGCCCCCGCTCTCGACAGCAGCAGTGGCCACAATATCGGCCCAACTTGGACAGCACCCGGGCAGCCCCGGAGACGCCTTCTGCAGCGTCCGGACGAGATATTTGGTGACACGGACCCGGGCGACCAGCAATAGGCATCCAGGCAGCGCCTCATATGACGTCATATGATTCCTATGCGATTAGCAGACATTCGATGCTCGGCTAAAATAGCATTGATCGAGATTTGGTAGCACTTCTGCGCAGACTGCTGAGTGCTGGTAGCTCCATCAGCAAGATTCTTCGTGATTTCTAGCTACAAGGAAAGAAAATTTGAGTTTCTCCTAGGACCAGGGTATCTGGTACTCGTGCAAAGGTTTATAGAGATGTGAAAAGAGGTAACGACCAGGACCGCGCCCCCGTTGGTTTATCCGGGCTGCTACCCGCAGGAGGGCGAGTTTCGGCCCACCATGGCATTAACCCGCGCACCGACGGGGGTCTGCGCCAACTTAGTTCCGACGGGGGGGGGGGGCGGATAACCGCCCCCCCTGAGATCTCGAGAACGAAGCAAGATAGCGACAAGCGGTAAACGGCATCGGATACGCACGGTCAAGATCTACAATTTTTACTAAGGTCATTTTCAGGTCAGGTCAAAGATGACGTCACAGGGGTCGAAAAATGCAAAATGGCGGCGCTAGATATGGAGAGAGTTTTTCTCGAATAACTTTCGAATTAGTCAAGATAGGAGCAAACTAAGGGCATCATCGTGATCCTCTCGTCAATCCGCATCGAATGATATATATGTTGACCTCGAAAGGTCAAGGTCAAAGGTTGACCTCAGGTCACGTGACCTCGAGGTCATCATGTATATCATTCGATGCGTCTTGACGAGCTGAACACAATGAGACCATCCACGCGGCTGTATCTTGTTCCTGTACGGAGTTATTGGCCAAAAACCTTTCGTGACCTTTGATGACGTCACATGACCTCACAGCTGCTCAACAGCAAAACAGACCTCAAGGTAGTGAAGGTTGATCGTATATGAAGTCATGTATGGTATATGGGGCCATTCCGACCCGTTTTAGTGGTAAAAATAGGGAGTTGATTTTTCCCCCATTGACTTATAATGGGGAGGTCGCGAAATTGACCTGACCTTAGGTCACCGATATCAAAATTCCGAGATATACAAATTGTAGTTACTAATGACCTTATAACATCCTGCGACTTTCAAAGGCCTCCGACATCTACTGTAGCTCTGGCACGGTGACAAAGTTGCAAAAAAGTGACTTGAGGTTGGGTCATTCAAAGTGACCTGGTGACAGGGGCGGCGCCACGGGTTTTCGATAGGGGGGGACGGGGACCGAAAATCGAAAATCCCAAAAGTAGATACTGATCGTGTATGCAAAAAAAAAAAACGAGGCACGTAACGCCGCGAAACTTGGCAAGGCCCAAAACACATCGAATGGTGCATCCCGTTTCCAAACTTATCCTAGGACACCTAAGATCGATCACCTTTTCAAGCATCCTTGCCTCTAAATCAAAATTTGCAGTATTGCCAACTTAAAGCTGGTTTCTTACAAGCTGCGAATTGCTTAGGTATGAGTAGCAGTGCCAGCTATTCTTACGTTTCGTACTTTCAAATTTTCGATCTTACGTCTGGTCAGCTTCAGGGCTTCACCATCATATAGTCATGGAGGAAAAGTGGGAATGTCTTTTGCTCTGATAAGTGCGCCAAAACTGCAATATAATTTCAGAATCATGACATCACCACCTGATCCATATGCAACATTGCAACGGGCAGGGTGCAGCTAATGGCTAGCCGTCAGTGGTCATGTCATCGGTGGTCACTCAAAAGGCCATGCTAGGTCATGGAAGGTCGCCAGCCGTTATTTGATCACACTTTCTGATGGATTTTACTTGCCAAGAGCTTCGCGGGAAAAACGAGCGCATGCACCGTTGAAAAAATTGAGTGAAAGGGTCTCAGGTCCGGCGACCTCTGCAGGTGAAATGCCCCAGGGTAGGATTCCGGTCCTTGTTGATTAACTTCGTCAAAAATGGCAGTAGAGCTGTGATGTCGGCACCATTGTGTTCGTCATGATCGAGCTGGCACGACCTGCATCGTTCTCATATTCACCCTCCAATCGTAACAACTACAGCAGGGATTGGCAAATTGCGGGGCACCCCCTTTGGGAGGTAATGAAGGTCTCTGGAAACCTCATCCCACATCTCTTTAGCATTAGTGGCTCTCCTTATGGAACAGGTTTCTTGACTGGTCTGTTTCACCCCAGAATTCAAAGACTAGTCAAGGTAAAACCGAGCGCACCACAGTGAGCACAATTTGATAAGCTGGTGTATCTCAATTTTCATGTAGAACCTTTCACGTATCACAGACCTAAAACCCTTTCGTGCACTCATGCAAAAGCAACTGCCATGTTTCAACAGCTGGTAATGGCATTTTCACAGCCGCTGACGTAAGAAGGGGAGGGATGGGGGGCTCGATTAGACCCCCAGCCGTTCGGCCGCCGACCAAACTTAGTTTTGCAGAAAAAAAAACGAGTGCTATCGAACCCCTTGACGAGAGGGAGCCGATGCTATATCCAATTATAAGGTCTTGGGCTACTGCGTGCTTTTTTGGTCCTGCCTGTGATCTATCCGAACACTTCTCCCCACAAGTGCTGGGGCTAAATGGCATAGATTTCAAATGTTTCCTGTGGTAGAATAAGAACTGCCATGCTTAAATTTGACTAATTAGGAATGGAAAATTTTCATATAGTAACGGAAATCTATGGAATTTCAGTGAACTTGGTTTTATATGGGGTCTGGCAGTGGGGTGGGGAGGTGATAAGTAATAACCCTGCCTGGCGCCCCAAAAAGGGGGCACGATCCCCGAGGCCCTGCCGATCACCTTATAACTACAGGCATCACAGCTCCACACCTTTTGCAGATGGCCAGGACCCCCTGCGATGCATCCCAACAGCAATCTTTATTCAGAACCTGCCTTGATTAACCAACGATGCATTAAATGCGACGGATAGCTCTATAATGCATTATTATCAACTATTGAACGGGCCTCGCCGATAGGGGGGTACTGTACCCCCCTAACTTTCGATAGCGGGGGACCTGTCCCCCCCGTCCCCCCCGGTGGCGCCGCCCATGCCTGGTGACCTGACCTTAAAAGGTAGGAGGTTCAAACTTGCACACCATGTGTAAAATTGATGAGGGAATAGTCATACCAAATTTCGCGGCGCTACGCGCCGCGGTTTTCCCGCTATCCGCGAAAAACCTCAGGGGGGGGGCGGATATCCGCCCCCCCCCGTCGGTGCGCGGGTTAATCTCCGAAAGTTACCGACTGATTTTCAAAATTTAAAGGGTGTTCGATAGACCCATTGGGAGCTACCATGTGACCGAATTTCATTTACCTAGTTGCGACCGCTGACGTCACAGGTCTGGCTAAAGCCCAAAGGTTGTATTGTTGACCATGCTCACTGCTCAGGCCTTCTAATATAACATCGTTATAACTTATAACATCGAGTCAAAGGCATATTACCAAAAATCTTCGATAGAGCATTGTTTTTCTAATGCAGTGCATGTTTCTAAATAAGCTCTTTTATACCGGTTAGGTCAGAGAAGTCAAATCACTAAGGGTCACAATAGATTAAGGTTGTGTGATACATATTTTATTTTCATTTTCCATTTCAAGTTCAATGATGTGGGTTGGGGGCGACCGCGTTGGGACCAGTTTAGGACACCAGGTTACGTTCTGGTGATGTACAGGTCAAGATCAGGCAGGTAAAAGGTCACTAAGTTCAAAACCTTTGACCTTAAACCGCGCCCCACTGCACTGGGGTCTGTGTATAACGCGCCCTACTGGGGGGGGGGGGGGGCTCTTCATATCCCCCTCCTAACTCCGAAACTACTGGGCCGATCGTCGAAATTCAAACAGCGTCTGATAGCCCCGGAAAAACTGTCGAGCAAAACCTAATTTCATTGACGTCGAGGTCACCGATGACGTCACAGGTTAGGTCAAAGTAAAAATTATTAGCATTCTGGCTTGTTCACATTTTGGGCTCTGGCCGCCGTCTTGCAAGTCAGATCAGGCTCATTTTTGGTTTACACACTCGTGAACAGATGCTTTAGATACCCTGAGGGTACCAAATTTGTACTTTGATTTTCAGGTCAGGGCCAGGTCATCACAGGTCACGGAAATATTATATCATGCGTCGGTCACGTGACACATGTTTTATGGTCCATTTAGGCCATATATTTCAGAATTTGATGTCGTTTGTGTCATTCGAGGTCATTTTGAGTTAAATTTAGCATAGGTCAGGTCACTTTCAAGTAAAAAAGGTCAAATTTTAAAGGTAAAATCATTCAAAACAAAAGGTGTCTATTTGATGCAGTTTGAGCTCAGGAACACAATGGTGCTATTTATATTGGTGTCTACGATGTCAAAAACGTACTGAAAATTGATTTGAAAAAATTATAATTGTGAATTTTTTTGCAATAATGCGTATAGCTTGGCCATTTTTAAAGATATTTAGCTTAGCTTGCTAGAGTAAGTCATAAGCATGTTTTCTATCACATTATCACATGTATTCCGGTTTTGTCGAAAAGTCAAAAAGTTTTTGAAAAAAATATAAAATATTACTTTTGAATTTTATTATACATAATTTTCAAAATTTTCATAATTTTCAAAATCTGAGATAGCAGTTTGATAGCGCAGTTTATTCTGAGTCTCTCATGCAAAGAAATTGGATCTAGCTTGAAAACTTTTTTTTTTGTATATGTTTATTACATATCATATAGCTTACATATAGCTTAAAAACTGAGCTCTTGGGAGTGATTGCCGTGCTTCAATGTTTTGCGTCGAAATCGGCCGAACATGACGTCACTCTGACGTCATTTTCGGCCGACCTATGGTAGCTATGAAGTTTATATTTTGACACAAGGTGTCAAATTGATGCCGCCGAAGGTACTACAAGTTTGGCGTCGATACGTCTAGCGGTTTGGAAGTTAATGCAGAAAACGGGAGGGGTCTATGAATGGCCCCCCACTGGGGCGCGGGTTTACCTTATTTTTTTTTAAATAAAACTGTGATAACGTTTTTGTAGCCCTGATAGTTGTACACCGTTTTTGAGTGAGGGATTTTTCTTTATCTTCAAAACTGTAGGCTTGTCAGCTCTTAGCGCCTAACCCCTTTGGGTCAAAATAGCAGAACATGACGCCTCCTTCTCAAGCCATTTGTGGCCAGCCTTTCAGAGCCTCTGGAAATTTGGTCACGAAGTGTAAATTGATGCCCGGAGGTGCACTGACAGTTTGGTGACGATATCTGCAATACTTTAGGAGATATCGACAAAAAAAGGAGAGGGGAGAGAGAGAGAGAGAGAGAGAGAGAGAGAGAGAGAGAGAGAGAGAGAGAGAGAGAGAGAGAGAGAGAGAGAGAGAGAGAGAGGGAGGGAGGAAGGGGCCGTTTCGCACCCCCCCCCCCCATGTCAACGGAGCGCGAGCTATCTATCAACCTTTTCCAACATTTTTGAGTTATTTAACGACATCAAAATTTGTATAAAAGAGTTGCTACGGTCCTAATCCAAAGTCATTCATCCCAAAGCTGTACCTATAATTTTCTCATGAAAACCGTCAAAGGCTGGCCCATTTGCCACCAAAAGTTAGGACAGGTCTTCAAACGATCATTTCCTAAATTTTGCTTATGAAAATTCGTCCACGCGTTCAAAAAAAAGTCACGAAAAAGCAAGGGGCTCAAGCGGTTTTGCGTCAATTTTTGCGATTTGCGTCTTGCGTCGGTATAACTTAGTGTAAACAAAACGATATGGCGATACCTATATTGTTGATAAAAAGCTATTCGTAGCTGCAGTATAATACCTGCATATTTGCTCTGTGGAAATCTCATAATGCTGTGATTGCAGTGGTGTCGGTTGGGCAGGGAATCTCCGGTCCCGATCACACTGTGATGAAACCCTCTCTGGTCAGGAGCTGCGGGAACTATTCCGATGGCTCAGTGGTAGGTAGATCGATCGGTCTGTCCGGGACATGAGCGACAACATCTCCTTACCAACGAGAGGACCAGCGGTAAGTACCTGGGACCAGGAACAGCGGCACCTGAGCCATAGTGGCACGCGGTGGTAACTACTAACTACATACACTGTTTGGTACTCCCCGAACCACTCGTCTCGGCGCGGCGGTGCGGTGGTTACTCTCACTTCTCAGTATTAATCGGTAATAGCTTGACGCTCACCAGCCGTGGTAGTATGATTTGGCACTCCACGGATGGTGGGGAATACGCACTGCTAACAGACAGTCCGGCGTTTCCAGACTGCTGGTGACTCTCCCCGGACCCGCGTCGTCTTCCCCGGACCGTCCGGTGACTCCCCGGACCGTCCGGTGACCCTCCCCGGACCGTCCGGCGTCTCTTCCCAGACCGTCCAGCGTCTCTCCCGGACCGTGCTCAGGGTGGCTCCACCCACACCTCTAACCGGGCCCGTATGCCGTGCAGCCCCGATGGTAAATCGCCTGCCGCCCGAGCCGGCCCGGTGCTCGGTGGCTCGGACTCGGCACCCTCGTCGCCGGGCTGATAGTCGGCATTTCATTTCCGAGGCGGCGACTGGCCGATGCTCGGGTGACGATTCTGTTTGCACCGTCCCAAGATGGGCGAGCTCGCTGACGGCGCTTAGCGACCGCGGCAGGTCAACCTCACCACGGCCGGGTTAAAGGTAGTGTGCCAGCTTTCTTGGACCGTATGGAGTTAATGGCCCAGATAAGGAGAACCGGATTTTTAGAACTTATCCATACCTTCAAAACTCATGGAAACGTCTTAAATTCTTCAAATTTTGAGTACCCCAGTGCGAAATTCGCCCCGACGGGTTGTCGGTCGTACCCCAACCACATTTCACACCACTATGAACAATAAATGCACACACTGCAATCGCTATTACCGATATGCTCATCCAATCAAGTTTCGATAAACCCGTTCATCATCATCTCCTGCGGTTTCGAACACGCCTGTTAGGTGGCTTATGATGCTCGTCAAGGTCGGAATTTCCAAATACGCGTGGTGCGTCGGGCCGCGCGCTCTGACTTCGGCCAAGAAAAATGCGTCAGCTGATCATTGTCATTTCTGCCACTTGCGTGTGGTGAAATGGGGTCATAACTTATAAGACGGCTTTTTCATATCAATTATTTTACATAAAATCATATTTCAAACCATAAATAATGTTCGACAGCCAAATAAAAGAAACAATACCAATACGGGCTTACAGTTTAAGGCTCGACATTGTGTTGTCTACGATTAGACAGCTGATAACTCATTCCCGTACGTCGTATGGTCGTAACACTATAATGACCTTTGCTTATTGTCACAAGTGCGCCGCATTCGCGATTGTTGCCCGACGCCTGTTTGCAGGTGAGCCCACTACAGTTGTTATACATATCTAAAAACCGAAAAACTTTTAGGCGAAAAAGGCACTATTCCAGGCCCATTTTTGATTTTTTTTTGCGATATTAGGTAAAAACAGAAGCTTCTTATCCTAGGAAAAATAAAATGGGAAATCTTTCAAAGGTGGCACACTACCTTTAAAGGTCAGGTAAAGCTCTGAATCCAAGCGTTAGCCCCTGTTACATGCTAGGCTGTGATCTAGGATGAAGACTTTGGCAAGAAGGCCCGCATAACTACCAATTTAGTGCAGCTATTTTAGTGTCCAGATTATTTAAGTAAATATTTCGTAACTTAAGTTCACGAGTAATACCTACGCCAAAAAAAAACTTCTAAATAACTATGATCAGCCTTCAGCACACCCTTAGCCATCACTTGCACTGATATTCTATTCCAATCGAAAGCAGAACGGTATATCGCCGCTTAACCCTTGGCCCCCCTGTGGTTTTTCCTAAATAGCAAGAAAACGGCGGCGCTGCGCGCCGCCAAATTTTCAGTATCTTATCGGGCATCAATTTGACACCTTCACCAAAATTAAGTCTTAGGTCACCTTAGGTCAGGAGTTATTGAGGTCAAACTGAGGTCATGTTCGGGCAAAAATGAGCAGAAAACATGAAATTTTGAAACGCTCACCAAAGCTACAGTTAGGTACTTAGCAATTTCAAAGTTCTTTATATGGCTATGTAGAGATAAAACGGTTCTACAAAACTGCTATCTCGGATTTTCAAAAATGTTGGATTTTGACCCTCAAAAATTCAAAAAACTGATTTTTTTTAAAAGAAAAACGTGGAAAAAACAATTTTTTTTTTTAATTTCAAAAAACGGAATATATGTGATATTTCCTCCGCTCTTCTATCTACATACCAATTTTTAGACGACACCTCTATTTTTGGCCAAGTTATAGCGAAAAAACCGTTTAAAATTGTTGACGTCAAATTTTTGAACTCAATTTTTGGCAATTCTAGAGCACGTAGCGCAAAACCAAGACCACCATTGAACTCCCCGTGACGAGCTGCATCGAATCGATACCCATTTTATGCAAAAATATCAACTTTGAAATTTGACCTAATTTGACCTGACCTTGACCTGACCTTGACCTGACCTTCACCAAAACATAATCTAAACTGACCCCAAGGGACGCCTATCCCACATAATCGCATTTATCATTTAAAATGGACCATAAAACATGTATCACATGATATTTTCATATTGTGACCCCCAGTGACCTGACATCTGTGACCTGACCTGGTATCAGTGACCTCAAATAGCAAAATATGTGTTTGACGATCAATACCCCATCGATGATTTTTAATGAAATGCATTTTACTCGATTTTACAACGCATTTCTTGAAATGCCTGTAAACGGTGAAAATTCGACCTTTGACCTGACCTGTGACGTCATCGGTTTGACCTAGGTCAATAAAATTTGGTCACAAGGTAGTTCCCAGTTGGGGCTATCCAACGCCGTTTGCCGCTTGTCGCTATGTTGCGTGGTTCTCGAGATCTTAAGGGGGGTCAAATTGCCCCCCCCCCAACCGGGCGCGTTACTCGGCAGACCCCAACGGGGCGCGGGTTAAAACTTCGCTATTACACGGCAGAATGTAGATATTTGGTTTCTTGTGCGAGTACTTACATACCTCTGTGTCTTCTGTGGTTGTTGCTGTATACGTTTGATTTGGTTTTGGTCGAAATTAACTTGCAACTCTCTTGTTTGCAATAAAAAATGACTGCCTAGTTAGACGAGGTAGCAATTGTCTCGTGTCAATTGTTGAAAGTTCCTTGTCAATTTAGCGCGATGGCTATGTGCCTATTTATTGTGTAGCTCATGATCATTATCACGTATCTCTAGCCAGCTTGCAGCAATATATGACAAACATGAAGTGCTGGCTTTCTTATCAGTATTTCCATATAACGATATGGTACCTAAATGTTTTGAAAAACATGCTGAAAATTAAGGGTATAATTATGTAGATCTGCCTGTACGCATACCTAGCCACTTGCTAAAAATACGAGACATTTCCATAAGCGAAAAATGCTCTTCTAGGCTCCCATTACGATGCAATCTAATGTATAAAAGATAGCCTGCCGATCTGTGACCTCGGAGGATAATCGAGCCGCCGGTCACTGAGGTAGCCGACCGGTCATCGAGCCGTCTTGAGCTCACATTGTGGGGCGCAGGATGGCAGTGCACATTACAGAAAATGAGGCAGACCGGGGCCGACATTGATCTTGTGTTGTTCCGGCGGCGATCGGTGGGCATGGAGACGACTCGGCGTGGTACGCCGCCACGGCGACTCGCCGCGGTCTGCGTGGGACGCCCGACCGGCGCGACGGCGGCGTCTGCGTGCGACAGCGGCACGCGTGGGCGGCGTGGGGGGGGGGGGGCACTTAGCAGCCGGCTCCGTCCGCCAATCTCGTGGTTGTTGTGTGCGGATCGGATGAAAGATTTCGACTCTGGCCTTCTTTCTGTCCTCGGCTTTCTTTCCGTGCAACCGTTCAACAGGTGTACTTTCAAGGTTGCTGGTTTTTTTTCTTTTAGATCACCAAACCGTGATCTTCCTGATGGCTCTGAAATGCTACTCGTGACCGTTTTAATCCATTCGTGTTGTACCTCCCTAAACAGCTTTATGAATCAAACATAAGTTTACCTGTAACATAAGCTAAAAGGGCATCCGAGCTTTTCAGAACCTTCGAAACGTTTATGGCTGTTCGTCTGTGCATCAGACTGGAACGTTGAGGCTGGTCTGGTGACTTGCTTTTCGCTTTCCCGGTCACCGAATCTATTCGGCTGGCCCCGCGTCCTCATTGCAAATAGTGCTTTTTTACTTTTTCCTCGGTTTGACAATATGCTAAAACCGACACCGTTCGTAACCTTCACAAGTTCCTGGATAATTTACGTAGATTCCAAGAGAGCTGATTGCTGAAGACGTTGCAACTTCCTACCTTATCTTAATTAAAGTATGGCCCTCGGAGTAAAAGCAGCTAAAATAAACTTCCCGTCTGACCTTGACCTGTCCTCCGTCCTTAGCCTTAACCCGTGCTGTGAGCAGTGGAAGAGAATTCTGGTTACGGAGCGAGCGAAGCGAGCGTAGTCTCCTTAGATTAAAGGTAGTGTGCCAGCTTTCTTGGACCGTATGGAGTTAATGGCCCAGATAAGGAGAACCGGATTTTTAGAACTTATCCATACCTTCAAAACTCATGGAAACGTCTTAAATTCTTCAAATTTTGAGTACCCCAGTGCGAAATTCGCCCCGACGGGTTGTCGGTCGTACCCCAACCACATTTCACACCACTATGAACAATAAATGCACACACTGAAATCGCTATTACCGATATGCTCATCCAATCAAGTTTCGATAAACCCGTTCATCATCATCTCCTGCGGTTTCGAACACGCCTGTTAGGTGGCTTCTGATGCTCGTCGAGGTCGGAATTTCCAAATACGCGTGGTGCGTCGGGCCGCGCGCTCTGACTTCGGCCAAGAAAAATGCGTCAGCTGATCATTGTCATTTCTGCCACTTGCGTGTGGTGAAATGGGGTCATAACTTATAAGACAGCTTTTCAATACCAATTATTTTACATAAAATCATATTTCAAACCATAAATAATGTTCGACAGCCAAATAAAAGAAACAATACCAATACGGGCTTACAGTTTAAGGCTCGACATTGTGTTGTCTACGATTAGACAGCTGATAACTCATTCCCGTACGTCGTATGGTCAAAACACTATAATGACCTTTGCTTATTGTCACAAGTGCGCCGCATTCGCGATTGTTGCCCGACGCCTGTTTGCAGGTGAGCCCACTACAGTTGTTATACATATCTAAAAACCGAAAAACTTTAAGGCGAAAAAGGCACTATTCCAGGCCCATTTTTGATTTTTTTTTGCGATATTAGGTAAAAACAGAAGCTTCTTATCCTAGGAAAAATAAAATGGGAAATCTTTCAAAGGTGGCACACTACCTTTAACGGAAATTTCTGAGTATGAGCGGCCGGCCGGCCGGCCGGCCGTGGTCACGCTTTTGCGAGGCTTATATCTCAGCAACCACTTGACCGATTTACACGCGGTAATTTTTGTAGGGTAGTTTCATTCCTTCTACCAAGTATTGGACTATTCCCGATGCATGTGGGTGACCCCTTATGCACGTGCCACGTGCAAAACGAAGAGGTGTCACTTTTGTAATTGTTGCAATATCTCGGTAACTACTTGGCCGATTGCGCTGAAAGTTGGCATGCAGGTAGGCACCCACTAGGCAAGGCATATCCATGTGCCAGAGTTGGGGTGCTGCTGCACGTGCGCACGTGCAGGGGTCGATTCCAGATCTCGAGAACGGCTGGACCGATGGCGCTCAAATTTGGTACATGGCTAGGGACCGGTTAGTAGGGTGCCGTGCAAAAGTCAGTTGGGACCCATTTTGCACGTGCGCACGTGCAGGGTGCCGCTTCCAGATCTCGAGAACGGCTGGGCCGATTGTGCTCAAATTTGGCACATCGCTAGAGACCGGTTAGTAGGGTGCCGTGCACAAGTCAATTGGAGGTACCCCCTCGCAATTTCGCACGTGCAAGGCTCACCCTCTCGCTCGCTCCGTTAGTCGCCCCAAAAGGCGTTATACTGGTGTTATTATCGCCACCGTTTTGAGTGTTCACATTCAATACGATTGTTACGGAGCGAGCGAAGCGAGCGTAGTCTTTACTTAGATTAACGGAAATTTCTGAGTATGAGCGGCCGGCCGGCCGGCCGGCCGTGGTCACGCTTTTGCGAGGCTTATATCTCAGCAACCACTTGACCGATTTACACGCGGTAATTTTTGTAGGGTAGCTTCATTCCTTCTACCAAGTATTGGACTATTCCTGATGCATGTGGGTGACCCCTTACGCACGTGCCACGTGCAAAACGAAGAGGTGTCCGTTTTGTAATTGTTGCAATATCTCGGTAACTACTTGGCCGATTGCGCTGAAAGTTGGCATGTAGGTAGGCACCCACTAGGCACTGCATATCCATATGCCAGAGTTGGGGCGCTGCTGCACGTGCGCACGTGCAGGCGTCGTTTCCAGATCTCGAGAACGGCTCGACCGATTGCGCTCAAATTTGGTACACAGTTAGGGACCGGTTAGTAGGGTGCGGTGCACAAGTCAGTTGGGACCCATTTTGCACGTGCGCACGTGCAGGGTGCCGCTTCCAAATCTCGAGAACGGCTGGGCCAATTGTGCCCAAATTTGGCACATCGCATAGAGACCGGTTAGTAGGGTGCCGTGCACAAGTCAGTTGGAGGTACCCCCTCGCAATTTCGCACGTGCAAGGCCCACCCTCTCGCTCGCTCCGTTAGTCGCCCCAAAAGGCGTTATACTGGTATATAAAATTGTATTGCATTGTATATTTTATTGTATTGTAGGGGAGAGCGGGGCCAGTTGAAACGCGGGGTCAGATGAAACATGGCTTTATTTTCAACAGTATGCAACATATGGCGTTGCCGACACCACTGCGCATCCGCGCTCGACCACTTCCTTTGTCAACGGCGTTTGGGCGGCAAACGGACGGTAATTTTGACTTGACACTTGTTTTTGTGTTTTTGAGGGGCGTTTGGGAGAAATCGTTTTATGAATATTTTGTGATATCTCATATACCTTTGTTTGCTGAAAGAAGAACTCCTGGCTCCGGAAAAACACCTTATTTGGCCCTTCATTCAGCATGATGCCGTCCCTCCAGCTCGTTTGACATGTGCTTTACGGCGCGTGCAAGATGGCGGGAACGGATGGGGTCAATTGAAACGCTTCTCTGAGGGTCAGTTGAAACAGGGCCACAGGCCGTTTCAATGGACCCCGGTGACCTTTGCAATGGATATTGTTCAGGGGCTGTAAACATTAAAGGAAATAGTCCACCTTTGAAATGAGCTTTTAAACTGAAATAGTAGTTTAATAGAGCTCAATTTTTGACCCCTTTTTCTCCAGCCTTTTGCTTGAAAGCACACTATAGCCTGAGATATTTCTCATTTTCCTCATCCGCCCATTTTACCATAGTCTATGTACTTTATGTCACCTATTATGAGGAACTTTGCACTTTTAGCTTTCCAACGACCTATTGAATGTAGCATTTGGAAAAGTAAACCGGACAACATATCTCCTTAAGAAAGTGGCCTTAAAGAGGAAAACATCCCATTGTTAAGGATAGGTGCAATTGACCCCATGGGCTGGTTCAATTGACCCTCGCATCGGGGTCATTTGAAACGGGCGTAGAGCTGTTTTATAAGCATGCGTTTGGCAGCAAAATATGTTTGAAACATAATTTTACATATCTTAAAATAAAGCCAAAAGAGCATATTTTTTCATGGCATTGTGCATTTTTCGATATGACAACTAGATCTCGCTGTGCATGTCAATATATAAAAAGTGGTTCAACTGGCCCCGCTCTCCCCTATTGTATTGTATAAATTGTATTGTATTGCGTGTATAACAGTTGAATCAACTCCTAGACTGAAACAATTCCTATCATTGCAGAGATAATCTTTCGCATTTAACAGAGATTCTAAAACTCTTCAACTGATTTGTAACATCGCATAGTCCTGCAAATGAGCTCAGGTTGGTGGGGCACAGCGCTTATTGGTGGGGCGAAATATCAAGTTGGTGGGGCGGCCACCCCAATCAACTGTAAAGGAATTGCTCCGCCCCTGAACAAGAAGTCGATTGAAAACTTTTAAGTAAGTAAATCAAGCATGAAAGTCGCATTGCGAACTGATAATACGTCACCTCAGCTCTCCTAGACTCTTTAGGATCATTGTTGGTCAAAACGCCCGTTTGAAACCATATAAGCCGTACTCTACCACTTCTGCTGAAATCGACCTATCCAACCCATCGCTCTCACAAAACCAGAACCAAGTACACAACAGAAATACGTGTATTCGCCTTCCGAGCACTGCTGTGAGCGTGGCAAACTCTGCCACCGCCATGTTAGCCTGCCACATCGAGCGACACATGGCCCGAGGGTATCCATGGAACATGGAGCGGGTTCCGGAGAGGGAACAGCGAGACGGGGATGCCGCACCGGCAGCGGCGCCGACTGACGGCTTGCCTCGGACGCGCCGGCGAGGTGACGGCGACAGGTTCAGCGCCGGCTCGTCACACGCCCGGGCACGTTGCCGACAGCTCGCGGACACAGAACGCAGAGCCAAGCACACATGGGTCACAGAAAAGCGTCGAATGGTCAACGGAGGTGCCGTCGACACAGATGCCGAGACAAGCGTCGAACACTCATCGAACACTCATCGGACATTCATCGAACACGCACCGAGCACGTGGAGCACAGGGAACACAGAGCAGCGCGCATGGAGCGACCGATCGGGACCGGCTGGGGAGGAGAAAGGGTGGGCGGAGGGTGGGGTACACTGCCACATTGTGGCAACACATAGCGCTACATGGAGACACCAACCGCGGCGCGAACAACGCGCAACGAACCGTCTCACGGCGATGGACATTTTGTGACATGGATATACGGGTTCATGACACGGAACCCGGTGTTACATGGGCGCACAGCGGTGGCGGTTACCTGTGTGATAACATGACGATTGAAGGGGGGGGGGGAACAGGATCGGGTATTCGAAATTGCGATGTGACGGAGTGTGAATGCTGGTGAGTGTGTAGATTTTTAATCATTGACTGGTGAAATATCTGTCGCGTAGTACGAACTTCTATTCAGCACATCACGCATCGTAGTCGTTACCGTTCTGGCAAGAACTTTGTAGTTCGAGATGAGTTTTGTAATTTGATTTGATAATGAAATAACTGGTTCGGGCGGAGGGTGAACATCACGGACGGCAATAAGGTAGCCACTAGCCATGGAGTTCGTAGTCGATGAAACATCGACCTCATTGTTCACATATGCAGAACATACCAACATTCCATACGACGGACGTTTAACAATTAACATAACACGTAAAGCAAGACTATTCACAGAAGTCAGTATATCGCAGCGACATTATGATTTCAGCTCGCTCGAGTCCCGTTCTTCCAGCAGTCTCCCCAAGTTGGAGGCCATGCTGCCTCAGCTCAGTTTTAACTACATCTTTCCATCGACATTGAAGACGTGGAGCACGGATCTTTCCACATGTGATATGTGTTTGACACCTACATCGACACCAATAACAAAACAAATTATCTTCTGTAGCCGCCAATGTACGTACGCTGTACAGACGGAATCGCAATAATCTTCCTTGACAGACAGCTTCAAAAGGACTGCGTTGGTTGGTATTTCGTAGGAGGCGAAATAAACTCGCCTCTTTGTCTCGCAACAAGGTTCTCCCCTGACCTAGCGAGCAAATCTGATTTATGACATTCACCAATCTTGTTGAGGCAAATGCGTTGAAGCTGTCTACGGGGAAGAATATTGCAATCGTGGCAACTGTACATCACACCTAATTATTACACCGATTAACATATTTCAGACACATAAAAGCTGAATCAGTTGTGTGCCATATTCACGGGATTCGAACTGAGCCTGAGACCAGCCATGGGATTCGATGCGCAAGGGCCATAGTTGGTCTCAGTAGTTCTCACGGGGCTCGGAATGTCGACACTGGGATGGATGCTACGACACACACACATACGCGCGCACGGGAGAGAGTGAGAAAGAGAGGGGGTGAGAGCGGGAGAGAGGGAGAGAGAGGGAGAGAGAGGGGGAGAGAGTGTGAGGGAGGGAGAGGGAGAGAGAGAGAGAGAGAGAGAGAGAGAGAGAGAGAGAGAGAGAGAGAGAGAGAGAGAGAGAGAGAGAGAGAGAGAGAGAGAGAGAGAGAGAGAGAGAGAGAGAGAGAGAGAGAGAGAGAGAGAGAGAGAGATGAAAGGGAAGAATAAGAGGGAGAGAGAGACAGTGTGTTTGATCGATATTCGATCACCGACCCACCCGATGTCACCCGTGAACAGTGCATTGTACCAGCGACAAGTAAACACAGATGTATGTGCACCACGAAAATATCTACCTCATGACATTTTTGAAATGTTTCATAGTAGAGCGACATAGCCGCTAAGTATTAGATACAATACATGCATACACGTTTGCTGCTTGGCAACATGAGCACGCACACATCCTTCGGTGCGTGTAAAATAATTCGGTATGACTCTTATTACATTTCAGGCACTCACATAACGACTACACGCTCTGTGACACTGTATACAAGACGGACTTTCACACCATAAAGAGACAGAAGATCATGAGCTTCCCTTTCGGACAGATCCCACATCAGCGCGGCATATACAACGAACAAAAGTACTACGCTCTCATCTATACATAGGCCAGGTGATTAATCGGCTATGCCCTGTTGTCTGGGAAGGCTCCCATCGATCGAGACGGCGGTCGGCGGTGGCCACATTTCCCCACATCTGTACAGCCGTGCCTGCTGCAGGGCACTGAGGTGGCCGCCCCGGGGAGCGCCGGTGGATTCCCGTCAGAGCCCACCGTGCGGCGTCATCGACACGGAGAAAACGTGCCTCGGCTACACGGAGAAAACTTACCAGCCATGCGGACATGGATGACACGTGCACCTGGCCTGCTCTGTTTGAGCCATGAGTGACCATAATTACTTACGACTACACAGAAAGGAACATGTTTGCAAGCTTCAAGCGCACATTGGCTGCCCATTTACTTTTATCCGACTCTCACTCAAGCGATTTTACTTCATTGAAGTGATTTCACTCCATTAAACATCTGTAATCTCGCTGAGCAGACTCGCTCACAGCCCCAAAACACCTGTTTGTCTCGCGCCGTCCACATACACAGCAGTAAAAGCAGCAGCAGCAGCAGCCATAGCAGAACATAAACCTCGACAACAGCAGCCACCGACAGCAGCAGCAGCAACAGCAGCTGTAGCATCCACTTCCACAGCAGCCAAGTAGCAGGAGCAGCAGCGTGAGGTAGCCATGTCCATTGTCCATCATCTGCCGTCACATCATCACACTAAACAATAATACTCTGCTTGTCTGTTTATACCTAACCTAACACATAACTATACAGCCAGTCGAGGGATTCAGTCACCCGATGCAGCCTCAGGCGACCTCCGTCGTCCTGAATCCGGCACGAGCGATGGGGTTGGAGGGGGGGGGGGGGGCTCGATACACCACAGCCAGTTCATAACCATGCAACATATCACAAGGTCATCAAACCTCAAAGTGGTCACGCCCTGTGACCCCGTGACCGCCGGGTCACGCTAAAAAGGTGCCAGTCACTGAGCATAGCTCTCGGGTCTGCACGTGGTGCACAGGTCCCGTTTAGCGCGTGAGCTGCGACTGATAGTTGATGGAGAACGAGACTGCTCCTGGCGAACTGCTCCTGCTCCTGTGCCGGCCGTCTCTTCCGAGTCTCTCTGATGATGTTCGCAGAGAATTTCAGCCCAGCAGCTGCAGTTTCATCGGTGACTTCTCGGCCAGAGAGTCTCATTTCGTTTCGCCTCAGGCCATTGCTCCAGCACTGCAGGAAGAATAAACAGCGTCAGTCTGATAGCAGTTAATCGTGGCCCGGCGACGACGACAGAACGGGCCTGTCTTCAGCAGTTGTCGGCCAGAGCCTCACTATCGTCCTATCCGAACAGCGCTGGGACAGATGTGACAGCGACAAACTGGTGATACGGCTCTCATCTCAGTCCTTAATTAAAATTATCAGCACGCTCCTTTTGTAATGAACTGAAATGAATGATTGTGCTTATAACGCATGATAATGTTTTTTTTCGTTTCTTAGTTAATTGAAGGAGTACCTAAAAGAGCTGTCAAAAATAACTAAAAGCCTTGCTTTTATCGGACGTTTCGTTACGCATTTGATTAAATCACCTATCATGTATGCGTATGCCGTCTTTACGATACTGTTAGCGACCCTCGCCGACTGAGGGAAGATTGGCGAATGCCATCCCTCTGGCGGTTTTGTCGCGATTGCTCGGAATGCGTTAGCGATTGAGCTGAAAGCTCAAAGCTGGTATACCTGACCTTTGACAGTACACAGAACGGATCTTGTGACGCCAACCGCATTTTCTGTTCAGATCTGATCATTGACCCATGCCGTCATACCTCTGCGCGGTCCTAAACTGTCGGAAACTCGCAACGCCCTCAGTAACTACCAGGTAATCTTTTGCAGATAAATGAAACGTACGCAGGATATGGTAAGCTCTCGAGTATTCACAACGTAAAAATCTCAGTGCTTTCAGTTCAGGTCGGTTACGTGACCTCATGTTACAAGTCCATGATGGAAATATGGAAGCTGCTAGTTTCGCGCCAAAAAATTATGCAAGGCTATTCTAAGCAAAAGAAATCGTGATTTCATAACCACCATGAAAGGTCCGATGCCTAAATTGTGGCGAAACAAAAAGTATAAGATTCAACGTGCCCGCGCATGCCGAACACGATGATAGTTACCAAAATCTTGGCGCTGGGATCCGAAGCTGTTTACCGAAAAGCGGACCCTTACCTTGAGACCTTTAACCTGACCACAATAGTCACTGGTCGATATAATGCCTTCAAATTGCGTACGTAACGGGCGCTGTCTCGTAATGGCGCACACGCTCATTTTTTTCCGCAAAGGATGGCTCAATCAGGGGCAAAACGGCGAGGAGGTCCACCAGCTTCCGTGGGGCCTATGTAGAGAGCCGATAGGTAATGAGATTTAAAGCGAACATTTAGGTACATAAGGTACCGTAAACCGGGGTGAGTTGATATGGGGTGGTGAGTTGATATAAATTGCTCGAAAAATGTTAAAATGTGTGCTGCTCATTCATTTGTAAACCAATTTTCAGTTTTATTTTTCTGTGAAGTGAAGCAACCAATGAGTGATGCATATAGCTGAGAAAGGCATGCATGTGGTGCAGTGCCTTCTTAACACATTACTTTTTTTAAAGTCCTTTTTTTCTTCTGATTTTGAAACTAAGGAAAAGTCCCCACCCTACAGCAAAGACGGTGGATATTCATGGAACAACATGCACTGGGAAAGAAACTTCCATCAATTTACTGTTGATCCCAGGTAGTTTTGGGTTTCACCTATAACAACGCTTTTTTATAATTTTAAGAAAAGTGGCAGGTGGTGAGTTGATATGCCATCAAGTGGTGAGTTGATATGCATGATAAAAGCTGATACCAGGCTGGTATGCATGCAAATTAGCATGAAATATGGGTCTGCAGGTAAGACAAAGTCAATTAGACCAACTCTTCTCCTTTTCTTTCCCCACATTATTACATCAACCCCCAAAAGCTTTAGTTTTTTTTTTCTGAATGCTTGAGACGAGGCCTGTTAGTAGGTATCACTGATGTTAGTTGTCGGACTTTCGTCCCCGTCTTGAGTTGAGATGTTAGTTTCACAACGTTTCAGCCAGTAACTTCTCCGGCCATAGTCCAATCTGCCCCGATAGTGGGGTGGTTAGAACCGTGGACCATCACGGGGGGAAACCGGAGCTCGATTCCCGCTGACTACAGGAGCTTTCGAACTGTTTGACGCGTACGGCGCAACGCCACCAACATCCAGGTCCTTCTGAGGGTCAAAGAACACCTGACGAGTGACGACGGCCGGAGAGTAACTGGCCGAAACGTTGTGAAACTAACATCTCAACTCAAGACGGGGACGAAGGTCCGACAACTAACATCAGTGACCCCAATTTTTTTTCTGTGGACATACCTAACATGCAAAAGGCACAGTACAACTCCCTGTGAAGTCTCAAGGTGGCTCCCTATGTACAAGCTACAAAGGAATACTATAGAACACCTATATTCATACAGATCTAAAAAATTGTTATATTTATTCGTAGTTTCCAAAATGACAGAACTGTCGTTTCTGTATGGCTAACAGCGCGGGAATTCTGATCTCGTGAAACTGATTAGTTTTCCTACTTGGCAGTTGCCAACCGAGAATGAGTGACAAAATGAAATGGAACAAACAATATAAAGAAATTGACTGGTGTTTTAGCCCTCGCCGCCCTCGCCTGTATTCGTGTTTTGCCAGCGTTTAACGTATAAAGGGGGGGGGGGGGTCCGTTGCAATCCCATCGTCGTTTGGCCCCTGGTGGAGCTAGAGCTTCGCGGAAAAAAATGAGCGTGTTGCCCAAGACGCGAGGAAGCCGATGATAGCCAACTTTAAGGTCCTAGGTCATTGGTTAACCTTCCAGGCCAGGTCAATTACCCAGAAGTCGGGAAAATAGGAGGTTATTTGAAGTTCGTAAAGCGAGTTTATTATTTTTTAGCTGTTGCTGATCACGAATGTCATGTTAGTTTTGATCACAGATGTCTTCGTACATTTAGGCCAGGTCAGGTCAGGTCAACCAGTAGGTGTCCTGCCGGCTATCCATAGGGAGTGTCAAGTGTCAACTACCACTGACGGTGTCGTAACATGTTACGAAGGCACTAAAACTACTTCGTAAATGATCAAATGCATGTTAAATTCGAAATCGGCCCGAAAAAAACTACCCTAGAAACATGTAAACCTCCAAAAAGTGAACCGAGTTCACCAAAGGTCAATGACCTGACCTGACCTTCAGGTGACCTTGACAGTTGACACCCACAATACTGCGTGGGACCAACATCATTTACATGTTTGGACGTTACAATCACAAAAAGACTGGAAATGCGCGGATAATGTGAGCCGACTACGCCAAATCGCGATTCCGGCCAAGCATGGTCTCGAGAATCAGGTCACAAGTCAACAACCATTTGAGTCAGGGTCATGAAATCTTTAGAACATGTGTAAAATTGATAAACTCGAGAGGTACTGAAAGTTTCGTCGCGATCGGCCGCTTTTTGCGCGAGTTATGTGCGAAAAGCCGAGGTGGTCCGTTCGACCGCCTATAATTGCGAGGGTTAATTTTGGCTTTTGATGCCGAATTCTGTCTTATGTCGCTTATTTCACCTTATAGAATACAGTCCGAATTAGATTCGCTTCACTTCACTTCATTAATGTTTTGTTGACTACCAGTCAACAAAAGCTCAGAAGTATATGTCTTCTTTCATTTCAATCCATTATCTCTGTCAGAGGCATATCAACCTTGACCCGCAACTGACAATGTGTTTTTACTACAAGAAAATACACTTGTAATTCCAAAATAAATTGTCAGTTTTGATACCGTTGGTTTGAGGACACGTGACTAGCCAAGTTCAGAATGTTCTAAATAAAACTAAGTATCATAAAGCGAAAAAATGATGCTGCTAAAATCAAGCCATTTTGATAGCGCTGTGTTGGACATGATTGCGTTTTCATGAATGTGAGGTCTGCTGCCAAACTACTACCATTTTTCTGATGGTTTCTTTCAGGATATGTTCTCTCATCCTTTTTAAAACACTGGCATTTTATCAATTCACCTCTGAGCTTCTTTAGCCGAGAAATTTTGAAAAATCCAAAACCATATCAACTCACCACCCCCCAGGGGGTGAGTTGATATGAACTTTGGCGTTTTAAAAAAGGGGCTTAATATATACATTTTCTATTCATTTTTGCTGATTGCCTCCCCAAGGCATGTGCCATGAAACTGGCGCAGAAAGAATTCCGTAAATGAATGTGGCTTTTAATGAAATCTAGAAAAACCTCAAAATCCATATCAACTCACCCCGGTTTACGGTATTATATATCATACAAATCATATTGCAAGCAAAATACGCATATAACTATACCACAGTTTTTTTTTCTAAGAGGCAGAAAACATTGTTATCAATTGTCTTCAGTTTTCTGACACCATAATGATCTATTAAGGTACTGAGCTGATCGGTATAAATAGCCGTTGAGCTGGTCGTTAGCGTGTATAACAGGGGCCGAGGGGCAGGGGAGGAGTCTTCATACGCGGGATTTCGCGGCGAGGGGGCGTTAGACCGAGACCTTTGGCAGGCACAGGGCGAGCCTAATTCGGGCTGTGGCCATCGGAAGGTTCTTGGAAGGCAGATTCTCTGCAAGCCCAGGAAGCTCGGAAGCCTTACGCAGGCTAGTGCATTGAGGCGAGGGATGCTATATTGAGGTTCTTCGCAGGCACGGGCGGGGGGGGGGGGGGGAGGGGGATTCAGCGGGCTGTCGCAATGAGGAGAGTTCTCTGCATGCGCAGGGAGTGCGCGGGTGGGCAGGCCTCACGCGGGCTGACTCAGGCAAGCGAAGGGATGCTTTATGGACGGTCCTAGCAAGCACAATGGGGTGGGGATGAGCGAGCCTTACACCGGCTGTTTCTATGAAGGAATAGGGAAGAAGGAAGATATTAGGTTCTCTGCAGACACGAGGGCGGAGTGTATGTGTGTGTGTGTGTGGGGGGGGGGGGGGAGCCTTACGCCGGCTGTCGCAGTGATGTGAGGTGCGTCAAGTTGGAGCTCTTGGACGCATCCCGTCTCATGCCGTGCGGCTGTCTCTGGCCGCACAGTGATCTCTGGAAACTCTCCCGGAAACTGCGAGACATGAAGCCGTAGACCACCGGGTTCACCGAGCTGAAAACAAACAAAGAAAGTGTTAGGAATCTTCATGCAATGCCTTGGGAGTGGAGAGATGTGTGATGGTCTTTTGAAGGACAGAGAGAAATCATTTGACGTGCAAATAGTAGCACTTTGATATGAAAGCGAGTCGAGCAAAGAATACAGTGCAGAGCTCTTTTTTAAATTAATTATCAAATATAGCTTGAACGTTCAAAGCGTTTTTTTTTTTAAGTACATCCGCTGGCAACCTTTGTCAACCCTGGCCGCCCTGACCAGGTTCACTGACCTGTTAGCGTAGGCCATCAGTTCAAAGGCGGTCTTCAGGTGTTTGACGGGGCCCGGCACGTGCACGGGAAACACGTCCAGCGACTGGAGGGCGTTGAAAATGAGCAGCGGCGCCCAGCAGAGCAGGAAGAACACCACCACGGCCACCATCATCCGCGTGAGCTGCCGAGGAACGGCGTCAGAGGGTAAGAGGGGTCAGCTGCGAGGTCAGGGCCAACTCTCAGACCATAGCGCCGTTCGCTTTTGCGTCATGCTACGCTGCACACATCCAGGCAATCTCGAGATGGATTAACAGCTTATTTTGTCATGTCATGGAGTCTCGCAAGTCTAAAACAATTTTTAGCCCTGAAACGGTATCGAATTTATCAATGCTAAGGTCCCTCCGACCGAATGTGTAAGACGGAGGACTGTCCTCTGCCTCGTTTGTTTTCCACTGTGGGCTCTCCGGTACTGTTTCTTGGTCACGGCTGACAGTCCTTAGAACAGGCTGTATTGCCCACCAGTGTTCTGCTCGATGCATCAATATTGTTGGTTTCCATGGCAACCGGGCTTGTGTGCGCAGATGGAACAAAGCTCTGTAATCAGTATACCGTCAACCGCAATGTAATATATCTGCGGTTCAGTAGGCGGACAAAAAGCATCGATGGGATTTTTTCGAACAATGAGGGACAACTTCGGAGTACCTACCTAAACAAAATGCATATCACCGTGTCAAACCAATTACAAGACCTAAAAATGGACAAACGTGGGAGGTCGCAGTGGGGCAGTGAGCACGTTAATATCTCCCATTTGAGGATAGGTAGAATCTCGTGCAGTTGACACCGCCAGTCCAATGTTCGCTGATCGCTCTGACGTCTTCAGCTGCAGTGAGCGGCGAGGGGGCCGATTCAGCACCGAATAGGCACCCCGCGGCCAGAGGTCAGCACAGAGCCACGGCTCGCCTACGCGGTACGTCCTCAATGGTCAATCAGTCCGGCCGAGCCACCCGCCAGAGCGGCCGGGGTAAGCAAAAAACGGCCGCAAAGGTCCTCTGTTGGGGTGCGGACGAAACCGACGTGGTTTTGTATGTAAGGGCGGCATCGGTCCAACGCTTGTCGGGTGGTTGTCACTCCAAGATGAATGAAGAATGTCAAATAATTAGAAAGACATAAATCTTTTAGCCAGAGGCGGCGAAAGTTAATTTGGGATGGGGGAGGGGGGGGGGGGGCACGGTGCCTCGGTCAGCGGTCCACTCCAACCCACTAGGCATATACCTACAGCGAGGGCGCTGTATTCCCTGTATTCCCGCGGTTTTCTGACTGCCACAACTGCCACATCCACATTCGAAGGCAGAACAACTTGTTTCCTTTGAAGTTTGAACCAATGGCGTCATTAAAATTAGCCAATTATTGCAAACTTTTTTGGTTGGTAACATTGCACTGCAAAATGCTAGCCAATAAGTGTTCAAAATACAGGGTGATTTATAGGTGATAGGCTAAAGCCTATGCACCTTGACCTTGATATTGGCACTATATCGCTATATTGATAAAGGAGCATCACTGTTTGACCTTGCCATCGGTCACTGAATGCTGTTGTACCTACAGAAGTTTTACGCAAAGTCGCACGCCACTGCGCTAATTTCATTTTGTGGGCGGGACGAACCTTGGAGTTAAGCTTTAACCCGCGCACCGACGGGGGGGCGGATATCCGCCCCCCCCTGAGGTTTTTCGCGAATAGCGGGAAAACCGCGGCGCGTAGCGCCGCGAAATTTGGTATGACTATAACCTAATCAATTTTACACATGGTGTGCAAGTTTGAACCTCCTACCTTTTAAGGTCAAGTCACCAGGTCACTTTGAATGACCCAACCTCAAGTCACTTTTTTGCAACTTTGTCACCGTGCCAGAGCTACAGTAGATGTCGGAGGCCCTTGAAAGTCGCAGGATGTTATGAGGTCATTAGTAGCTACAATTTGTATATCTCGGAATTTTGATATCGGTGACCTAAGGTCAGGTCAATTTCGCGACCTCCCCATTATAAGTCAATGGGGGAAAAATCAACTCCCTGTTTTTACCACTAAAACGGGTCGGAATGGCCCCATATACCATACATGACTTCATATACGATCAACCTTCACTACCTTGAGGTCTGTTTTGCTGTTGGGCAGCTGTGAGGTCATGTGACGTCATCAAAGGTCACCAAAGGTTTTTGGCCAATAACTCCGTACAGGAACAAGATACAGACGCGTGGATGGTCTCATTGTGTTCAGCTCGTCAAGACGCATCGAATGATATACATGATGACCTCGAGGTCACGTGACCTGAGGTCAACCTTTGACCTTGACCTTTCGAGGTCAACATATATATCATTCGATGCGGATTGACGAGAGGATCACGATGATGCCCTTAGTTTGTTCCTATCTTGACTAATTCGAAAGTTATTCGAGAACAACTCTCTCCATATCTAGCGCCGCCATTTTGACTTTTTCGACCCCTGTGACGTCATCTTTGACCTGACCTGAAAATGACCTTAGTAAAAATTGTAGACCTTGGCCGTGCGTATCCGATGCCGTTTACCGCTTGTCGCTATCTCGCTTCGTTTTCGAGATCTCAGGGGGGGGCGGTCATCCGCCCCCCCCGTCGGTGCGAAGTTGGCGCAGACCCCCGTCGGTGCGCGGGTTAACTTTTATGCAATAGGGTTGGGACCTATCTGCATGCTCTGTATGTTTTGGTAAAATAAAAAAGTTCAGAATTTTTAATGATTTAATTTAAAATCACTTTGTTAAAAAAATGCCTAGTTAGTTCAGAAACTAATTATTTGTGGCTGAAAACAACTTGCTTCTGATTGGTCGGGCTAATCATGACGTCACATGTAGGTATATAACTGTCTGTATATTTGGCGCAGTTGAGACATACATTTTCTATGTATTTTCCTATGGTAAATCGGAGTGATTGGTCGTGTTTTCAGTGTCTCTTTATTTTGCGCTGGTATTGCGTGGCTAAGAAGTTTTATCAAGAATGGCATATACTAAAATGTTCCTTTAATAATGGAGCTTTAATATCTGTGAGTTTTATTGGCAAGCGAAAACTGATTTCGCTGTTATTTTATCTGGAAATTACTCATTTTTTTAGGTCAATATTCAAAATATTTTACGGGAACAAGTTGGCACTTTTCTTGATTTTTGCACTCAAATCGCGCGCGATTCAACTGTATTGGAACTTGCAAAGAAGCTTGGTGATTAATTAACTGTGTTGTTATGGCACTGTTTGCAAAGCATGGATAATGAAAACTCTGCCAAAGACTTAGCTACATAGCAATGCCTCAAGTAATACGCGGGAGGAACAGAATTCAGAGTCCGATCGAGAAGAATCGGTGCAAATGCTACGAAGACCAGGCAGCTCTGATACAATAGCTAGTCGTCTCACTACTCTCACTCCATTAGACCAGCTGATTCCTGACAGCACCGACTCGGATGCAAAGATGGAGCTCATCTTCCAAGCCAGAAACCAGTTCTTTGATGGAAGATGTGATGCTGCCTCTGTCTCTGCTTTGTTGGCCATTTTGGACGGGGCGGAGCTCCGCTCCTTGCGTGAGCGGTTATTCGCCTGTCATCCTATGTATACTATGTATCCTATGTACATGTTTGTATGTCCTATGTATGTTTGTTTTAAAAACGTTGCAGCGGCGCTGGGAACTGCAGTCTTAGATCTGGGTATGTTTGGCATCTGCAACTCTTCATATACACATTAACCCTATTTCGGACGGGGAGACCTTTCAGGATTTTCTTGTACAATTGCCAAACGCCGCGAGACATTCAGCTCATATTTGGTGACTTTTCCTAAATGCTCATTGCGCACATCTCAGCAAAAAAAAAAAAAAAATGCCGGGTCAGGTCAGGTCAGGTAACCAGAGCGGGTTTGTTGACCCCACCTCAGAAAAGTTTGCAAACACGTCAGAGCTTGAGTTTTTCACGAAGTTATTTCCTCTCATCAAGTCTTCAAAACAGTACCTGCAATATGTGTCGTTTGTATATCTCAGAATTTTTGATCTGTGACCTGAGGTTAGGTCAGAGTCGTGACCTTTACATTGCAAGCCTATGGAAAAGTATTGAAATGCGACCTGCACCTCGAGTAAACGAGTCAAAACCACCCAATTCTTTAAGAATTATGACAAATTATCTTATCTGTAATGATCCAGGTGCCATTTACTGACAGGGACACCGGAGAGGGTTATCTGAGCCGAGATCATGTGAGGTGATATCTACCATACATCAATGCTCACAATACTTACAATATTGACAATGCTTTTGCTTACAACACTTACAATACTTACGATGAGACCCGCAAGCACTCTGCCGTTACAGTTCTAACTTCTGCTTCGAAAACCGACGTTACACACATTCGCTGCCAGCATAACATGTATTGTTTGACAGTAACAAAATACAATTGACATCTGAACCCCAAACGGACCGCCATCCACTCAAATTTTATAACCCTGACCGGTCAGGGGGCGAATGGAGGTCATTTCCTGGGCATTACACTCAGCCCTTGCACAAAACATCTCACCTCACAGTGATCATTACAACAATAGCACCGACTTGATAGTGGATTTCAAAGTAGGTAGGTACTTGCATCAGCTCTTCCTGCTATTGCAGACGATCAACTCCTCAGGGTAATGTTGTTCGGGACATGAATGAAGATCGTTTTCGGAGTTTCATAAGTGCTACTGCAACAGCCTGGCACAAAACAGGACTTGTACGCTCTTCTCTGCACTTTGCCCTTCAGTATATCACAAAAGAATTGTTTAGAATCCATCTTACGCTTCTTTCACAGTCTCCCTTGCCACCGTAGGGCGTAGATAGATTGCTGTTGCTGGTAAGTTAAGGCACGGTAGATAGAAATTACCTCGGTTCTCAACGCCTTAAGTTATTTTCATAAAAAGAACAAATAAATGATCAATAAGATGATTATGAGCATATTTTTAATTGACCGAATCCTCAATGTAATCTGAATAAAATGACAAATAGCAAAAATTCGGGTATATTCGATCACAGATCTTTGTCAACCGATACCAGCAGGCGCCACAATTGTAGATGTCAAAATACTTTTTGTTCAGTACACATGCACAACAGTAGATATGTCCTCAGGGAAAAGATTTATGGTTGGTACTTCTAAAAGTCGCAGCAGTCAAACATAATATGTACAGGGAAAGCAGTCAAACATAATATGTACAGGGAAAAACCTATACACAAGATTAAAGTGCGTTTGTGCCTAAGCATATACGAATTTAAGATGAAACAATACTTGCGGATCAATTAAATGGGCAGCAAGTTACACTCTTACCCTGGACAAAGTTAGGGCACATATAACATTTACACTGTGCGAAACAATTAAATGAGCATATTATACATAAATGAACATTATATACGTAAATGAGCATACATGAGCGTATTATCATACTATGACTACTCATACCCTGGACAAAGTTAGGGCGCATACAGCATCTATGAAAACGATCTACACAATCACTTTTTAACGTGGTGAGCTCTTGAAAATGCTACCCTACTTTGGAAGTAGCTGCCAGGAGGTGCTGTTATCGTTAAGAGCTGGCATCCTATCGCGGATGGTGATGGATTCAGCAATCCTCCTGTCAGCTTCATCCTTACATTTGCGTACGATGCGTGCTATCAGAGTCGTGTCCGTTGGGGTCAGGTCTGGGTGCTCGTGCGCGAAATGTTCACCCATTGGTGTGCCTAGTTTCTTGTTGGTGCCATCTCGTAAGTGTTCGTTATATCGCAGTCGTATTGGCCTACCGCTTTCTCCTACGTAAGTTTTGTTGCACAGACTACATTTCAATTCGTACACTACGTTTTTCGTGTGACACTTTCCCC
This sequence comes from Amphibalanus amphitrite, assembly GCF_019059575.1. Classification (NCBI taxonomy): domain Eukaryota; kingdom Metazoa; phylum Arthropoda; class Thecostraca; order Balanomorpha; family Balanidae; genus Amphibalanus; species Amphibalanus amphitrite. Next base: position 416,227 of record NW_024881529.1, on the reverse strand, counting down.
GCAGCCCAGCTTGACATGCGTGGCAGTGCTGTCTGCCTGAAGGACACGGTGGGTCTTTGAGAGCTGACCGCACTAGCTGTCGTGTGCGGTCAGCTAGTGCGGTCAGAAAGACCCACCGTGTCCTTCAGGCAGACAGCACTGCCACGCATGTCAAGCTGGGCTGCGGGGAAAGTGTCACACGAAAAACGTAGTGTACGAATTGAAATGTAGTCTGTGCAACAAAACTTACGTAGGAGAAAGCGGTAGGCCAATACGACTGCGATATAACGAACACTTACGAGATGGCACCAACAAGAAACTAGGCACACCAATGGGTGAACATTTCGCGCACGAGCACCCAGACCTGACCCCAACGGACACGACTCTGATAGCACGCATCGTACGCAAATGTAAGGATGAAGCTGACAGGAGGATTGCTGAATCCATCACCATCCGCGATAGGATGCCAGCTCTTAACGATAACAGCACCTCCTGGCAGCTACTTCCAAAGTAGGGTAGCATTTTCAAGAGCTCACCACGTTAAAAAGTGATTGTGTAGATCGTTTTCATAGATGCTGTATGCGCCCTAACTTTGTCCAGGGTATGAGTAGTCATAGTATGATAATACGCTCATGTATGCTCATTTACGTATATAATGTTCATTTATGTATAATATGCTCATTTAATTGTTTCGCACAGTGTAAATGTTATATGTGCCCTAACTTTGTCCAGGGTAAGAGTGTAACTTGCTGCCCATTTAATTGATCCGCAAGTATTGTTTCATCTTAAATTCGTATATGCTTAGGCACAAACGCACTTTAATCTTGTGTATAGGTTTTTCCCTGTACATATTATGTTTGACTGCTTTCCCTGTACATATTATGTTTGACTGCTGCGACTTTTAGAAGTACCAACCATAAATCTTTTCCCTGAGGACCAGGGGCGGCGCCACGGGTTTTCGATAGGGGGGGACGGGGACGGGGGCTTGCCTGACCGAAAATCCCATAAGTAGATACTGATCGTGTATGCAAAAAAAAAAAACGAGGCACGTAACGCCGCGAAACTTGGCAAAACCCAAAACACATCGAATGGTGCATCCCGTTTCCAAACTTATCCTTAGGACACCTAAGATCGATCACTTTTTCAAGCATCCTTGCCTATAAATCAAAATTTGCAGTCTTGCCAACTCAAAGCTGGTTTCCTACAAGCTGCGAACTGCTTAGGTATGAGTAGCAGTGCCAACTATTCTTACGTTTCGTACTTTCTAATTTTCGATCTTACGTCTGGTCAGCTTCATGGCTTCACCATCATATAGTCATGGAGGAAAAGTGGGAATGTCTTCTGCTCTGACAAGTGCGCCAAAACTGCAATATAATTTCAGAATCATGACATCACCACCTGATCGCAACGGGCAGAGTGCAGCTAATGGCTAGCCGTCAGTGGTCATGTCATCGGTGGTCAGTGGTCACTCAAAAGGTCATGCTAGGTCATGGAAGGTCACCAGCCGTTATTTGATCACACTTTCTGATGGATTTTACTTACCAAGAGCTTCGCGGGAAAAACGAGCGCATGCACCGTTGAAAATATGAGTGAAAGGGTCTCAGGTCCGGCGACCTCTGCAGGTGAAATGCCCCAGGGTAGGATTCCGGTCCTTGTTGATTAACTTCGTCAAAAATGGCAGTAGAGCTGTGATGTCGGCACCATTGTGTTCATCAATCATCATGATCGAGCTGGCACGACCTGCAGTCGTTCTCATATTCACCCTCCAATCGTAACAACTTACAGCAGGGATTGGCAAATGGCGGGGCACCCCTTTGGGAGGTAATGAAGGTATCTGGAAACCTCATCCCTCATCTCTTTAGCATTAGTGGCTCTCCTTATGGAACAGGCTTCCTGACTGGTCTGTTTCACCCCAGAATTCAAAGACTAGTCAAGGTAAAACGGAGCGCACCACAGTGAGCACAATTTGATAAGCTGGTGTATCTCAATTTTCATGTAGAACCTTTCACGTATCACGTACCTAAAACCCTTTCGTGCACTCATGCAAAAGCAACTGGCATGTTTCAACAGCTGGTAATGGCATTTTCACAGCCGCTGACGTAAGAAGGGGAGGGGGGGCGGTACACATGGAGGTCCCCGCTTCAAAAATTAGTTAATCCCTATAATATAGACATCATTCTATAGAGAAACTCATGTTTAGTAAGAATAATGTGGTTTCCAGTTATCTGATCGATAATTTTAAGACCAAAAGCTAACTAATCGTATTCTTACCACGATCTCGGTGGAGCCGCACGACGGTCTGTTGTCAACATGTCAATTGTCGTTAACCCGCGCCCCGTAGGGGGGGGGGGGCCGAAACGGCCCCTCCCTGTCCTTTTCGGTCAATATCTCCTAAACGGCTGGAGATATCGCCACCAAACTTTCAGGACCCCTCCGGGCATCAATTTTACACATTGTGACCAAAAATTGTTCCAGAGGCTATGATAGGTTGGCCACAAATGACGTCAGAATGACGTCATGTTCTGTCATTTTCGACCGAAAAAAGACCTTCGCGAGAAGACCTGTCAGGACTACAGCTTTGAAGATACAGAAAAATGATCAAGACATAAAAGGTGTAGAATTGACAGGGCTACAAAACTGCTATCTCGAATTTTTGAAATTTTTGAGTTTTGACCCCCAAAAATCAAAAAAGCATTTTTTTGGATATATTCGCCAAAAAATCCAAAAAGTTTTTTGAGTTTCGAAAAAACCGGAATATATGTGATAGTGCCTACCGTCTTCTATCTACATACCAAATTTCAGATCGATACCTCGTTTTTTGGCCAAGTTATAGCGAAAAAACTGTTCAAAAATGATGACGTCAAATTTTCAAACTCAATTTTTGGCAATTCTAGAACTCGTAGAGCAAAACGAAGACCACCATTAGACTCCCCGTGACGAGCTGCATCGAATCAATAGGGTGAATAGGTCAAAAACGCCCCCCTTAAGCGCGAAACCTTCTGACACTCAATCCAACACAGATTACTTAAACCTTTGGGCACCATCATGTAGCTCATTCTTTTTACTACGTTTTGAGACCAAGAAAAGACACCTGCGTGTGGTATTTAACCCCCCAAAAAGGTTTTCGCATACCCTTGCAAAAGGGCGTTTTGCCCCATACCCTGGGTAATACGCCCACACCCATGTGCAAAGCGCCCCCCACCCCATCTATCAACAGAAAATGATGAACATGGCAGAACTTGACGTCATTCTGACGTCATTTGTGGTCAACCTATCACAGCCTTTGGAATAAAATTTTGTTGCAATGTGTAAAAGGGATCATGGGTGTAGGAGCGCCAAAAATATTGGTGAAGGATGTCACCTGAACCCTCGGAGAAGTCACCTGAACCTTCGGAGAAGGTGCAGGACCTTACCGCAGTGGAGGGGGGGGGGGGAATTTCGTCAACTCCTCCTGTTTTTTTTTTCTCGCTTTGGATACCTACCAAAGGTATCCACTATCCAAGCATACCTTTGGAACCTAAAGGTATGCTCCACTGCTCTTTTTTCGTGATCAAAGTCTTACAACTTTCCCACGAGTAAAAACAAGCTAATATATTTTGATATTCACGGCATTTACTGAGATTAACGGAAATTTCTGAGTATGAGCGGCCGGCCGACCGGCCGCGGTCACGGTTCTGCGACGCTTATATCTCAGCAACCACTTGACCGATTTACACGCGGTAATTTTTGTACAGTAGCTTCATTCCTTCTACCAAGTATTGGACTATTCCCGATGCATGTGGGTGACCCCTTATGCACGTGCCACGTGCAAAACGAAGAGGTGTAACGAACGAAGACGCGCCCGTAAACCCCAATGAACGAACGAACGAACGAACGAACGAAGAGGTGTCACTTTTGTAATTGTTGCAATATCTCGGTAACTAGGTACTTGGCCGATTGCGCTGAAAGTTGGCATGTAGGTAGGCACCCACTAGGCAATGCATATCCATGTGCCAGAGTTGGGGTGCTGCTGCACGTGCGCACGTGCAGCAGTTAGGGACCGGTTAGTAGGGTGCCGTGCACAAGTCAGCTGGTGGTACCCCGTCGAAATTTCGCACGTGCAAAGCTCACCCTCTCGCTCGCTCCGTTAGTCGCCCCAAAAGGCGTTATACTGGTTTATTAACCCGGCGGTTGCTGGGGTATTTCGCCACCCACCGTTTGCTGGGGGGGGGGGGGGTGTTAAACGCCCCCAGCCGATAACTCGAGAACCAATAGGCGCAGCGAAACGCACGAGGCGGCAAACGAAAGAACGCGACGAGACGCTTCAGATGAGTACTTTTAAGTTGAATTTTGAGGTCACAGGTCGGGTCAAGGTCAGGTCAAACACCTGAAATCGGACTTTCAGTAGCATGGACTTCAGGACTTCGCAATCAGGGGCGTCGACACCGGTCCGACTTTTCCGACTAGTCGGACCACTTTTTCGACTAGGCGGTGCCCTGCTGTGGCTCGCGGGGGCCCCTGCTGCAGACCGCGGGGGCCCTACTGCGGCTCGGGGGGCCCTGCTAGAGACCGCGGGGGCCCTGCTGCGCCTCTGGGGCCCTGCTAGACACCGCGGGACCCTGCTGCGGCCCGCGGGGGGCCCCTGTTGGGGCTCTCGGGGGGCCCTGCTGCGGCCACGGGGGCCCCTGCTGCGGCAACGGGGGCCCCCCGCTGCGGCTCGCGGGGGCCCTGCTGCGCCTTCGCGGGGCCCTTCGCGGGCCCCCCCCCCCCCCACCGGTGGGGCCCCGAGAAAAAGTCGGACCAGTTTTCCTTACGCGTCGACGCCCCTGTTCGCAATGGGCGCCTCTCGTCATAAACTCTGTCAAAACGGTGCACAATCCATCATATAAGGCCTACAAGAGTGTCAGCTCCATGTAGGGGTCAGCCAAGCATAGGTCAGGGTCAAGGTCAGGTCAACCGGCCAGGCACATATCCCCGAAAATCAAAACTGATATTCGCAGCCTGTGACACATGTTTTATGGGTACTTACTTTGGGGCGTAGAACACGATGGTGACATGCATTTTATCATATGTGTACGTGTTTGGCTAAAAAAGTTCAATTTAAGAAATGCATGTATCATGGTCGTGAAGTAGTCGCGAGAAATTGCAAAGATTTAGTTCAAGATTTTGGAAAATGCGGAACGATAATCAATAATCGAAGATAGCCATTTGATTGGTCATGGTATTGGCAGTTCAATGGCGTTTACGGCATGTCTGTATGTCTATTCTGTGATTTTATATGATTTTTTGAACATATGCCGTTTTTGGTCGAAAACTCAGAAATCATGACGTCACTAAAACCTCGATATCTCAAAAATTTTCTGAACGATTTTTTTTTAAACTTTGTCACAATAAACTTCAATTAAATCCCTACAGGTACCCAAAATTTGGCGCGCCTGCGGCGCGCCGTTTTTATGCTATGGCCCGGCGAAAAAAGTGGGGGCGTTTAACGCCCCCCCCAGCAACTCGCGGGTTAAATGGCGTGAATTGTGAAGAAGGTGGGCATAACACTTCATAACTGAAAGGATGGGGTAATTGGGTACCTGTTGCCGTTTTAGCAATAGCCTTTTTGTTCATCCCATTCGGCATTGCTTTTCTTTTTTTAACATTAGATCGACCGTCGAACCCAGTCGTTCTAGCATTGGTGAAGACCCTCACCTGCATTGCTCAAGATTGGTGAAGGATCCTTCACCAATCTAAAACTTTGGTGAAAGGTATCCTTCACCAAAGAGATACGTTGCTACACCTATGAAAGGGATGCCCGGAGGAGTCCTGAAAGTTTGGTGACGATATCTGCAGTCGTTTAGGATATATCAGCAAAAAAGGACAGGGAGAGGCCTTTTCGGCCCCGACCTACAGGGCGCTACCCTGCACTCTCACCACCGTGCAAAACGCCCCCCCCCCCTTTCAGAAAACTGGGGGCGTCTTGCCCCATGCATCGAGTAGGCGTCTTGCCCCATCCACTCCATTTCCAGTCAACAAAATATTGACAAAAAACGCGCCACTAACGCCGCAGCATAATATATTCAACAGAATGACAATAAAACGCAGTTTTGAGTGATGTGCACAATAGTAAGGTTTGTGATATAAAGAGGGCATCAAAATATTAGGAATCTTCTGCAAAAACAACAAAAACAACATCCAAAACCAACATCAGCACCTACCCACGCTGCTCCTCAAGACTCAGAACCGGAAATAGAGACCTACGTAAACAAGCAGCTGACTGTTCTGAAAGACAGGATAAAACACCTATCCGTCAATAAGAAATACGATTTTTCTAGGGGAGGCGTTTAACCCAGGGGTGCGTTTTCCCCACAGTTACCCTACCCATTTTATGCAAAAATATCAACTTTGAAATTTGACCTACTTTGACCTGACCTTGACCTGACCTTCACAAAAACGTGACCTAGGCTGGCCCCAAAGGCTGCCTAACCCACATAATCGCATTTGTCATGTAAAATGGACCATAAAACATGTATCACACGACACATTCATATTGTGACCCCCGGTGACCTGACCTCGCTGTGACCTGACCTGGTATCAGTGACCTCAGATAGCAAAGTATGTGTTTGACGAACAATGTACCATCGATGGTTTTCAATAAATTACCAATTTACTCGCTTTCACAGCACATTTCTTGAATTGCCTGTGAACGGTGAAAATCTGACCTTTGACCTGACCTGTGACGTCATCGGTTTGACCTAGGTCAATGAAATTTGGTCACAAGGTAGTTCCCGGGTGGGGCTATCGAACGCCGTTTGAATTTTGAAAATCGGCCGGTAACTTTCCGAGATCTTAGGGGGGGGCCGAAACGGCCCCCCCCCCTACGGGTGGTAGGGTCCGCCGGTAGCCCTACGGGGCGCGGGTTAAATACCATTACGCAGAAATGTAGTATCTTCATAAAACCCAACACACTAGGGGAACTGTGGGAAACCGGGGTTTTGGGTGGGGGGGGGGGGTACTATTTTTATGAAAAATTGATAGATATACACAAATAATTTTGGAATTTCGGTTCTGTATTTTTAATTTTCAATAGAAGAGAATTCGGTAATTTTCTTTCTCGGTAAAGCGCCTCACGAGATGCGCCAGATCTGTCGACGAATGATAGCGACTTTTCTGAAAAAGTCTTCAGAAATGTTTCGTTCGTAAATATTTTCGTTCGTGCATTTTCTTTATTTTCGTTTTTTGGTCCGTGCATTTTTTTGTCTGCATATTTTCATTTTTCGTCCAACGTTTCTTCGCCTGTACTGTACATGTTTTCGTCTGTGGCCAACTTGTGGCGAAGCAGTGCAGTGCCGAAGGCAATGCCTTAGGAGAGATTACAGGCAATAGTAAATCAAATATTTTTAGGTTAAATGGTTATGTATCTGGCTTCAGGCCGAAGGCCTGAAGCCTGATGCATGACCACTTAACCTGAAAATATTTGATTTACTATTGCCTGCAATCTATTCCTGCGAGTAACTATTTCCTTATCCGGTAGGCAAAAATCAGTAGGTTAGGTTAGGTTAGGTTAGGTTAGGTTAGGTTAGGTTAGGTTAGGTTTGGATTCCCGGTAGGCAAGAATCAGTAGGTTAGGTTAGGTTAGGTTAGGTTAGGTTTCTTTAAGCTCGGTAGGCAAAAATCAGTAGGTTAGGTTAGGTTAGGTTAGGTTAGGTTAGGATTCCCGGTAGGCAAGAATCAGGTTAGGTTAGGTTAGGTTAGGTTAGGTTTCTTTATGTCTGGTAGGCAAAAATCAGTAGGTTAGGTTAGGTTTCTTTAAGCTCGGTAGGCAAAAATCAGTAGGTTAGGTTAGGTTAGGTTAGGCTCGATAAGGTTAGGTTAGGTGACATCTCTTTGAATTTCATCGAGTTATAATCGCTTTTCTCAAATTTAAAGTTATCCGCGCTTTAGACATAACAATATGAGAACCTTGGTATTGTTTGTCATTTCTGGCTGTGATAAAAAATTCTGCACGCGAAACGCATCTGATATTTTTGCAGCCTTGGTTGTTTATAAAAGCAGATTGTGCTCATCCGCCGTAACCAGCATGGCGTCAGCTTGGCGTCAGCGTCGGTTGCGAGGGGTGAGGTATGTGGTGTTTTGGGGTCAATTTTGCCAGCTTTGAATGGTAAGTTGTTGCATTTTACTGGCAGGGAATGTTAGATAGTTGGATTATAGCATGTTGTGATACTAATTGGATTCATTTAATTAAAACGAAAACGCTTGGGGACCTCCGTGTTTCCGACCGGAGGGGGGGGGGGGGGCTCGATTAGACCCCCAGCCGTTCGGCCGCCGATCGAACTTAGTTTTGCAGAAAAAAAAAGAGTGCTATCGAACCCCTTGACGAGAGAGAGCCGATGCTACCCAATTATAAGGTCTTGGGCTACTGCGTGCTTTTTTGGCCCTCTATCCGAACACTTCTCCCCACAAGTGCTGGGGTAAAATGGCATAGATTTCAAATGGTTCCTGTGGTAGAAGTGCCATGCTTGAATTTGACTAATTAGGAATGGAAAATATCCATATAGTATAAACGGAAATCTATGGAATTTCAGTAAACTTGGTTTCGTCGGCAATGGGGTCTGGCAGTGGGGTGGGGAGGTAATAGCCCTGCCTGGCGCCCCAAAAAAGGGGGGGGACACGATCCCCGAGGCCCTGCCGATCACCTTATAGGCATCACAGCTCCACACCTTTTGCAGATGGCCATGACCCCCTGCGATACATCCCAACAGCAATCTTTATTCAGAACCTGCCTTGATTAAAGGTAGTGTGCCACCTTTGGAAGATTTCCCATTTTATTTTTCCTAGGATAAGAAGCTTCTATTTTTACCTAATATCGCAAAAAAAAAATCAAAAATGGGCCTGGAATAGTGCCTTTTTCGCCTAAAAGTTTATCGGTTTTTAGATATGTATAACAACTGTAGTGGGCTCACCTGCAAACAGGCGTCGGGCAACAATCGCGAATGCGGCGCACTTGTGACAATAAGCAAAGGTCATTATAGTGTTACGACCATACGACGTACGGGAATGAGTTATCAGCTGTCTAATCGTAGACAACACAATGTCGAGCCTTAAACTGTAAGCCCGTATTGGTATTGTTTCTTTTATTTGGCTGTCGAACATTATTTATGGTTTGAAATATGATTTTATGTAAAATAATTGATATGAAAAAGCCGTCTTATAAGTTATGACCCCATTTCACCACACGCAAGTGGCAGAAATGACAATGATCAGCTGACGCATTTTTCTTGGCCGAAGTCAGAGCGCGCGGCCCGACGCACCACGCGTATTTGGAAATTCCGACCTCGACGAGCATCAGAAGCCACCTAACAGGCGTGTTCGAAACCGCAGGAGATGATGATGAACGGGTTTATCGAAACTTGATTGGATGAGCATATCGGTAATAGCGATTTCAGTGTGTGCATTTATTGTTCATAGTGGTGTGAAATGTGGTTGGGGTACGACCGACAACCCGTCGGGGCGAATTTCGCACTGGGGTACTCAAAATTTGAAGAATTTAAGACGTTTCCATGAGTTTTGAAGGTATGGATAAGTTCTAAAAATCCAGTTCTCCTTATCTGGGCCATTAACTCCATACGGTCCAAGAAAGCTGGCACACTACCTTTAACCAACGATGCATTAAATGCGACGGATAACTCTACAATGCATTATTATCAACTATTGCACGGGCCTCGCCGATAGGGGGGTACTGTACCCCCCTAACTTTCGATAGCGGGGGACCTGTCCCCCCCGTCCCCCCCGGTGGCGCCGCCCATGCTGAGGACATATCTACTGTTGTGCATGTGTACTGAACAAAAAGTATTTTGACATCTACAATTGTGGCGCCTGCTGGTATCGGTTGACAAAGATCTGTGATCGAATATACCCGAATTTTTGCTATTTGTCATTTTATTCAGATTACATTGAGGATTCGGTCAATTAAAAATATGCTCATAATCATCAATATGATTTTCCTCACTACGCTAAACTCTCTTAGATCAATAAGATGACAGGAATGTAAACATTTTAATCGTAAAGTAGTCCAAATATTGGAATGAGCTTTTGCTTTTCAGCATCCTCCGATTCATCATCTTTATCATTTGAAAATTCGAGGTACATAAAATGTTTATCACGCGCTCATGTTAAGTGGGAATATAGTACACGGCAGACACATCAATTTTTGACACTGAACATTTCATCCGTAAATGTTTTAGCATAATTTAAAGTTAAAAACAGCGCGAATGGCAGAGTGAAGCAAACAACATCTTTCACCCATTGATATAACATCACTGAACTCTATAAATAACATGTAATCTGTGGTGCGCCAGATGCGCCATTATTTGTCAACCGCAGAAGGTGACATGTGACGTAACAGCATCAAGAGCATCTTTTTTCAAGAACTTTTCAAAACAAGTTTCCTATCTTTCTTCCCCCATTTCTCTCAGCTTATTGATTTTATGAGGCAATGGTATGCACCATAAATTCTGTGAAAATAGTTTGATCATTTTCATGCATTCTTAAAAAATCGAGTTCCCAACCCCATTGATTGTGTCTGATTGTGCTCTGTAACCCAGCAATGGGGGAGAATTGTGGCGAGTGCCACTGCCCTAAGAGTTAAGACGCAATTTACCGAATCAGGCGGAATAGATGAAAAGAAAAGACCACCTGTTCACTCTGCTGTCCAGTGTCCAGCGACGGAAATCGCCAGCGGGAGTGTCACACCCGATACGACGGGCTGACGTGGCCTGTGAACGGTTTTCAGAAAATCGCACTGCCACATTTACAGCGACATATTTACAGCGACAGATCCCGACTCGTGAGCCTACAAAGCTCCGGAGCAGACCACAATGTGCTGAGGATGATAGGGAACAGAATCGGGACGGTAAACCGTCCAAGAACTAGCTATTAACCTTTGACTTTTGAGCCAGTAGCTCAAAAGACGTGACGTTATTGACATTTGGCCGATTCCGGGCAGCAAACGCGAGCCCACAATGCGGTAAAATGTGAGCGAAAAAACGACTGACAGCGTCTACTTTTGGCGACTAAATACTGGCAAATTGATCGGCACGCCAGGAGAGATTTGTTGACCACTGACAACGTTAGAGTCTCTCACAAGGCAGATAGAGGATAGCCCAAAGGTCAAAATGCACAGCTGTCAGGGCCTCGCGACATCGCAACGTTGAGATACATCCTTTAGGCGATGACCAGAGGAACAGGGTCTTCAGCAGGTGGTAGGCCAGTGCTTCACGCTTCAACCTACTCTGTGATAGTGAATTTGGATATGTGTAAACTTTAAACTTTATGCATTTCCATGAGTGAGATTCGTTTGGAAAAGCTGTCATAAAAAGCATTTTGTGTATTTGGCATATAGGTAAGGTACAGGTAAATGGACACACTAGCGTAAAAAATGAATATTTCGTTTTTCTTAGACACATAAAGGAAAGGTCTTACGAAGCAAATTGAATAGGTACCTTTGAAGGATAACTTTCAACGGAAAATTGTTTGACTTTGAAACAGGGCGTATGCAATTTCATCTTAGTCGTTCCGCACTGAACGAAACGAGAAAAGATGTCTAACTTAGATGAATGAGCGCTTGAGGCAGCGACGGGCTTCACCAATGATAGCATTAAAGTGTCTCGATCAGTAGAAAAAGGGAAAAATGACCCTACTTGAATACTGGTTTCTTAGGCATAAATATCAAAACGTACCACACATTATAATCGATTTCTCTCTGTTTGTAACCATTTTGACGTAGCTAAAGGCCAAAAAAGTGAATCCAAAGAAGCGCTAGCATTCATTGAACTCCCGTTACCATTTCAACGGTTTTGCCATTGCGGTGGCTTACACCATGATTGATGGACCGGTGCATGTTCAACTTCGCGCAGATTATTAGTAAGACAGGCGATATATCCTACAACACGTGTTCCAGCAAAGGAAACCTGTGCACGCTCCCGATAACTGTTCAACAACAAAGGAACACGGCATGTTCGGGTGCACATGTTTCCTTGTGTTCTTCTCCTATTTGGCGCCGACTTAAACAGAAAACAAGCCGAAAACACAGCTCAACTGACTAAAACCCCGTTCTCTGGCGCCATTTAGGTGTCAAAAAGCCGCTCCATCGGCTGCGCTACATGTCTGCTTACATTCGGGACAGGACAGAGGTCCGGCGGCGACAGGCCAGAGTCCCGCAGAGTACCCACACCGCCCTATTCACCAGTCTCTGGCAGAATGACGACAGGTGTCCCAGACAGAGGCGATCGTGTAGACGCTTATTTGTAGGTGGTCCAGGAACGCAAGGTTTTGTAACATCCTTGGAAATTGATGGTTTTTTATTCTGATCAGTTGCAGTGTGCGTGCAAGGTAGGCATAGGCTCCGTGGTGTTGGTCTGCTACCCGGCATGGACCCATGTGTCCCGGCATGGACCGATAGTAACGGTATGGGTCTGTGTCCCAGTATGGACCCATGTGTCCCGGTATGAGTCTGTGTCCCAGTATGGACCCATGTGTCCCGGTATGGACCCATGTGTCCCGGTGTGGGTTTCTGTCCAGGTATCCGTGTATGGGTCCGTGGCTGTCCCCCTCCCCAGCCCACACCTATTCATCTGCTGCAGTGTGGCCCGATCGTCGATACTGAATGGGTCTGCTTCCCAAGGTGGGTTTGTGAATTGGTTTGTGTAGATCTTTGGCTGTCCCCAATCTACACCGTATGCACCCACCTGCTGCAGAGTGGCCTGGTCGTCGACGCTGCGGCTGCGCTGCACCGGCTCCTTCACCGTGTCGTCCAGAACAAGAGCGTGGTCCTCGCCGAAACTCTTACTGAAAGAGCACACCGGCCAGAGCGGGTTAGGGACCCTGTCACACCAGTGCCCCTGGTAATGTCGCGACTCGCGGGCGTCAGATAACATCACAATTAGCCCAGTGAGCAGATGATGTGCTTGGCTTGTTATGAGCGAGCGCGAAGCGAGAAGCTGGTCCTTCATAGATACGTCTTGGAATATAAACCACCTTACCCTGACACAGAAACCTCAGTAATAAAGCCCTGCCGCTGTTCCAGAACCTCAGCGCGGCCCAGCGCGTCTCTTTGGCGTCTCTTTGGCGTCTTTTTGGCATCTCTTTGACATCCTTCGCTCACCTGGTGGGCACCTGGTTGGTCATGTGCTGGCGTTTCTGCATGACCCGCCACACCTCGAGCACGATGCAGGTGTAGGCGGTGGCCATGACAGCCGTGGGGGCCAGCAGCAGCACCACCAGCAGGTAGAGCTCGTTGAACCGCCACAGAGCCGGGATGTCCACGTTACGCACGCACCAGAAGCCGACGGGCGGCATACCGACGGAGATGTGCACCTTTTGGAATGAGAGAGAGAGAGAGAGAGAGAGAGAGAGAGAGAGAGAGAGAGAGAGAGAGAGAGAGAGAGAGGGAGAGAGAGAGAGAGGGAGAGAGAGAGAGAGAGAGAGAGAGAGAGAGAGAGAGAGAGAGAGAGAGAGAGAGAGAGAGAGAGGAGAGAGAGAGAGAGTCAGTCAACGATGAGCAGAATGAGACCGTTTCAGTCCTTTTTTTGCATTCGGCATTCGCTTAGGTTGTTTAAACGCCGCCGGCTCTCAAAATAGGTCTTTCATGTGCTAAACTGCCAATGCCGTTTGTGGAATTATTATCATTATGTTTTTTTCCTCGTCGGTGCGCATTTTTTAAATAATGCCTATGTGGGTGTTTCTATGCAGCGTCTCAAGGAACTGGTAATAGCTTGTCCTTCTCCGAGTTGCTGCGACATTCCCTCCATGGAACTTGAAAGAAGTTGGAACAGTAACTGTCTGGAGGAGCGGTTAATTCTTTTCATATTACCTACATCCCACATGCTGCAATGTTGGAACTATTGAAATAAGTTTCGCGAAAGCATCTTATAGGAAGCTCAGATCAATTCAACACAATATGTAGAAACTTCCGACCACTAGGCACCTGTCCGGCAATGCATCTGGATGAAAAACTTCGACTTGAACATATTCATCATTTTGTCCTTATGACTTAGCATTTCAATCGAGAGCCATACCCTAATGCGGCAAGATGACATCGGCACTGAAATAAGGCGAAAACGTTTCGTGAAGTAGCCACAGTGCCAATATTGGTTAGGTATATGACTGCAACAGCCAATCGCTTACACATAGGAAGATATAGGTAATTTATAAAGTGGCAGTAACACACCAGACTCATTTCCGTTCTCAGGATCAGTGTTATTTCATGAGGAAGGATTTTGCTAAGATTTATGAGACATCAGATCGCATAAATGTTATCCGAATCCGATCCAGCTGCCAGCAAAATGATAAACTGTCCAGAGTAGGTAGTAACTACTGACTAGTGAACATTTCAGCATCTATATAATTGAGCTAATGGTACATTATGTATCAATAAAACTGTCAAACGGAGTCCTTAGATCTAAATTCAAACTATTTTCTGAGCAGCCGGGGAACACCCGTCTGGGTCTGAGGTGACAGCCATACTGCTTCCCGGCGCCCGGCTGTATATCTTTAGCCCAGAATGCCCGTGCGAAACGGGACCGGTGTGTGCTAAATTATGCAGCACGCTTGTCGACTTGCTGGATACGGACAGAACTGTTATAAGCAGGCAGCCGATATCTCCCCATCAGGACCAGTTTAGCTGCCTGGGTCATGTCGTTGACCGGGAGGGGACTGAGGCTATAAAGGAGGGAAGAGGTCCTGTGCCGTTATAGGGGCCCGTGCAGTGGACCTGGCAGCGTCGCGGACCTGCGCCAGACTTGAGTCAAAGCGGGGCGCGATCCCGGACACAATGTTACCAACGCTGGGTGAAATAGTGCGAGGCCTCATCTATACGGTACGTATCTATAGGCAGTGTCCTGCCTTCCATACGGAAAAGGTTGACGGTCTTATAATTGTTAACGTTTTAATTTGAAAAGAAAGATAAGGGATACCTTAATTTTTCAATACTGATAACAATAACATTGTAATGATAATGTTTCGTATAGAGGTGGCAAAAGATGAAAATTTTGGGAACCAGACTTGAGCCAGACCCGGCTGAACATTTCTGGAACCAGTCGGACCCGGTCTTAGTTGGAACCGGAACCAGTTGGACCCGTTCCCCAAAAGTCAATTAATACAAACTACTTGTAGGAATCATTAGTTGCATCATGTAAAACAGTCTATTTCCCACTGGGAATACTCATGAGGTATTGTGTGCAAAGAAACATTCACTTAATTCCCTTCATATTTTGTAATAATGTGTAGTGTGCAAGATGTATAGTTTATGGTAGGACCCGGTTGGACCCGTCAGAAAAATTTCCAGGAACCGGTCTGGACCCATATGGGTCCAGACTGGTTCTTTGGACCGGGTCCTCGGGTCCACAATTTGCCACCTCTAGTTTCGTACGTACAAAGGCACACATACAAAAACCTTTTGTACAAAACCGTTTACTTAAACATTTATGTTATTTAGAAGTTGTAGGTGGTAGGCACTGTGGAACCGATCTACGGCACTCTTGGAGATGTTCTGAAATTGAACTATAAAATACCTTCTTTCGAGAAAAAAAAAAACGAAAAAACAGACGTTGCTTTCGTACAAGACATTGCAATTGTTTAGGAACTGGATCGATTTCCACAATCAGTATGTAGTAGGTATTAAAAGGCAAAGGTTTAGTTTAGATAGCCTTTGAAGACTTTCACAATGATTATGACTCTTCCGAACGTCGTCTTCCATCTATTCATACATAGCTTAGAGTCTGGGTCAGCGTCTCGGCGGAAGGGACGGGGGGGGGGGGCGGCTAAGCACATTCTCTTATATCCTTTGATTTTCAGTACTAACTACCGCCACGGCTCGATTTGTGTTTGAAGATCAAGCTAAAAATTGCAGCGCGTGGGGTACGGGTGCCCAACAGCGGTATCCGCAATAGTGCAGCAGTGTAGCAGTGGTCGGGCTCACCCTCTGCCCACAGTAGCGTGCCCAGCCACTGATCCACTGACCTGCGGAGAGTGTTTGACCTCCCTCCCCTCCCGACAGGGGCCGCTGCTGTCCCAGCTGGTGTGCGACAAATTCCAGCACATTCCGATCCAGTTGGGCGACGAGGCGGTCATCACGAGTCGCGGCTACCCGGTGACGCCCTACGAACCGCTCACCAAGTGCGTCACCTCCTTCTACCCGCTGGACGCGGACACTCGGGTCCAGCTCGACTGCGCCGACGTGCAGACGGACGGCAGCCGCATGGACTGGGTGTCCCGGCTGCTGGTCGGCGGCTCCGACTACCTGCTGCTGGTCACCGGCCTCACCTGGAGCCAGGTGCGCTCCACGGACGGCGGCCCCGTGCGCCGCGTCGGAGAGCCCGGCCAGGTGGTGCGCGTTGGCTTATTCACCGACCCGGTGGGCACAGCGCGGGGCTTCAGCTGTACGGTACGCGGCGTGCGCGCGGAGACGCCGCTGGCGTGCGGCGTTCGCCAGCTGCCGCTGATCGACCGACGGCGCGAGGCGCGCATCCTGGGCGGCACGACGCAGGCGGAGAACCAGTGGCCCTGGTCGGTGCAGCTGTTCCTCGACAACGCGGGCGTGCCGTCGCTCTGCACAGGCACGCTGATCACGCCGAGGGACGTGCTGACGTCGGCGCACTGTCTGCCGACCGACGGCACGCCGGTGCGGGTGGTGCCCGGCGCGCTGCGACTGGGCTCCGGGGTGCCCATCACCACCACCGACTACCAACCGCACCCGGACTTCCAGCCTGGAGACACAGCACCTCCCAGTCTGAACGACATCGGCGTGCTGCGCCTGCCGTACCGTCTGACGTACTCGGCGGCGGTGCGTCCGGTGTGTCTGCCGCGCGCCTCCGACATCGAGGACCCGGACCGGGGAACGGTCTTCGGCTGGGGCCAGCGCGAGTTCGGCGGAGACGCCGCCCAGGACCTGCAGGCGGTGACCATGCCACTAACTGACGAGACCACATGCAACGAACTCGCCGCCAAAGCTAACATTGCAGGGGCCCAGGTATTGTGTGCCAGGCCAAACTATTTCGCCGCCACCCCGTGCGCGTCCGACTCTGGGGGAGCACTGGTGACCGAGGACAGAGACACGGCGGTCATCACGCAATTCGGCATCACTTTCGCCGGCGAGAACTGCACGACCAACAGCAGGGCCATGTTCTTTACCCGCGTCAGAAGTTTCGTGAATTTCATCCAGGCCAACACTGACTGGGTTCAAGAGCCTTGATGAGGTGTATGAGTATGAACGTATGAGTATGAGTATGAGTATGAGTATGAGTATGATTATGAGGTGCCAACGAGGGCTGACGTCACTGTCTGGGGCTTAGAGCTGCATTGAGGATGCTTATATACCTGTCTTCGGGTCGCCGCCTAGATGCTGAAGGCTCGACACTAGACAAGATCACCTTCCTTGGTCGAGGAGTCTTCTGAATGGTGCTCTGATGAGTGCGGCTGACTCGTGAGATGGCGCAAGTTTAGTTTAGTTATGACTGATTTGCCTGCTTTTGTTGGTTATTATCTGTCAGACGGAGTCACTGACCCGGTAAAATAGGTGAGTGGTCTGGTAGATTGGTTGACTGGCCTGTAAGATGGAGTCAATAGCTTGGTAGCTGTCGTGACTGGCTGTAAGATAGAATCGATAGCCTGGTAGATGGAGCTACTGCTCGGCCCTTGGATGTAGCCAGGAAATCTATTTTGAGAAGATGCAGCGCCGGTAGTCACTAATGTGCTCCGTTCGCCGAACCATCTTCGATCCGGCTCAGTCGTCTCGTCTTTATCACGCCCAAATGAAGTGCCTGACGCTCGTAAGGTGCTTAGTTTTCTGCGGTTGATTAAACTGAAAGCCCTCCTCTCGACCGGTACGTCGAGGTGCTATGGGAGTAATGCCAGTAGCTCGTCCCAATCCACTCATGGAGCCTAGCTGGCATCATTTTGAGGCAGTTGAGTTTGTTTATTTATTACGGAGCGAGCGAAGCGAGCGGAGTCTTTCCTTAGATTAACGGAAATTTCTGAGTATGAGCGGCCGGCCGGCCGGCCGGCCGGCCGTGCGGACGCTTTTGCGAGGCTTATATCTCAGCAACCACTTGACCGATTTACATGCGGTAATTTTTGTAGGGTAGCTTCATTCCTTCTACCAAGTATTGGACTATTCCCGATGCATGTGGGTGACCCCTTATGCACGTGCCACGTGCAAAACGAAGAGGTGTCAGTTTTGCAATTGTTGCAATATCTCGGTAACTACTTGGCCGATTGCGCTCAAAGTTGGCATGTAGGTAGGCACCCACTAGGCACTGCATATCCATGTGCCAGAGTTGGGGTGCTGCTGCACGTGCGCACGTGCAGGGGTCGTTTCCAGATCTCGAGAACGGCTCGACCGATTGCGCTCAAATTTGGTACACAGTTTGGGACCGGTTAGTAGGGTGCCGTGCACAAGTCAGTTGGGACCCATTTTGCACGTGCGCACGTGCAGGGTGCCGCTTCCAGATCTCGAGAACGGCTGGGCCGATTGTGCCCAAATTTGGCACATCGCTAGAGACCGGTTAGTAGGGTGCCGTGCACAAGTCAGTTGGAGGTACCCCCTCGCAATTTCGCACGTGCAAGGCCCACCCTCTCGCTCGCTCCGTTAGTCGCCCCATAAGGCGTTATACTGGTCAAATAGCTGTGTTTGTATTTATAACCAATGGGCTGGGCAACGAAATATGCATGAGACGTGTGCTATATAAGAGTGTAAGAACATATGTCTGCTACGAAGCGTCAGTGGACTGCCGTGCGCCAGAGCCGAGCTTTGCATTGGAAAGTGCGCAGCTAGCCATAATTGGTGTACAACTAGGGTGACCCGCGTGCTCCGCAACGCGAAAAGGGATATTTTCGATCGGCGGGTGTTCGGTTGTTCTTGTGTCGGTTGGGTTATCTATCCATTTCGGTCGATTGCTTTTTGACGGCTAAACGTTTTGGTTTGTGGAAAAAATATCCACCGCATCGAGGTGCCCGTGTCTGATAAGCATGCTTTCCACTTCAGAATCTGTCAAATGTGCTTTATAATTGAGGTGCGTAGTTTTAAGACAAATGAAAGGCGTAGATAATTTTCGCTAAAAATCGTTTTGCAGAGGTTTAAAACATTTATATTTTTAAGAATACTGTTGCTTGTCATGCAAACGTGATGATTGGATCTTGGAGAGAATTGAATGCTCTTTCTAATGATAGCTTTTTCAATTGTCAAGCGTATCAGGTTAAGCAGCAAATCCCGTGTATCTTTTTAGTGGCACATTATGGACAAATTCCATTTTAATTCAGCGATTTTTTCCACATTGTTTTTGATCAATTAGCTGTCCACAATTTTCCATGAGAGGCGGTACATTTCTCTTGGCAATTGACGTTGTTTCAACTCTCTCAGTCTGATGGTCACGGGAAAATAAAATAAAATCCAAAATGCGTTTAAAATGGCACTTTTTGAAATGAAATTGCCCTCACACTTGCACGTGGCGCGTGCCACCCCTGCACCGCACACTATTCGATTGCCCGTTCGATTCTCTACACGATGCTGTTTTCCCCGTGCCGATCGGGCGCACGGTTACCGAGATATTGCACGGGGAACGGACCCGTGTCGGGCAAATTTAGCCATTTTCGCCCGTTTTTGCCAGCCGATTTATACATGTAAAGTCTATGACGCGAATTTGCACTTTTTGGGCACGCGCCACGCGCTCGCTATCGATCCGATCGAGCCGAGACCGCTCAAAGGCACGTTGTCCATCCTTGTTCTATAATTTGCGCAAATTTCAGCGCGGTAGGTGCAACGGTGTGATCTGTAACCCGCGCTACGTAGCACCATGTCGCGACCTTCGTAATAGACAGAAACTACGCCCTCCTCAAATAGTAATATAGAAGTCACCCGACAGCTCTGTCAAATAAGCGAAATTTAATTTAATAAATTCAAGGACTTCGCAAAATCAGCGGTACTTGCATTTATAATCGTTATTCTTTTTTTTAGCGCTTTGGTTAGTAGTGCATTGTAAAATGTTTGCATTTATGTATTTGTTTCTGTTATTCATTTTTAGTAAATAAATGTTTATTTGTTTCCGTACCTCTTCGTACAAAAGAGCGAGTTTCTTGAATGCATAGAGATACGCGTGGGTATGACTTTTACACTTGGTAGGAAGATGCACATAATTCTCAGTTGCCACGCAATGGCTGAAATCGAAAGCGCATTTTTGTCTATTTTTTTCACTACAAACTACAGCCGTCCGTTCCATTGTATATCAAAATGACAGAACCGGAGTTAGGTCAATGTGTCAATGATCAGTGATCACCACGGTTCACGCGTGTTCCGCGCCGCGATCTCATCTGCCAAAGCTGCTCTAACATTGAGCTGGCACTAACACGACACTGAGCCGCATAGATGTGGTGTGATTTAGGTCTGTTGTAGGACTTGAGCTCTACCCATAATTTTAGCATTTGAACGTGAACCCTATTTGCAAGATAAGAATAGCTTTGCCATCCTAGCATTGACCATTATCCGAATGAATAAGAATTGTTTCTTACCTGCTTACAGTCATAAGCATAATAAAAACCTTACATGATAACTTGTCAACAAAATGACAAACGTCTTGAGGTCCGGCGAATCACCTATGGGCACTGGCCTAAGAGGACTGACATAAGGTCTCCTAATCACTAGCCACAGCCGGCTGGTCCATGCCGACCTGACATTGACTTACCGCTGGCTGGTCGGTCGCCGACCTGCTACCGACTTTGACCTACCGGCTATTCCCTCCCCGGTATGCCTTAGTGCAACCGGGATGCAAAAAAAAACATTGACCTGCCATTGACCTTGACCTGGAACTGACCTGGGCGACCAGCATGGGGCAGGCCAGCACGAAGGAGAGCACCCAGATGGCTACCACGGTGCGGTTGGCCTGGCTTCTGGTGCAGATGTACTGCGCCTTCATCGGGTGCAGTATGACGTAATATCTGACGGGACAGGTCGGTGTGACGTCATATCTGACAATGCAGTTCGGTGTAAGGCGCATGTAAGTGTAGCATGAGGTATGACTACACAGGTCACTGTAACAGTGTAACACTGACGCGGCGGCACAAAATGGCTGAATTATATCAAATGTAATATGGTCGGAAACGGGGGAGGATGTCATGCGTCGTGACAATAGCTGGTAAAAAGCAAAACTAAATCTATTGAGAACGGATAATACAACGCAATATCTTCCCAGCGCACTTATAATAAAATAGCACAGTCTACCGTTACACAAATGACAGAAAATACTAGTAAATGATATGGCATAGATTTTGCCATTCTCAAACGATCCATAAACGATTCAAAATCCATAAACCCAATCCATAAACCATATACGCCAACGACCTCAGCCTGCACGCGCCGGACGCTCATGTGACCCAGTACGCTGACGACACCCAAATCCTTCTATCCGATACCAAACGCAACCTTCCTTACCTCATCCAACGCATGGAAACCACCCTCTGCACCCTTTCGTCATGGTTCCATGCCCATGGCCTAAAGCTCAACGCATCCAAAACTGAAATCCTCCTCCTTGGTACCAAACAGAACACACGTGGCCTATCCCCTGTCAGCGTACGGGTCGGTGGGGAGACCGTTCAGGAGAGCCTGACCGTGAAAAACTTGGGCTTGATCTTTGATCGCCACCTTACCTGGGACGCGCACGTCAGTGACGTGGTCCGTCGATGCATTGGCCTCCTGATCGGTCTCCGTCACCTGAGGCATTACCTCCCGCGGGGTGTTCTGCGAGCTGTTGTTGACGGTCTTGTCCTCTCGCGCGTGAGATACTGTATTTCTGTTTATGGCGGCGGAACCTCAAAGAATGATGCGAGGCTTCTGAACATTATCAACTTTGCGACGAGAGTGATCACTGGCTTAAGAAAATACGACCACATTTCTCACGCGCGAGAGGACCTCAGACTTCTCTCCCCCTTACAAATGTATGAGGTGTCGACTTTGACGGTAGCCCATAAGGCGATCACCAATGGCGAGCCTGTGGACATCTCTACTCTGTTCACTACGTTTCGTGACTCGCGCCAGCAGTCCGAGCGCAGTACGCGTCAGGATCGCCTTTTGAGGCCTCCTGCTATGCGAACGGCCGCCGGGCAGCGATCGTTTTTATATCGCGCAACATCACTTTTAAATGAACTGCCTGTGAGTATCGTTGAGCTGGACCCCATTTCTTTCAAACGTGCCGTGAAGATGGTTAAGTGTAATAGGGATATGTAGTGGGAGGGGGAGGGGGCATAGGAGTGCAAGCTTTATGATGTGCACGTGTGCCTGATGTTTGCCTGTTTTACCCATTCCGCCTTTTACCTGTTTTTATATTGTGACTATCGGCACAGAATAGCCACGCCGGTGTATGTGGAGTGCTGGCAAAAGTCAATACAATTCAGCGGGGCGAATCGTAACGATTTACGCACCGTAAAATAAAACGTTGCGCTCTGACCCAGCCCCCACCGGACACGATTTGGTAGCCGAGGTCTGTGACGTCAGCCGGGCGTGAAGTTTTCCCTTCACCATAGGCTTTACACAAAAACTTGCCGAAGTTCATGCCAGGGGATAGCCCGGCCTGAAAGTGCAAAAATGAATAAATTTTGCCCTCATTAGATTCAGTGCTTCATTTTATAACTAAAAACGTCCGTTATTAGGCCTCAATGAAGGTACAAAGTACTCAAAATCGAAATTCAAGAAGATGCTGTCCGAGCACAATCTGGTAACATCACGTGACTTCTTTTCAGCAGATTATTGATAATTTCAGGACATATTCACACGATTGCTGCCTAAAACATCATAAATAATACATTTGCAGCATTTATTACTTCCGTTTAAGTCATAACCTTGTAAAATGCAAAGTGTATCATGGTAGTCACGTGACCAAAGGTATAACAGGGGGTTGGGACAAACACTCAAAGGATTTCGAGTTTATTAATTAAATTATATAATTTTCATGGTGGAATTGAAAGATTGTATTTTTTCCTAATAGCATACAAATTTTTGTATGTAAAATATTTTCCTTACGGGTGAAATTCTCCATATAAGAAATATCAGTGACGTCACCAGGGCTTTACTCAAAACATCGGATCTACCTGTTTATTATAGGTATCTTGCTCTGACCGGCTCGCACCAAACGAATGTCCAATGATATCGTTCAGCCATCGGCCTAATGCATGATAGGATTCTGACATCCCGAATGTAGTTATGAGGAAAACTGGGCTGTGGATTACACTTCGTTTAAATAAATTACGTCGATAACATAGGTATGTTCGTTCTCTGTGCGTGTGGCCGCTTCAAAGGTGAATCCAATGACGCACAGTAGTGAAAAAAAAAAATGAGCAGTGTATCACCGGAACATTGAGAGCAGAGCAGACTCGACGCTCATCGGCTAACACCCTCCGACTGAAATGACTCACTGACTGAATTGAATGGACACCTATACCGGAATCATTGTGAAGACCCCCTCGCCTTTTAGACCGAATGAACTGGCATTCAGACAGAGGACTCGTATTTTTTTTTCGTCAGAGCGCACTCGCCATTTCAGACTGATTGGATTCGCCTACGGGACTAGAAGGACACACAACTGATCGACCATCTGAGTGGGCTGACTAACCGATCTCACTTCTCCAGGCTGATGGCGGTCAGACTAATGACATTCTCACCTGTCCAGCCTGATATAGCGGTCATGCTGGTGAGTGGTGATGCTCTCACCTCTCAAGACTGCGGTTAGACTAAAAACATTCCCACACCTCTCCAGGCTGATGACACTCTCACCTCTCCATGAGTCCAGACTGATGTCGGTCAGACTGACAGCATTCTCACCTCTCCAGACTGATTGCAGTCAGTGTGAGCACGGAGCAGATGGCGGTCACCGTCTGGATGTAGTGGACGCCCAGACACAGCACCGGGCCCAGCGTCCAGGTGAATGAGAACAGCTTGGCGATCTGGGGGACAGGCGGGGTGAGGTGTCAGACCACACAGAACAGACGGTGTAGTACCGGCAGAGAAACACGTCAGGAGGTAAACGAAAAGGTAGTTTTAGGAATGGGGTCCAATTGGTTTAAGTGCTGCGTGATGAAGGGGTCCAATTGGTCCAAAGCAGAGACTGTTCATACATCCTACTATCTGGCGTTGAATATGCGTGAACTTATCAATCATTCCCTTCTCTCTGCGCCTCCTCTACATATCTAAAATTTAACTAGACTGCTGAGGACTTTGGTAAGTTTCAGAGATAATCCCACATTTTAAATGGCCACGGAGCTAGAGCCAGCAGGTAAGTTCGCTTCACCGCCATTATCCGTTCCTGGCATGCACTTTGTGTCAGTCGTACATCACTTTCTGCACGCGACTAAGCAGAGTATCGAGGTAAATGACATCATGGCCATGAAACCATTGTGTTTAAAGGGCACACTTTATGCTCCAGCAACGGTACAGGTCCAGTTTACAACCATAGGGATTATTTTCGGTAAATTATGTCTGTTGGTTGACTGTTGAGTTCCGAGAGCGTAGTTTCACCTTAGCGATCGCGTGTGCCATCACTGCCATGTTCAATTGATGATAACTCCCGGATTGCATTCGTTGATTCTACTTCTCGTGCATCTCGCAGTCAATCCTCGCTCGCTCTGCAGCGGCGTTGAACTGTTTCCCTCGCTCATCTTTAACACGCGCACTGCAGCGGGTCTGAGCCGAACACGAACTGCAGGGGGGGGGGGGTTGACAATGTAAACAGTCCATCCCCAATTGCGTCATATTTACGAGCATGTTCGACGTCGCGGCGCGGTCGGCGGCGCTGGTTCGGCCGCAGTGCGCCGTTTCCGTCGACCGTGGCTGACAGGGCGCTGTGTTTACCCAGCGTTTCCGGCTCTGGTGACGGCCGTCAGTCAGTGACGCCGAGGTCGTCACACCAACTGCTTCCAGGAAGGGGTGCCTGATCCTCGATCCAGGTGGACCGGACAGCGGCGGCTGTCGGCGCGGCGAGCTGGAGTCAGCCACCGCGGGCTGTGACCGGTCACCAGCCCAGTCGAGGCTCCAGCGTTTAATATAGCTGTTACCAGAACAGGTATGCAACTGCTGCTTTAATTACAGCACCGCTGATGCAATAATTTTGCCTTAATTTCAAGCGCACTTTTACGACTGTTTCCCTCGCTCATCTTTAACACGCGCACTGCAGCGGGTCTGAGCCGAACACGAACTGCAGGGGGGGGGGGGGGTTGAAAACAACCCCCCCCCCCCTGAGATCTCGAAAACGGCGCAACGTAGCGACAAGCGGTAAACGGCGTTGGATAGGTTAAGATGAGATCGACAAGAAATACTAAGATCATTTTTGGGTCAGGTCAAAAACGAGGTCACCAGAGGTCACCGAAGACAAAATGTTACGATTTTCACAACAGGAATTTCGCGGTAGTTTTTCTTGAATAACTTGTCTTGCACACAGGTCAGAGGATCGATTCGAACGCCATCGTTCTTAGCTCGTCAAGGCGCATCGAATGATATATAATATGACCTCGAAAGGTCAAGTTGAAAATTTGACCTCAGGTCAAGGTCATGACCTGGCCGAAATAGGTCATGTTGCATATCATTCGATCCGCATTGACGAGAAAAACACGATAAACGTCGAACGGAGTCTCTATCTCTACTCAATCTCAAGTTATTGAAGAAAAACCGCTGGTGACCTCAGGTGACCTAAGATGACCTGGAGATCACCTTCCAAAGGTCATAAGTGATATGTTTCGGTGAAATCACCAACAGGGACCTGTAATACTATGATCCTGAGCGTATTGAAGTCATAGGATGGCATTCAGAGTAAGTTGAAATTTCTCCCATTGACTTATAATGGGCCGGTCGCAAAAATGACCTGACCTTAGGTCATCGATATAAAAATTCCGAGATATACAAGTTGTAGCTCGTGATGACTTTACTATTTCCTGTGGGTTTCAAGATCATATCTCAACAACTGTGGGCTTGGTGGGATTGCAAACTTCGAAATTTACGTTTCGAGGTAGGGTCACTTGACCTGACCTGGTGACCTGACCATAGGTCACCTGGGGTCAAAATTTTTACTCAAGGTGTGCAAAAGTTGTGAGAACAGGTATGCAAAATTTGGCGGCGCTACGCGCCGCCGTTTTCTCGCAATTTGCGAAAAACCACAGGGGGGGGGGGAGGGGTTGAAAACAACCCCCCCCCTGCAGTGCGCGTGTTAATTAAACCTGCTGTAAAGATGGAGACAATCTTAAATAGCTCGTCGCTACGTCCGCGCCAGCCTTTAAGCCATCTGTCAGCTCCCTGAGTGGGGATAAAATCACGAAGTTCCGGTAGATAAAGTCCATCTCCAGTTTCCAGGCCCCGGACATTGGCCCCGGACAGGCGGATACCTCCAGTCACCCTGGACAGTGGATAACGTCACCACACACAGTAGCTCTGTGAAGTGCGCAGATCAGGCTGACCTGATTGAACAGCGCGCGGGGCAGTCTAGGGCGACACAGCACCCTCTCCATCATTGTCACGCCAGACGCGCCCAGGAGCGCCCCCTGTTGGAAGCGACGGAGCAGAAGATTGTCTGCGGTGCATCCCACTTACGGAGCTCCTAATTTAGCGCCTGTCCCCTCCGGGGGAGCGGGGGAGTCCGTGCCTGTCTGACGACCGCACCGAGGTCAGGGCACTCTTGTTACACAGTGTCGGGTGTGTTACACGC
Source organism: Amphibalanus amphitrite (assembly GCF_019059575.1). Classification (NCBI taxonomy): domain Eukaryota; kingdom Metazoa; phylum Arthropoda; class Thecostraca; order Balanomorpha; family Balanidae; genus Amphibalanus; species Amphibalanus amphitrite. Next base: position 389,555 of record NW_024881529.1, on the reverse strand, counting down.
CTGAACTTCCCGCATCCCCCCTCCCACTCCAACCTAGCGCTGCACCAGCGCTGACATAGGATACCTCGGATGGCTGATAGGGAATGGGAGCGCTCAGCGCACTCGTCGGTATGGATCAGATTTAAAAGGATCGCCAGAGGCGCGTGTTCACCATGCGTTCGTCCTAAGTGGTTCGTTTAAATGCTGCACACGTCCGGCTGCCTGCTACATGGAGAAGTTCAAACAATGAGCTGAAACAATTGCCTCATTTACTTCCTCCTACCTTATTCATGCATTATCCTTATCACTTAACCCTTATTTGGCATTGCTGTGATTTACTTCGATGCATTTACCCTTACAATCAGACCCATGATAGTTATATAAGTGTTAATTAGTTATGTGACATATACCTAACGGCATGAGTGTCTGCCGCAATCAAGGATGCAGCATTGCCTATGATGAATTAGCTGTATGAGTGTGGTAAACGATGACTCGTAATTCGTATATTTATTCATTCATTGATCTTGTCCTTGCATATTGCGTGATAACATGTCGGTAAAGCACACACTTGAAATTGATGGGTTAATACGTAAGCATCGAGGATTAAAAGCATGCAGATTATCCCTGTACTACGTCTAGCCCAGACCGGCTATGCGTTATTCTTTCGGACCAGCTCAGAGCGTCAGGTGAAGGAAATTGTACGGTTGGTTTGTTTGGAAAAATGTACGGGTAGCAAAATGTGTACGTCTTAACTTTTCCCGTTACAGCAGAGGTGGAGTTGCTATTCCCGCAACGAGCTGCATGCGTGGTTCGCTCGACAGGAACGCTTTGGATAATACCTACAATATTTGGCGAAATAATCTGTTCTGGTATGTTTAAACAAACTAAAATGAATCGAGATTTTGTGGACTTTTTCAACAATATATTTTCTTGATGGGTAACGACATGAATTTATGCTGTTACCCATCAAGGTAGGTGAAGGTAAATGGATCGCCTATCCCAGATTTAATGATAAACATCAATCAATTAATCAATCAATCAAAAATATATTGAAAACCAATGCAATTCAAAATGAACAATATTTATGAGCGATTGGTGCAAATGCTAACGCATAAATAAACATGCAGATGGACGTGTAACGTGCGCGACGATCGAATTCCGTATGGAGCGCGATCCGCACTGGTCCACTGGCGCGAGTCTGTTGGCCGTTTTCGACTTATTGTCACCGGTTCACTGGTCGTTACTGGCCAGCTGACCTAATGCTTCAGTGTTCTATTGATTCGCTGCTAGACTAGCCACTGATAGATGATAACAATTGCCATTACATATCTGTTGTAAAAGTAAGAACATGCTGGACGCTGGTCCTCTACAAAACACTATGTAGTGCATATTTACTGGCACTGGTACTGGACCGGTTCACTGGCCTGCTCACACTGATCGTCACTTGAAATGGATTGCCTTTTCAGTACATATAAACCGTTCGCTAGGCGCCGTCCACCTCCTTTGTTATTTGTAATCGGATTCCACTGCACTAATAGAATCCCAGCCTGGCCTGTGGCAGAGTATTCCCAGGTCAGATTCTGAAATTACAGATTGCCTCTCCGTTCACGTACACTGCCGGAAATTGTCTGATGTTCTTAGAAGAGTTTATTCATGTAATCAAACGGAGCTATTTTATGGAAGCAGAGAGAGCGGTATATATTATGGAGAGAGAGAGAGAGATATATATATATATATATATATATATATATATATATATATATATATATATATATATATATATATATATATATATATATATATATATATATAGATAGAGATAGAGATAGAGATAGAGATAGAGGTAGAGGTAGAGGTAGAGATAGAGATAGAGATAGAGATAGAGATAGAGATAGAGATAGAGATAGAGATAGAGATAGAGATAGAGATAGAGAGAGAGAGAGAGAGAGAGAGAGAGAGAGAGAGAGAGAGAGAGAGAGAGAGAGAGAGAGAGAGAGCCAAATGCTGTAGAAACGCACTGCAATATTGCGTATTACACTGGGGAGAACGAAAAGCTCTGCAGGCGAGGTTTATCCGGAATAATCCCAAGCAGAACACACAATCTATATTACTTGTTTCTGTAAGAGTGATTTGGCATTAGGTATGGATTGGTCTCAAAGCGGCGCCGGGATAACACGAATGTGACAACCAAGAGCGCAAAGACAGGAAATTAGACACGCATGCCTACATGGCGAGTGGTGCCATACATCAAGGCAATCCGGACCAGACATTTCAGAGAACTGCCATCGAGGGAAGTAAATGGAGAAATATTGCTGTAAGATTGCTGGCGAGCACATGATACAGCATGTTCGTCATAGAGTCCGCGATGATTCAATTTGCGGTTGTTGGCTTCAGGCCCAATAGTCTCAGCAGAGGCTGGTCCACGAACTTGGCCGTCCAATCTTACCAATGCCGTAAATACGCCCGGTTATATATGACAAGATATAACCGGTTTTTCCGCGACACTACGAGCGTCTTCTCTGGGGCGGCCCCGGAGCCGGGCCGGCCTCTGCGAGCAGCGTTCGGCGGCAGGCGGGCGGCCGCCTGCGCCCCCGGGCGGCAAGGCCGCTAAGGCGGCGGCCTCCTCTGATTGGTGGAGCGACTCGTGTCACGTGACGGTGACGGCGCGGGGTTTGAGTGCATTTGCGTGGTCACTCTGTTCTAAGCCGCCCGGTCTGACGCAAGTCAGCAGTGTTCTCGCTCTGAAATGTTTTTGCGTTTACTGTGGTCGTGTTCAGTGGAAACTGGAAGACATCAAGGGAAGCATAAGTTCGGTTTTATATCAATGTTATATTGATTGACGAGGATGTTTTTTCCTTTCGGGGTTTTTATGTTTATTTTTTACTGGTTTGTTGTTTCTGTCTGATTTTTTTCCCATTTTCGGCATGAGGTTTGGTTATTTTTGTGCTTATGTTATGCTATCACGGTAAGAAGAGGGTCGATGAGCAATGGGTCGGCAAATGCCCGGTATTATAGGTTCTTTGAAGGTTAGATGAAACAACGAAACTTGGATTGCTGGTAGAAATAGGTTTGGTGTGTTTTTCAGATTTTGGGAGATTGAGTGTAGGTATTTGCTAGGTGTAACATAGCTGTAACTGCTTTTTGTTTCTTCCCTGGAACGGAGCGCCGGACTTTGCCATTCTACACTCCGTGTGAGTGAAATCAGCTCATGCTTTCTCGGTGTAGCAGCTCAGAGTGCACGGCCTGGCCGGCGTAGGGTTTGGTGGCCACGTGGTGTTTGCCGGTGGTTGTGCAGAGAGTTGGTAGAATTGCCGTTTGTGGTACCTGGTGTTGGTTGAACTGTGGTTCCCATACAGGTGAACGGTTACTGGCGTAAGGTGTGCCAGGTGGGCGTACCCCGTGGAGAATGAGCTGCTGGTGATGTTGGCTCTGTCCGAGCGTGTCCGAGCGGGGTCTTCATTAATGGGTTAGAGATTGTTGATAACAAGGGTACCAACTACCGGGTGAGACTTGAGAGGGTAAATGGAGTTCATTGTAAGGATAACCAATGCAATGGTATTTGTCTAAGATGGTATTGTTATCTGGTGTTGATAGGTTGGAATGAAAGGTTTAGAGGGTGATACAGAGGTACAGAGGTGGTACAGTGGAACCCAGTTTGGGTATGATTCTCGGCGGACTAGGATATTATGGATTAGATGGGGAATTATGTAAGGTGGTTTTGGGATGCATTAGCGATAGCCTAGGAAGTTACAGGCTATTACCCAGAGGAAGTTTTCACACCCATGTTTAAAGGCTGCAGTAGGTATGCCATTCTCTAGGATGCAGTTTGAGGGTAGCCCGGGATTGTGTGGCTCTCACTCAGCACTCTGCATTGAGGTACGAGTTAACTGAGTTTCGTTTTTTATGGTGTGGCGTTTGTAAATCGTTTTGTTTTTTTTTGCCAGAGTGAGGTGCCTTTCTTGTCGTTGGTCAATAGAGCATTGCCAAGGCATGCATAAGCGACATCTGCAATATGCATATCCTGCTATGTCATCACACGCATTGTCAGATAAATGGCTCCAGTATACTCGTATATAGCCCCTTTTGATACGAGATTTCGGCTAAAAATGGTTATGTGACACATTCTGTTTTTTTTCTTCCATGGCTTGGTGGTTGGCATCCGACTCTGAACGGCGACGGATCGGCACACTCGGCGGGGCCGGCCCGCTTTGCCAGAGTCTTTGGCCGCTGGAGGATTCCTTCACAGCTCCCACGTCAGCTGGGGGAGTTCCGACCCCTCCCAGCTCATCTTGCTCCAGTGGTGCTGCCTAGCAGGTCTTACGGGACATCGTCAGGTATAGGCCAAGCTGGCCGGGGTTTTGAAAGGTACGTTATTCCATGTACGGGGCCCGATACATATCTGTTAATGGAGGTTCTAGGCGACCCGATAGGGTGGATAGTGAACGCTTGGGCATGGGCGATATCGGCATTTTTGAGGGGATATTTGGTTCCACCAATAGGGACGTGAGGGCAATGCTGGTGGAAAGTAAGATACTAAGATAGTAATAAAATTGTGATAAAATCGTTAGGCGAAGCCCGAAGATAAAAATGAAATCTAGTCAACTCTAACGTTAGACGTGTTTTCAACCTTGGTTTGCTGCTGCTGCTGAGGGTTTTTAAATCGTCTGTAACTATCTTCAAAGCAGTCTATTTCTTAGCGTATTATTTCTACTTGTCGCTATAGAATATGATATGACCTTTCTCCTGCAAAACAGCGAATGAACATTGAACAATACAGGTCAGGTACTATCATCCTTAGCTAAAATGAAGTAAGTCAGTATGCGTTGTTAGGACTGGGAGTTCCCCTCAGTGTCCCAAAATTGTATTTTGGCTTGGGTTCAAAGGAAAATTCCTAGGGGCCCGGGAACGATTTTCAAGGTGGGGGGGGGGGGGGGCGAGCATATAAGATACCTCACATGATGCATATGAAACGGTGGCGTAGCTATGGGTCTAAGGGGACGCGTACCCCACCTCCCCATCGGGTTCAAAGGGAGCCTCGGGTCCGAGGGGCCCTGTGGCGCCATTTGACCACTGGGGGTTAACAATGGCCATATAGAAGGGCCCCATGGGGCTCATTAGAGCACCTCATGGACCCTAAATTGTCACACTGATATCTCTTTAAGGGCCCCACGCCGGATTCTGAGGGCCTCTTGTGCCTTTTAAGGGCCCTTCAGTGGTCTCCAAAGGCCCCTTACTGGCCTCTGAAAGTTCTTACCGGCCTATGAGGGCCCAGTTCTAGGGGCATTTCCCGCCTGTGATGGTCCCGCAATTATTTTTCTGAGAGCCCTATAACGGCAACTGTGGGGGCCCTCGTCGGCGCTTATGAGGGCCCACACCGGTGTCTCTGAGGGTTTCACACCCCCAACTCTGAGTGCCTACACTAGTGCCTATTAATGCCCTATATCGGCGACTCTGAGAGTGAGGACCCGAATCCCTACCCAACACCGGCGCATCTAAAGGCCACCCACTGGTGACTTCTGAGGCCCCCCACACCGGTCCGGTGACTCTCAGGGCCCCACCGGCGTCTGATAGTACCATGCCGGTCTCTAAGGACCCCACAGAACTTCTTCTGCTGGCCTAAGGGCCTCTTGCCGGTCACTGAGAACCCCCTGCCGGCTTGTAGAGGGTTCGCGTCCGCAGCTCAGGCCCCACACCTGTCTGTAACGGCTCCACACCAGCGTCTATGAGGGCCCACAGCAACGCCTGTAAGGACCCTCACCGGCGCCTCTGAGAAAATCACACTAGCACCTCTTAGCGCCCACACCGGCACCTGCATGACATTCCCACACCAGTGCCTCTTAAGGCCCCTTACCGGCGGCTCTGAGGGCCCTACGCCGGTGATTCTGAGGATGCTAACGATAACCGAAGGCACCATACAGGCGCTTAGTGTCGCTGAGCTTTTAATCCCATACCGGCCTTCCAAGGGCGCCACGTCAGTGCACTCATTGCCCCACACCCCTCCCTTACACCCGGAGCGGGTAAACTGTGTAGCTATAGCAACGATTTTACCACAGTTGTACGTTATGTATTTCTCAAAGTTGACTCAAGCTGGTGCAGTATAAAATCTGGCCTGCCAAACTTATGGCCAAGGTCAGGCCCAAACAAAAGCGGGATGACAACAGCAGATGTCAAATCGATACTGTAACAGCGGAAACCATTCAGATGGCAAGGAAAATGCCGTTTGTTTATGTTTAGATGTATAAAGGAAACAAGAAGTCCGGAAAAGGGAGGGAAGATCGTTTCTCGCTGCCTCAATGTTGAGGGGGCGCCGCCCCCTCGGCTCTCAGGTTGGGGGGGGGGGCTGCCCCCTGTTTCCTGGGTCTATGAAAATTACTCACCAAATAAGGGATAAGGGTGGAAAATTGATGGTCAGATAAGGCCCAAAAGGAGTGGGAAAAGAATGTACAGCAAAATTTAATACAAGGCTGGTATGTGGAAAGTAAAATGGCTATCGATCCATGCAAATGTTTTTTCTTGGTAAAATTGGGAGTGGAAAATGGGCTTAGAAAATGGAGGCCAGTGAAAAGTGATTTTCATTTGGATGTCGTTTCCTACATAAATCAACAAATTTTGGGACACTGGAACGGGGTACCCCTCGCCAGCATCAGGGTTGACGTCACTCAGGACCTGCCTATGGTTGGTTGGTGGGTGAGTTACTGTACCTTCTATGGGTGACATTGAGCCAGCAGCTCGGCGTTTGGAGGCAGTAAACACCTCCAAAACGTGTCGAACTAGGAAGCAACGGCAACCTTTATACCCATATTGGCCTGTTTACGGCGTCTGTATGCCGGTCATTTGGTCCCTGATCAATCCGGAGCTTCGCGGAAAGGCAAGCTTGTTGCCCGTGGCGGGTGATGCGGATGCTATCAGATTTCCAAAACGGGTATTTTTGGTATTCAGGTCGGGTAATTGCCCTGAACATTCGGAGAATCTTGGGATGCCCAATTCTGCAAGTCCCGGGTGAAGCTCGCTAGTCTGCCCGGGGGTGTCCCCTTCTATACAACGACCCCGTGGCAGCTCGCTAGTCTGCCCGGGGGGTGTCCCCTTCCACAACGACCCCGGGGCAGCTCACTAGTCTGCTCGGGGGTGTCCCCTTCTACAACGACCCCGGGGCAGCTCGCTAGTCTGCCCGGGGGATGTCCCCTTCTACAACGACCCCGTGGCAGCTCGCTAGTCTGCCCGGGGGGTGTCCCCTTCCACAAAGACGCCGGGGCAGCTCGCTAGTCTGCCCGGGGTGCCCCCTTCTACAACGACCCCGGGGCAGCTCGCTAGTCTGCCCGGGGGGTGTCCCCTTCTACAACGACCCCGGGGCAGCTCGCTAGTCTGCCCGGGGGGGAGGGGTGGCCTGTTTCTACAACGACCCCGGGGCAGCTCGCTAGTCTGCCTGGGGGTGTCCCCTTCTACAACGACCCCGGGGCAGCTCGCTAGTCTGCCTGGGGGTATCCCCTTCTACAACGACCCCGTGGCAGCTCGCTAGTCTGCCCGGGGGTGTCCTCTCCTACAACGGCCTCGGGGCAGCTCGCTAGTCTGCCCGGGGGCGTCACTTTCTACAACGGCCTCGGGGCAGCTGTCTGGTCTGCCGAGGACGTACTGGAGCTGGCTACCGCCAGGACGCCGGTATAGCGCAGGCGTCATTCCGGAGGCTTAGAATGCTGATGCCGGCGCGCGCTGAGAGCTCTCCCCTTTTTGCTGGTCGGCTATCTATGACCTGATTACCTATAGTCTCGTGGTCACTGTTTTAACCCCTTGCCAAGTTTTTAGGTAACATAAAACATTCATGGTCATCATTGCCACGTGTAGCACAGGGGCTAAGGTACACGTAACAGTAGCTGCGGCTTCTGTTTTCAGTTGCTTAACAACCAATGGGTTTCCATGTTTTTTAAGGGGCGGCGCTAAAATCATAACAATAATAACAATAATACAATAATAACAATAATTATTAACAATAACAATAACAATAATAAAAGAAAAAGCAGCTCGCTAGTCTGCCCGGGGAAGCCGTTTCTCATGGCCTCGGGTGCTGCCCGGGATGCTCCATTCTTCCACCTTCTACAACGGACATGGGGCGGCTCGCTTGTCTACCCGCAGGTGGCTGCCACTAGGACGCTCGGTAGCGCGGGTGTCCTTACGGCGGCTTAGAGCGCTGATTCCTGGAGCGAGCTGAGAGCCCTCCCCTTTTTTTGCTGGGCGGCTGTCAACGACCTCCGTTGATACTGTTCTAATCCCTTCAAAAGTTCTGGGAAAATTAATGGTCGCGCTGACAGGCATGTGCATAGGGTTCAAGGTAAAGGAAAATACAGCTTCTGTTGTCAGATGCCTCAGAACTCATGGATGGTTTTTTTTTCGGCGGGTATATTGAGGGCCTTTAGTTGGTGGAGGCTATCATCGCAGTAGTGGCTAATGCTACTGGTTGTTCGTCCTGCTGTAAGGGCTTCGGTATAAATGGCGTAATATGGTTGTTCAATGGTGACCGCTGTATCGCTCACATCCATGTTGGCAGGCTTTAGGGATCGTGGCGTTTCTGGTAAGCTTCGGGCCAGGTTGAGAAAATAATTACCTACCTTCAACCAAGCACGTATTTGGGTGGGTTCCGCCACTGGTCTCGACACTGGCGGCGACTATAGGTCTTTTGTGTTAATTTGTATCCCCCATTCGGTCTGCTGGTCTCGGGAAGGGGGTGTTTTATTTTGGCGCATTGGTGTCTGGGTGGATGTATTGAATGGGTGGGGACACCATTGCGCCGCGCGGGGGGAGGGGTGGCGGCCCGTTGGCAGGGCAGTCTCGGTTGAGACATGTATACTTGCTATAGTATGTTTGTGTCGTGTTCATTTGGGCTGAATATACCAATAGCCCCTTTTTGTACAGCTACAGTGTTTTCCTGGAGGGAGTTGGTTGTGAGGTTTGCGCTGAGATTGGTTACGCATAGCATAGCTAATTGTCTCTATGTTTGCTGGCAGCTCGAAGGGGAAGCGGAAAATACGCCCGGTTATATATATATAGAGTTATATATATATTGGGAGATTGAGTGTAGGTATTTGCTAGGTGTAACATAGCTGTAACTGCTTTTTGTTTCTTCCCTGGAACGGAGCGCCGGACTTTGCCATTCTACACTCCGTGTGAGTGAAATCAGCTCATGCTTTCTCGGTGTAGCAGCTCAGAGTGCACGGCCTGGCCGGCGTAGGGTTTGGTGGCCACGTGGTGTTTGCCGGTGGTTGTGCAGAGAGTTGGTAGAATTGCCGTTTGTGGTACCTGGTGTTGGTTGAACTGTGGTTCCCATACAGGTGAACGGTTACTGGCGTAAGGTGTGCCAGGTGGGCGTACCCCGTGGAGAATGAGCTGCTGGTGATGTTGGCTCTGTCCGAGCGTGTCCGAGCGGGGTCTTCATTAATGGGTTAGAGATTGTTGATAACAAGGGTACCAACTACCGGGTGAGACTTGAGAGGGTAAATGGAGTTCATTGTAAGGATAACCAATGCAATGGTATTTGTCTAAGATGGTATTGTTATCTGGTGTTGATAGGTTGGAATGAAAGGTTTAGAGGGTGATACAGAGGTACAGAGGTGGTACAGTGGAACCCAGTTTGGGTATGATTCTCGGCGGACTAGGATATTATGGATTAGATGGGGAATTATGTAAGGTGGTTTTGGGATGCATTAGCGATAGCCTAGGAAGTTACAGGCTATTACCCAGAGGAAGTTTTCACACCCATGTTTAAAGGCTGCAGTAGGTATGCCATTCTCTAGGATGCAGTTTGAGGGTAGCCCGGGATTGTGTGGCTCTCACTCAGCACTCTGCATTGAGGTACGAGTTAACTGAGTTTCGTTTTTTATGGTGTGGCGTTTGTAAATCGTTTTGTTTTTTTTTGCCAGAGTGAGGTGCCTTTCTTGTCGTTGGTCAATAGAGCATTGCCAAGGCATGCATAAGCGACATCTGCAATATGCATATCCTGCTATGTCATCACACGCATTGTCAGATAAATGGCTCCAGTATACTCGTATATAGCCCCTTTTGATACGAGATTTCGGCTAAAAATGGTTATGTGACACATTCTGTTTTTTTTCTTCCATGGCTTGGTGGTTGGCATCCGACTCTGAACGGCGACGGATCGGCACACTCGGCGGGGCCGGCCCGCTTTGCCAGAGTCTTTGGCCGCTGGAGCATTCCTTCACAGCTCCCACGTCAGCTGGGGGAGTTCCGACCCCTCCCAGCTCATCTTGCTCCAGTGGTGCTGCCTAGCAGGTCTTACGGGACATCGTCAGGTATAGGCCAAGCTGGCCGGGGTTTTGAAAGGTACGTTATTCCATGTACGGGGCCCGATACATATCTGTTAATGGAGGTTCTAGGCGACCCGACCCGATAGGGTGGATAGTGAACGCTTGGGCATGGGCGATATCGGCATTTTTGAGGGGATATTTGGTTCCACCAATAGGGACGTGAGGGCAATGCTGGTGGAAAGTAAGATACTAAGATAGTAATAAAATTGTGATAAAATCGTTAGGCGAAGCCCGAAGATAAAAATGAAATCTAGTCAACTCTAACGTTAGACGTGTTTTCAACCTTGGTTTGCTGCTGCTGCTGAGGGTTTTTAAATCGTCTGTAACTATCTTCATTCAGGTCGGGTAATTGCCCTGAACATTCGGAGAATCTTGGGATGCCCAATTCTGCAAGTCCCGGGTGAAGCTCGCTAGTCTGCCCGGGGGTGTCCCCTTCTATACAACGACCCCGTGGCAGCTCGCTAGTCTGCCCGGGGGGTGTCCCCTTCCACAACGACCCCGGGGCAGCTCACTAGTCTGCTCGGGGGTGTCCCCTTCTACAACGACCCCGGGGCAGCTCGCTAGTCTGCCCGGGGGATGTCCCCTTCTACAACGACCCCGTGGCAGCTCGCTAGTCTGCCCGGGGGGTGTCCCCTTCCACAAAGACGCCGGGGCAGCTCGCTAGTCTGCCCGGGGTGCCCCCTTCTACAACGACCCCGGGGCAGCTCGCTAGTCTGCCCGGGGGGTGTCCCCTTCTACAACGACCCCGGGGCAGCTCGCTAGTCTGCCCGGGGGGAGGGGTGGCCTGTTTCTACAACGACCCCGGGGCAGCTCGCTAGTCTGCCTGGGGGTGTCCCCTTCTACAACGACCCCGGGGCAGCTCGCTAGTCTGCCTGGGGGTATCCCCTTCTACAACGACCCCGTGGCAGCTCGCTAGTCTGCCCGGGGGTGTCCTCTCCTACAACGGCCTCGGGGCAGCTCGCTAGTCTGCCCGGGGGCGTCACTTTCTACAACGGCCTCGGGGCAGCTGTCTGGTCTGCCGAGGACGTACTGGAGCTGGCTACCGCCAGGACGCCGGTATAGCGCAGGCGTCATTCCGGAGGCTTAGAATGCTGATGCCGGCGCGCGCTGAGAGCTCTCCCCTTTTTGCTGGTCGGCTATCTATGACCTGATTACCTATAGTCTCGTGGTCACTGTTTTAACCCCTTGCCAAGTTTTTAGGTAACATAAAACATTCATGGTCATCATTGCCACGTGTAGCACAGGGGCTAAGGTACACGTAACAGTAGCTGCGGCTTCTGTTTTCAGTTGCTTAACAACCAATGGGTTTCCATGTTTTTTAAGGGGCGGCGCTAAAATCATAACAATAATAACAATAATACAATAATAACAATAATTATTAACAATAACAATAACAATAATAAAAGAAAAAGCAGCTCGCTAGTCTGCCCGGGGAAGCCGTTTCTCATGGCCTCGGGTGCTGCCCGGGATGCTCCATTCTTCCACCTTCTACAACGGACATGGGGCGGCTCGCTTGTCTACCCGCAGGTGGCTGCCACTAGGACGCTCGGTAGCGCGGGTGTCCTTACGGCGGCTTAGAGCGCTGATTCCTGGAGCGAGCTGAGAGCCCTCCCCTTTTTTTGCTGGGCGGCTGTCAACGACCTCCGTTGATACTGTTCTAATCCCTTCAAAAGTTCTGGGAAAATTAATGGTCGCGCTGACAGGCATGTGCATAGGGTTCAAGGTAAAGGAAAATACAGCTTCTGTTGTCAGATGCCTCAGAACTCATGGATGGTTTTTTTTTTCGGCGGGTATATTGAGGGCCTTTAGTTGGTGGAGGCTATCATCGCAGTAGTGGCTAATGCTACTGGTTGTTCGTCCTGCTGTAAGGGCTTCGGTATAAATGGCGTAATATGGTTGTTCAATGGTGACCGCTGTATCGCTCACATCCATGTTGGCAGGCTTTAGGGATCGTGGCGTTTCTGGTAAGCTTCGGGCCAGGTTGAGAAAATAATTACCTACCTTCAACCAAGCACGTATTTGGGTGGGTTCCGCCACTGGTCTCGACACTGGCGGCGACTATAGGTCTTTTGTGTTAATTTGTATCCCCCATTCGGTCTGCTGGTCTCGGGAAGGGGGTGTTTTATTTTGGCGCATTGGTGTCTGGGTGGATGTATTGAATGGGTGGGGACACCATTGCGCCGCGCGGGGGGAGGGGTGGCGGCCCGTTGGCAGGGCAGTCTCGGTTGAGACATGTATACTTGCTATAGTATGTTTGTGTCGTGTTCATTTGGGCTGAATATACCAATAGCCCCTTTTTGTACAGCTACAGTGTTTTCCTGGAGGGAGTTGGTTGTGAGGTTTGCGCTGAGATTGGTTACGCATAGCATAGCTAATTGTCTCTATGTTTGCTGGCAGCTCGAAGGGGAAGCGGAAAATACGCCCGGTTATATATGACAAGATATAACCGGTTTTTCCGCGACACTACGAGCGTCTTCTCTGGGGCGGCCCCGGAGCCGGGCCGGCCTCTGCGAGCAGCGTTCGGCGGCAGGCGGGCGGCCGCCTGCGCCCCCGGGCGGCAAGGCCGCTAAGGCGGCGGCCTCCTCTGATTGGTGGAGCGACTCGTGTCACGTGACGGTGACGGCGCGGGGTTTGAGTGCATTTGCGTGGTCACTCTGTTCTAAGCCGCCCGGTCTGACGCAAGTCAGCAGTGTTCTCGCTCTGAAATGTTTTTGCGTTTCCCACCCACCCACCACCATTTTGGGGCTTTTTTTTACACGCACCACACTCTTAAATAAAGATGGGTTTTTCCACAAAATGTGGTTTTTTCCCCAACTAGGTCCCCCGGTTTTTTTCTAGTTAGGACTTTTTCCGGGGGAGGACACACACGACAGGGTTTCTAGTTTGGGTGGGGACACCATTGCGCCGCGCGGGGGGAGGGGTGGCGGCCCGTTGGCAGGGCAGTCTCGGTTGAGACATGTATACTTGCTATAGTATGTTTGTGTCGTGTTCATTTGGGCTGAATATACCAATAGCCCCTTTTTGTACAGCTACAGTGTTTTCCTGGAGGGAGTTGGTTGTGAGGTTTGCGCTGAGATTGGTTACGCATAGCATAGCTAATTGTCTCTATGTTTGCTGGCAGCTCGAAGGGGAAGCGGAAAATAGGATTTGGCAGCACTGGCCGGAGTTTACGGCATTGATATCAAAGATATCCTATGTATTTACATCCAGCTAATCTTGTCCTATGATTTTGATAGCGTGAATGATTATGAATGTTGCCCGAACGAATGAACAAATGAATGTTGAATAGTTCTGAATGTTACCAAATGCCGTAAATGCGCAATGACGGCATTTGGTAAGATTGGGCCCTGATCCTGTAAGAATCCGAGCTCAATTGAGTTGGTATTGATGTATTCTAACTTCTAGGCCTCCATGCAGACTGCTAACTTTGCTTTTGGTATATAAGAGCCTACAGATAATAGGAAGGCTTTGAAAAATAAAAGGGCGTTTGTTTTGTGTAGAATAATACCCAATTTGCTTTTGTGTTTTTTGCCATTGTCGATGTTACTTTTCCAGTGACGCGGTCGTAGGCATAGAGATCACCAGTGCAGATTATATCGTACAAAATCAACAGGTATTCTTCATCGTATTGTTGTTCTGCTTATTAAATCTTTTACAGTCGTTGATACTGACTGGCTAAAATCATAGTAAAGAAAACTTGATGTATGTATAGGGATTATCTACTATCTACTGGGATTGGATGAATATTCCAACATCATTCTATGAAGGATCGCAAGAGTTTAAAACAGCCTGTAAGTAAATATCTACATATAAACCTCCTCGCAGTTCGGCTCAGCATCTCAAAGTTCGCGTCCCACGACCGAGTTTTGTGAAGATAGGCTTCATTCATCAAAGTGAGGGTGCGTGACTTACGAAAACATCTCTAAGCGTCACCTAGAAAACGCACTCTGGCATCATCATTCGAGAAAAGTTTTCTTCATTTATGGTCCTGTTTACATGCAAACAAAAACTTCCACCAAGTTTATCACTTCTTTCGCTCGGCGTTCAATCAAAAACATCGATAATTATGTATTACATCATTTCAAAATTTTGGTAGAGTTTGCGGCGTAAAACATTTCCTCGCCACTCACTGCAGCTTGTGAGTGGCAAGCAGGTCTTTTCAGAAAAACTGTCTGCTTTAACCTTTAAAGTGACCCTCCCACCTTAACATTAGATTTGAGTTGAGATAGCCAAAATGGGGTCCCTGGCTCACAATTACCGGTTTCGGCACTCACAACATCGAGAAATGCCTTAAATCGGAAATATTGAATTTCAAAATTGCAGCATTTTGATTCAGAGGGGCTAATGCATAGGAATACCCCTCTGAATGTGTGACGTCAGCGCAGATATCTAACGATTTTTAAATCTATTACTAAAACGTTTGGTAGCACGCGGTGGTATATGCTGCTTTGCGCGCAACAAATGCCGCACTTTCAAATAAAGTCGCTAGGAACAGCGGAGATCCCAAAAAGTAAACAAAAGTAAAAGTCTAATATCTTGAAAACCGGTGAATATTTTTCGATGAAAGTTGGTAGATATTCGTTTTCGCTCTTTCTGAACCGAGCGACATCACTTTCATGCCAATTCATTGACTTTTTTGAAGGTGGGAGGGTCCCTTTAACGGTCAGCAAAATAAATCAAATGTAGGACCTGAGAGACGAGTTAGAATTGACGAGCATCTGGGGAGATCATACTTACTCGTCATGCTCCGGAGCTGGCTGCTCACTGCTTAGTACCCATTATAAATGAGTCTTGAACGCCTAGGGGACCCTGTCAGCGGCTACCGACGGACCCATCCGGTGACCGCTGAGGACCTCATCAACCCAGCTGAGGTCAGGTGCCGGCACGGTCGGCGACCGCATGTGACGGCGCCGTAAGACGCATTTAAACCACGGCCGGATATTACGGGCCGGGTCGCACGAGGCCGGGGGAGGGGCGCAGCGTGGTCTCTCGGTAGGTTACATGCCGACGGCGGGCGAATAATGACGCCCCTCTCCTCCCCCTGTGGTAGGTTTTGACAGCTACTGTAAGTTTTTGAGGTGCCCGGTTATCCAGAGTCGTGTGACAGATGTCTGTCAACCATTACATGCCGGATATTTCGGCATCTGACGCCGAAAATTCGGCAGCACTCGGCACGTGTGGTACGGTCAGCGCTGTGCTGGTCTAAATCGGGGTCGTCGTATGTCAAAGGTGTTCAAAGTCACGGCCGAACACGTATTTAAAGCGCCGGCTGTTGCATCATGGCCGGTGACGCTGCACACTGCTCCTCAGCGAGTTTTTGGTGCAAATATTTGCAACGGGTGACGTTAGCGGTGTCGAACTGAGCGGTCGACGTGTTCGTGATATATCAAGGTCAATTTACTAAAAATCCATTCATCACTGTTCTGTTTAAAATGTTAAAAATAACTTTTAAGAGTAACATTTTGCAAAAAAGACGCAGCGATGGGGACTGGATGGGCAGAGTGCATTAGACTTGAATTGTATTTCAATGTTTCAGATATTATTAGAATACGTCTAGGTATAGTGAAGCAAAATGATGCATTTTATGACAATAAAAGACAAAGACTTAAAACATAGACAAAGTATGCCAACAAAATCCAGCATATATTAGGCAAGATTCACGTATTAGAAATGTCCGTGTCCTACAACCTGAGCTGCTACAACATTTCCATTATCCATATTCCATAAGTCTCATGGGTCTCATCCTGCTTCTGAGCTCCCTCATTTTTCTTGAAATTAACCGAACCCATTGCGCCCGGCGGTGCAGTGTTTCACGCCGAAGAAGCACGGCAAAAAAAGTACTAACGAGAGCCTGCTACCCGCGAAATACGGACTTCTTGTCACCGCAAAATGACGCCATAATGACATCATGAATTACTTCAATGGGTCACACGCCACTTTGGGTTCTCACAGTTAAATACCAGTAAAGCGCCTTTTGGGGCGACTAACGGAGCGAGCGAGGGGGTGAGTCTTGCACGTGCGAAATTTCGAGGGGGTACCTCCAACTGACTTGAGCACGGCACCCTACTGACTGGTCTCTAGCGATGTGCCAAATTTGGGCACAATCGGCCCAGCCGTTCTCGAGATCTGGAAGCGGCACCCTGCACGTGCGCACGTGCAAAATGGGTCCCAACTGACTTGTGCACGGCACCCTAGTAACCGGTCCCTAACTGTGTACCAAATTTGAGCGCAATCGGTCGAGCCGTTCTCGAGATCTGGAAACGACCCCTGCACGTGCGCACGTGCAGCGGCACCCCAACTCTGGCACATGGATATGCAGTGCCTAGTGGGTGCCTACCTACATGCCAACTTTCAGCGCAATCGGCCAAGTAGTTACCGAGATATTGCAACAATTACAAAAGTGACACCTCTTCGTTTTGCACGTGGCACGTGCGTAAGGGGTCACCCACATGCATCGGGAATAGTCCAATACTTGGTAGAAGGAATGAAGCTACCCTACAAAAATTACCGCATGTAAATCGGTCAAGTGGTTGCTGAGATATAAGCCTCGCAAAAGCGTCCGCACGGCCGGCCGGCCGGCCGGCCGCTCATACTCAGAAATTTCCGTTATTCTACGTAAGACTCCGCTCGCTTCGCTCGCTCCGTAATAAAAGTAATCGTTGACGTAATCGTGACACTATTGTCCGCAGCCACACAGGCTGCAATTGCAGACGTCTGAGCAATATTAAACGTGACAACCTGTAACTGCGCGTACATTTACATTATAAGCCTACGAGTACTGTTATGCTTAATTGGATGGGGTGTTCACACTTGGCGGCAAGATGTTTCATCGCAACGAAATAAAAAGAGTACAAAAACAAAACATATTTTTCGGGCAGGGATTGGCTTTAGGCTAGCTGTGAGGGGGCAAAAGGAAACACCACGTGGCACGTGCTGTGTTGCTTACGGTACAATGCTCCAATTAGTGACCACGTAATCTAAAAACCAGAGCCCACGAAATCCGAGGAAACTGCGCTTATCACTATGTATCATGCAATATTTACCCGGCTATTTTCGCCTGAGCGCATGCTGTGGGTCTAACACAGTTCGACTTGAGCTGTGATGTTAAACACAGCACTCAAGCTGCCAGCTGAGCTAGGTACTTCAGTACAATATAAATGGCCATTTCCACAACGATTATCTGGATAACTACTATTAGTGATAGTTAATTGATTCTTAGTAGTTTTCAGCTTGGGTTGCTGATGTCCCTACTCCCTGTTTCATCAAGCAATCAGGCATTATTTTTTATTAAAACATTTGAATGAATTAATATTTGTTGTGCAAGAGAGTAGGTTAGATTTGGTCGAGTTTGGCGCCTTTACCAGATATCCCGTGGTGAAAACGGCTATTGTGGCGCCATCGTAGAAATACCACACAGTGTCAGCCACCCAGGCTGATGCCCCGGGCGGTGTCTGCACATCGGCGCCGAGGTCAAAGGTGACGACACTGTGACCGAGACGCGACTACAGCGTCACCGACGCTCAGTGGTGCGTGCAACACCGCCCAGCCTGGGCGAGCTAACTTTGTCCGGCGTCCTCATACCTCCGTGCCTGTCCGGCACAATGGTCTCAGTTGAGTAACAGTGTGGTGCCACAGAGGCGGCTCCCCCCCTCCCATGTCACTGCACGGTCCCCGCTGGAGGGGGGGGGGGGATTCTGGTGCTAACCTATCGCGCCTACATGCTGTACGCTGGCAGTAGGTCCAACAGAAAACCCTGACTCTGTGATGGAGCTGGGCCAGAATCAGACACACCAGGTTTTCGACGACACGATATGACGGGATAATGAAGAATGTGTAATTGTATACACACCTGTACTTCTATCTATGAATTATTATTTGGATAGTCAACACTCAACAGTGGTTTGCAGCAAACTACGGCACTTGAAGCAAACATTTTCCCAAGCACATAGGAGGAACATTGCGTTTTTATTTGCTCCTAGCAAATGTATCCATGAAGTTAAATATAGAGCATTGCTTTCAAATTACCGTGACATTTTCATGAATGATATTTATTTGGTAACAGCCTTGTTGCTTTAGTTTATTCACTAATCGTCCATCAACGGACATGATATTCGTAAAATAGTCTCGGTGCCTGCATATGACGATTGATGTTATTTCAGGCTGCCGTGACAACCGGCACTGAGGCAAACGGCCTGAATCTTACAATCCCACTTCAGTGGCTTCAACAAAAACCACCAACGGGGCGCACTTGAACATAATTACCTACCTATAAGTATAAGCTATCAAGATTCACAACACAACCGACGGTGTATTTTGGGAGCAATTGCGCAATATGTCCAGCGTCTGGAAAACAGTTCTAAAAACCTATTTTCTCTGGCTGATTCTGCGGCCCCAGCACCGGCTATATAGGAAGCCTAGTGGAAGACCTTCGCAGCGGCGCAGCCACTTACTGCAGCAGCTGATTAATGGCACCACCCAATCCCGCTGGCACCAATGCACCTACACTGGTCCGGCCTGGTACCCTCGTGCACGGTGGGGCCCGCGCCCCGTGCCGCCTGTCACATCACTAATAATGTATGGTGCGCGCCGCCGTCTGGGGTACTGACCGGGTCACGGCAGGGCCGCCTGGTGACGTCACATAGGCCCAGTGACGTCATTAGGGGTATCGGGTCTGGCCCGCCCCGCTGCGCACGGCTGCCCCGGGCGACATTGTTTTTACCCGGTCTTGTTGGGAAGTCCGGCCGGTGCTGGCCCGAACTCGCCGCCTTTCCGGGAGGGACTCACGCCCGGCCGAGTTGCATGTTTGCAGCCGTCGCACCGGCCGGGGTAGCGTCAGAGGCCGGCGCTTTTCCGACAAACTAGCGATGTTCGCGCCGCTATGAGCTCATGCGACGGGCCATCTGAACGAGCGATCTCGACATATTGATGGTGTAAGAAACATTTTTGAGCCGAAGGAAACAGTAGCATGTACTGTGCGCAATTCGCACATAACGTCGTCCACTGATGCAACACCAAAGGTCTGAAAACAAACCATGGCAGCTACGGGCTAACTGGCAATTTTATGAAACCATGCTATTGTTGTGCCACTGCCATCCCATCGATGCGTCCCTTCGAACTTCCCGACTACGTCACGTCCAGATTCGGCGTGCATCTCCCACTCACCCACAGACGGGGACAGGAGAGGGACTGTAAACAGCACAACTCTGATCTCACCGTGCAGTCACACCCCTGCTAAGTCCCCGTCCTCTCGCCTGTCAGTGTCATCCAGCTGGAGCATCCCCAGTGCTACAACCCAGAGTTCATTGTGAGGCTCGACCGTGGCTTCCTACCGCATGTCAATGTGAATCGAACGAAACCTGCTTCATGTTGAGACACGGCTAGACCTGACTGGCTACGCGGCATTCGAGGGTAGGTATATAAATCAAATATAGAACATCCTGCATTCATTCATGGCCAGGTTCAGTAGCTAACGCTCTAGTTTCAGCACTCGGCTCTGTGGGGGGGGGGGGGGGGGAGGGCTCCCGATTCTCGATTTATTCGCCACAGAAGCGACTTAATGGGCAACGCGCACGGTCCACATAGCTAGCGTGCATTGCAAAGGTTGTTGAAACTAGGGTAAGAATGGCCATCCCCAATTCTGATGAGCATAGAATCAGATGCTTTCGACTGGCTTCCAAAGGACAACTGCACCTGTTCGTGTTCGCTGGAACAGATCGCTATGTTGTGCTTGCATTTTGTGTCTGCATTTTATTTAGTACCGCATGCAACAATCTGACACAGCTCAATCGTATACCAGTTTGCTTATGCTTGCATTGCATGTATCTAATGCATAACAGTTGCATTTGCCCCACATCAACATTTCTTCCATACTGACTCAGATTTACATGTAATTTCCAGCAATTTGGTTATCAGATATATTCCGTCCCGACGAGAATCTGGTCATGGTGTACGTTCATGCCGACGAATCAACTACTTCGCGAACGTAACTGCAGTAAAGCGTGGAATTTAATTCCGTCTTTGACCAACAGTTCTGGCCGCACGTCTTCCCAGATGTTCTCCAAGTTTTTCCTATGTTACCCCGCGCCATGCTGGGGGGGGGGGGGGTGTACGTGTTAACGCGCCACTCAGGTTTTTTCGCGGAAATCTAACCCTCGCCCTGGCAGGGGGTTGATGCGACCCCCCTTAAGGATTTTCGAAGATAGCGTAAAACGGCGCCGCGCAGCGCCGCCAAATTTGGCACAGCCTATGTGGTAACCTTTTTACATATGACCTGAAAATTTCAGGTCCGGGTGACCTTGGGTCAGGTCACCAGGTCAGAAAAACCGGTACAAGGTCATGGTCAAATTTCATTTTTCTTTTTTTGCACCTGTCCAACTCACAGTTTTGGACTGATTTTCTTCAAACTTTCAGGATGTGCTGAGTTCACCGAGTTGTATAACATATACTTCGGGTTTTTTGAGGTCGCTGACCTGAGGTCAGTTAGAGGTCATTACGTCGTAATGTTAAGCCTATGGGAAAATACTAAATTCGGAAAATACTGGAGATATCCGCTTCGTTCTATCACTTTTGTGCTTTGAAACCACAGTACTTAACAGCAGGTCACTTGGTGCTTCTTTGTTTGGTGTACTTATCCATGGGTCAGGTCAAATAAGGTCAACTGAGGTCAAATGACGTTTTTGCCAATAACTTGGCACATAATGACGCTAGAGCTTAACAAATGGTATCATTGTGTTCCTGGTGATCAGCCAAATCGAATGATATGCGATATGATGCAATTTGGTTAACAGAACTTAATTAATTATTTAAAGTTTACTTAAAATTTAAGAAAAAAATTTAAGTACACTTAAGCAAGCTTAAAAGTACATCATTCGACGCTGTTTTTAGCGAAATTTTTACACTTATATCCCCAAAACCCCCCTAAATATTGACCTAGAGCAACCAAATTTGCACAGGGGCGAGAACTCCAGGGGGCCCACCTACCCACCAAATTTGGTGTTTCTAGGTGCCATAGGAGCCAATCGCGAGACCTCCCCTGTCAGGCCGTGTTATGAAAAATGCCCTGCCAGGGCGAGGGCTAAAAAAACGACGGCGCGCAACGCCGCTGTTTTGGTACACCTGTTCATAATCTTTTCCTAACATGTACAATTTTAGACCCGGGTCGTACAAATCAGGTCACCAGATCACGTCAAGTGACCTTACCTAAAAAAAATTCAAAGGTTACACCGACTGATCGCATTGATAGCTACATCGACTGAATGATCACTTTAGAACTCTTAGCGATTAAAAAGAATAAGATTAGCAGTATGTATAAAATGTACATCTCGGATTTTTTATATCTGTGACCTAAGCTCAGGTCAATTTTGCGACCTTTCAATTATCAGTCAATAGGAGAAAATTGAAATGCGCGTCTTTTGGACGAGTGTCGTTCAAAACCCTCTCCACCATCGGATCATAGGTTAACCCGGCACCACCTGGGCTATTTCCGTACCCACGACAGCCTGGGGGGGGGGGGGGTCGGATCCGCCCCCCTGTTATCTCGAGAACCAATGGTCGTATCGAGCCCCGCAAGTCGGCGTTCGAAAGGTCTCTAGGAGACCTTCCCAAAGCACTCTTAAGATTTTAAGATTTAGGTCAACTTTCGGGTCAAGGTCAGGTCAAAGGTCAAATTCAGGGGTTTTGCATGAATCGGCTTACGGACACTGCGGAATCGATAGCTGCTGCTCGAAACTCACCAAAAATGATCTCAAAGGCCTAGTGAAGGTACAGCCCACCGCTAAAGTAATGTAGGGTTTTACCAATCTCAACAGCTAGCTTTGACTGGCGATTGTTTAACCCGCGCCCCAGTGGCGGTCTCCGCCAACTTCGCCCTAGTGAGGGGGGGCATATGTTACCACCCACCTCTAACTCAAAAACTAAGAGGGCTAGAAAGACGCGGTGAAAAGCAGTCGATAGCTCTTGATGCGTACGTTTGAAAGTATTTCGGGTCATTTTTCATCTTAGAGCAATATTGGGGTCACCAGAGGTCATCAAAGGTCAAAATTTGCGAATTGTCATTATATTTTTCAGAAAACATGCCATTATCTCAGGAACTATGATAGCTAGAAAAACGCTGGGAAAAGTAATCGATAGCTTTTGAACTCTTCTTTTAATAAGGTCATCATCAAAAATGACCTCAGGTCAACGGTTTAGCCTCCAGAGGGCAAAAACTCCAAAAAATAGCTGTTTTTAAGAAAAGTGTTTTTCGACAATAACTTTTGACTAAAAAAAACTAGGTCATTTCTAATGCCAGAATCGTGTTTCTCTCGCCGAGACGCGTCGAATGAACTATAATTTGACCTTGAAAGGTCAACTTCAAAATTTGACCTCAGGTCAAGGTCATGACCTGATCGGAAAAGGTCATGTTGCATATCAGTCGATTCGTCTCGGCAAGACAAACACAATGCGGCCAATCCCAGCGTTCTATCTCTTTCCAATCGAGAGTTATTGGCAAAAAACTGTTTGTAGTTTCAAATGACCTCGGATGACCTTTCAAGAGGCTATCAGCAAAAAAGACACCTTGGTCGTCACGGGTGGTCCAAATCATTGTTATCCTGAAATATTTGGACTGTTCCTATGCGTACACACGGATCTAGAGGCATTTTCGTTTTTCTCCATTGACTTATAATGAAAAGGTCACGCCACTGACCCGACCTTAGGTCACGCATATAAAAAATCCGAGATATACAAATTGTAGGCACCCATAACATCATGTAATCCACCAAGTTTGAAACCTCTCTGACAAACACTGCAGGCTGGACATGATTGCAAACTTTTTTAGGCTTGGTCAGTTAACTTGACCTAGTGACCTGACCTGACATGACCTGGGGTCAAAAATTTCACACATTGTCCAAAATTGGTGTACCAAAAGCTACCCCAAGCGGCGCGGCGCTACGCGCCGCGGTTTTTTATTTTTACGAAAAAAACGCGACAGGGTGGTAACTTATGCCCCCCCCCCCCACTGGGGCGAAGGTTAAAGCGGAGTGATCGAAAAGAAGATGTCAATAGCTTAACCCGCGACCGCCTGGGGGGGGGGGTCGGATCCGACCCCCCCCTCCGTTTATCTTGAATAACTCATGAACCCCTCTCGCTATCTACTTGAAACTTGGCATACCTTCTCCCCCATCAATTTGACGTCTCCTGTGCAATTTTTAAGAAAAAAATTCCAATTTTTTTTTAGATAGGTATATCGATTTTAGTGATGTAACTACATGGCGTTTTTGGTCAAAAAGTGGTAAAAGTTTAAAAAATCGCCAAAAATCACGGTTTGAAGCAAATTGCAAAAGACGCAGCTCAACGAGTTCTTTAAAATGGCTAGCTCGGATTTTCCATAAAATGCGTTTTTCACCCCTAAAAATTCAAAAAACTATATTTTTTGGAAAACAGCTAATAAAATCCAAAATTTTGGGAATTTCCAAAAAACCGGAATATATGTTGTAGAGCTCTATTAGAACATTAGATGCCCCAAAATTCAACTTTCTATCTTGATTTTTGACCCCCAAATTGTAAAAAATAGCTCCAACAAGCATAGGGCATGGTGACGTCATAAGCATTTTCGTGAATTAGAGGCACTTCTGAACATCGCATGTGAAAACAAATGGCACCACTAGATTCCTGGGACAAAGCTCGTCTAGAAAAGTGCATTTTTATGTCAAAAATAAAAAGTTGAAAAATTGACTTTTTTTCTTAGCCCTCGTTTAGTTATGTATAGTATTTACGATTTTTTATGCTTTCAATGCACACTTATCACCAGCACAGTGACTTGGGGTCACATATAACCATTACCATCGGATTCGGCGTGAAAAATAAGCCATAGAACATGTGTCGCACGCCCACGTAGCAGAAAGTGAAAACCGTGACCTTTCGTGACCTGACCTGACCTTGACCTGTACTTAGTATGACCCCTATACGCACATGGTACCTTCACTAGGCCTTTGAGGTCATTTTTGGTGAGTTTCGAGCAGCAGCTATCGATTCCGCTGTCCGTAAGCCGATTCATGCAAAACCCCTGAATTTGACCTTTGACCTGACCTTGACCCGAAAGTTGACCTCAATCTTAAAATCTTAAGAGTGATTTGGGAAGGTCTCGTAGAGACCTTTCGAACGCCGCCTCGCGGGGCTCGATACGACCATTGGTTCTCGAGATAACAGGGGGGGGGGGGTCGGATCCGACCCTCCCCCCCCAGGCTGTCGTGGGTACGGAAATAGCCCAGGCGGTGCCGGGTTAAGTTGCAGCTGCAAGGGTGACGATGCATATAAGCTACATTCAAAGTTTCATTGTAGTCTGGCTAATCGTTCCTAAGCTTCAGGAGCAGAACATACCCATGACTGAAACCCCACATTACTTCTGCTGTGGACTGTACCATGTGCGTATAGGGGTCATACTAAGTACGGGTCAAGGTCAGGTCAGGTCACGAAAGGTCACGGTTTTCACTTTCTGCTACATGGACGTGCGACACATGTTTTATGGCTTATTTTTCACGCCGAATCCGATGGTAATGGTTATATGTGACCCCCAAGTCACTGTGCTGGTGATAAGTGTGCATTGAAAGCATAAAAAATCGTTTATACATACATAACTAAACGAGGGCTAAGAAAAAAGTCAATTTTTCAACTTTTTATTTTTGACATAAAAATGCACTTTTCTAGACGAGCTTTGTCCCAGGAATCTAGTGGTGCCATTTGGTTTTACCTGCGATGTTCAGAAGTGCCTCTAATTCACGAAAATGCTTATGACGTCACCATGCCCTATGCATGTTGGAGCTATTTTTTACAATTTGGGGGTCAAAAATCAAGAAAGAAAGTTGAAATTTGGGGCATCGAATGTTCTAATAGAGCTCTACAACATATATTCCGTTTTTTTGGAAATTCCCAAAATTTTGGGTTTATTAGCTGTTTAAAAAAAAACAGTTTTTTGAATTTTTAGGGGTGAAAAACGCATTTTATGGAAAATCCGAGATAGCCATTTTAAAGAACTCGTTAAGCTGCGTCTTTTCATGTCCTTAATTTGCAATTTGCTTCAAACCCTGATTTTTGGCGAATTTTTAAACATTAACCACTTCTTGACTAAAAACGCCATGTAGTTACATCACTAAAATCGATATATCTCAAAAATTTTTGGATTTTTTTTCTTAAAAATTGAACAGGAGACGTGAAATTGATGGGGAAGAAGGTATGCCAAGTTTCAAGTAGATAGCGAAAGTGGTTCATGAGTTATTCAAGAAAAACGGAGGGGGGGGTCGGATCCGACCCCCCAGGCGGTCGCGGGTTAACATAACACACAGAATCGGAAACATGCACCCGCGACCACTCTCTGTGCCCCTGAGGTCATCTCAGGTCATGAACGGTCACAGCAGTTTCTTGGCTATAACTTTCGATTGAGACGTGTTAGAGTGGTGAAAACACGTCAGATGTGTTCAGCTCGACGATACGGATCGATTGATATGCAAGATGACTCTTTTCGGTCAGATCATGACCTTGACGTGAGGTCAAATTTTCCAAATGACCTTTCAAGGTCAACGTATAGTTCATTCGACGCGTTTCGACGAGAGGAACACGATGCTGACAAAAGTAATGTCGTGGTTTTCTTGAGTCAAAAGTTAGTAACGAAAAACATTTTTCGTGAAAACGATTATTTTTTTAGAGTTTTTGCCCTCTGTAGGCTAAACCGTTGACCTGAGGTCAAATCTGAGAACAACACTCACAAAGGTCTGTAAAAAGGCTATCAAATGCGCTTTCCGCTGGAGCTGTAGCTCTATTGGTTCCCGAGTTAGCCACTGGCAGTTTCTAAAATTGTTCAAATGAACTAAATCTGACTTTTGATGACCTCTGGCGACATGACCTTTGACCTGACCTAAACAATGGCTGAATTGTTTCAGTCATTATTTTCGTCGCTGTTTCGATGTCGCTTACCGCGTACCGCTACCCAGGAGCCGAGTTAGACAGGTGGAGGGGCGTTGCCCCCCGTACGACACGGAAAACTCTGGTCACCAGCATGGCGCGGTTAAGTTTGGGCTCGGACATCTGTGTGATTCTTGGACTTTGTTCCCTGAATACCGCCATGCCTCTCATCGATTTTCATACAGCACTTATCTCAATATTTCTGTAAAAAGTAAACATATTATGCTACGAGGCTAGCAACACTGGGACGCTTTAATACCAGTTTAATCAAGCATTGCTTTAACCCTCGCCGGCCGAGGGGGGGTGCCGCCCTCCCCCCTATAGGATTTTTTTCGCGATAGCTCCGAACACGCTGGCGATAGAGAGCTGAATTTGGTATACCTGATCTTTGATTCAAGCCGAATCTTTTGACACCAACCGCATTTTCAGGTCAGGTCAGGTCACTGACCTATGACGTCATAAGTGAACCTCCGGTCTTGAGATGTCGCAACTTCGCAACGCCCTCACTGCCAGATGAGCTTTCACAGGGAAATGAAACTTGCAGGATTTAGTATCCGTTATGAGTCTCACAACTTGTAAATCTCGGATTTCTCCTTAAGGTCATATGAGGTCAGGTCATTTTCGTGACCTCATATGACCATTATAAGTCATGGGGAAAAATGAAAACTGCTATTCTGGCGCCGGGAACGATCTCTCACTATCCCAAGCACGCAGAATCGTGATTTGATGCACTCCTTGCAAGGTTAGATGCGTCACTTTTGCAATGTTGACCTTGCGGGACGTCATTTATGACGTCATCAAGGTCATATTAGTTTTTCGTCAATAACTCCCGATCAAACTGAGCTAGCGAGTCGGGAAAGCCACCAATGGACTCAGGAAAACCTGCCGAATCGAATGATATGCGACATGACCTCTTTCGACCAACTTCGTGACCTCGGGACGCTGACCTGACCGTGACCTGAGGTCAACACCCTAAGTTGAACTGACCCAAACAAAAGTATATCATTCGACGCGTCTGAGCGAGGCGAACACGATGCTGCCAAAACAAAAAACTGAACCGTACCTTTGGACACTTGACCTGACCCCAGAGGTCACCGGTTGACCTAGTACCTTAAAATCGTGTCCCAATCTCTGCGTCTCGTAACTGCGTACACGCTCGTTCTTTCCGCGACGCGCTAGCTCCACCAGGGGCGAAACGGCGAGGGGGGGGGAGGTTGTACCCGCCCCCCTCGGCCGGCGCGTATGTAGAAAACCAATAGGTCCGGCGAGGGTTAAATGTGCACAGTTATGTAGTGAGGACCTTAGGGCGATTTACTAGCTACCGATCAACTAGGTACTATAATTCGTTAACTTGGTTGAGTTCAAATGGTGACTTTTCAAATGATGAATTCGGTGTAGGTAAGTACATATACTATATGCCAAGCAAAATTCCTTTTGTGAAACGGTTAGGAAAGTATTAATAGGATTTAGGAATGGTTTATCTACAACAGAGCAAAACGAGCCGATAAGAACCAAAACAGGACAAAGGTGTCGATGTTCAATGTTGCCAACAAAAATGAGTCAACAGACATAAAAAGCAGCAGGTGACATGGCTGGCTGCTGTATTATTGATTATAGAAGGCTTGCAGCAGATAACCGAAGGTTTGTCGTCAATAGTTAAAACACTATTCATTAGAATTGTGTTTTGCTATTGAAAAACAAATCTGAGTTCCCTGACAGTTTGACAAAAGCAGCCTGAGATCAGTAGTCAGAACAGATAAATATAAACTTCCGGTGATAAGAGTTGGCATTGACTCTAGTCTTCTTCTTTCCAAGTTTCATTCTAAGCAAAGTAATTCGTTTTTACAAAAACCCCGCAACCGACACTGTACGGTTATGCAACAACTAATTTGCTGCACTGTGCTGGATAGTAGAGGTATCAAGTTCATCAGCAGAAACAACGCTAACTTATTTGAGCCTGCGGCTCGAAACTCACTAGAATGAACGCTAACTGAATTACGAAGAAGAACAACAATAGAAGGGAATGCGAAAAGAAATGAATAGCGTCTTACTAGACAGTCGAAAAATACTGTTCAATTTTCCGAGCAGCCTGTGTAATTTCTCTCTTCAGGCCTGCTTATTATAGCCAGTCATAGCCAGATACCTATGCTATAAACCGTTGGTGAAAAATGAGAGATGGGCCAGGCATCTCTCCCCAAAGACCACCTAATGGGGGAGCTTCCATGAAAAAAAAACAAATGTACAAGGAAACGAAATCTGGAGTTAATAAAAAATATATTTTGCGGTATGTTTCAACAGCGTCCGATTATATTGGACCTCACAGTCACAGCACAGTGCCAGCGACAACAAAGAGTGCAGAAAATGACAGGCTGCCCCAGTCGTTAGAACCGTTTGATTGATAATAAGAAGAAAAAAATGCAGAAAAAATGCCGCAGCAGCCCGGTTTTGTGTGGGAATCTTATAACCGTAATTCTAATCTCTTGTGAATCGGGTGTGTCGGTCGGTGATGATTTGCACTGATATGACTCCTCACAGCTCCTATGTTTATGGCGATGTTGAATTAAAGTCGCTTCCCTTATCACTGGACTATACGGTGGTGGCACGGCACGCCAGTCAAACCGACAATAAGGAAATTCAACGGTTTAAATACTCCTAATGATAATGATCTTCACTTAAATGTTGTTTCAGGAACAGCATAATTGCCAGCGTAACATCATAATTGTCAGCGTGACATCATTGTTGTCAATTGCAGCCTCGCCTCGCATTGATCGTAGTGTACCATTATTTTATGCACGAGCGTTTTGATGTTATTTTGAGGGCAGATAATTGTGGTTGGTCGGGGTGACTTAGCACCTACCCAAAGCACTTCAAAGATCTATGTTTTGTATCATATAATTCCTTAAGTTAAGTACCCACTACCCCAGGCCCCAGGCTTGTTAATTGCCCACAACTTTATTCGCTCAAATGCCCTCAGGGAGTCCCGTTGAGAATGCCTTGGATGTGGCGTTCCCAGGCTTAACAGCAACAGTCCATCAGGCGGAACAAAATAACGAAAAACAGAGGCTCTTACTGCAGCACTCCGTATAGAACTATGTAGTCCTGATATAGGTATTGACGTGCTTGCCGCATCACCGGTCACTCACAGTTCCAGACGGTCTTCCCAATGGCTGATGGAACTTGGTCTTCCCCTACTTTTTCGTTTTGCAGCGAAAATTCGGGATCTTGCAGCCACAAGTGTGCAGAGACTGGCTGACGACAGATGCTCGCGGAACATGTGTCCGCAACTGCAGGATCATCGGCCGGCCAGCCTGCACGATTGTGCACTGATAGGATCGCACGTTGGCTTCCTGCGCCATCGAGAGCTAGTTACCTCGGAGTTTCCGGCCCAGGCCGAGTCGGCATTGTTCCCCGGCGGCCGGCCTCACAGGAAAGACGGAAACCCCGAATCCTACGACAGAACCGGTAGTGTCATCAGCGGGACACACGACAGCAAGTTGCATCGCAGGACTGCACAATGGTTATAGATCGGTACCATGTTCAGTCAGCATTAGGTTTTAATTAAAGAGACCCTCCCACCTTCAAAAAAGTGTATGAATTGGCATGAAAGTGATGTCGCTCGGTTCAGAAAGAGCGAAAACGAATATCTACCAAATTTCACCGAAAAATATTCACCGGTTTTCAAGATAATAGACTTTTACTTTTGTTTACTTTTGGGATCTCCGCTGTTCCTGGCGACTTTATTTGGAAGCAATAGTTTGGCAGCTGAAAGTGCGGCACTTGTTGCGCGCAAAGCAGCATATACCACCGCGTGCTACAAAACGTTTTAGTCAAAACATTTAAAAGTCGTTAGATATCTGCGCTGACGTCACACATTCAGAGGGGTATTCCTATGCATTAGCCCCTCTGAAGCAAAATGCTGCAATTTTGAAATTCAATATTTCCGATTTAAGGCATTTCTCGATTTTGTGAGTGCCGAAACCGGTAATTGTGAGCCAGGGACCCCATTTTGCCTATCTCAACTCAAATCTAATGTTAAGGTGGGAGGGTCCCTTTAATTCAATGACAAGATGAATTTTGGGCGATGAGCATCGCATGAAAAAGTGAACCCTGTGTTCGTGCATGCCTACGGTGAGACTCCTACTGTCTTATTTAAATCATTAATCAATTAAGCTGGTTTTTGACTCTAAGCCCCAATCCATCCAAGTATCCAGCCATTCTGGAGCAGCTGTTGCACGCGCATAAGTTCAAAGTGAGATTGCAACTGAGTACTGACATGTGTGGGTCACGTTTCTAAACGCTTCTAACGATATATCAACTTTGAGCACAATCCAATATGTGCAATGACCACAATGAGCAAAATGGCGAAAAATCGTCCAGCCGCGATTGACGTTTACCACGCACCATTGGTTGGCCTGTCATGTTCAGATGTTTCGATTAATCAGACAATGACTGTCTTCGCACCCGCTCGTAATAAGAGTAAATTAGTATAGTAACCATCTGTAACGTAAGAAACATTAATCACTTTACCATTATCCCTCGCGGGCCCGGGGGCGTTTTTCGCCCCCTCCCCCTGGCGAATATTTGCGATAGCTCCCGAACGCCCAGGGATAGGAAAGCAAAACTTTCAGTACCTTTTCTCCCATCAATTTGACATCTTCCGAAGTAAAAATTTGGACCTAGCCCCCTTGATGACGTCACAAGGTCCATTTTTCTAGACCCCTGCACGGCAAACTTCGACGTCACAGACGCGAACTTCAAATAGCTGCTAAAAATAGAGTTTTAGAGATAAAGACAAATTACGAGCACGGCTGTGTAGCGTTTGACCTAGAGAAAAATCGAAAAATAGTTTGGGTGACCTGAGGTCAGAGGTCAGGTCCACGACCCCGAAATGTGGTTTTAGTTTTTCGCAAATAACTTCGACAAAAATGGCCATAGAGCTACGGCAGTGGTACCATCACATTTGCCTCGTCAAGCCGCGTCGAATGATATATATATATATATTTTGTTTGGAAAAGGTCAAGTTTTATGTTGACCTCATGTGACCTCGAATGACCTTTGGTTGACCTTGACACATGAAAGTTCGTTGAAGATGAATTTGCACCCACTGATCACGAATCTGATATCTATTTTCCTCTAAGCCTTCATTTAGAGCTTCCGGATGGCAAAATTGTCTTATTTATTATTACTAACTTGAATCAGTGAAATAGCCTCTAGCAAGGATACTCTTCTGTGACCTTGACCTTTGAGCAGCCTTGTATCATAAGATGAACCTCAAATAGGGAACTGATAAGCCTCAAAACATTTCAAAACATTTTGGAAGTTAGCACGCAAGATGTACGAAAAAGTGCAAAGTTTGAGGTCAATTTTGGGCGTGACCTTGACCTTGACCTTTAATTTTGAGCACATTTTCGGAATACTCAGATTCTCTTCTTTTGTTTGACACCCAATTTTGCCGGTTTGATGCATCCTGCCGTCCTCTAGAAGGCTTCCTTTGAGATCGCTACACATGTGCCGGTTTTTGCCTTTAATCTTGACCTCTGACCTTAAAAATTGACCTGAGGTCAAAAATTTTAGGTGCCTTAGCATTGTCTCGTAAGGACCTTTCGTTTGGTATCGCTTGTGTTTCTGTAGCTCCCTCATTTACGGAGTTAGACAGGGGGGGGGGGGCGAAAAACGCTCCCCCCGGGCTGCGGTGGTTGGGATTACCCCCGGGCCCGGCCGGGTTATTTTTTAGTTGATTAACGCAAGAAAAATAACGGAAACGCGGTAGTGTTTGATATTATTCTGCTGAATTGATCATTGCCATACTCTTGCTAACATGTTGCTAACTTGCTAACATGCCATGCTCTTGCAACAACTCAGGTTTGTTTTTGTTTTTCAATAAAGCATCATAACTCTAACGAAGGATTTCTTTACCTATCGAACACAAACCTTCGGTTACCTTGTCATTAAAAGCCTAAAAAAAGAACTGTTATTAGAGTCTCTCCGACCTTATACGGTCACCTTTAAAATTCAACCTCATGTTCATTGGTCAAGGTCATGTCCTGACTAAAAACAGGTCAGGTGATCATCAACATATTTATTTTGTTGACCTGAACACATTCCTAGAGCTTTCATCGCTCTACCGACTCCATCAAAAATGTTGTTTGAAAATTGCTGATGATCTTATAACTTATAAGACCTACCATGATCTATACCTAACATAGACAACTTGTAGGAATGACATAATCACATAACTTTTTTAGACATGCTGCTACTAAACTTGACCTGATGACCTGGACTAGGATGAGCTGTGATTAACACTTTTAAGCACGATTTCCTACAATCATGCATGATATGCTAATTTTTTACACAAGTAAAAACGGAAGAGAGAAATCGTGTTGCATATCATTTGATATGGCAGCTCATCCTGCAGCCTTTTTTGTCCGACTCGCTACCTAATTTGATACTGCCGATTTCCGCACTAACTTTGGAAAGCTGGATAAAAACAGTATCCAGTCATTTTGGTCATGGTATGTGTGATGTTGGCTAATTTCTTTGCAAACGGTGTCAGATTGTCCAAATGCACTTCATATACGAGGAAGTTCACATCCATGCACTACTGCCATGACTCGGCGTGACGCAAAGGCAGCCACAAACAGTTAAAACCAAGGCCGTTAAAACATCCTCAACCGCACATTGACTTTTAATTATTCACATGCTTCCGTCCGTTCAATTGTGCGTGGCTTTCCTTCCTTACGGAAAACTTACATGTGTGTAGAATTCACTTTCGGCGACGGGTGCGCCGCTGCGTTGCATGGCGGCTGGGCGGATGGCAGCGAGCCGCGACACCGCGCGGCTTTGGAGGCCTGCTCCCGAGGGACGGTACTGTGATTGGGGCCGCTCCGCTGCCGGCTGAGGCGCCGCGGCTCAGGCTTCATCACTAGACCCGGCGAGCTCCAACCAGCTGCAGCCCCCCCCCCCCCCCAGCTCGGCCGGACAGCAGCACCCTCATCTCGGCCGGTGAACAGCGCCCACACCCGCCCGCATCACCCCCATCTTTGGCATTTCGCAATGTCGCCCTGCGCACCCAACGCCTGACCTTGCCGACGATTACTTTACTGGTGTGTAGACCGAAGAGTTTTATTTTTAGTGTCGGTTGAAGTCAAACACATCTTGGTGGTTTCGGGCCCGCGTGGGGTTTGCGATGACGATTTAGCGGCCTACCCGCATACTTCAGCTGGCTGATTTCATGGAACAACACCCAATCCTTGATGTATGTTGCAATTTGGATATGGTTCCACATGTTTTTAACGTAATAGTGAAATTTTCACCGCGCCCCTGCAACCTGAGCAAACAAACACCATTATAACGAATGCATGACAAATGTTTTCTCTCCTAGAGAATCGCAATCATTTTTTATCTTTTTTTATTATTCAGCCTCATAGCATCTACAAAGTACCTAAGTTAATTGATTAAAAAATAGAAACTAGTAACTACTATTCATGTGGTTTGGTTAAAAGTACGAGTATTAGCACTCCTCAAGAATGGCGTGTGTCCCTCATTATTAGCAACCAGCATATCGCACACATTGCCCCTATAACGGCTTTCCATTCTTCAAACGCAAGCTACAACATATCAAGATTGCTCATCGATGAGCGCAATTGGAGGCGAGATTCATAAACGGCTTCTTAGCATTGTCAGCGTGCCATGACACGGCAGCCAACAGAGTTTTTCATGCTCCTCTCAGAGTGCCAGTCCTTTTGATGCTGCAGTTTTGATGTTACATATTGCATCTGGTTCCTTTATTACAGCACAGTAGCTGCAGCATTGTTAACTTCAGACAGCAGCTGATGTTTTTCAACAAAGTTTGCTTTGTAACGCAAAGTAAGGCCAGCCTAGCAACAAATAACGATGCAAAAACAGTTGATGAATCGTATTTTTCTTCCCATTCGTTTGTTAACCAATATGCTTAATCAACAAACTAAAAAAATACCGTTTACATACACATATCCTATCCTGACCAATGGGCATATCCAATTATATGTGTATTGTGTAGTACACTGTAGTACACTGTACACTGTGTGCATACCTACACTGTGCTCGGTATGCATGTCCTGTTTCACATGAAAACAAAGTTCCAAGCATCTTCCTTCAATATCCCATTTTTGGGAATATTTGACGGATAGTGTTAAGAGCTGTGAGGCATGAGCCTGGCTGCAAAACCACGAAACGTCGCAACTATATGTCTAATAGTTCATAATTAACAAACATAATTGTGTGTATTTATGCGTTGCATAGAACATCTGAAGTAACCATAAATTCGTAATTCATGTATCTTTCAGCAAGATATCGACTTTAAATGTTGTGAATTTAAATGAGCATGTGGAATGTATGTACTTGAAGAAAATGATGAGCCACTTCTATCGATAACTTAAACAGTACCTACCTTTTACAAAAAAAGCAAGGCGCGTGCGTCACAAAAAAGCAATGAACAACAATACCTTTCGAAAACTTCAGAAGCAGATAAAGTAGATCGACAGAGCACACTGAAGATGAAAACTCTCCATCTTAGCCACCCTCCCACTCCCCCACCTTTCTTCCCTCCGAGGTGATCGGCACTGCTCTTTGTCTTTGACTGCGCACCGGTTTCCGATGTGTCGGCAGCTGGTGGGATACGCGGACCCGCTGCTCTGAGAACTGCGCCCAGGTCGCGGTGATGGGATAGTGGTGGGGCGTGTCCCCGTCTGGTAACATAATTAACGGGCCCTGCACCGCCCGAGGACAGTGCGTGCGCCGCAAACAGTCCTGAACAGCCCCGAGGCTCCTGACCTGAACGTAATTGGATATAGACAAACTATCGATTCGATATTCTAGAAATTAAATAAAAGTAAACATTCGATAATGAGCTCATTAGTCTTTAGGTATGTCGGATGGTTATTTATTCAGATAAAACAGCTCGTTATGCGTTATTCAGGCATTGCTTCGCCTTTTTATGCTGTTATAATTTGTCTATCTCTAAATCAACATCTTCACTCTTATCAACCATTACTATTGTTGTAACTGGGTCGCTGCTGGAGTAAGATGAAGTTTCGTGTTTGAAAAAAACTTACATTAATCGAAAATATAAAACAATGCAATAGTCACCAAAAAAGCTATCGCTGCCAGGCCGAAGCAGTACCTACACCCATAACAGAAAATTTCTGCATGCATACTAACTGAATGTAACCACTCTCGATAACAACAGAGGAAGCAATAAGTCTGTATTTATGATAATTTTCGTGCATAAAATGCAGAACATATTCCTTGGTTTGAGCCCCTTTTGTAATTAACGCTGATTCATCAAGTTGTTACGAGTTTTAATTTGAAAACCATTGCATTGAACTTATTGCGCCCCAAACACTGGCAGAAAAAAACCTCGTCCGAAACACTTTCCTCGCCTCATATAATTCCGTATATAGAAACAACAAACAACTCATAAGCCGTCATGTTTTATCAAATGCTGGAATTTCTCAATCAATATGTTTGATGGCAGGCAATAAGACGGGCCAATAAGACACTGCGCCACAGTGCCGAAGGCAGCGCCGCGACTGCGCAATCAACGGGCGAGGGTATTGGTATTGCTGGTGAGGCAGGTGGTCAGGACATGGAGTGCAGAGTATCTGTTGGCCGTAGAACATTCCAACCTGTTATTTCTAGCGTCATCTACAGGCGGATCTTGCGCTTATTGGAAAAAGTCCACCGTCACGGGAGAAGGATTACGTCACAGGGCGTTAAGTGGTCCATAAATAAATTGGACACCTCACACTGTACTTACAAAACTGATTAGTGCAATGGACGGAAAATCCTTCAATCATCATTTACGGCATTTTCAATGATCTTCAACTGTGTCTTAACCCGCGCACCGACGGGGGTCTGCGCCAACTTAGTACCGACGGGGGGGGGGCGGATGACCGCCCCCCCCCCTGAGATCTCGAGAACGAAGCAAGATAGCGACAAGCGGTAAACGGCATCGGATACGCACGGTCAAGATCTACAATTTTTACTAAGGTCATTTTCAGGTCAGGTCAAAGATGACGTCACAGGGGTCGAAAAAGTCAAAATGGCGGCGCTAAATATGGAGAGAGTTTTTCTCGAATAACTTTCGAATTAGTCAAGATAGGAACAAACTAAGGGCATCATCGTGACCCTCTCGTCAATCCGCATCGAATGATATATATGTTGACCTCGAAAGGTCAAGGTCAAAGGTTGACCTCAGGTCACGTGACCTCGAGGTCATCATGTATATCATTCGATGCGTCTTGACGAGCTGAACACAATGAGACCATCCACGCGTCTGTATCTTGTTCCTGTACGGAGTTATTGGCCAAAAACCTTTGGTGACCTTTGATGACGTCACATGACCTCACAGCTGCCCAACAGCAAAACAGACCTCAAGGTAGTGAAGGTTGATCGT
Source organism: Amphibalanus amphitrite (assembly GCF_019059575.1). NCBI lineage: Eukaryota > Metazoa > Arthropoda > Thecostraca > Balanomorpha > Balanidae > Amphibalanus > Amphibalanus amphitrite. Next base: position 352,892 of record NW_024881529.1, on the reverse strand, counting down.
ATATGAAGTCATGTATGGTATATGGGGCCATTCCGACCCGTTTTAGTGGTAAAAACAGGGAGTTGATTTTTCCCCCATTGACTTATAATGGGGAGGTCGCGAAATTGACCTGACCTTAGGTCACCGATATCAAAATTCCGAGATATACAACTTGTAGCTACTAATGACCTAATAACATCCTGCGACTTTCAAAGGCCTCCGACATCTACTGTAGCTCTGGCACGGTGACAAAGCTGCAAAAAAGTGACTTGAGGTTGGGTCATTCAAAGTGACCTGGTGACCTGACCTTGAAAGGTAGGAGGTTCAAACTTGCACACCATGTGTAAAATTGATAAGGGAATAGTCATACAAAATTTCGCGGCGCTACGCGCCGCGGTTTTCCCGCTATTTGCGAAAAACCTCAGGGGGGGGGGGCGGATATCCGCCCCCCCCCGTCGGTGCGCGGGTTAAAACAGAGGTTGCTATTATACTTGTGCCATTACAAAACTGCAGTTTTCTTAGAAATCCTTGCAGGCAATGCACTTACCTTTGCTCATGTTTGTGATATGCGACATGCGTTATGTGTGCTGTTTGTCGTGTTTGCTTGTGCCTTCCTCGTTCAATCAGCTGCGGCACCAGCTGCCAATAGACGTATCCTATGGGGGAGCGTTTACACCGTACAGCGAGTCGGCGCTTCAGTTTACAGCCCGGTCTAACGATCGTGTGAAAATCGGATAACACGTTCCCTGTCGTCGCAGCGAACCATCTCATGTCGCGTTAACCTGACAGCTAATTGACTTTGCGAGTTAATCGGGTGTTTCTATTTGTAATTACACTGCTGTGTGACATGCCTGTAGCCTCTGCTATGCTCGCTCACCACAAGCATGGGAAATGTGAAAACCGCTGCAAGATTCCTTCGCGAATAGCTGGATGTGAGCAGGTAGTTTTTTTGTTCAGCGGAGCGTGATGGGGCGATTCGGATGCTGTATTTTCCAGGCGGGGAGCAGAGGAAGTGATCAAAGCGGTCGTTTTTCTGCTAGTCTGTTTGTTCGACTGATGTCCTCTGTTTGTTCGACTGATGTCCAACATTCCGTGCTAGTTTAATCTGGTCCGGTCTGGTCCTAGACAGCGTCCAATGCCATTGGTCATCAACTCATCAGGTCCCATTGCAATCGTGTCACTGCCATCTCGGCTACTGTAAAGCCTTTGGAAACTGCGTGTACGTACACTGTACATGAACGATTCCGATGCATTGTGGCTTGATACAGCACTAGAACTCGGCATTGCTATTTGTTTCTCGACTTTGTCAGCTTTCGGTTGACATTATTCACACTTTCTTAAATAAACTTGTAATGTGCTCTTTCATTACAAGAATATCCTCCATCAAAGAGTCCCCAGGCACTTTGAAGCCATATGAAAGATCAACTCTTGCAAAGATGGTTTTGCTAAGCTGCTATGACAAATAGGTAAATTATGTTATATGAAATGCTATGATATGCAACGACGCATAAATATATATGTAACTGATAAGCTACGTAGTTATTCCGAGCTGGATTTAGTCCAATAATCTTGACTACACATGTGCGCGAGTCATAGTTTATTTCAAAGAGAAGGAAACACATTTAGAAAGAAACAGACTGATGAGAAATCATCATCGAGCAAGTGTCAGAAAAGGTCTGTGCGTGCTGTGCATCAGAACACATGACTGTTCGAGTAGCATACTACAAACATAATCCCTCATTCTTTCACTCAACGTCCAGCTGTGCCTCTTCGTTGAAGACAGACCCCATCAGGGCTGTCTTCATCGGCCAATATTGTTCGATCGGACGGGCACCCGTCGACGTGACCTGGCACATCGCCTCTGACGCGACGCTCGGTGTCGTTCGGCTACCGGACGTCGAACGATGGCCGGCTCGTGTCCGTCGACGGCGGCACGTGCGACCCCCACGGACGGCACGTGGCGCCGGTGGCGCGCGGCCGTCGGCCCGAGCTGCTCTGGAATCGGTCCGGAAATCGTGGAATTATCGGCGCCAGCCAGCTGGTCGGGATCACTGACAGTGATTGGAGCGTGCTCAGTGTGCTTACCGACAGCTCAGCAGAGTGTCAGCTGTGAGAAGTGAGCAGGATCTGGTGGGACTGGCACTGCTCACCACCATCTCACTGCGTGAGCAGCGCGTGAGCAGTAAGCAGCTCAGTGCTCACCCCCGGCATGGTGGTTGAAATGGTGGAGTTGTGGTTTGAATCTTCCAGGCTAGGATAGGTGAATTTGCGAACAGTTAATGTCCGCAAGTCTAGAGACTGAAGCCAAACATGCTGTAGGTTTTGAACCTTTGCCTGGCTGCCAGAGCAGCGCAGTTTTGAACATCGCGGGGGATGGAGTTCGAACTCACCCAGTGAAGATACTTAGTATTTGTTTAATGTCGCCTAGCCGGTGCCGCTTTCAACCCAACCATTCGTATGTGGCTCCAGCCTCATGTTTCCTAGCTGGTCGAGCGTAAAAACAAAATGGAGGAACAGTGAAGGTAATCAGTTTACACGAGCATGAGAGATAATGAAAGGACAAATTGCCGATCATTCTTGTTGGCACATTTACATAGTCAGTTCGAACAGCATATCGGACGCGGTTTTCAACCAATGTAGTTGATAAAATACATGGCATTGTCGTGTAAAGTAGTTATAAATCTATCATTTGGCGTAACAATGCCGAACAAAACTTACGAAACTAAGCGTCCATGCTGTAAAGTTCTTTCAGTTCTAAGCGATTCAACTAAGCGCTGTCTAACACATTAAGAAATAGCCGGGCACTGAGCGAAAGACGTGCACGGCTGTAGCAGTCTTTTGTAATGTTACATTGTTAGTATAATGTACATATTTGCTACATATACGAGGTGTGGCTAAAAAGAAACCGGACTGCTCGTGCTGGCCATAAACTAGGGGACTCGAAGACTAGCGAGACACTTAGCATTAATCTTTAGCATATTTTCGTGATGTGTGCCAAACGGCATCTCGATATCGCAATTATTCTCCTTTCCACAGCTCTTTGTTTTATCGATGTTCGGCGGCCTTGTCATCGCCAGGCTTCTACAATGAACTTCGAAAAAAGAGGAAACATCACGTTCCTTTCCAGACTGGAGAAAAGTCCAACAGAGACGCTGAATCTGTTCAAGGCTGTTAATGGGGAGCAAGTCATGTGTAACATGCAAGTGTTTGAATGGCATACGAGGTTCAGCACTGGTCGTGAGGATGTCGGTGATGACCCCAAGGTCTGGAGGTCCAGCAACGTCCGCGCGCATGTCGAAGTCGAGAGTGGAGATGACATTGATCGTCTTTTTCGATCATAGGGGATTCGTTCACCGCCAGTTCGTGCTGGAGGTGTACCACAGTCGACCAGCCACTTCTACAAGGAAGACCTGGGACGCCTCATTTCACGAGTCAGGCGCACCAAGTGCAGTTTCTGGGAAGCCAAGAACTGGGTGCTCCATCACGACAACGCTCCCGCGCATTCTGCCATTAGCGTTCAGCAGTTCGTTGCCGAAAAGCAGGTCGCGGTGCTCAAGCACCCTCCTATTTGCCAAACCTCCCTCCCTGTGACTTTTGGCTGTTCCCTGAAATGAAAAACATCGTCAAGGAAACCCATTTTGAACCAGTCGAGGACATCCAGACCGGAGTGACAAGCGTCACCGTCATCAATAAAACAAAGAGCTGTGGAAAGGAGAATAATAGCGATATCGAGGTGCCGTATGGCACACATCACGACAATATGATAAAGATTAATGTCCAGTGTCTCGCTAGTTTTCGAGCCCCCTACTTTATGGTCAGCACGAGCAGTCCGGTTTCTTTTTAGCCACACCTCGTATACTCTTCTGTAAGCTGATGAAATCTATTGATCCAGTCCGGATAAGGTGTAAATAGATGTGTAAAAATGGAATCGCATTTAAGAGACCAATGCATAATTTGTGCTCTACTCAGCATTCGGTGACATGAAAACTGCTACTGAAATGTATGACCCAAAGGTCAGACTATCCATAGCATAAAGCTCACACATCTTTTGCAGCATGAAAAGAACCATTTACAGTGCTTGGCAAACGCACTGCTGCAGTAACGCAAAAATGTCAAGTCTATGCCTGAAAACGTTCGCATTGCAATGAAATGAACGTGAAATATATCAATGGCGGAGAGGTCAACATTAAATGACAGCCAAACTTTATGAAAAGCAGGCATCGTCTCAGCAATATCAAATTAATAATCGTTTTGCTCATTTCAAGAGAAGTGTTAACTTGAACTACATTTCATCACAGAAACATATAAACCGGCTGTCATTTCAAGCAGCATTTATGCTACTTTTATCCCAGGACCCAGGATGTCCCATTCCACCTATATTCTCAGCATTCGCATAATATAATAATGTATGTGTGGCACAGCCAATGGGATGACGAATCATTTTGGAAAATGGGATGATTTCACTCGATATTACATGCTATTGACTTTGCTGAGAATGGGGCCTGTTCCGTCTCCTCAAACAAACTGGACACCCCCGTGGCCATAACCATGACACCATCGGAAGATAATATGTAAGCACCTCTTTATCCGTTAATGAAACACTGATTAGTATCACTCAGGCCACTGTCTTTTTCTTTTTCCTTTCTTATACGCTGTGCTGCTCTATCGCTAGCTATAAATTTGTTCAGCCTTTAACCCGCGAGTTGCTGGGGGGGGGGGGGGGGCGTTAAACGCCCCCACTTTTTTTTCGCCGAGCCATAGCATAAAAACGGCGCGCCGCAGGCGCGCCAAATTTTTGAGTACCTGTAGAAAATTGATTCAGGTTTATTGTGTCAAAATTTCAAAAAAATCGGTCGGAAATTTTTTGAAATATCGAGGTTTTAGTGACGTCATGATTTCTGAGTTTTCGACCAAAAACGTTATATGTTCAAAAAATCATATAAAATCACGGAATAGACATACAGACATGCCGTAAACGCTCTTAGGCTGCCAATACCATGAACAATCAAATGGCCATCTTCGATTATTGATTATCGTTCCTCCTTTTCCAAAATCTTGAACTGAATCTTGGCAATTTCTCGTGACTACTTCACGACCATGATACATGCATTTCTTAAATTGAACTTTTTGAGTCAAACACGTACACATATGATAAAATGAATGTCACCATCGTGTTCTACGCCCCAAATTACCCATAATACATGTGTCACAAGCTGCGAATATCAGTTTTGATTTTCGGGGATATGTGCCTACCCGGTTGACCTGACCTTGACCCAGACCTATGCTTGACTGACCCCTACATGGAGCTGACACTCTTGTAGGCCTTATATGATGGATTTTGCACCGTTTTGACAGAGTTTATGACGAGAGGCGCCAATTGCGAAGTCCTGCAGTCCATGCTACTGAAAGTCCGATTTCAGGTGTTTGACCTGACCTTGACCCGACCTGTGACCTCAAAATGCAACTTTAAAGTACTCATCTGAAGCGTTTCGTCGCGTTCTTTCGTTTGCCGCCTCGTCCGTTTCGTTGCGCCTATTGGTTCTCGAGTTATCGGCTGGGGGCGTTTAACGCCCCCCCCCCCTCAGCAAACGGTGGGTGTCGAAATACCCCAGCAGCTGCCGGGTTAAAACTAAACACGATATTTCAGGCGTTCTTTAGACACAGATAACCAAATACTCAATCTGATTTGTTCCCCAATGTCAGCGAACTTCATTAAATATAATACAGTGCAATGCAACTGCCAACTGTCAACTGCATTTAGCCTTTTCTCGACAGATCAGTCTCGCTAGTTTTAGCTGCGGCTGCATTAATCGAGTAACTCCAATATGATCGTCCATCTCATGGCAAATGAGCTGTGATTAGTTTTATAGTCTGAATGACCACATTGTCTATGCGTTCTTTTGACAATATGAACTGACAAGTGGTTGGAGGCTGAATTATGACCAAATTGAAACGCGTTAGCGATTCGCGGGGAATCGGGAGTCAATAAAGCTGTCACACGACTGAGCTGTCGAGCTCATGTCGGACGGTGCTATCTCTGGGCCGCCGGTCCGGTCTGTATTTGGTAACACGGCCGCGCTGCGCGCATTACAATGGACCGGAGACATCAGGCTGCCAGAAACACCGGCAGCCTTTGATTGTTTTACAATTTTGGCCCGCACGGCTGCACAGTTGAATGGCCGATGAAACTCCATTAGGAACTTTAACCTGGTCACATCAAATTATTGATTAGATGTCAGTTAGTCATCTATAAATCCAATGTTGTCTCCGCATCAGGCTTAGCCATTCGAGCCGCCAGACCTAAAAGGCGTAATTACTCTAAAGGCAGTTGCAGATGCCAATGTTTCTGATTTCACAGATGCTAAACGATCGTCTGCTCTATAAACTTAGTCATTAATCAAAACAACGGCAACAGATGAAGTATTTTTCTGCTAAGCTGTAGGATAACAGAGGACCGAACATTTTAGCATCCTTCTTGATTAATTGACGATAATTGACGATGACCTTAGTGAAAGGCAATCAGCAATAATTTCCCATGGTTTCGATTGCGAAAGGAGTTTTCTACCCTTTACAACCTTTCCTCCTCAGCCTCAGCGAGCATGTATCACTTCAAAAGATGGGGTCAATTCATCATCTTAAATCATGTCAATTCATATCTGCACGTGCACGCGACAGAACACATTGCCGCCTTTAGAGCAGAGCTTCTCTGTGCGGAGCATTGCCGGTTGGCAGAGCCTGTTGGTTCAATCACTTCTGACCTTTCGGCTGGTAGCTTGGGCGGAAACGTATCACCCGATCCATCTTACACTTGTGGGTTCCCGAAAGGTCTCTTACTGCGAACATCTCCTTTCACTTCCAATAAATTCTGCCGAAATTGCTCTAAATGTACTTTAGTTGGAACGGTTTTAGCCTGAAAGCTTGAAGATATCATGTGTCGAATTATCCAACTTCTTCATCGTTTGAACGATAAGTAATGGGTTCTGAACTCACTACGTAATGTTATCTGTGTTAAATTGCAAATATGCTTAACCCATTCCTTAGCTCCCCCCCTCCCGGAAGGGGAAGGGGCACGACGGCCCCTCCTGTCTCATTCTCTTGATATCTCAGAACGTTATAGCGACATGACCTCTTTCTACATCAACTCTACATATAATTACCTGAAAATGAGTCAAACGTTGTAATAATTCGGCAAAAAATATCGTAGGTTAGAATAATGGCTTGCTCTGATATTTCAGCTCACAAAACATGACATACGCGAAGAGCTCTCACTTCCACGCAGTTTCGAAGCCAAGGGAAAATGTTTTCGACAAGAAATATGTGAAGCTGATGCCACAAAGCTATTATCATTTCTCTCTAATTTTCAGTGAAACAAGCTACGGCGAAACTTTAGCCGATTGTTAATAAATAGTGCTTGGCAAACTGGCCATGACGTGTCATGTGATTCATTCAAGCCGTGCCTGTAAACCGTCGTCACCCCGCCGCGCCACGCCGTGGCGTGTGTAGTGTGGTATGTAGTGTATGTGTGTAGTATGTAGTGGTGGTGTAGTGTAGTGTGGCGTGGCGCGCCCTCCACGCTGTAAGCTGTGACCTTGTGACATGTCCACTCCGCCGCGCCGTGGAGCGTGTCGTGAGTTGTGACCCCTCCACCCTTGGTGTGTCCTGGGCCTGCACTTGTGACCGGTCCCACACAGGTAGACAGGTCTGTCTAACGATCTCTGGCCGGCGCTTTCACACCTGCATATTTTAGCAGTCCGCCATACATACCGATGCACAGTCGGAAGGTTTTCGGCTGAGGGACGTCCCCGATTGTCGTTTTTTCAGCAGACTTTCTCGCTAGCGGGTGTATTTCGAAACTATGAACGAACGGTCTAATTTAGTCCCTTTCACCCGTAAAAATCCAAAGAGCGTCATAAGTGTTAACAATGGCGATATTACTATTCGAGTCATAGCATCACTAACATATTTCATGAATTATGTGCTCCTAGGGTATTCAAAAATAAATATTTTCACTGCCCTTCCCTTTATCCAGGCACCTTTACAGCTCAAATTTTTCAAACATAAATTCATGTCTGAGGCGTTTGATTCTTTCTACGCGAAGATGATGACGTGCAGGTGTGACCTCACCCGTCTGAGGTAGGCACACCGAGGACCCGGATTCAGCACGATCGTATCGCTCGATCACGCTAACCGCAGCTTACCGGCGATCGAGAACATCTGACGTGCCTCTATTGTTTGCTTCACACGTCTGTGATCAAGGCTAGCCTACCGAGCCTCAAATTCCGAACGGACACCTGCTAGCGAAATGCTAACCTGCTGGACCTCCTCGGATTCCATTCCCACGCCTGAGAAGCCGCGCGGTGATTGTTTAGGCGGCACTTCACCTGATAACTAAACTTCTCCTTGGCTGCGCTGATCAATTAAAAGGTCAAGCGCATGTCGCATGACCTGGCTCATTGGTATCGACACATCCCTAGACAAATATAATTCAGACAAACAGACAAGCAAGCAATCAATTTTATGGTCAAATGTACTCATTGGTCATATTGGCCGTTTTCACGACTGCTGTCTGGTACACATTTGGCTGCATTTAGTGCGGAGTTGGTGCAGATTTGGTCAAATTAGTTTCATTGTGTTGCTAGCAGTTATGAGCTTGGTTTGAGGTGGTTGCTTATACATCTGATTTTTCGAATAATCTGATATTATTTTCGATTAAAACACTAAAATAAATTCATGATATGGCGAATTTGAAGATATTTGTTGTGACAGATGTTTGGTGCAGACTTAGTAAAGTTTGGTTCATTCGCCAGATAACCTGTCGTGGAAACGGCTATTTTTAGTTGTGGAAAAACAATATCGTCATGTAAGAAGCACCAATATCTTAAATACTGTTTATTAGCATGTAATATGCAGGCTCAAGACACTTAGAGGTGTCGCTGTGGCCTGTCCAATCGTAATTCACGCAATTAGATCGCCCCAGGCACAGACTTCTCTCTCTATATGTAGAGAAGTCTGTGCTCAGGTCGTGACAGATTATTGAACGGTATTGACACCCTGGTCAACGGTGCTCTTCAGCTGCTCAGAGTCCATTGACACTGTCCTGCTCATGCCATTCATACTTAATTATCTAGTTCTCTGCCAGATATCAACAATTCAACAGACCGATAAAAAACTTTTTTTTTTTTGTCGTACGGGAATGCTGCACAAAACAAAGTATTCCCATGGCGTATTCTTGGGACCTTTTCATGAATACGCGTTTTTCGGGCTTAGCCTAACCAAATAAAACACCGTTTAATTTACCCTAACGAAACTTACGCTAACATTTTTGATCGTTTAATTGCAAGTTAGCCTAAATCTGGCTTATGCTGATATGAAGGGAATATGAAGGAGCCGTTGAAACAGAGCCAGAAAACTTCGCCACGGCATGGATGAGATAATAATGGATTGGTGTCTTCGCAGTTTTTGGCGACATTGAGCTCAGGCCTGCCATCTAGCGGGAGAATTGTCGTAAGTTAGGAGCAAGCCGAGTGAACGCCGCTGATTAGCATTGTGACACACGGGAGTGTGGTGTAGTAACAGGCTTGTTGTGCAATTTTTCAAAAGGTTATGTCTTTATATGTCAGTAAAAGCGAAGAAATTAATAGATTTATGTGCAGGGTCAGTAATAAGATAAGCAGTTCCATGTTATTTCCTCATTAAATCGTGAAACAGGGAGTTATTGGAGACTTCGCCAGCACGTGTCGTTTTCGCTATTTTTCACATGAGTCTTTACTTGGCCTAAATCAAACAAATTGTCCGATCAAAGAACAAAACGAACGTAAATACTATCTATAAGTCTAATGAAAAACTTAAACGGAATTGCTAACGTCATTGCCGCTCAATATGTCATTCAAGACGCTCTATGAAAAGGACCCAACCGGTGGTGCGTAGTCGATGAAATTTCAGCAACTTTGGCTCCAACTCCGATTCCGGTATCCAAATATCGACTCCGACTCCTCCGGGCAGAACTGTCAATTCACACAGACTCCGACTCTGACTCCGACTCTGCAGCCCTGGTAAGTCTGTGGAGTGATGACTTTTCAGTGACGTTCGACTCATACTCGGGCTACAGCTTTTAAAGATCAACCGACTCCGAGTCGGAACAGAACCGCTGGCTCTGACTACAACTTCGCAGCCCTGGCCCAAGATAGCCGCTTAAAACAACTTTTTGTGTGATCTTCGTACATTGTAAATGTTATTTTAAACAAGGGGTGGAAAAGGGAGACGAAGCCTTCGCAAACAAGGATCTCCTGTTGCGAATCAATCAGCTGCTGGAAAAGAAAGGCATAAACACCACGCATCTCATTTCATCGTTTTCCTAACAGCTCTGCACCAATGTAAGCACTGATCAATGCAGTGCGAGCATCGATGTGACATTTGTGTACCAAGTTTGAGTGTTATCCGCCCAGCCGTTCTTGAGATATGGAAGCGGCACCCCGCACGTGCGCACGTGCAGTAGCACCCCATAGTGACACATGGAAATGCATTGGCCACTGGGTGCCTAACTATTGACGAAGTTTTACTGTAATTGGCCCAGCCATTGCGGAGTTACTTTATGTGGAACAGTTTCGACACCCCTAAGTTGGCACGTGACACGTGCCGTAACATTAACTAAGATGAAGAAAATCGGGCGAAATTCGGAGAAGAAGGAATAAGCCTACCAAATATGTAAGTGACATATTGTTAAACTGCTGTACCATTGTGAGTAAATGACCATATAAAAGGTCGTACAAGCCGATGGGACTGGGCGTTTCAATACACACCGTCTTACGCATTTTATTTTCGTTATTACCTAAAGGCTGCTTGACGTTTTTGGCTTTCAAGCATTTAAGACGTTTTTTTTGTCGTCTCAGGTCCAGTGAGATTACCTCCAACTCGTGGGAATATGCACTTCAAGCCAACTAACACACCACACCCACGTGTGTCATAATGCTGAGAGATGGCGTTCACTCGGCTTGCTCCTAACTTACGATAATTCTCTCGCTAGATGGCAGGGCTGATCCCAATGTCGCGGATCCCAATGTTAATTTACACGAGACACCAATCCAGTGTTATATCATCCATGGCCACGGTTATCATGCGACCAGCTGAACTTTCCGCAGATTGGGAGACACTGCTACGGAGTTGAAGAGGCTAGTCCACGGGCGTAAGTAATTCTTTTTTCCAATCAAAGGAAGGCGCTATACGGAGTATATCCCAGTGCGTCATTGTCAAGTGACTTACAATACCTTTATCCGGCCAGCTGTCTGCGAGGTGAAGTGGTTGGTTAGCGCACTCGCCCCGTGTTCAGAGGACCGAAGGTTCGAATCCCGCCGGCGGCTGAAATTTTTGGCGCGTTGTAGGTTTGTAGGCTGTAGGTTAGGTCAAGTTAGGTTAGGTTAGGTTGTTAGTTTTTGTTTGGTTTGGTTACAAAGAAGCATCTTCAGGTATAGTGCTTACCTTTGGTTGGAAAAAAGAAACACGCAGTCCATGGATGGCTCACGCCGCGCTACATTTATGAACAGGCATTAGTGACGCAGTTCCGAGTCCACGGGTCCGGCACTAACATCAAATTCGGTTGATACGTTCAGAGCATATTCCCAGGAATATTCACCGCGGACGGCAAATTTCCCGAAAATGGCCGATCGGAGTCGTTCCCGGATGTAATAGGTGTTCTCTATGTGATGCCACAATGCGTGCGTGGTCCTCGGCATCAGTATTTCGGCTCGTGGGTCGTTCACATAAATCTGAGCGAATGAGGGTGGCTGGTCTCCGTTGGCTTCGAGTGGTTCAAGTCGGTCCCGCAGTCCGCACCACATGTACACGGCACGTACCCGCCGGTGCCAGCAGGCTGTGGCACCCGTCACGGCTCACGCGCAGACATCGACGACAGGGCCAGCGCCGAGTTCAGACTTCAGATGCCTGGAAAACTGACGGAAGGTACGCGCTTCCACACCGTCGCCAGCCCAAAGATGGCGCAGCACAGGTGGCGGGGCCGGCACGGGGTCAAGGAGGACCTCCCCCATCCCACCCACCCCACAGCAGAAGGTGGCACGTTCACCCAACCACCGTAAGGCCGCACGCGCTACGCCAGCCTGCAGCCGCTCCCCTAGCATCATAGCATTAGTTTGCACTAGAACATACAGGGTGTAACGAAATTATCCGGACATCTATTTTTTCGCCATATCTGCTCGCACAGTTTCTTGTTTAATGTGGAAGCTGGAAAATTGGATGAATGCATATTATCACAGACGGTGTCTCGGTCCAAACTGTATTCGAGCCGGCCTGGTAGCCCCCGGGTCACAGAGGCAACGCCACCACGGTTCACATACGAGTGTCATGAGCGCATGTCACGAGCGCAAGTACGCGTGCACCGGCGCGGCGGCCGCCAGCTCAGCTCCATGACACTCCTCCACCCCGAATACTTGCACAGCATGGACAAGCAAATAAATACGCACATCACAGAACAAATAACAACTGAAACAAAACGCCTACTCATAGCTCGCCACGTATCGGTCTGGGGGCCGCAGGGTGGACCGGTCTCTCAGCCGGTACCGCGGCGCGCTGGGAGAGGGTGCGGACGGCGGGACGGTGGTCACACCCGGCGCGGGCACCGCTCCGGTCAGCCCTGGCGGCGCCGGAACAGGCGGCCGGCCAGGAGCAGGCGCTCGATCAGGAGCCGGCAGCCGGTCGGGAGTGGAGGCCAGTTGTCCGGGAACGGGAGCATGCCGTGCAGATGCAGCGGCGCTCTCCGTGACCGGATCAGGAGCAGGTATCGGTGTCACTCTGGAACGGAGAGGATCGTTAGCGACATGCGGAACAGCTGAATATCGCTCACGAACCTGGTCGGCGTGCCGCACAATCACCCTTACGTCATTTAGCTCCACAGTGACCTTAACTCCCTCTACGAACACTACACGACCGGGCGCCCACCGACAACGCTCCAATCCCTGCAATCTATCGACAGCAGGCACATACACAGGGTCACCCGGGTTCAGACATCGTTCACGGGCATTTCGATCACGGTACGTCTTTTGAGCCTCCTGCTGTCTCCGTATACGCTCCTGCCTATCTGGTAGCAAACCATCTAAATGAGTGCGTGGCACACGACCCAGAAATAATTCGGCGGGCGTACATGAGGTCGTAGTATGCGGTGTTGTGCGGTACCTAAACAGAAATCGAGAGACCTTGGTCTCAATGGACCCCGAGATCTGTTTGTACAGCCCGTTTTTGAAGCTTTGCACGCTTCTTTCGGCTAAGCCGTTTGATTTGGGTGATAGGCTGGGTGTCGTTAAGTGCCTGATCCCATTTACACTGCAAAACGTTTTGAATTGCTGTGATACAAAACACTGGGCGTAGTCTGTCACTAGCACTGTTGGCACTCCCCAGCACGCAAACGACGCTCGTAATTTTTCAATCGTGATCAGTGAGTCGGAGGAACGAGTTGGGTAGACGTCCATCCATTTGGAGTGGGCGTCGACTATCACCAGAAACATCTATCCGTTAGCCGAGCAATAGTCTACATGGACTCGCTGCCAGGTCGAGTCGGCCACTGCCAAGGATGCAGTGGAGCGTCAGGGGCCCTGCCCTTCAGTTCCTGACACTTCACACAACACTTCACGATATCACGAATGTCGTCATCGATTTTTGGCCACCAAACATACATTTTAGCCAACATTTTGGTTCTACACTCGCCAGCATGACCTTCATGTAATAACTTTAACATGGCACCCCGTCCCTGCGGCGGAACCACCACTCGTGACCCCCACAAAACACAGCCATCCTGCACACTCAGTTCACCTATACGGGACCTGTACGGCTGAAAATCAGGGCTGAGGGAAACACTATTGACATCCGGCCAGCCATCTCTGACATATCGATGTACCGCTGACAACACGGGATCCAGAGCGGTCTACCGCTGTATCTGGGACACATTCACTGGGGAATGGGGATGAGTCGATGAACTCAAGTAAATGGACAGTCTCAGCCGGAATTGGAACGCTCGAACAAGCCTCCTCGCACGAAGGCAGCCTGCTAAGCGCGTCACAGTGGCCTTGCTTAGATCCTTGCCGGTACTCAGTAGGCCCCAAGCATCAGAGCCCAGCGGACCATCCTAGGTGACGCCATCACGGGCAAAGGTTTCTGCTCTCCTATGAGGCCTATGAGAGGCTTATGATCTGACTGTATAGTGAAAGTTCGCCCCGCTAGGTAATAGTGAAATTTCTTAAAGCCGGTCACTACAGCTAATGCCTCTTTATCAGTCTGTGAGTATCTAGTTTCGGTGTCATTCAACGTGCGCGAATAGTAGGCCACAGGTCGCTCGCCCTGTGACGTCCGCTGACTCAACACACAGCCAATGCCGACCGGTCCCGCGTCACAGGCGAGAACCACCGGAAGGGCGGGATCAAAATGGGCTAGTACAGGAGGGCTAACTACCATCTCTTTGGCTTTCCGAAAAGCAGACTTCTCTGCCTCAGCCCACTGCCAGGGCTGATCTGCCTTTAGAAGACGATAGAGCGGAGCCAAGACACTCGCCAGGTTCTCAAGGAATTTCCCATAGTAGTTGATTACAAGCCACTTACGCAGTTCCTTAGCATCCCGCGGTTCCGGGGCACGGACAATCGTGGCCGTTTTTTCGTCGGTGGTCTCCACACCACGGCTGCTTATCTTAAGCCCCAGATAGGTCACGCTGCTGACGCCGAAGCTACACTTGGCATTGTTGACCCTAAAACCCGCTTCCTCCAGCCGTCTAAGAACCTGCCGGAGGGCCTCGTCATGCGCAGCGGCATCGACACCCGCGACTACAATGTCGTCCAAGAAGACCCGAACGCCGGAGATACCAGCCAGGACAGTTTCCAGCGTCCGCTGGAAGTTGGAACAGCGACACTGCACTCGAATAGGCGAAGGTCAACCGAAGGGGTCGAAGAAGACCCCTCGGGGTGTCTACCGTGAGATACTCGCGGGCCTTTTCATCTAGCGGAAGCTGATTATACGCGTTTTTCAAGTCGATCTGTGAAAATATGGTACATCCCGACAGTTTTGAGTACAGTTCCTCCACACGCGGCAAGGGATACTGCTCTGCCTTAGCAGCCCTGTTGACGGTCAAGCGGTAGTCCCCACACACCCGTATTGACTGACCCCCAGCCTTGGGGACAACCACCAAGGGAGCCACCCATTTGCTGTGCCGTACCTGTTCCCAGAGTCCGCCACGGATCTGGTCCTCCAGCTCGGCGTCCGCAGCTTCCCTGAAGGCCAGCGGTACGGTGCGAGGCTTGAAGAAACTAGGCTGGACGTCCGGGTCTACGTCGATGCGACTTCCCCGCCTCGATAGCAGCCCAGCTCCTCCTTGAAGACGTCAGCGAACTCGTCCAGGATGGGCTGCACACGGGTCTCCGCAGTCACTCAACAGATGGAGGGCCAGTCGAGCCTGATGTGTCCCAGCCAGTTCCTGCCGAACAGCCAGGGCCCACCACCTTCGACTACGATGAGAGGTAGTCGCTGAGCCTGTCCGCCGTACTGAACGTTCACTGCAGGCAGCTGCAGTGAACGTTCGAACGAAGCAGCTGCCCCATGACTGGCAGCTGCTCACCGCTGTAGGTCTTCAGCTTCACCGAACACGGTTCCAGCTTCGGCCCTCCACAGGGCCAGAGCTGCCGAAACCCGGCGTCAGAGCAGACCGACAGAGTCGCCCCGGTGTCCAGCTCCATCTCGACCTTCTGACCGTCGAGCGCTACCGGCACCATCAGCGGCGGTCGCCTGACACCGAGGCCGGTCCGGACGGTGAAAATGCTGTACACCTCCTCACCGGTCCCGGGACTAGAACTCCTCGGTTGCGTAGTGCCGTCCTCTCTGCTACCCTCCTGCGCGTCCGACCCTTGTAACGCGTCGCCATCAGCCGAGACATGGCGGAGGTGCTGCTGGTTCTTCCTGCAGGCAGCTCGGACGTGACCCCTGAGGCCACAGCTGTAGCACACCTTATCGATGAACGGGCACGTGTCCGGCTGATGATACCTCAGGCACCTGAAACAGCTCGCCGCCGTGCTGGCCCGGGCGTCGTCCTGTCATGCTGAGAGCGCAGCCGACCACCAGCTCTGGAGTCCGCTGCGCCGCCACCGCCGTCCCTGTAGCCGGCAGGAGCGCGGGCAGCACCGGCACCCCTAGAACTGCTACGCAGCCGCAGCGGACCCCGGGCACCAGTCAGCCGATGAACGAAGGCTCCATCTGCTCGCTGCTCAGCACCGCCGTTGAGCTCAGCCGCACTCGCTGCCGCCGACTCGTGTGCCTGGGCCAGCTGCTCCGCCGACTGGAGCGTCAGCCCCGGCTCACTGAGAACCAAGGTTGCAGCAACTCGTTCCGTATGCCACAGACCAAACGGTCACGCAGCATTTCATTAAGGACATTAGGTGCGAACGAACAGTCTTTAGCCAGCTTACGAAGCCGCGCTAGAAAATTAGCAACTGTCTCACCGTCATTCCTGAAGCACGAATGAAACCGGAATCTGGCCACTATTTCAGATTTATCCGGCTCGAAGTGACTTTGCAAAACGCTGACCAGCTGATCGTATGTTTTCTCACTTACAGTGGCTGGAGCAATAAGATCTTCCAGCAGACCGAACGTTTTTGCGCCGATCGCACAAAGCAGCACGGCCCGCTTCTTTGCTTCTTGATCACTCCCGATATCATGCGCCACAAAGAACTGATTTAACCGCCGCGTATAAGCACCGAAGCACTCAACGACCGCATCGAACTCGGGCGCCCTGCCCGCCATCGCCGCGTATTCGAGCCGGCCAGGTAGCCCCTGGGTCACAGAGGCAACGCCACCACGGTTCACATACGAGTGCCCCCAGCACGGATGTCACGAGCGCAAGTACGCGTGCACCGGCGCGGCGGCCGCCAGCTCAGCTCCATGAGACATATCTCTGGTATCTGCTCTCAACTCAGCAGTGACCTGACCTTGCGAAATGACTCTTGCTCTGAGTAAGAGTCGAGTCGCCAACGGTTTCATTTGATAGTTCTCGTTCAAGGAAGTGGAGAGAAGGGAGTACAGTCTCTCGTTTCGTAGTAAGGCTAAGTGTTGGTGGCATGGTGGCATGAGCCAGGAGCTGGTCTGTCAGCAGCTGGACATCAGCAGCAGCCAGTAGCACATCTGCCTGAGGCGTAACAGACTGGGACTTGGTGGCAGACTCAGTCCGGCCTCGATCGCAAAAGGCGCCCTTTGCCAAGTATTGAGAAGAGTTGTCAAGATAGCGACAGGGAAACGCAAACAGACTCGAATTCTTACCAAGGCAGATAATAAGAGGTCCCACATCATGATTCACCATTACCCGCCCTTTAGCTTGGTTTTGCTGCCCTTCAAACTGAAAAAGACAATGAAATTGACGGGAAAACAACCAGTCCACCACCTTTGGACTTAGGCCAGGGCGTGTCCACTGGTCGAAGGAAGAGATGAATGAGATGGCCTGGTCGGATGTGAAGCCGTTCGAGCTGCGATATCCGTTGAGCCGTCAAATTGACCATGTGTGGGCTGCCAGCAGCTCAAACGGCGTCGCCCGGCGTCAAACATCCGGCCAAAATCTAGACCTGAAGCATGTTCAGCTGCTGTGTAATATTCAAGCTGTTCATGACGCCACAGAAAACCACTATCAGTGATAAGTATTACCGGCGCAACATCCTGGCTAGCGATTGGTTAGAGCCACTCAACCAGGCTGCACAGGTGGGCTCAGTTTCTGCACGTGTACTGATGCCTGATTCAAGCCGCGCAGTTTTCATGCGGGGCGGCGCACCACCATGAAGTCCCTAGCAGAATGATAAGTGATGCCGAGAGGACCTATTTTTCTTTTCAGCTTCTCTGGGGGGCCAGCGGCATCACTGCGGGGGCCACGCCCCCCCCCCCCTAACATCTCAGAGGAAGCCCTGGGGGCCAACCATGTGTTTTGCCCCTCCCCCCACACCCACTTTTTACTCGAGGCCCTCTCGTCTAGGACGTGGTTACCTTACAGAATAAACAAACTCGGTAAAAATAAGTTCCACGAATCCCCACGCACAGAGTCCAAGGGACCCTTGTTGATCCAAGGAGGCCCTCTATCCATACTCGTCAGCGGAGGCCCCTGGAACTGATGCCCTGAGAGGCGCTAGTGGATCTGAGGAGGCCCCAATATCCACACTAGTCTGGGGAGGCCCCTGACACTGGCGGTCTGAGAGGCTCATCTGGCGTCTATCCACACTAGTCAGAGGAGGTCCCTGAGACTGGTGGTCTGGGAGGCCCCTCCATCCACACTAGTCAGAATTGGCCCCTGACATTGGTGGTCTGGGATCCCCCTACCCTCACTAGTCAGAACTGATGGTCAGAGATACCCTTTTATTTATACTAGCCACAGCTGCACAGGAGCCCCCTGAGATAAATGGTCTGAGAGACTCTTCTATTTATACTAGCCTAAGGCGCCCCTGGGATTGATGGTCTAACAGGCCCTTATATTTATACTGGCCGGAAGAAGGCCAATGAGACTGATGGTCTGAGAGACCCTTCTATTCACACTGGCCAGAGGAGGCAATTGAGACTGGTGGTTTGAGAGGACCTACTATTCATAAAAGGCAGAGGAGGCCCATGAACTTAAGGGTCTGAGAGCCCCTCCTATTCATACTAACCAAGAGACGACCCTGAAATTAATAATCTGCGAGGCCCTTCTATTCATACCAGCCAGAGAAAGCCCCTGGGATTGATGATCTAAGAGGCCCTTCTATCTATAGTTGCCAAAGGAGGCCCCTGAGACTGACGGTGGCCAGAAATGGCCTTTGAGACTGATGGTCTGAGAGGCCCTTCTATTCAAACTAGGCATGGGAGGCCCCTGAGAATAATAGTCCGAAGTCTCAGATGCTATACCTCCTCTGACTAGTGTGGACTGTGGATAGACGGGCCTCTCAGACCCTCAGAGGCCGGTATCCCTCAGAGGCCGGTATGGGATATTAGAGCTCAGTGAGAGCTTGTGTGGTGCCTTCAGTGGCCTTGTGGAGCCGTTAGTGTTCTCTGGCGCCGGTGTGTCCTCACTCCTCGTCACCGGTGTGGGGCATTTAGAGCTCAGAGATACTGGTGTGGGGTCCTCAGAGGTGTCGGTGTGGGTCCTTCAGATGCACCTATAGAGCCTTGAGAGTTGAGATGCACACGTGTGTGGGCCCCAGAGGCGCCGGTGTGGGCCCTCAGAGCCACCGATATAGGGCCTTGAAGGAAATTGTTCATTTTCCTGAAATTTGTATTTTACTACAGATTAATGATTTTCATGATCATAATTATCAGAAAATAAAATAAAACCTTTTTGTATGAAGGATTATTTTCCATATTTTAATCTAGGAAGAACTATATTCTATATAAAATTATGTTCATCGCGGAACCTTACAACGCGTTGACCAATCATATTGTGTAGTTCAAACCTACCCATGCTGATTGGCTGACGATGAGGTGACTGCATTCCTCTGCAAAGCGCGCATTCCTCTGAAAGGAATTGGAATTTTTTGGAATGAGAAATGGAATATCTTCGTCTAGGGTGATTGTTGAGCCGTAAAAGCCACAAAGAGCCAATCATCTTTGTGCTAGTCTCAGCTCAAGCTACAAAGTACGAAACTGCTATTCCAGTAAAAAAAAAAAACATGTGAAAAGTGAACTATTTCCTTTAAGAGACACTGGTAGGTATGACCTTCAAAGGCGCCGGTGTGTGGCGCTCATAAACACTGGTGTGGAGCCATTACAGGCGGGTGGAGCCGTTAGAGGCCGGAAGGGGCCCTTAGGTGCCTACAAGGAGCCTTCAGAAGCTGGTGTGGCACCCTTATGGAGATAAGCGTGTCTACTTAGCCAGTGTACTAAAATCATATTTTTGCTTGGGTGTCAGAGGGGAAAATTGCTGACCAAAAAAAGGATGAGAGTGAAAATTGTCGGTCAGGTAAGGCCCAAAGAGTGGGAAAATGATCAAAAACATTAATCTATCTACAATTGTGACAGATGTAAAACAACCATTCCCGCAATTGCTCCTTCTCGGTGGGATTGGGAGTGGAAAATTGGGCTTGAAAACTGGAGGTGAGAGTGGAAAATGATTTGCATTTCGATGTCGTTTCCCACCCACATCTACAAATTTTGGGACACTGTTAGCAGCCCTCGAGGTGCTCTCACGAGCTCTGTGGGGCCCTGCCGAGCCGAAATATGGCCAGATTTTTTTTTTAACGGCCAGTGCCGCCGCAGGGCTCTTAGGACTTTTATTCTCAGGGACCTCCTCTGCATAGTTTGAATAGAAAGTCCTCTCAGACCATCAGTCTCGAAGGCCTCTTCTGGCCACCATCAGTCTCAGGGGCCTCCTTTGGCAAGTACAGATAGCAGGGCCTCTCAGATCATTAACCCTCGTCCGCACATGGGGGGGGGGGGGTGGTTGCCACTCCAGGTAGTTTTTTCTGCTCTGCACTCAACATTTTTAGAGCTAGATGCCTGATTTTTCGTATAGCTGCTCCTCTATCCTTTCTCGATGTCCACTGAAAATGTCAAGTCTCTGTGGTTTTGGGTTTCCGAGATATGACCTTGTTCATCAGGTCATGTCATGACCCAAATGACAAATACCCAATATCTTGCGTTGGCCATGGGTCTTGTGAGCTTTTGACACATTGATTTCGGCCTTTTTTCCCAGTCTTACCTCCCCCTATCAGTGAACATGTTGTTCGACGATATACAGATGTCAAGGTTAGGGTCAAGGTCAACCTAGGTCATCTGGAAACATTGCGTTTTAGGCAAGCGGAATTTACTTTTTGTGAAGTTTCTTTGACTGTATTTTTAGTAAAAGTTTCTCATTTCATGATCTCATGTAATATGGACACATAAACAATCGGTGCACACATCAGTATACACACAGACACACACAGATATACAAACACATATCATTGACCTTGACCTAACTTGACCTGAGATGACCTCACCAGCAAAAACCTGGTCGGATAGAGTGACATAGAGGTTCTAGCTGGCTTGGCACCAAAATACGGCATCGTCATCGGTATATGATGAGCAGCGCACTCGATATCCAACGGTGACCCAAAACAGTAACATTTTTTAGTTTGACCTAACCTGGAAGGTCAATGCCTGACCTGAAAAGGTAAAACTGGGCATCATTGGATTCGTCTTTTCCCAAAGAATCTTTTTAGTCTTTACCGCAAAGCTCTATCTCCAACAGGAACGAAATGGCGCGGGGGGTGGCACCCCCCCCCCCCCCATGTGCGTTCTAGGATGGGAAAATGGCATGTGCGGGCGAGGGTTAATCCCAGGGGCTTTCTCTGGCTAGTATGAATAGATCAGCCTCTCAGATAATTAATTTCAGGGTCTTCTCTTGGCTAGTATGCATAGGAAGGGCTCTGATACCCTGAATTTCAGGGGCCTCCTCTACCTATTACGAATAGTAGAACCTCTCCAACCACCAGTCTCAGGTGCCTCCTCTGGCTAGTATAAATAGAAGGGCCTGTTAGACTATCAATCCCAGGGGCCTCCTCTGGTGAGTATAAACAGGAGAGCCTCTGAGACCAAAAATCTTAGGGGGCTCCTGTGGTCAGTATAAATAAAAGGGCCCCTCAGACCATCAGTCTCGGGGGCCTCCCTAGAACAATGTGGAGAGGGGCCTCCCCAGATTCACTAGGACCTCTCTGACCATCAGTCTCAGAGGCCTCTTCTGACTATTGAGGATAGAGGGACCTTCTCTGACTAGTGAGGGTAAAGGGCCTCCCAGACCGCCAGTGTCAGGGGCCTATTCTAACTAATGTAAATTGAGAGGCCTCCCAGACCACCAGTCTCAGGGACATCCTCTGACTAGTTAGTGTGGATAGACGGGCCTCTCAGACCACCAGTGTCAGGGGCCTTCCCAGACCAGTTTGGATATTGGGGCCTCCGGCCTCCTCAGATACACTAGCACCTCTCAGGCCATCAGTCTCAGGGGCCTCCGCTGACGAGTATGGATAGAGGGCCTCCTTGGATCAACAAGGGTCCCTTGGAGTCCGTGCGTGGAGATACGTGGAACTTATTTTTACTGAGTTTGTTTATTCTGGAAGATTACAACGTCCTCTCAACTCGAGACGAGAGGGTCCCGAGTAAAAAGTGTATGAGGGGGGGGGGGCGGCAAAACATATGGTTGGCCCCCAGGGCCCCCTCTAGCATGTTAACTTGGGGGCCGTGGCCCCTGCAAGTGATGCCGCTGGCCCCCAGTGGAGCTAAAATCGCGTCACTGGGGCGGGGGGGGGGGGCAGGCAGTTAACACTTTTAGTGGCAGGGGAGTTGTTGTTTTCATCCATCCCTCAGGTTTTTCGAGAATATCTTCGAAACGGCTAAAGATAGGATGCTGAAATTTTGGGACTTTTTTAGAACTAAACTAGGCACATCATTTGAAATTTTCAAGTTGATACCCTGATCAGGGGCGGTTCCAGGGCATCGGAAGGTCCATTGGGAGGTCCTATTCACGAAGTGAGTCATTTGGGTGAAGATCACTATGCTGGTGCACTATAACTGTAGGTATTCATTCTGTGGGTGGATCAACATTATTTTCGGGTATTAGAGGTTCACAAGTGATCACAAGAGATGGATCATAGGCGGTTCCAGGAAAGCAGAAAGGGAAGTCGATTTCACCTCCCAACTTCGGTGCTCTGACGCCGCCTATGAATTGCCAATCTACTATTAGTCATTCTATCACATATTTTGTAACATCAAAAGACCATTGCAAATCCGTTTTGGTAATGGTATTAGGCCCGGTGGCCGCGCCGGGCCTGCGGGCTCGACCTTGACATCTCTAAACAGGACCTCGGGGAAGGGCAGGACACAGAGTCTGAGCCTTAACCCTCGCACGACCAGGCCATTTCTCATAACACGAACGACCAGGGGGGGGGTTGTTACGACCCCCCCCCCTGGCGTTTCGAAACGGAAGGTCGTAGAGCTTAGCGGAAAAAACCAACGGATTGCTCTCAACGAGATCTCGCGATTGGTGGTATATTTTTTGGTCCTAGGTCAACATTTGACCTACTTTTGACCGGTCAAAGGTCAAATTTTCGGAAAAATAGACTTTTTTCAACTTTCGGCGGCGATTGCGGCAAAACGGTGGGAGATATCGACTTGAAACCTTCACTATCGTGTTCCTTGATCAATTCTCTATCGTTTGTTATGTATTTCGTTTCCCTAGCTCTAAAAATGGCGCGTTGGGAGCGCCGGAAGTCGGCAAGGTCACAGTCGGCGGCAGAAATTCGAAAAATCAAAATTTAAATTTTTGAAATCTGATTGTATTTTTGGATTTGGGAGGTCCATTTGCTCCCTATAGAAGCTAATATTGCTGCATATTCCCATTGAGGTGACAAGAATTAGCAAAATAGTGGTTCGGGCGTTTTTCAAAAATAGTACCGGACGCTGTTCCTCTTGTGACGTCATAACTCCGTGACCTGACCTGACCCGGTCAATTTTCTTGCACCACACGATAGCCAATGCTTGCCCCAACATGCATGGGAAGTTTCATCATGATCCATCAAACAATGTGGGTATCACCGGCAGAAAACCGAGGGATTCGGCGCACACGTTTGGTAACTGTCGGCCGGAGGCTGTACCTCTTATGACGTCATAACTCCGTGACCTGACATGACCCGATCAATTTTTTTCGGCAAAAGATGCGCAAAGGTTGCCCCAGAGGGTATTGATAATTTCAGCCCGCTACGACAAGCCGTTTAGCGTGCACTTCGAAAAAACCTCAGGGGGGGGGGTTGATACAACCCCCCCCCCCCTAGGCGTTCTAGGGTTAAGGACAGGGCAGGCACTGGCCATGAGGCTAAGATAAGACACATTAGGCACGTGAGGACTGGGTAGGTTGCAGGGTCCGAGGGCAAGGCAAGGCGCGGGTCTGAGGCTGTCATTACACAGGGCTGGTAAGTAGTGCAAGATTCAGGGCCTTAGAACACCTGATGAACACCACACCTGATGGCAGGGCAACACACACACACACAGGATCTTAGAGCAGGGCAAGAAACAGTACCTAAGGGCAGAGCAAGATATAAGGACACAGGTAGGGCACAAGGCCTGAATGTATGACAAGACAGGGTATAGGGCCTGAGTTCAAGACAAGGCTCAGGGCATGAGGGCAGAACAAAGCACAGGTTGTGAGGACAGGTAAGGGCATGAGGACGGGAAACGGCACGGGACCTGAGGACGGGGGACACCACAAGGCCTGATAGCAGGGCAGGGCACAGCGCCTGAGAGCAGTGGGACACGAGACCTTAGGGAAATGCAGTGTGCAAGGCTTGAGGGCAGAGTAGGACACAGGGCTGATGGCATGGGACAGCACAAGGCCTGATGACAGGGCAGAGCACAGCAGCTTAGTGCGAGGGCGGGGTCTGAGGGCAAGACAATGCACAAGGCTTAATGGCAGAATACGACAGGGTCTGAGGGCAGGGCATGCACATGGGGCCTGAGGCAGGGCAAGGCATCAGGCTTGAGGAAGGACGCTGGGCCGGGGCATGAGGGCATGGGAAGGCACAAGACCTGATGGCAGGACAGGGCACAGCACCTGAGGGCAAGGCAGGGCACGGGGTCTGATGGCAGGACAAGTGTACGAGGCTTGAGGGCAGAGAAGGGCACAGGGCCTCAAACTAGGGTAGGACAGGGCACGGGCGTAAAGATGGGAAGACAGCGCATACAACTTCAAGGCAGAGTACATAAGGTATCGGATTTGAGGGCAGGACAGGGCGGGGCACAGGGCCTGAAGGAAGGGCAGGGCAAGGTACAAGACGTAAGGACAGGACACTGGGCAGGGCACATACCCTAGGGGTATAGTAGGGGAGGATATAACAAGGTGTACGACTTCAGGATAGAGCAAGGCACAAGGAATGGAGAGGGTATGTTTGTGCTTAGGTACATAGTAAATCAGGGCACAAAGCAATCGAAAAGCAACATCTGTTACACAGTAAAAGACCGAGGCATGTTACTTATTTTTGCTAGCACTTTTCCGCTGACACCCTGTCATTTCAGTGTGGGACGCAGTGGTTCAAATTTCGCGAGGGCTACGTCCCAAAGGCAGGGGGCTGCGTCCCCAAATGTGACGCAGTCAGTTTGTTAAAATATACCCTGAGTGTTTGAGAGATATTGAACGTCGCGCTTATTGGGAGGTCGGATAGACCCACCCATGACCCTCAGTTTAAAAAAAAAACTCGTAAAAGGTGGCCGATCGCGGCGAAACTTTTCGCATTCACGAGCTAATCAAAATTACACACATCATGACAATTATATGACCCCGAACCCCATGACCCTTGACCTATGGCGTGTTTCTAGAGACCATGGCATGGCAGAATCGCGATTCTGCGTGTTAGCGCACATTA
This sequence comes from Amphibalanus amphitrite, assembly GCF_019059575.1. Taxonomy (NCBI): domain Eukaryota; kingdom Metazoa; phylum Arthropoda; class Thecostraca; order Balanomorpha; family Balanidae; genus Amphibalanus; species Amphibalanus amphitrite. Next base: position 327,540 of record NW_024881529.1, on the reverse strand, counting down.
TCGACGCGTTTTCAGACTATTTGTCTTAAAAAAACGCGCAAACTTGTGGAATGATTGTAATACCATGCCTTATGGTAGGTGTCAGGGTAGCATTAGGGTCAGGTGGTCAAGGTTACTGAGCTTAGATGACCTTGCTTCACCTTTTCAAGTTTCAACATGTATTAGTGTCCTTTTTGCAGATGTCGAATTTAGGATCCATTTTCAAGAGAGGTTTTGGTGCCAAAAAATATGTTACGAAGCTTCCCATGTTACGAAGCTCCCTTTCAGTGGTGATTGACACCTACTTTGGCTACCTGGCATGACACCTAGGCTAGCTACTGGACACTGGTTGACCTGAGCTTACCTGACCAGACCTACCCCCAGGCCCCAAATGCTGACAGGGGATTTAGGTTCAGCGCAAAATTTTGAGCAAGATAGCATTAAAATTGGGAGGTTCGTATTTCCTTTGTATTTCATTTTTGTAACCACCTGGTCGGGCAATGTGAAAGGGTGACAAATAAATATCAAAGCATGGATAAGATAGGCTACTATTTTTATTTTTCTTAGTTAAGAAAAGATAATCGTGTCAGGGCTATGACTAAAAATAAGTGGCCTAAATCCGATGAGAAAACAGGACTTGAGGGAACCCTAGGTTTGGCTCCTTGAGCCTCTGCCCCCCCCCCCCCCCCTCCAGCAAAAATCCCTTACAGGAGGCCCTGAAGCCCCCGGCCCCCACCTCAAAAAGTAGGTGGGCACTTGCCCACCTGACCCTCCTGTTCCTACGCCTATGCAATTTTGTTAATAGCCAAACTATCAAAAATAAAACACAAACTAATGTTGTGGAATCAATAGTTTGATTCTGACACCAGATTGCCTCCATAAAAAATCAATTTCCTGATTGTCTTTTAGCATGTTTTGCATAAAAAACAGTCATTATTTTGGCTGTATTTTTTGTGTGTGGTTAGCTTCATCATTTTTCTTTGCCACCTGCTAGCAGCACTGCCAATCAGTGTTTTACAAGAAGCATGCCAATTGGGGAAACTATGAGGCAGAAATAAAAACATTGATCGATCAATAAATGGATCTTGTACCTATAACCATATATGGGCATAAATGCAGTCCCCGCTATGACGGGGTGCATTCAGTGTAACGGGACAATACTTGCAGTATTGAGTACACCCACTGAAGAGAAAAAGCTTCCATTACCAAAGGAATGATAGTTAACGAGTAATACTTGACGAAAGTACGCACATTCACCCGAAAATGACGATGTTTTTTGCAGGTTCTGGGCGTCCACTTTGGCAGACAATCAGCTGGCCATTCCATAAATGGATCGGCACTATGTAAAAAGTTTAGAAATTTATTTTTAAAACAATAAATACAAATAGTAACTATTGAATAATAATTAATTTTGCTATAATTAACAATATTGTAAACAAATTAATACAAATAATAACTATTTACCATCTCTTAATTACTCACTTTTTCTGGCACGTTTCTGTCAATCAGCAATTGCCGTCAAACGTCGGTTGGCCTTGAGTCACAACTTACTTCATTAGGACCGCCAGCTAATTGTGCGCTGAGTGAGTACAGGCCTTGTGTGAATTACAACTTGCTAATGTCTTATTTTTTCATTTGAAAGCTAGGATGCACAAAATCACATCCATTTTTTCGTTACATGGTCATGGCCCTGCCCACTCCAACCTCTCATTGGTCGATCAATATTTGGATTTGAGCCTCGTCCTTTACCCAACTGATGCACAACCTAACAGAACAGCTTCCAACAAAGTATGGTTAGTTTTACAATTGTAAGAATGCCCTGCTCCTTCATTTCAAAATGAAAAGTGATGCAACCATTAACAACACATGAGCCTAGTATCCGCCATCTTCACACAACTATATAGCCACCAAGATAAAGCAAAAAGGGATACCGGTATGGACTCTAGTCATGTCATGGCAGGCACAAGCTAGCTACAGGCAGTTTTTGCAAGAAGGTAGGTGGAAAAACAAAACAAAACAAGGAGACAAGTGACAACAATATGGGTGGGTGGAGTTCTTCTGGCTGTTTACTTAACCTTATCTATCATATATTAGGGAGAACAATATTTAGCTTACCTGTTGTAGACACACAACGACCACCATCCTTGAAACTGCACGTGCAACAACAATAACGCTCAAAGATATTCCGGCGTGCAAACAGCTGCGCCGAAATTGTAGCTCAGTCGTGCTTCCAAATCGACGTGGCACATCGCTGCCAGATCTTTTACTGGACGAGGAAGGCCTTGCAAACTCTGGTGGATAAAATATGAACTAACAGAATCGTTTAATTGGCCGGGTTAGGGTAAATCTGGTTTAGGCTAACGTGCTCCAAAGTTAGTATAAACTCGGATCTGGGCTGTTCCTATCAAAATACACTAGTTTTAATTTATGCTATCCAAAAAGTTAGGGTAAAATAAAATAAATTGAAAATCGGGTTTAGGCTAACGAAAAGTTAGCCTAAACCCGTTTCACAAAAGCAGAATATTACGCAATTTTCCAAGCATACAGGGAACAGCACAAGTCCATAATAATACAGATGAACATATTCTGCAGATGCGATAAGTTTGCCAAGAGTTTTGGGACAGACGTGATTATCTATCACTCTAAAACAAAATAAAAACATTCGCGCCCCTTGGGGCATTAGATGCCGAGGCACTTGTTGCGAATCAACATTCTTCAGTATTTGATTAATCATAGCTAATGCTAGTTATTTATGGGTTAATCTGTTCGCCGCATCGACTTCTTCATGCCTGTGCGCCTAGCTCACTACATTAGGCCATTTATACCTCAATGCCGTATTATCTATTTAATATCTATTTGGTGCAAAAAACATGGTTTGCCCACCTCTTTCAGATTGCCTATGCATATGGTTTCACACATGGTTTGCCCATGCTCAGATGCTAATATGGTACATATATTTTAACACAATATCGGACAGTGTGGTAGTAGCTTGCTATTGGACCCATCCACGCGATATCATTATCAATGGCATCTCAGTGAATGCGAACAAACCATTCTTTGATCGCTTCGGGAGCACCTATTCCCGGACTTTTATCCGCCACATAGATCCCTTCATTTTAGCCATTTCATCGTTGACCAGCTATAGATGATTTCCTGCTTTATTCCAACAATGCATTGTCCCATTTTTGTTTTCTTCAAGCTCTGCTCTGTCTTGGTATAGATGTTCGTCACTCAATACGGCTCTGGATCGTCGCGATATGGGAATACCGCAGTGGTCGATAAAACTTCCAACGTGCCAACGCCCGTTGGAGCAAGATATTAGCAATGCTTCGAAGAGCTGGAGACAGTCCGCCCGTCTACATGGATGCTTCCTTACGCCTAAAATACAGCATTGACTTATGACTTTCTAATCGCCCGGTGCTGTTATCGGCTGCTCGGTAAGTACCGCGTGTATGTTCCCTCATTTACTCCTGGTCACCCTTCGGTCACCCCTCGCTGGGTCGGGCCAGTCGGCTATTTTTATCCTCTTTCCGGCTAGGCCACCCGCTGAGCTCTCGCCGTGCCGCGCCGTCTGCGAGGGACCTGACCCTTCTGCCGGGACAGGTTTCTCCAGGTGTCTCCAAGGAGCCATCATAGCGCTAAGGGTGTGCTCCGCATACACATACATTGATTTTCGCCCTTACTAGCAGGGCCGCTGGCACGCGTTGGCAGCGCCCTGCGGGCATTTTTTCGCTTAGGGTCATTTTGTGGTAAGGAGGATCAGAAAATCACCCTTCCAACTTTCTCCAAGCCTGGGCGTTTTATCGAGCGCGCCTGAAAACGCACAGTGGACCGAAATCATACTTCGATTGCGTTACTTCGCGTTAGGTAATACGATAAAAAGTCCGCTCTTTTCTCAATCAATAAGGACAAGTGCGTTAAAGCACAGATATAAACTTTTGAATTAGAAGCTTTAAAATGCTAAATTTCGACATCTCTAAGCTGATGATAATCGTTAGTTGTTTCAGACTTTGGCGCGCAAACGTAGGCATTCAGATCCACCGTGCGACCGGTCACCGTATGCAGTAGTGTGATGGTGTGAGTTGGGGAGTCAAGGCCGTGTGGGGAGAAGGTGTGGAGATACCGGTGTGCCGACGCGGTGGATGGCAGTGAATTTTCAGGATAGGTAGCAAAAGGCTCATTCCCAGACGTTGTGCCAAATTTTGCGGCGCTACGCGACACCAATTTTTACGCTATTCGCGAAAAAAAAACTTAGGGAGGCTGCATTCCCCCCTCCCGCCAGGCGAGGGCTAAGTTGGAGACAGTGGTGGGACTAAGATGTTCGTTGGAGCAACTCCAAGCATTTTATCGACCTCTGGAATACCGTATGAGCCCGAGTTACTTGAGGCAGGGTTTGGGCTTATACTAATAGTCTGCTGAGAAGCTCGTGCAATTTAGAGGAAACCAACTTTGACAACTCTTGACTAACGGGCCAATATATCTATGTCAGTAAAGGATGGTAAAGGATAAGACAAGATGATGGATAAGGCAGTTTGTGGTGTTGGCTTATATATTGCACTAACTAATTTTCAGCGTTATGAATGGAGCCAATAAATTTTCTTGCATAATCAAATGGACCGTATAGTATAACTACGTGACCCGAGGAACTCAGACAATGGTGACTAAACCGCTCGTAAACGAGGCAGCTTTCCGAGTTTTCGCCCGAAATCTATTCAGATTTTCTATACATTTCTATTCATTGACTATTCTGCCAATACATTTTCATTCATATGATATGAAACCTGACATCGTATTCGAAACAAACGCAGACGCATATGGCTATCTTGAAATTACCTTCTAAAAGACAAATTAAGTCGAAGCAATGAGTTATCACTTAGTGCATAATGCTTCATCCTTCAGAAATAAAAACGTCAAACCTGCCAAACTTGTGAATATTTTTGCTGCGGATAAGAGGCTGACACAGTCGTTCAGAGTTGTTCCACCGTCCACTGACATCGGGCTTGAATCTTCTAAAAACAATGAAAGTTCGATGTCATTCCGGCGCCGATCAGTCAGTTTCCATGTTCATGTGACCGAGCTGCTAACAACCAGACTGATCAAGAAACTGTTCATGATGTTCTGGTCAGCGCTATCAAAAAACTGCTAACCGACCAGCTGCGCACCCGGCCACGGAGTATACGGTAGCGTAAATATTTGCCGCCGCCTATCCCAGTTACCACGTGTGTGTGCCCGTCCTCTGGGGAGCAGCGGCTACATGGAGAGGCCGTTATCGCGCGCCTGGTCGGCTGCCGGGCCTCTCGGGGACTAGCGGACTAAACCTCTGCCCCTGCAGCAGGCTGCACGGCCCCGGTTAGCGTGGCATGAACTGCGAGCTGGACCCGGACCGGACACAGGCTGGACCCGGACCGGACACAGACTGGACACAGACTAGGCACAGCGCCGGACGACTTCGCAGGCCGACAGGGTGATTTTTGATCGCATGATCCGCCCCGGCCCGTAAGCTGCTGTTTTTGATCGGATCGAACCAGCGACTGGTATGTGTTGCGGGTGCGGAGCGCGTCCAGACGGTGTATTGCGTCCAGACGGTGTATTGCGTCCAGACGGTGTATTTATAGGTGCACAGTGTGACGGTTAGAGGTACATACAGAGTGCGTTAACGAGAGACAAGGGGCTATTAGCCACGCAATTGAGTATGTGGATCGTTCATAATTGTACAATACAATACAATACAAAGCAATTGCATTTGATCGGTTCATCCAAGTTGAGCATATGTTGATCTTAAGTGTTCAGTGAATAGCGTGGGTTTATACGGAGCAGTATGGGCTATTATTATTATTATTATTATTATTTCAGTATACCCGACAACCACAAAGTAGTGGGCATTACGTTGGGTAGTGGTACAATCTTCATGCATACACATTACACAATACACATACAACGCACATATACACAATGTTCATAGGTACATCAAATGTTTACACACTCAGTCCACCATGATTCGCTCTGTCATGGATGTAATTAACGAATTCGGTTTTAGAACAGTTCCGTACATGATAAGGAAGGCTGTTCCACAACTTTGAGCCATGGTAAGACAACGATGTCTTTTTATATTCGGTTTTCGGAATGTCAAGGTCAAGATTATTCCATTGCCTCGTCGATCGTTCCGATTGCCGTACCTTGAAAAAGAAACTATTGCAGGTGGGGTACATTCTGGGAAAAGCAAGCATTGACGAATGAGTTTTAGTGCCGCAATATGATATTCAGAGCTAACATCACCATGCCATGCTAAGCTGTGGGCCTCTCTCCCAGTGATGCGACGTGCGAAGTTAATTATTTTGCTGACTCTTTTCCTCTGCGTTAAATTACAACTTCCCCAAACCAAAATACAAAAACGTAAGTGGGGAAGGACTAGGGTGTTAATGAGCAAGACGATGATCTTAATGGGCAAGATATGACGAAGATAGCTAAGCCTAATCAGCATGCCAATTGATTTGCCTACCACAGTGGTAATATGCTGCTCCCAAGTAAGAGAGCCGTCCAGTATCACTCCAAGGCTTGGTATGGAGGACTTAATTTGAATGCAAGTATCGAAAATATCGATTCCTGCGAGTTTGACACGTCTCAGAGATGCTTTCGATCCAAAAATAATAGCTTGGGTCTTACTAACGTTGAGTGCAAGGCCGTGATGCACTGATGCAGGAACCATGCGGCCAACCTTCGAGTGACTGTTTGAAGGCGGGCTATCATGCTGTCTACTGCCTTAGGTGAGCCAGAGACCATGATTTGCGTGTCGTCTGCATATTGCGTTATGGTACACAAACCACTGGCAGCAATTGGTAAATCATTTACGAAAATATTGAAAAGGGTTGGCCCCAGGACGCTTCCCTGGGGCACCCCCGACAGCACATCGCGTTTCTCAAAACAGCCTCGAACATATTGAGTCCTGCCGTGAAGGTAATTTTCAAACCATGGATGCTCTATGCCATATTGACACAACTTCTCAAATAGCAGCGTATGGTCAACAGAATCAAACGCTTTGCTTAGGTCGAGGGAAACCAGAAGACATACCTCTCCTTTGTCGATTGACGACCGTATAGATTCCGTAAGAGTGATTAAGGCGTGATCAACCGAATGGTGACGTCGGAAGCCAAATTGGCTCTCTGATAACACTGAACATTCATCTAGGTATGATCTGAGCTGTAGCGAGACGAGTCTTTCAAGAAGTTTAGACACAACGCTTAGCAGTGAGATGGGTCTATAGTTTGACGCCAACGCCGAGTCACCCTTGCCTTTGTATATGGGCACGATTTCTGCAGTTTTCCAGCAAGAAGGAATGACACCAGTGGCAATTGAGGAATTAAATATATGGAGAAGTGGAGTGGCGAGACTCCTAATAAATGATTTGAAGAGACGTGTGGGCAAGCCATCGGGACCTGACGCTGTATTATCTTTCAACGATTTGACAACGTGACGGAGATCTGAGTACGTGACCGGCTGGAGCATAAACTTAGTAGACAACACTCTTGTGGGAACAGCAATAGATTCACTTACACAGGCTGCGTTGTCAGCACTGTTTTGAATATTAACCCCCACTGAGCTGAAGAATTCATTAAATGAGCGAGCTGTGGTCTCATCAAGACAATGGCTGCTTCTTGACTTACCCAGTACGGAATTAAGGAGACTCCATGTGTCTCTACTAGATCTATTCTTAGTAATGCTGGACTCAATTTTTGTACGCCTTTCGAAGGAAATTGCATGTCGAACTTGTCGGCGGAATCTTTTATACAAAAGCTGATCCGACGGAGCCTTCGTAAGGCGAGAAATGCGCAGCTGCTTAGCTGCAAGACAAATAAGCTTTTTAGTATCATTAGAAATTCCAAAGCCCGATTTGTGTTTGATCACTGTGGTAACAACCGGAGCATGCCGATCAATAATGGGCATAGTAAGATCCAGCCAGATCTGCCACGCTTTCTCCGGGTTACTACTATTGAGCACAGGTGACCAAGTAACGTTCCGCAAATCATGTGCTAGTGCCGCATGATCAACGCCACTCCACTTCCGAATAGTTATCGGCCTAGGCTTCACTCGAGACCTAGCTACCAGAATTTTAACAGAAACAAAGTTGTGATCCGAAACAATGCAGTCTTCAGAGCTGCACTCTGCGACTATGGAAGAGTCACTAACAAGAACTATGTCAATGAGTGAGGACGATGTGCTCGTAATTCGAGTAGCATCAGTAACACATTGGTGCATGCCTACATTGCTAATTACAGACAACAATGACCGGACATGAGGGAGCTCCGGCCGAAAAAGATCACAGTTAAGGTCCCCGCATAATATTACCTGCCTGCCATCTGCCAGAAATGACTTGATTGATTGCTCCAGTACTTCAAGATCAGATTTAAGTCCCTCGTATGAAGGGGGCCTATAAACACATCCCACCACCACTGAACGATTGTGACCGCACTGCACAGAAATCCAGATTAGCTCAAGTTTACTTGTTTGAGGCATGGATGGGCCAGTGAGCTTTGAATATGTGATATTGCTTCGGCAGTAAATAGCTACACCGCCACCTTTCTTTTTTCGCCGGTCTAGTCTGTTGGCTAATACAAACCCATCAATCGGAACGTCCGGTTCTCCCCTTCTGAGCCACGTCTCGGTAAAACACATAACATCAACCTTTCGTCGCTTAACATAGTGCGAGATGAGGTCAGAAGAGGGAGCTAAGGAGCGCACATTTAAGTTGCCTACAGTCACACCATATTTCGGTAAACGTTTATAATCAGTTGACACACCTTGGATAGATCCTGACGGATGTTGTGGGTAAGAAGTGACAGAGAGATGACTGCCTGTGTTGGCTAGCCTAAAAAACCTTCTACCTCACTTGCCATCATCTGCCAGGCATTTCTACATCCATCCCTGTTTAGATTAAGGCGAGACCTGTCTAAGCCTTGAAAACTGCTCTCATCGAGTCTGGGCCGTAAGTCCATAAAACGGATATTTTCACCCTCACAGAAACGCATGAGCTCATCATTTAAGTTGCCACGTTTCATAGTCTGAAAGTGTCGGTGGCTAGATTGGTCTTGCGGTATCGAGCAGATGATGATGTCTATCACCTTACTGATCTGTCTAGCAGCCTTAACTAGTTCAGCGATGCAGTCCAGTGTGTAGTCAACGCTGAAGATGGAAAGGTCGTTACCACCAACATGTAGGACTAGGTCAGTTTGCAGAGCTCGTACGACGTCGCTACTGACAGGATTTTAGCTGACTTTATCAGGTGAGTCAGTGAGAACTTGTGTTGTACCTTAGAGATGTGTCGTGCAGAGCTTTTTGCGCATCAACTTGCATACTGTTTTGCAATGCCCAGGGTTTTCAGGTAAATCATGTAATCGCAGCCTATTCATGTTCTTCCAGACATTGGCATTGTCAAACTTCTTGAACTTCAGCCGAGTTCAATCTGGCAAACACGAATAAAATTAGATTGTCATTTACCGAGACAGAGTTGCAAGACGTCTGAATGTTTGAGGTATTGACCCAATTATACCTGCTGTTCTTTGACCATCGGATAGGGCCGGGTTGGTAAGAGTCAACACGGTGAGACTTGGGTGAGCAGTCGGTAAGATCCATCAGTGAGATCCGGGCCGCGGGTAAGAACAGTCAGCGATAGTCGTGTGGGGTTCGGTGAGACCTTTGGGCCTGTTGCTGCCCCTCCACCAATCGCACGCCCAGCCAGTTAGCACCACCTCCGGTCGGCCGTTACTGAAACGAGCCTGGCCCAATCGCCTCGGCGGGGGTCCGACGGACCCGCATTGTATCCCTACACCGACGGCAGCTGCGGCAGTTTCCGAGGCACCGCGCTGGGGTCCACCGACAGGGCACTGCCGCGGCGGCCGACAGTCCAGACCGCCGCATCTCCGCTGTGGGCCCGGGAGCGGTCCGAAGTATTGTTTCGGTCGGTTTGAAGTCTGAGTTTACCGAGAACGATGCCTGGTGGTAGATTGACTCGGAGCCCGGGGAAATTGGTGCTAAAGCTTCATGCTAGCGCTGGGTTGCAATTCACGGCCACCAAATAAAGCACTTTCAGTGCTGACTAGAAGTTGTAAACTCGAACAAAGCCAGCTGAAGAGTAAGTAGTAATTGAAATTAATGGAATCTATTATACGACCGAAGAGGTCTTTTCATCCACCTCTTGGAACTTCTGTTTTACAGTTAACAATTTCTCTCCACGACTCGCCGAGCCTGCGGAGTGCGCTGGAGGGCTGGACGCCCCCCCCCCCCCCCCCACTCGACCAGCGCACCCAGTCGTCGCGAGCGGCAGAGCCTCGGCAACGAACGGCAAACCAAGCGGCAAACTACCGAACCGACTCGTACGGCTACTGTTGTCACTCCGCCCGGACGGAAGGAGCGGTAAGACACCGATTTTGGCGAATCGGTCGCTGCGGCTCATTTGAGCCGACAGCGCGGTATTGTTCGCCGGCCATTAGCGGGTGGCTTTATCCATACTTCTGTGGATGATCGTAATCATCTATCACGAGCGCCTCCGAAAAAAAAACGTGTTTCCTGCGCAAACACGACCATGTTCCGTCAATATAATACAGAACAATATGGTGTGATACACATCGGAGCCGCCGACAACTGTTGGTTTCCCTGTGACAATATTTGATGAGCCGGCCTTGGATTCGGGATTGACTCTGAACGCTGGAAATTCCCCGGGGACGGAATTAGCTGTTAAAAACAAAGCCATTGCAAAGTGCATAGTAAAAAGGGTCCGGAGGAAAATAGCATGATGCGTTGTTTCACACGTATGCCGAAAGGAAAATGAACATTGAAATGTTACTCAATAGTTTATAACAGTTGAGGATAATATTCGTCGAAAAAAATAGCATAACTCACTCTCAGTAAGGTAAACAGTCCTTTATATGTTATCCAGTTTTACAAAGTAGACCCAATATGTACCTATTGAGATAAATGTTTTGAGACCAGAGTAGTTTTTTAGTCAAGCTATGCTGCTGAATCGAAACACAATGAAAATAGGACGATTTTGTGGTGAGTCGGTCGGAGTACTAACCGTCGGAGAGAGATGCCACGGTGTCATCGAGATAAGCATTTCGTTGCGATCAAATTCATGAGAAACACTCCTCAACCAACATACTCAGAGCCATTCACAGCAATAAGCGTTCTATTGTTATGGAACATAAACAGGTGCCTACTCACAATTAACCCTCGCCCCGTTGGGGGGGGGGGGGGGCATTTTGCCCCCCCCCCCTGTGGTTTTTCCTGAATAGCAAGAAAACGCACCAAATTTTCAGTACCTTCCCGGGCATCAATTTGACACCTTCACACCAATTTCAAGTCTTAGGTCACCTTAGGTCAGGAGTTATTGAGGTCAAACTGAGGTCATGTTCGAGCAAAAATGAGCAAAAAAACATGCAATCTTGAAACGCTCACCAAATCTACAGTTATCAAGCAATTTCAAAGTTCTTTATATGGTCTAGTAGACAAAAAGCGGCGCTACAAAACTGCTATCTCGGATTTTCAAATTTTTGGTTTTTGACAAAAAAAAAATAAAAAAATAGATTTTTTTGAAAAACTAATAAAAAATCCAAAATTTTTCCGAATTTCGAAAAAGCCGGAATACATGTGATAGTCCAAGCGCTCTTCTATATACATACCAAATTTCAGATCGATATCTCGTTTTTTGGCCAAGTTATAGCGGAAAAACTGTTCAAAAATGATGACGTCAAATTTTTGAACTCAATTTTTAGCGATTCTAGACAACGTACGGCAAAACAAAGACCACCACTGAACTCACCGTGACGAGCTGCATCGATTCGATACCCATTTTATGCAAAAATATCAACTTTGAAATTTGACCTAATTTGACCTGACCTTGACCTGACCTTGACCAAAACGTGACCTAAGCTGGCCCCAAAGGCTGCCTAACCCACATAATCGCATTTGTCATGTAAAATGGACCATAAAACATGTATCACACGACACTTTCATATTGTGACCCCCCGTGACCTGACCTCTGTGACCTGACCTGGTATCAGTGACCTCAAATAGCAAAATATGTGTTTGAAGAACATTTCCCCATCGATGATTTTCAATGAAATGCATTTTACTCGATTTTACAACGCATTTCTTGAAATGCCTGTAAACGGTGAAAATTGGACCTTTGACCTGACCTGTGACGTCATCGGTTTGACCTAGGTCAATAAAATTGGGTCACGAGGTAGTTCCCCGTTGGGGCTATCCAACGCCGTTTACCGCTTGTCGCTATGTTGCGTGGTTCTCGAGATCTTAGGGGGGGGGGGCAAAATGCCCCCCCCCCCAACCGGGCGCGTTGCTCGGCAGAGCCCAACGGGGCGCGGGTTAACGTCAAAGAGACACTTGCACGACTGGTTGACTATGAAGATGACAGGCCACAGTCAGTTGCGATCCATATCCAAAGTGTGCTTATGAATCATATTGTCAGTTTTCTGACAAGCTGTCCTTAAATGTCAGCTTTGTGTTTCATGGCAGCATTCCTTTCATTTTTCTCCCGAGCGGAGTTTAAACAACAGCATTATGCTGAGCGCTATGACTCAGAATAGACCTACACGTACAACCTATGTGTGCCTCGGTATTAGCTATATAGGCATCTTTTTGTTGAAAAAGGACCCTGGTTGTTCACGGTTCTGTAGCCGAGAAGCAACTATTTACTAGTGATTGGCGATTGCGCGTGCCATAACTATATAGCATTGGGTCACATAAAGCCGGAACAAGGACCAGCGGAGCAAATGACTTCACAGAGTGAATATTGAAGCGGGTTTTCTTGTGACAACGTCATCATTGGACAGTGTAACCGTAAAGATAAATGGCTCGGTTTCTCTCCGTCTAGCTAAGGTAAGAGTGGTCGTGTAGCTAATCGAATATGTTTCGAGCCCGAAGTCATGCCGTAAGTAACACTTCTCACTGCTCGCCATGGCTCCATGCCGTACATACCCACAGGCCCACTGATAATACAGTTGGAAAGATAATGAATCTTTTGACGAAATATTTTGCCAATCTTTTACGACTTTTAGAATTTGGGTGTGTTTTTACTGCATCTTCAGACTTTTCTTGATTAGGACAGTAATGAACAAGTCGGACTCTTTGTAAAAGACGAAGAGATCCATCTGCCAATGTACCGGTGTCAGTTCGCTATGATTTTTTCCGTAAATTAATTTGCTAACTTGTTGATATGACACAACATTTTTCGTAAGTTTTCATTGTAATCATTTATCCTCACATAATGTTCGCTTAGGTATTCCATCTTAAAAGCAAAATGTAGTTGTTGAACTATGGATATAGTCAATAAACTCAACATTGCTTTCAGCCCGTTTACAATAGTTTTCAAAGAAGTTTAGGTCTTACTTTTTTAACAAAGTTATTGCTCCTCAACCAAGTAAACACAAGTTTCCTAAATTCACTGAAGCAGGGCAGCGGCAGGAATAAGCAAAACAACTTATAACGCTACAGCAGCTCTCCCAAAGACTCTGAAGTAGTCGGACTATAGCTGACACTGTTAGATCGCTGTACAAATTGGAGGACGCTGAAAGGTCGCAAGTGGCTGAGTTCAGGCAACAACATGGAATAAACCCGTTAAAGGAAGACTGCCACCTTCAAAAAGTTTTCTCAGATCGGCCTATGATTTATTGCCTGGACAAAACAAAATTTTAGAATTCACCTGACAAAGTATCATCACGTGAATCGCGAAAAAAATTGTCGATTATCATACAATTATCAATCGGGTAATGTCTAGCGACAATGTTTACACATCACTAGACTTCAAGGTCATAAGATTATTACATTTTATTTGAAAAAGTAAGGTATTTTATGATTTACTAATATATGATTTCATAAGAAATTGGCCATGTTTAATTTATTTTGCATTTAAGTTCGTAAAACATTTAAAAATCATGGCTCATTTGGAATGGGTCTGGCCCATGTTAAACCCCATTTCCCACACTTTTTTGGAAAAAAATGAACTACTGAATATATAAGTTTAACTTTTATTTTGACACTCCAAAATTCTTCTCTGATCTCGAAACAATCAAAGTTTTGACATATATTTACCAAAAGATAAGAACATTCATGTTTCAAAGTTATCGATAAACAGTAGAGATGTCGGTTTTCTTAGACTAAAAAAAATGGCATCAAACTGAACTTTGGTCTCCGATTTCTCGCAAACGGGTTCGAATTTCGGAAAACCGACTTCAGTCTGGGACATAGGTGGCTCAGCTCTAGTGAAAACCGTTTTGTGGAAAAAAGGTGGCAGTCTACCTTTAAAAGAGTACCAAAATCGATTAGGTTGCTTGAAAACTGACCAAACTGCAATATCTTCTTCGCGCTTTCAAGAAGAGATATGAATTCTGGCAGGCACTGATAAAAAATGGTTTAGCTATTATCTGACAAAATTTGTAACGACACCAGTGAACACGAACATTCAGCGACAGATCAATCCAACAAGCCCGAAGGGCCTTTGAGGGGCCCAAGAGGTTCCCAAGATGAGAGTGTGGGGTTCTCAATTGACCCGATTGACCCGCGAGATGTCTTAAACGGCGGTCTCATCACCGGCGCAGGCTCGCGCACTGCGCATCTCACCTTGACAGGGATACAGAGGCAGATGAGAGTCAGGTCGGCTGTGGCCAGGCTGGCCAGAAACGTGTTGGTCACCGACTTCATCCTGCGGTTGCCCGTGATGGCCACCAGGATGAGCACGTTGCCGATGAAGCCGATGACGAACGTCAGCCCGTAGACCACTAGCGCCGTGGCCAGCTCGCCCCAGAAGTAGATCTGGACCGACTGTTCGGCGTCGTAGTCGATGTAGGCGCTCGAGTTGCCGCCATCCTCAGCACTGGTGGCGTTTAGTGGGTCCTCCACCGCCGTCACAGTCTCCATCGCGACCGCGCGGGGAGAGTCACGACACGGAGAGCGTCACGGCACGGGGCGCGTCACGAAGTGACGGTGAGCGTGTCCGTCAGTCTGCTCAGTCCGGTCCGGCACTCGACAGTTCGTGCAGATTGCGTGGGAATGGTCGTCAACAAGGATAACGATGACTAGGTGATAGTCTGATGAGTTTTGATTTAGTGGCAGATAGGAGGGCGGTACAAATCGGTCGCACGTTCAACGAACCACGACACCACTATAACTGGTTTTTGGACCAGGTGTACAAAGTGGATTGGGTTCCGGGTCTGTTCAGATACCTGGTGATAGGTAACACCTTCCTCAGCTGTTTGCGCGAGGAGGAGGGGCCGGGAGTGTCCACACCCACCGACAGTCCTCGCTGGTGAATATTCCGAGGGCAGGCGGTCAGCACAGAGGGCAGCGAGCACGTCCGCACGGCGGCGGGCGGGGGGCAGACTGCCGCACAGCGGCCGGGGCACGTCCCACGGCGGTCGGCAGCCAGCAGTGTTCGCCACGGGCCGCAAAATCTTAGTCCAGCCCAGCCCAGGCCCATGGGTTCACAGCCCGGCCCAGCCCGAGCCCATTCATGGTAAAAGTGTCAAAGCCCAGCCCGGCCCAGCCCGTCAAAAATGAACGGGTTAAAAATTATTGACACCACACAGGTACCCAAAGGTAGCAAAGAACAATATTTTGCGAGCCGCATGCACAATGCACATTGCATGCGTGCTTTATTGACTCGTGTTTGAGTCTTGCACAGTAATAAGCTATGTAGTTATAGTTTTTGTCTCAGTTGCGAACCCCTGACGGCCTGACTCCACTTTACAGTTCTTGGCCCAGCCCATCCACAGCCCATTGATTCTTCATATATGAGGGCCCAGCCCAGCCCGTAGCCCAGCCCAGCCCATGGCCCATTGGGCTGGCCCGGCCCATGGCGAACACTGGCAGCCAGTCGACCTTGCCACTCGGTCTGCACGCGCGGGACGGCGCTGCCGACCTGCCGGCGCCGACCCGGGATCGACTCCAGCCGACGGCCGGACTTTACCGGCAGCGGCGCGGAGCGGGGTGGAACAGGAACTGACCTGACTGACCTCTGACACGCGGCGTAACTCTGTCCGTCTCAGCACGGAGCAGACAGGGCCCGCAGTCGGCAGAGTCGCCCGCTGTCCCGTCCGTCCACCCCGGCGGTCGACGTCCCGACTGAACGCAGCCGGCCGAGCGGTGCAAGGGGATCGTCGGACGCGGCGGCGACTGCGTCGGCGGCGACAGAGACTGCGTCGGCGACAGACGAGGTGCGAGAAAGAGGCGCCGTCCCGGTCTGCCGGGGCCCGCTGAACCGGGGCATGTCAGACCAGCGCGACTTTGATTAGTTGGTGTCCCAGAGGACATCCAATTGATTGCTGCATTGCACATGAAAGCGCTACCTGAATACTGACGCGACCACTGAACGATGAGTCAAGTATCTTCAGATGACGTTAATGTGCCCATTGATGAAAGTTTTGCTTAATTAAAACTTCGCCAACAGACTGTATGCGATATGGTTAGGTTAAATCAGAATGAGTCGGCAGTTACCGACTACCGAGCCACCTCGCACCCCTTGCCCCGAGAGCATTTGTCATGCAGACATATTAGCTCTCGAGTTAGAAAGGGTGATCCTTACGGTCGCTGCATATTGACCGAACTCGCTTAATCGCAGAAGACCAGCTTTCTTATCTGAGAAACCGAGTCAACCAGAAAAAAAGACCGTCTGTGATCAGTTCATGTCATATCTCTAGATGCCAATTGTCAACCCTCGCACTTACAGTTTTTTTTCGTGAATAACTCGCGTAAAAAAACGACGGATCGCAACGAAACTATCAGTACCCTCGATTTGATCTTTTTTCACCTGCCCTGAACATTACATGATGCAGAAATTGACATGACCTTGTGATTTCTGGGTCACGTGAAGGTCAAGCCAAGGGCAATGATTTTTGGTGATCCCGGCTGCCTTTTACTTTAACGACTATTAGCGCATTTTTGGAGCTCATAACTAATTTTGCACACGTCGAACATTTGATAATTATTCTTGGTGTTCATGATGAGAGGCCCACCTACGTTGGATAGCCGGCTGGACGTCTGATGGTTGACTCTCCTTACCTGACCCGACCTACCCCAAAACAAGAATCAAATGTCTTTGAACAGCGCAAACGGAAACTCGAAATCAGGACCCTGAAAAGAAACACACAAATCTCACCTAAAAAAAAACTTCTAAGAAGTTTAAATTTTACAAACATTTGGGTCAGTGACCTAACGTGGTAGGTCACGTAATGACCTAGACACAACTGGTTCCTCTTTTCACAAACAATGTCCACGTCCCCCCCCCTCCTCCAAGAAAGATCGAGCTCGGTCAGGCACCAAGCAGCTGGGATTTCGATCGACCCCTCCCCCTTTCTACGACAGCCGCTACGAAAATGTCAATACGGGTGGTGGCTGAGATATTGTCATGCATTCATGTGCTTACGCACGTAGGAAAGCTGAGAAGTAGGTAATCTTATCACAAAATACCGGCAGTAAACGCATATAATGTTTTATTATTTGTTTTCAAGTACGGCTCATTTGTAGGTAGATGCGGTGTCTATCCCAAAAAAATAATATCATTGCAATGCCAGATTGTCATTATATTGTTATTGCTACGCAATGATTAACAACAAACATCAAAGAAAATGTCTCCGATTATGCACCGTTTGCGTAATAATTTAGGTACACGGGGCGATTCTATTTCCAGCACAAGTCATAGCGTGGGTGCAGCTATGCCCGGGGGGGGGGGGGGGATTTGTTCATTCTGCAGGTCGTCACAGGACGGCAGTGTGACGCCAGTGCCCCCGCCCGCAGCCCGGAGAGGGAGGTGATTTATGTCTGCACCACTATTGCCGCTATCAGCCCGAATCGCCGGCGCGCGTGTGCGCTATTTTTGCCGCGCCTGCCTGGTGGATCACTAAATAACTCTGCAGGCGCACGTCTTGTAAGAAGTTTTAAATAACGTGTGGAATCTGTACGTGGTTAGCTCACATATCACAAATGTAACTGATCTAGAGCTTCATTATGGTCTGTTTTCTAGGACGTCTCTTCCTTTCAACTCAATATCGCATAAAAATGCATAAGTTTGTGAGGACAATGGGTAAAAAAGCCATTCTGATCTTCCTCTTAAAATATTTTGTGCTAAAAAATGGGCGATAATAATAACAGCTTACCAATCAATGTGTCAGCGGTAGATACCTACCTACCCATAAAGTCATTGTTAGTCCACTATAGCTCTTGTAGCTACTCAGCATAACTATTAATATGAACTGAGCATTTTATCGACTGCAAGGTAAATGATATACAGCTAATGGTGGATTGAAATATGTTTAAATGGGTTGTACCATTTCATGATGACCCGTTTTTCATCGTAATTGTTCAATTGTTCACGACAATTGACATGTAATTGTATACTTTTTCTCTGTTTCTCAATGTGGACTCGCTATAAAGTGTCAACTGTGTATGTTCAGCCTTGGCGCTAACTGTGAGAGTTGTTTGTCCTGCATCAGAATGCCGGCAATGACTGTGGGGCTTCATTACGGAGCGGATCACCGTGTTCACAGGGACGGACCGCAGGAAAGTAGCTCTGCTGGTGAACGACGGCCGGTCAGTCCATGATCAGCAAGGTCACCACCATCCCTCTCCACCGTCTGTCCTTTGAAATACCACAGAGAATTGGCAGGCATCAAAAGGTGGGAAGCGGAAGAGACAAACAACATAGAATGTAAATACTTTCGAGTAAGTGGCATCTACCGTGCAGAGCTGATTCCAAGGAAGGGAATAAGGTAAATACTGTACAAATATAAAAATATCCAGATGCACTCGCCAATTCGAAGACGATCGATGTGTGTTGTGTACCCCTCACGGACGCCATGTTCCATGAGCTGAGGACATCCTACGTCATCCTCCAGCCGACCTGAAAGTCGCTGCCAGCGACAGTTCGTGCTACATGAGCATTTCATCTAAAGTGACTTATTATCTGAACTCTTGTGTATTGCGCTTTATGTAAGTGTAGCAGCATATGCATACTAAGTCAATATGGGCCGGAACGAATGCCACGGCTGCGCTCCGAGCTCTGCTCATCGTGTCGGCTGCATCACAATGGCCGTAGCAGGTCCCAACCTGGCGACGTGTATGTTCTTACATGCATATGCAATATGCATATTGCATGTGCTGAGAGGCAACGGCGGGTGGAAATGAGTAGACAGCACTGTCGTGTATTCTAATTGCTTGTCCAATCAACGCTTTACAGTTCTCTTTATCCGGGATAAGTTTAAATGATTTGCTGAGCTATTGCTGAACTTTGTGAAACTTTCCTGGCTCATTTCACCATTAACGTAGTTCGAATGAGAGCGCCGTATCGCTCAGCCGTCAGAAGAGGAGAGGAACGCTGGCAACAAGTCTCGATAATAGTGCGTGCTGAACAGCTGACAAGCGAATTTCCCCAATACTTCAGTGATGATTAATCAAGAAAGCAGTGGATTGCAGGTGATAGAGTCAATGATTGTGCTTACGCCCTTATAAGATGGCTTGAAGTTAGCTGAAGTCAAAAAAGAAAAATGATTAAACGTAGACAAATCAACTCTGGGGCGCTAAGAGTCTCTGGGGAAGCTATGACTTTCAGCTTGAAGCTAAAAGGTTACCCTGCTCACAATTTAGCTTGCTATTCAGACACATTATTCAATCATAGACCTATAACTTATAAGCCTTGCTAAGATTCACTGTAAATAATGCTAAGATTCACTGCAAATAAATAATTGAACGCAAATTACAGACGAACGCCCGCAACGAACAGTACAGACGAACGTCTGTTCGCAAAATGTACAGACGAACATCCGGCCGATGGTATAGTAAGTACAAAAAATGTGTGATGCTCGTTGCTCGTTGTTCAGAGCCTTTTGGCGTACATACCTACCACAAAAAGTGGAGCCACAATTTTGACCACCTATATTTGCAGCAGCTGTAATAGATTGCATCCGACCTTCGCTAATGAAAGAAATAGAAAATAGAAACACACGTTTAGCTGCGCCGCGGGACAGACAAAACTGAAATATAAACATTTCATTAATTGCACGCATCTCGTTACCAGGCAGGAGTCTGGTGCTGTTGATACATACCACTCTGAACAAGAAGCCACTAGAGGCTCTCCTCTCCTCCACGAGAGCTTCTCGGCTGTCTGCCCAACCTGAGCTGCGATTAGGACGATGATCGTGACCGCTGTGGATATGACCCGTCGGGAGACGGCCAGCTGGGTTGCCAGGGGACCAGCCACTGTTCACTATTCTGACAACGCGCCTCCCATCTGTTATCCGGCCCAGTACCCCGTCTCGCTGCCTTCCGGTACAAGAGAGAACGGAGGGTGCCGAGACCTCACCTCGCAGGGCGTGACAGAGCAGAGTCGGCTGGGTGTGTCCGAATTGGTGTCAAATTTCGCCAGTTGCCTGATCCCAAATGCATGTCCGTCATTCGATAGCCTGAAACAGAGACAGTAACAGCTGTCATCAAGAATTGCAACTGAACCACTTGCTTTCAAACTTTGTCATTTACAAACTTGAAACTTCCCTTTCTTATCAATGAAAGCGATGACTACAGCGCTGGACTCACGGAAAAGGAAAAGGTATGCTCTCTCGCAAATATGCAGTCAGCGAAAGAACATCGCCCCACCCATGATTTGGCACGCGGCAAAAAGTCGGGCGCTTGAGAGCTTTTCAGGCATGGCAGGCAGGCTTTCTCAATATTACGATTTTTTCGCTAGAACTTCGCTAGGAGACTCAGTTTGCGAATCATGCTCGCTCCTCGGCAGTTTTTTTTTATGAAGGTAGCTCGGTACTGGGTGGGGCGGCTAGTTTTTCATCCTTGTCCAAGCACTATCTACATAAGCGCATAATGCCGAACAATCCTCCAATTAGCGAGTGAGATATAGATAGTACGCAAGCGAAAATATCCACAATATTCCACTTCTTTATATAAAATGCAGGTACGAACAGCATCGTTTACCTTCGCCGGCCGAGGGGTTATAGGTTCCAGCCCCATGCTTTTTTTAGGTAGCTCAAAACACGGCGGATGTAGATAGCTGAATTCTGGCATCCCATCCGGTCTTTACTTCAAGCTGAATCTTTTGACACCAGCCGCATATTCAGGTAAGGTCGGGTCACTGATCTATGACGTCATAAGTAAGCCTCTGCACGATCCTGAAATGTCTGCAGCTTCGCAACGCCATGATGATGTCAAATCACGGCTCTGCGACCATTTTTGGCGAAGTTATTTACCAAGAACCGAATCCGTGCCCTGGGCCACTTGACCTGACCTCAGAGGTCACCGGTTGACCTGAAGCCTTAAAATCAGGTACCAATCGCTGCGTCTCGTAACAGCGCACTCGCTCGTTTTTTTTCAGCGAGTCTCTAGCTCAATTAGGGGCGAAACGGCGAGGGGGTCATACCCCCTCCCCCCTCGGCCAGGGCGTATGTAGAAAACCAATAGGTCCAGCGAGCGAGGGTTAAACGTTAAACACTTTGGTTTTAGATAAATGTGTTAACATGAATATCACATTTTTCAGCGTGACCTACCTGCCGGCCCCACCTCGATCTTGGCATCTCGTCGCATCCATCTGTTTTCCCATTACTCGACGCAGCCTCCTCTCAGCCGGCCACAGTAACAATTTCCTGGTATAGGCTTATCTGCCTTCCCCAGTGTACCATCGGGATGGACGGCAGTAGTGGGTATGTGCTGCCGCAATGCTCAGTCGCCTACGATGACACGGCCTGCTCTGCTATTGTCATGTCATTATTGCAGGCTTTGTGTGGATGGCATTTTCTTCAGAAGTCTGGTTAAACTCAAATTTAATTTCATTTGGTATTGGCGTGTGTATGACGCTTCACTGTTAAATATAAAACGTCTATCATGCGCAGTTTGAGCTCAGAAACACGATGGCCGATGGTGCTATAATTAATTTTCAATTTTTATTATAGTAGATATATTGCATTTAAATTTAGGTATTTGTGGAAAAGTGTCTTGCCCCCTTGCGGCTTGTGGGATAAGCAAAAGGTGATGACAAAATGAGATATATGTACACATTGCCAGTTTCCACCATGTATATCTGGAAAATATTTGGTCACATTTTTTGCAGTTTTGTCCAATAAGGTTCATTGTATTTTTACGCGTAAGCAGGTTTTCATCTTTGGAGTAAGGATGGGGACACAGCTGACCATTGCGGGACAATAGAGATTGGGTTGCATGACATAGCAGGCTTAAACCCTATGCCTGGAAGCTCAAGGTGTTTTTTTTTTCACCATTTGAGATAAGCATAATGTTGTGGATGACGTCAATGTTTTGCCCCAGAATGAGCTGTGGACGTCCTAAATCGGCCAGAGCATAGAAGATAAAAGGTTCTGCTTGTTGTATTACCAATCAGCTTACTATTTCATGTAATTCTATTATTTTGTTCTGTGATGGATTTCTACGGTATGACGCACCACTCAGGAAAATCCGCAATACCTGCTTGACTGCATGTTTGCACGAAAATAAGCAATACAGTTAGTATTCCCTGACCTGCACTTACCAGACCATGAGCATGACCATTGTCCACCTTATTTGCTTACAAAAATTTTATTCACATTTCCTATCAATTGCATTTAACCGCGCCCGGATAGGGGTCACAGCCAACTTCGCCAGGATGGATCATGGAAGGGGAGGATATTTGGTCACACCAAATTATCCCGCGCCCCGCTGGGATATTTGGCCATAAACTGGGGAGGAACAGATTCTGCCCCCTGTCTAACCTCCGAACCGGTGGTCGTAAAAAGGAGAAAGCTGCAATCGAAAGCTCTGAACAAGACGGACCCTTGGAGCCAAAAACTGTTTGCCTTAGTAGGTCAGAGGTCAGGTCAAGGTCAGATTTAGGGAACAAAATACAGGTTTTTAACTTTTTACATTACATATCGGCTTCATGGAGCGCAGCTGGCGAAGAATGGACAGAAATTGATTATCCAAAATGTGTTCTTAGGCTTCCAAGACAAGATTTGTTGCATACAATGTCATGAGGAGGTCAAGTTCAAGGTCAGGTCAGGTCACTAAAAGTGAAATATAGAATAGGGCATGTTCCAGACATGTTTTCTGGGTCATTTTATTTACAAAAATCAATGGACAGTGGGCACACTAAATTGAAGACCTGGACAACATTTGAACGAATTTCAGGCCGAGGTCAGGTCAAAGTCTGATCAAGTTAGGTCAAATTTTGAGGTTGATTCGTAAAACCCAAAAAGGTGTCTAGCTGCTGCAGCTTTTCACGACAAATCGAATGGTGCTATTTTTGTTCCCGTATGAGGTCTTGGAATAAATAATTTGTTGGAAAATTTTGTGTGGTGTGACGTCATAACTATTTTTGAATAACTCCTACAGTCCTACGTTTTTGAACCGATTTTTTTTTAAGTGGAATGCAGGTACACAGATACGACTTCTCTATCATATATTCCGTTTTTTTTCGACAAACGCAAAAATTTTGGGTTTTATTATGTTTCCATAAAGTCAGTTATTTGAAAAAGTAGGTATTGGTCAAAATCCAACATTTAAAGAACTGGGATAACCACTTAAAAAGTAGAACCACGTACGTACATGCTTTTTGTTGCGTCTTAATCCCCTTAAAATTGATTATGTTAGCGGCGTTTGAAGTTTTGCACTTCTTAAGGCGAAAATGACGTGACATGACGTCGCTAAAACGTCATTTTCGCAAAAAAAATCTGACAGATTTTGCTCAAACTTTCAGGAAACGTGACAAATTTATGTATGATGGTACTGAAAGTAAGCGTTACTGGCTATAACGCGCTT
Source organism: Amphibalanus amphitrite (assembly GCF_019059575.1). Taxonomy (NCBI): domain Eukaryota; kingdom Metazoa; phylum Arthropoda; class Thecostraca; order Balanomorpha; family Balanidae; genus Amphibalanus; species Amphibalanus amphitrite. The sequence goes on along the minus strand of NW_024881529.1, from coordinate 303,753 downwards.
AGAAGTAATCGTCGAAAAACGGGAGGGACAGATTCTGCCTCCCCCCCTCTTCAGCGGGGCACGGGTTATCTAGAAAAAATAAGAGAGCTAAAAAGACACAGAAAAATAAATAGCTTGCTATTACATTTTTCAGAACGTAGGGGTCATTTTTGGGTCAGATTTGACTGTTGAGGTTATCGCTGAGCTCCATGACTCCGACACTTCGACACTTCGAGAGAAGTCACGTCTGTGACTTCGACACTTGCCGTACAAGGGCGTGGCAAAATCCACCTTGTACCGTCGTCGAAGGGGCTATAGGATATTTTTCTTCTTCAGAAGATACCAAATTGATTGAGAAAAATGCAAATTTCGCGCTCCTATAAGCGTTCGGGAGCTACCGTAAATACTCGTCATGGAGTGCTGTGGCGAAGAACGCCACCAGGGCCCGCGATAGATAAGGTTGCTGTTCTGGTGACTGGTGAATGCTATTTTTTTTTTTTTACAAATATGACATAACATCAGGTCCCCTTACGAGTATAAGCTTGAGGAGCTTTACACATCATTGCTCAATTTCTCCTAGTAGACTAGTAGTAGTACTAGCACTAGTACTAGTAGACGTGCTTCACTCGATAACGGTCCTACCATGTTTTTTTTTTAATAAACATCTGCTATGAACTAAGTTCAAAGCGCCAATTTTCAGCTAGCCAACAACCCGTACAACTATGTGCATCGGCTATTTTGTTTCTGCTTCCTGGAAATAATTTTTTTCCGACAATACCCAGTTTACCCAAGGTTACGACAATCGTTGATGCCGCTCAGTATAGTTCACAATGTCCAGGAAGGATGAGTTGCCGAAGTGCGGCAGTCGCCAGTCTGAGTGTTAATTGTTGGATTTTCCCACAATCCCCATCGGTATTGTTAACGGCAATGTGTCAATAGAGGTGGCGACCGTTCTCAAACCGTAAAAAGTAGTGTCAAACAAGCCGATACATCAGACACTTAAGGCTTACACGATGACAGGATGTGCTTCACATTGACTGTGCTATACCCTGACCTTGTATTTTGTCTGATGGAAGATCAACTCCAAGGAAATTCTACTCAGTGATAAAAATGCTGTTGTTAGCAGGGCTGCGGAGTCGGAGTCGGAGTCGGAATCAGAGTCGGTCGGAGTCGGCAATTTTCCCGGAGTCGGAGTCGGAGTTGGAGGTGCTAAAATCTTACCGACTCCGACTCCGGGGTCCAACCCAACCCTCGTTTAGCCAGCAGTGAAAGGAGTGGTGCAACTCCCGCTTGGGCTTTGTCAAACGAATTATGAGTAGGTTATAGCATTTGCCCAGCAAGGCAATTAAAAGGATCCATGTCAGAATACCTACCCGATGCGACAATGGTCGCAAGGGCAGCTCGAAAATGTGTTTGCACGTTCCCTTCTGTGAATTGTATGGTACGCGTCAGTAGCACCTGCGCGGCGGTGGTCTGCAACTAGCGGACTGACCAGCGGGTGTTACCACGATTCACGGTGTTAAGTCATGCTTAGACCGCAAACATGTCTACTCAAGCCGTGTCATCGTAATAGGATGTGACTTAACAGAGTATTTGTGAGTTGAGGCGTGACCGGTACCTTGGCTACTCGTAAAAATATTAGGCAGGAATTCAGTGTGCTGAGAAAACCACTGCTGTGCCCTCAGCTCAGCTAAGTCTGTAAAAATCACGCGATTTTTTTTCATCTGTAAGCAGTGTTTAGTGTGGAGCTGAAGCCAATAACCCAGACTGGATATGCTTTGCATATGTGCATGCCATCATTAAACCTGAGCCTCGTAAAGCGAAGAAAACCTCTTGCTTACTTCCCTAGACGCCTTCCAAAGCAATGCTGGTATCACTAATCACAGCCTCATCCATTTCCATGTCTATCCATTTACATGTCTCCCGTCACATCGGTCATGCGCTAACCCCGTAACCCGCAGACTGCCTCACTCGGAAGGACGTTTTTTTTTGCTGACCCCTGCGAAGTGCCTGCGCAAATACACTCGCGTTATGCACATTGTGAGATTCATTATGCGATATACATATTATGCATCATGAGTTCAAGCGTAACGTAACTGCTGTACAGCAAGGATTTTTATTGTGTATTTGCTAATACTCGGACGCCACACGAGCCGACGTAAAGTTTGGTCCTTCTTTTTACTTGGGTCAAAATTAAACAGCTGACAGTAGAGCAAAGTAAAACGAATGATTTGGTAAATGCCAGCCCAAGTAATATCCCTTTCCCTGGTGATAACTTTAGGCATGCCGGGAAGACTAAATCTAAAAAAGTACCTACTTATGTCAAAGAGATGCATTGGTCTGATATATAAATATACAAATATGGACTTGAAAAGAGGTATCAGTTCAAATCCATTTGGATCGTGCAATTTTCAGGAAACGTTAAAATAAATTGATAGATTCAACCTTATTTGAGTCAGTCACACATAAAGTAGCATCACCGAGGTATATACGTGCTACCGCTAGACCTAGCTAGTAGCTGAGCGAAGCCTACCGCTGTACTTGCATAGACTGTAGGGTGTAGACTGTAGACTGTAGAGCCACGATTCTGAGTCGTCGTGTGTGGCGCTACTGTCTGTCTAATGCGCTTATGTGCCGTCGTAGGTGGCGCTGCTGCCTTAACCCTCGCCGGCCGAGGGGGGGGGGGGGGGTGCCGCCCCCCATAGGTTTTTTTCGCGATAGCTCCAAACACGCTGGCGATAGAGAGCTGAAACTTGGCATACCTGACCTCTGATTCAAGCCGGATCTTTTGACACCAACTGCATTTTTGGGTCAGGTCAGGTCACTGACCTATGACGTCATAAGTGAACCTCTGCACGGTCTTCAGATGTCGCAACTTCGCAACGCCCTCACTGCCAGAGGAGATGTCACAGGGAAATGAAACTTGCAGGATGTAGTATCCACTATGAGTGTCACAACTTGTATGTCTCGGATTTTCCCTAAAGGTCATATGAGGTCAGGTCATTTTCGTGACCTCACCATTATAAGTCAATGGGGAAAAATGAAAACTGCTATTCTGGCGTCGGGAACGATCCCAACCTATCTCAAGCACACAGAATCGTGATTTGATGCACTCCTTGCAAGGTTAGATGCGTCACTTTTGCAATGTTGACCTTGCGTGACGTCATTTATGACGTCATCTTGGTCATATTAGTTTTTCGTCAATAACTCTTGATCAAATTGAGCTAGCGAGTCGGGAAAGCCACCAATGGACTCAGGAAGGCCTGCCGAATCGAATGATATGCGACATGACCTCTTTCGACAAACTTCGTGACCTGGGGGTGCTGACTTGACCTTGACCTGAGGTTAACACCCCAAGTTGACCTGACCCGGACAAAAAGTATAGGGGAGGACGGTACAAGAGTACGCACCTAATGCATTTTGTCGTCTCATGCCGTTCGGTTTTGGTTTACGGCTACGATCAGTATATTCCCATAAAGTCTGATCATTTGTCCACAAACTGTCATGACCACTGCGGCCTACGTCCAATTTAATTAAAGCATGACCGTAAGCAATTTTCTAACACCCTGCATTTGCGTACTCTTGCCCAATAGGCAGTACAAGAGTACGCACTTCGTGCGAGTGGAGTACGCACTACGTGTATGCATTCCTACTCGCTGGAATCAATGCATTCATGCAAGTAATTAAACTATTGTTATCTTTATTGCCGCAGCCACTAAAACGGTCACTCTTAACCCGCGAGTTGCTGGGGGGGGGGGGCGTTAAACGCCCCCACTTTTTTCGCCGGGCCATAGCATAAAAACGGCGCGCGCCAAATTTTGGGTACCTGTAGGGAATTGATTGAAGTTTATTGTGACAAAGTTTCAAAAAAATCGGTCGGAAAACTTTTGAGATATCGAGGTTTTAGTGACGTCATGATTTCTGAGTTTTCGACCAAAAACGGCATATGTTCAAAAAATCATATAAAATCACAGAATAGACATACAGACATGCCGTAAACGCCATTAGACTGCCAATACCTTGAACAATCAAATGGCTATCTTCGATTATTGATTATCGCTCCGAATTTTCCAAATTCTTGAACTGAATCTTGGCAATTTCTCGTGACTACTTCACGACCATGACACATGCATTTCTTAAATTGAACTTTTTTAGCCAAACACGTACACATATGATAAAATGAATGTCACCATCGTGTTCTACGCTCCAAATTACCCATAAAACATGTGTCACAGGCTGCGAATATCCGTTTTGATTTTCGGGGATATATGCCTGCCCGGTTGACCTGACCTTGACCCTGACCTATGCTTGACTGACCCCTACATGGAGCTGACACTCTTGTAGGCCTTATATGATGGATTGTGCACCGTTTTGACAGAGTTTATGACGAGAGGCGCCCATTGCGAAGTCCTGAAGTCCATGCTACTGAAAGCCCGATTTCAGGTGTTTGACCTGACCTTGACCCGACCTGTGACCTCGAAATTCAACTTTAAAGTACTCATCTGAAGCGTCTCGTCGCGTTCTTTCGTTTGCCGCCTCGTGCGTTTCGCTGCGCCTATTGGTTCTCGAGTTATCGGCTGGGGGCGTTTAACGCCCCCCCCCCCCCCCCAGCAAACGGTGGGTGGCGAAATACCCCAGCAGCTGCCGGGTTAACAGAGTCGAGGCGCCCCGCTGTGGTCGTGCAAATGCCCCCTGGTCTACCAGAAACAGTGATGCTCTTCGTGGTTTCCCCAACTGCTCGGCGTCCCCCCCGAGTGCCGCATATTTACGTCTGGACAACGAGTTGCGGGGAAAAGTGCTGATTTTGTTGCAGTTTTAGGAGCCGGTGATTAGGCTGGATTTTTGGGTTACTTTTTCGTTCCGATTCATGTATTTCATAGTGTTTGGCTTTTGAATATTTTAGTTCTTTCAGATAAATATTACTTGCCTTACAACTTTTGTAAAAACGTTTCATTTTTTATAAGCCGACGTTCAGAGTCCTAAAAATACATCAGCACTACAATCATTGTAAACAAACAAATGGAGCACCACTTGGCTCTGTTCCAAGGCCAATTTTAGTTTATCTGGTGGTTTTCTTACTCTTGTACGTTGTTTTGTTGGATGTTTTGAATCCCTGAAGATTGACTTATATCATATTTAAGAAGCATGTTGACTGAAAACAATCTGAAGTATCCAGGAGGCTGACAGAGGTCCTGACTCCTGAGCCAAACCTCCTGAGCAATATCAATATTGATATCAAGTTGAACAAGTTATGAAATTTTGGTTGATGAACGAAAGTTGATCGGGCTCATATATCAGCAAGAAAAGGTTAAATTAAAAGAGCTTATTGGCCAAAAACAAGCTATAATATTGCAGACCTTGGACTTTGGAGCAATACTGAAGAGCATGCTGAGCAGGATCATGCCAGAAAATGTTGACTGATGAGCGCATATTGATGTATTGGTATGAATATTGAATGATAACTTACAACAGCAAGATAAATTAGTGCTAACTATCAAGTTAAAAATCTAGAATGAATGGACTTGGGCAGTTTTACTATGCTTAGATGCTATGCAGATTGTATAATGTGCATCAGGTACTCAGTGTCTGGCAAATGAAACATGCGATCATTCCATTGCTACTGGAGGAGAAAGCTTGGATCACTAAATCCACTTTGTTGATTTTGATGTTAATCATCACCGTATTTCTTGAAAAAGGATGGTAGTAAAATTGTCAATGTGACAATCCATGCAACGATGTGATCATATAATGTGTTCATACTTCATAGTCATTCGTGATAGTGATTATTGGTCCAATATACAATGGCAAAGCTCTCAGTCTCAGCGTTTCTTCCTGTGGATGGCAAGTAGTGACTCAGAGCTTAGAAGTATTAGTTTTCATCACAGGGCTGGGATAAAAAGTACTGAGGGTAATCTTCCACCAAGGAACTCTACTTTGACATGGTATGAGATGTAGGCACAAGTAGGTAGGTGCTTAGTTCCTATAGTCAGTAGTTGTGTATGTTTAGTCAGGTTAGCTTAGATTAGATTATTAGTTTTTTTTTAATTTGCCAAGTGTCCATAAAAATGTGACCTGAGCAATGAGCATACCTGACTAACCTGACAGCTGACCTAACCTCAATCCTCACGTACATATTTGCAGCCTACCCAAGACCTGCATAGCAGTGGCACCCAGTTATAGATAGGTACTCAGTACTCACCCTAAATCAATCTTACCTGCTAACCTTCAACTTGCCAAAAGTTAGCTCACATTGCCAAGCTGCATCCAGGAAAACAGTCAACTGAGGAACTGGCTCATTGGGTGGCTGGTGTGAGTCTGTGCATTTAAAGTGTTTCTTCTCTGAAGCTGCTCTGCACTGCTGTATGTCATGTTAGATGCTCAGAAAATGTGGAAATGATTACTAAGCTACTTAAGTGCTTTGTTAATGCTCGAGACATGAACAAGTACAGATCCTGCAGGGTACAGCTATGAGTTAGGTGCTAGGTGAGTATGTTATGTGAATGTGCTGTTCCCTGTTTGACCATAGTAAGTATACAAACAAGCACAGGGTCACAGTTATATTCAATCTCCACATAAACATACAACAAAAATGGCCATATAGCCTAACTCCAAAGTCCGAACACACCACAGATAACTTAAAGGGACCCTCCCACCTTAACATTAGTTTTGAGTTGAGATAGCCAAGTTTGCGGCCAGGCTCAGAAACCACCATTTATCCTGGTCGCAACCCCCGCAGCTTTATGGTGTTCAAGAAATTTCTTCCCTTTACTTGCAGGGTGGGACCAGCGTGGTCCCTATCTCTTAACCATTACGGGAATCTGATGACGTCATCAGGCTTTCGAACGTCCGTTAAATGTTTGACTAAAACGTTTTGTAGCACGCGGTGGTATATGCTGCTTTGCGCGCAACAAATGCCGCACTTTCAAATAAAGTCGCTAGGAACAACGGAGATCCCAAAAAGTAAACAAAAGTAAGAGTCAAATATCTTGAAAACCGGTGAATATTTTTCGATGAAATTTGGTAGATATTCGTTTTTGCTCTTTCTGAACCGAGCGACATCACTTTCATGCCAATTCATTAACTTTTTTGAAGGTGGGAGGGTCCCTTTAAGCCTTTGCACGGGCACAAAAATGTTTTGATTAACAGGACAGGTATACAATAGGTATATCCTCTGCCCTTGGGGATCTTGCTTCTAAGTTGAGGTACGATGACTGAACTTCAGGATTGATCAACCTTTTCTTAGCCACTGCTTATATACAAGAAAGACCAAATGCTTGTTTGTTTTGATTTACAGGACATGTGTATACAATATATCCTCTGTCCTTGGGGATCTTGCTGCTAAGTTGAGGTACGATGACTGAACTTCAGGATTGATCAACCTTTTCTTAGCCACTGCTTATATATGAGAAAGAGTCAAAGACCAAATGCTTGTTTGTAAACTGCGTTGAAAATTTAATGATCCACCTTCAATACTGACATGAAGGCACAAATGACATAGTGAACAATATTGAATTATACACTGACGCTTTTCGCTTCATATTTTGTAACAAACGCGCTAAAACTGCAATACGACAACACTATATGCTTCTTGACAAAATAAGAAAGTAGTAAAAATTTAGCCCTGATGGCATTCATTCTTGGTGAAAACGTAATTACAAAATGTTTTGTAGTAAATATTAAATTTCGGCCGAAAACAGTGCACGGTTCAAAAAAGAATCATTCCAATGACGGTCCATTCTTGCGGTCCTGAAATCGCCACTATTTCCGGCCTCTCCAACGCAAGTCGTTGTCCAGACGTAAATATGCCCGAGTGCCATCCACCTTGTCGGCCAATCCGTGAATCTGCTGAGGGGTTGCGCGCCTGATACACTAAGCGCGCCTAATACACTAATAATGCAACACAACCACGCACTCGGAAAACTGCGTACTCTTGTCCGCCACGGCAATGCGTACTTATGGCCAACACATACGGTAGACACAAAGCGGGCTGAGAGCTGGCGCCACAGTCGTCGCGTAAACAATTGGGACTTGGCACACGCACCAGATTCCCCGTGGTATCTTGATAGGAAAAAATGAAAATTCTATTGCCACTCCCTGAGGAATGTCACACATTTTCCTTCACCCCAAAAAGTCTAAAAGCGATGTGAAAAACACGTCTAAGCCTCTAAAAAAGACAAGTGAACCCGTAGCGCGCCCACTTTCCACCATCAAAGCCGCGTGAGAGGCAGCTTCCTTAGGACTCGAGATGACGCTGATGAGGCGTTGCTAAGCAACCGAAACAGCTGCTGCGTACTCTTGTCGCCTGCGTCCTCTTACCCGCCCTTACCCTATCATTCGACGCGCCTGAGCGAGGCGAACACGATGCTGCCAAAATCGCGGCTCTGCGGCCGTTTTTTGTGAAGTTATTCACCAAAAACTGAACCGTACCCTGGGGCACTTGACCTGACCTTAGAGGTCACCGGTTGACCTAGGACCTTAAAATTGGGTACCAATCTCTGCGTCTCGTAACGGCGCACACGCTCGTTTTTTTCCGCGACGCGCTAGCTCCACCAGGGGCGAAACGGCGAGGGGGGTCGTACCCACCCCACCCCACCCACCCACCCACCCCCTCGGCCGGCGCGTATGTAGAAAACCAATAGGTCCGGCGAGGGTTAACCCTCGCCGGCCGAGGGGGGGGGGGCGGGTGCCGCCCCCCCCCCCCCATAGGGTTTTTTCGCGATAGCTCCGAACACGCTGGCGATAGATAGCTGAAACTTGGCATACCTGACTTTTGATTCAAGCCAGATCTTTTGACACTAACCGCATTTTTGGGTCAGGTCCGGTCACTGACCTATGACGTCATAAGTGAACCTCTGCACGGTCTTCAGATGTCGCAACTTCGCAACGCCCTCACTGCCAGAGGAGATGTCACAGGGAAATGAAACGTGCAGGAACTAGTATCCATTATGAGTCTCACAACTTGTATATCTCGGATTTTTCCTAAAGGTCATATGAGGTCAGGTCATTTTTGTGACCTCACCATTATAAGTCAATGGGGAAAAATTCAACAAATACGCATCCGAAGCATTTCGTCGTTTATGCACTTTTGGTTGCCGCCTCGCGCGTTGCGCTACGCCTATTGGTTCTCGAGTGATCGGCTGGAGATATTGAACCCCCCCCCCCTCCACCACCACTACCACCACCACCAGCTGGCGGGTGGCGAAATACCCCAGCAACTGCCGGATTGAGAAGTAATGGGAGCCAATCGCCAAATGGCAGCTCCATCCCCCCTCACCCACCACATTGCTGCAGCCGTTCTCATCATGCATAAGACCCTGGCCCGACGAAGGTCAATTAGGTACTATCATGAAATGGATCCTGCAGGTGTAAATTTTTGTTTCCTTTTTTTCATGGCTGATTAACAACCATGAGTTATTGACTACATCACATGACATCAGGCGTAGAGGGAACTTGCATCTTAAATCCATGCAACTTTAATACTCGGCGCAATGCGCGTTTAAGTATTGAACAGCATGAGCGGGCAAAACCACCATAATAACCTTGCTTTCTGTCCCAAACGGCCACCAGGCAGCATACCTGTGCAATGAAAGGCTATTCGTGCCACGCCAGTCGCGCTAACGCCAGCTGACACATGCACAGTCCGACTGGGGTGGGACTCAGTTGTACCGCCTGATCCCTCGGCAGCGGATAGGTGAGGCTCCCGTTGTGTCAAACATTCCCGTAAGAGGTCAGATTAATGTTCACATTAATCTGACCTCTTACGGGCATTAGGGCATACAAGGCATTAGGACATCATCGTCATTGTTTTACAAAAGCTTTGTTTGCTTGCGTCATTAGGTGATATTGAACGCCTTCTCTCACGTTAACCGCGCCACGTGGAGGTCTCATTCAACTTCACCAAGGCGAGGAGGCGTATTTGGCTATACCCTGTTATTTTAGAAACTAAGAAAGCTAAAAGACGCAGGAAAGCAATACATAGCTCGCTTTAAGATCTTTGAAGATTATTACGGTTATTTTTCGATCAGGTTATCACTGAGGTGGAGGTCACCAAAAGTAAAATTATTACGAATTTCCTTTTTTCGATTTTGACAATTTTTTCTTCATAAATCGGTGCATACCTAACTCAGATAGAGATAGATTTAGAGCGCCGCGGAAAAATGCATCCGATAGAGAGCTCTTAAAAACTTTTTCGGTGAAACGTCCTCAGATATGACTTCCATCATCATCATATCAATTAAGCATCCAGAGGTTAAAAACTTACAATTTGACGCCTTTGTAGAGCACGTTTTTCTGCGATGAATTTGGACATGGCATGGCTTGTATTACGTTGAACATGACATGGCTTGTATTACGTTGAATTAACCGGCATTGCGTTTGTCGAGACGCGTCGAAAATACTGCAGGTTGACTTGAAAAGTTCAAATTGAAACAAATGCTAAAACTCAGGTCAGGGTCACGGAAAAGGTCACGGTCCATATCAGTTAACGCTATTAGTGGCAGGCTCCTGGCTACCCCTATTAGTGGCAGGGGGGCTGTTTACGACCCCCCTGATATCTCGAGATCTAACGGGCCGATTTTCAAAATTCAAACGGCACTCGATTTCGCTCAACGTGATCTACATTTCTAAAAAATAAAAATTAAAAAATGTCAATGGGGGTAGAGGGGGGTAAAAACGGGCAAATTGCAGATACATTTTAGACTGTTTATCACGGCCAGGTTTCTGAACCAATCTTAACGCAACTTTTGCCGATCGATAGAGAATGAACCAGGAATTCACATGGATCCTAAAAATATGCATTTTCAAAAATCATAGGCGGATACAGATCATTGAGATTGGGGGTACACAATAAGTATAGTAAATAAGGTTTTTGTTGGTACTGTTTCTAAAAAGGGTGGCAATGGTCTTGTTATGTTACAATTTTCTTATGAGAGAACGACTACAATTGTATTGGTCATGTATAGGCGGTGTCAGGGCACCTATGTTGGGAGGTAAAACACACACCCCCTTTTTGGACGCATGGATCCGCCTATTATAGCAAAAACGTGTCAAAAGAGGATGCACAATAACTTTGTATATGTTATCACATGATACCTTTCATTCACGGTTCGTAAAACTGTGCATACAGTTATAATACATCAGCATCGTGATCTTCGCCCAAATGACTCGCTTCACGAATAGGACCCCCCAATTCCCAGTGCTCTGGAGCCGCCCCTGGTAAAGTTATGAACTTGAAATTTTCAAGGAATGTGCCCAATTTAGTTTTAGGAAAAGTCAGAAAATTTCAGCATCGTAGCTTCAGCGGTTTCGGAGATATTCCCGAAAAACCTGAGGGGTGGATGAAAACATCCCCCCCTGCCACTAATAGGGTTAATTCCTATTGCTGAGATGAACGCATTGAAGGTGTTTTTTTTATTGCTCTAGCGTGTCTCTATCTAAAATTATTGAAAAAATGCTTGAAACCTGTCATGACCTGAGATGACCTCAGGGGCATACAAATGGCTGGTGGGTGTAATTTTCGATTCAATGTGCTATGTTGTGTGCTGTTGTACCTGTATGCTGAAGCTTAAGAGCGTTTAGTATCACTTTCTTCCAAAAGAAGAGCAGAAATCTTCTCCTGTTGGCTTGCCATGGTGAGGTCTCAACATTGACCTGACGTTGGGTCACCGATATCAAAAGTCCGAGATATGAACTTTTTGCTACTGATTCCCTTGTGCTTACTTACAGGCTTACACACTTACAGTGCAGACTTACAGACCAACAGACTTACAGACTTACAATGCAGACTTACAAATGTTTTTGGGCATGGTCACTTAACTTGGACTGACCCTAAGTGGCCAATGGTAAAAAGTCGCACATAAGCTATCCCAAGTTTTGTGGCGCTGCACACCCCGGTTTTCTTTACACATGCAAAAACAATTCAAAAACTTCATCTTATATTTTTAAACTTATATTTTAAAAACAATTCTGTATTTAAAACATGCAGTAAAAACATGTAAAAAACTGACGAGTGTTGCAAAAAGCGCCCTTCTGCCTTCAACAGCGCGAAGGTTAATGTGAAAGGAAATGAGCTGAAGAGCATTTCATTATTTAGTTCAGCGCACCGAATGATGCAAAAAGTTCACGTTCCCCTCTCCCTCCCTTCCCTCCCCTCACTCACTCTCTCCCTCCTTTCCCTCCCCTTTCTCTCTCTCTCTCTCTCTCTCTCTCTCTCTCTCTCTCTCTCTCTCTCTCTCTCTCTCTCTCTCTCTCTCTCTCTCTCTCTCTCTCTCTCTCTCCCAGAGGTCGAAAAACTGTCCATCCCTCCAACCGGTGTTGGAGCAAATAATTGACCGAATAGCTATGCAAACGGAAAATAATCGATCGCCAATGATGAAACACAGAATCTTTTACTTGCATGGCCATTCCTTGCATCCATGTGCAATTTCAAGCTTCAGCTAATGACCCACTGTGAGTACTTTGTAACCGACCCACGGCCTGGCTATGCCACCCTTGACTTGCTCCCAGCCCAGTTGCTTCCATCTTACTGAAGCAAATCAGTGTCAAAAAGGCTACTTTTCCCGTAATCGCGAGCGGAATTTCGCCCTTACAGCAGTTGTAGAAAGTAGCGGCTTTTTAGAGCGTACAGTCCGTGGAATAGATGTCGCTCGGCCCTGTTTCAGCGCATTGAAGCTGTCTGGCGCTAACGGTATTGGTGCTCAGTATCCATGGAAACTGTAGAGGAATTCAAGGCCTTGACCTTATGCAACAATTGATTATGGTTATGCAACAAATCATTTTTCTTGTGGAGCAAATTTTAGATCGGTTGGAGAAAGTCGAACTGTTTTTTCGGCCTCTGCTCTCTCCTCTCTCTCTCTCTCTCCTTCCTGCAGTTATGATGGTCGTCTTGCGCCCCCCCGTCCACTCCTCCGCCGCTGCTGCTGCTGTTGCTGCTGCTGCTGCTGCTGACGCTGTGGACGCCGGCGCACGCCACAACGGCGCTGTTCGGAAAGACCTCCACTGAGTGCGGCGACGTGCTGGCGGAGTTCCACGGACCCAGCCGGCTGCACTGCGCCGCCTCGTGCCTGAAGCGGTCCACCTGCGCCGCCTGGCGGTACGACCTCGCCAGCGCCGGCTGCACGCTGTGGTCGGTCGTCGACATCGGCCAGGTGGGCCAGCTGCAGACGGACGTCTTCGCCATCCCGCTGCCGACCGGCTACGTCCTGGGACCGGACCGGATCGCCTACACCATGGTGCAGACGGGCGTCATCTGGAGCGGCATCCAGGCCGGCTGCAGCGCCAATGACTCGCGCGCCACGCCCGCAGTGCCCACCACTGACGCCAGCGTGGAGCTGCTGAAGACGTTCGGCGCCCAGGACATGTACGTCTTCATGGGCCTGCAGTGCACCGCGGGGACCAGCTACGTCGACTACACGGGGAGTGGCGTCACGCTCAAGGCGTCCTGGTTTGCCTCGGGTGCCATCGACCCGTTCAGCTCAGTGGAGCTCGGCTGCGTCTCGATGCGCTCCACGGGCCTGTATCATCACACTTGCGCACACACTCACAGATTCGTCTGCCAAATTCAGCTGACCTGAGCGCAGCATAGGGAGATACTAACGAGCCATTATGTTCTAGCACGGATGCAGGTCCTTCGCGTAAATGCACTGCATTTGTACAACTTTCGCACAACCCTTCTCATTTGCCTGAGCTCAATTTGAAACGGTTCGAGTAAGAATTTCTTTTGTCATGTTCAACCACTGGAAGAGAGTGTAATAGCACAAAACCACACCGTTTACTGAAAGCATGTGCAGCGTTGACTTTTGGAAGTGTACTCTTCTCGAGAAATATTGATTTAATCTGGGCCACCTGGTACATTAATTATGTCTTGCCCCGTGTACGCGACGTGCCTAATTTGTATATCGTCATGATTGTATTTCGTTGTATTTAAATTTAATGGGTACAGCGTTAATGCCAAAATCTGTATGACATCCTGTATGGCCTCAAAATTGCATAGGGGAGACCCGGGAGGTATGGGCCGGTTTTGGGAAATGGTAATTTTCTTCCAGTGGGCAGTGGGTAGATCTGGTTTTTCACTCTGTGTACATACATGATATCGCCTTTCGCCTACAAAGTATGTCTGATATTAGGCACCTGGGATCAACTATTTTGTCTCAAGATAACTTTAACCCTCGCCCATGTAGGGGGGGTTGGTGCAACCCCCCCCCCCTGAGGCTTCTCGGAAATAGTGCAAAAACGGCGGCGCTGCGCGCCGCCAAATTTTGGGTACCTTATTAGGCAAACCTTGCGCATCTTTTGATAAAAAAAAAACTTGACCGGGTCATGTCAGGTCACGGAGTTATGACGTCACTAAGGGAACAGCCTCCGGCCGGATTTTCACAAACTGAGTGCCAACGCCCGAGGTTTCCTGCCGGTGGTACGGACATCGGTTGATTGATCGTGATGAAACTTCCCATGCATGTTGGGGCAAGTATTGGCTATCATATGGTATAAGAAACTTGACCGGGTCAGGTCAGGTCACGGAGCTATGACGTCACAAGAGGAACAGCGTCCGGTCCGGTGAATCTTGGTCAAAAACCTGCTCAAATGCAGTTTCAGCTCTCAGGAATTAACTTATCTTTAGTCTCGCTCTAAGAACTCGGTGACACGGTCAAGTGGCGGTCAGGTGGCATTCAGGGCTTCTGAATCGGGTGCATAACTTCGTTGCTGGTTCAAAAAGATCAGAAATGCTATGGATTCTTGTTATCGCCTTTCAGCATCATGACGAATTTCATTGAACAAAGCCGAAAAAAATATTGCTCATGCCGAATATAAAAGCACCCGACGAATTATGTGCACTATGTCTTATATGATTGAAGCTAAGGCACCCAGATGAAACATTAAATACCCTGTACCTTTAGCAGTGCAGCTGGCTACTTGACTTTTTTTGCGCTGCTGACTGACTCCGAGTGTCATTGGAGGCTCAGGTAGCGTGAAATGTCAAATAAAAATTGTTATTACTTATTTATGCAATGCCGTGTTACTGAACAGTGCCTAAATTACATGCGGGACCCCGAAATTGAAACGATCTGACGAATAATGTGCGATATGTCTAATATGCCTGAACCTGGGTCACTTTAAACCTGCACTATGACGAAATGGCTGCAATATGGCGAATATCGTGCCGCGATTCAATATATCAATGCACTATGCCGTACTGTCGAAATCGCCTGCACTATTTTTGAAATGTGTGCACTGCCGCCTAAATTGGGCCTTTTCATTCCATTCATTAAAATCTCATTAATTTTTATTAGCAGTAAAATTTCAATAATTTAGTAAAATTTCATTAGCAGCTTGTTTGAACAGCACCACGCTACACTTGATGAACAGCAAGAGCGTTGTCAAAAATATTTTCTAGATGGGGCACCGAATTCGCTTGAAGGTTAACTAAATTGCTTTGCGGTACGCCGAATACCAATGCATATGACGAAGCAATGCACTCTGGCGAAACTGAAATCGCAACTACTGAAAATGAATGCATTCTCTTTTAAATTGCTTGCACTGTTTCGGAGCCGTGTGCACTATTACTGAATTTCATGCACTCGGCCCAAGAAGCGGTGCAGTGTGCCGAACTGTCGAAATGGTTGCACTATTTCTGAACTGTGTGCACTATTTCTATATTTGGCCGTAAAAAGGTGTATACTTGGCAGGGATGCGGAGCCGGAGCCGGAGTCGGAGCCGGAGCCGCCGGAGCCGGCATATTTTGCCCGGAGCCGGAGCCGGAGCCGGAGCTGTGAAACAATGTAGACCGGAGCCGGAGCCGGAGCCGGAGCCGCCAAAAAAGGGGGCGACTCCGGCTCCTTTTTATTTTTTGAAGAGGAAAAAAATAATTGACCTAGTTCGGTTTGACAGTACAAGGCAGTGAAACATATGGTATGTACTTACGTCATGGGCCATCAAGTGAATGAAAAAAGCCAAATATCCCCAGTATCCCACAGTACGCAATCAACTTCCTGTCTGCTCCCCCCCCCCCCCCCACGTCTACTGCATCCCCAGAACATGAGGACCGGTCATCAGGTGACGGCCATTGTTTTCAAGCCATTGCAGTGGACTGCGACTCCCAGCACCGTCTCTGCCGAGACGGGTGTCAGCTTACGATGGTTCAGTGAACTCCGATTCGCGGCGACTGCGTTTCCAATGCCATCGCTTCCTAGTCCTTTGTTCTGCCAGTTCTCTCCGAGGTGCGTTTGCGCGGGGACGCGGTCACGAGCCGGTCATGGCAAAGAGTAACGCGTATAACCAATCCAATTTTTCTTCCACCCGTATTTAATTGATTGCATAGGGGATGTACTGAGTCGGAGCCGGAGCCGCCGGAGCCGGAGCCGCCGGAGCCGGAGCCGCCGGAGCCGGACCATTTTACTCGGAGCCGGAGCCGGAGCCGGAACCGATTTTTTTCTCCGGAGCCGGAGCCGGAGCCGGAGCCGTCTGAAATTTCCACGGCTCCGCATCCCTGATACTTGGTGCTCGGGTGAAGTCAACTTAACCCTATTCCTGGCGGGGGGGGGGGCCTCAGGAGCCCCCCCCCTGAGGTTTTTTGGTTATTTCTCCCAAACGCGTTGAGCTAGGAAGCTCAAATTTTCTGACTTTTCCTAAAAGGCTTCTACGCAACATGTCTGAAAATTTTGAGTTGATCTGACCTCAGGTCAGGTCACCAGAGGCGGTTTGGTGAAAAGTTTGCAATCACGCCAGAGCTAGAGTTTTTGACCGATCAATTTCTTCTCTTCAGGCTTTAGTTAGGGTACCAGTATGTGCAATTTGTATATCTCGGAATTTTGATATCGGTGACCTAAGGTCAGGTCAGTTTCGCGACCTCCCCATTATAAGTCAATGGGGGAAAAATCAACTCCCTGTTTTTACCACTAAAACGGGTCGGAATGGCCCCATATACCATACATGACTTCATATACGATCAACCTTCACTACCTTGAGGTCTGTTTTGCTGTTGGGCAGCTGTGAGGTCATGTGACGTCATCAAAGGTCACCAAAGGTTTTTGGCCAATAACTCCGTACAGGCACAAGATACAGACGCGTGGATGGTCTCATTGTGTTCAGCTCGTCAAGACGCATCGAATGATATACATGATGACCTCGAGGTCACGTGACCTGAGGTCAACCTTTGACCTTGACCTTTCGAGGTCAACATATATATCATTCGATGCGGATTGACGAGAGGATCACGATGATGCCCTTAGTTTGTTCCTATCTTGACTAATTCGAAAGTAATTCGAGAAAAACTCTCTCCATATCTAGCGCCGCCATTTTGACTTTTTCGACCCCTGTGACGTCATCTTTGACCTGACCTGAAAATGACCTTAGTAAATATTGTAGATCTTGACCGTGCGTATCCGATGCCGTTTACCGTTTGTCGCTATCTTGCTTCGTTCTCGAGATCTCAGGGGGGGGGCCGAATCGGCCCCCCCCCGCCAGTTTCTTGTCCCGGCGGAGCCCGCCAGGAATAGGGTTAAGGTGTTAACCTCGGGTCAAGGTCAGGTCGGAGCCCCTCAGGTCACGAAAATGGTTGAAGGAGGTCATATCGCATATCATTCGATTCGGCAGGTCTTCCTGAGTCCAATGGTGGCTTTCGCGACTCTCTAGCTCCATCTGATCAGGAGTTATTGACGAAAAACTTATATGGCCTTAGTGACGTCATAAATGACGTCACGCAAAGTCAACAATGCTAAAGTGAAGCACTGGACCTTGCAAGGAGTGCATGAAACCATTCCCGGTGCCCAAATAGCAGCTCCCAATTTCCCTTGTTGACTTAAAGTGGTGCTAGATCCTGTATTATACTCAATTATGACGTCATAACTTAACAGCTTCACGTCATATACTTAGTGCTTGACATCCAAATGATAGATTGCATATGACAGAGAAGGTATGCAAAGTTTTATGAAGTTTGCTTCACTAGTTGTGGAGTAACAAGCAAAAAACTTTTGCGGAAAGGCCGCTGGCCTCTCGCTGGAGCGTTTCCGACCAGTGTGCGCCCCCCTCGGCCGGCGAGGGTTAATTTGCATGCTTTAAACTTTATATTAGCGATGGTCTGACACAAGTCTGACATAATAAAACGAGCCTCGTTCACATCGATCACGAATTTACTTTATGTACCGTAGAGGGCAAACACGCTCTATCACCGCTCATCGCCAAAGAAGACTGAGGAAGATTTGGGAAATCAAGTGGGTTGCATAACAAAATGGCTGCTACCAGTTTACGTGGTCAAATGTGTAAAAATACGCAACATTTCTTTAAAACTGCAATGGCCCATACCTCATACCTCCCGGGGCCCATACCTCCCGGGTCTCCCCTACTTTCGCATCATGTGACCACATCAAATAAAACGCACTACCGCAGCGGCGTGGCCGAATTCGCATCCGGAGAAAGTTCATGAGTCACGATCATTCCTTGTGGTGCGTTTTCATGTTGCCACGACGCCAAGAGCCACCTGTCGTGCGAGGTGGCTCGGCGCTAATGCACGAGCACTAATGGCCGTCGTTTGGCCACGAGGCCATGCAACTAGGTACTGTAGCGGCTACTAACATACATATATGTAAAGATGCCGCATCTGCAACACTCAAACCGGCTTCTCGCAAGAATATGCTGGGAACGCGTGAAGAATATTGAGAATAACAAATGCAATATGGGCATTGACACTCCCTGTTTAACCCTCGCCGTGGCAGGGGGGGGGGTCGATGCGACCCCCTAAAGTTTTTCAAAGATGGCGTAAAGACAACGGCGCGCAATGCCGCCAAATTTAGCACAGTCTATGGGGCAGTCTTTTTACATATGACCTGAAAATTTCAGGTCCGGGTAACCTTGGGTCAGGTCACCAGGTTAGAAAAACCGGTACAAGGTCATGGTCAAATTTCAATTTTCTTTATGCACCTGTCCAACTCACACTTTTGGACTGATTTCCTTCAAACTTTCAGGATGTGCTAAGTTCACCGAGTTGTATAACATATAGTTCGTTTTTTTATGTCACTGACCTGAGGTCAGTTAGAGGTCTTTACGTCGTAATGTTAAGCCTATGGGAAAATATTCAATTCGGAAAATACTGGAGATATCCGCTTCGTTCTATCACTTTTGTGCTTTGAAACCTCGGTACTTAACCCTATTAGTGGCAGGCTCCTGGTATACCCCTATTAGTGGCAGGGGGGGGGGCTGTTTACGACCCCCCCCCCTTGATATCTCGAGATCTAACGGGCCGATTTTCAAAATTCAAACGGCATTCGATTTCGCTCAACGTGATCTACATTTCTAAAAAATAAAAATTAAAAAATGTCAATAGGGGGGGGGGGGTAGAGGGGGGTAAAAACGGGCAAATTGCAGATACATTTTAGACTGTTTATCACGGCCAGGTTTCTGAACCAATCTTAACGCAACTTTTGCCGATCGATAGAGAATGAACCAGGAATTCACATGGATCCTAAAAATATGCATTTCCAAAAATCATAGGCGGATACAGATCATTGAGATTGGGGGTACACAAAAAAGTATAGTAAATAAGGTTTTTGTTGGTACTTTTTCTAAAAAGGGTGGTAATGGTCTTGTTATGTTACAATTTTCTTATGAGAGAACGACTACAATTGTATTGGTCATGCATAGGCGGTGTCAGGGCACCTATGTTGGGAGGTAAAACATAACCCCCCTTTTTGGACGCCTGGATCCGCCTATTATAGCAAAAACGTGTCAAAAGAGGATGCACAATAACTGTATATGTTATCACATGATACCTTTCATTCACTGTTCGTAAAACTGGTGCAGCATCGTGATCTTCGCCCAAATGACTCGCTTCACGAATTGGACCCCCAATTCCCAGTGCTCTGGAGCCGCCCCTGGTAAAGTTATGAACTTGAAATTTTCAGGGAATGTGCCCAATTTAGTTTTAGGAAAAGTCAGAAAATTTCAGCATCGTAGCTTCAGCGGTTTCGGAGATATTCCCGAAAAACCTGAGGGGTGGATAAAAACAACCCCCCCCCCCTGCCACTAATAGGGTTAACATTATGTCACTTGGTGCTTCTTTGTTTGGTGTACTTATCCATGGGTCAGGTCAAATGAGGTCAACTGAGGTTAAATGACGTTTGTGCCAATAGCTTGTCACACAATAAAGATACAGATTTCAAAATAGTACCATTCTGTTCCTCTTGAAGAGCCGAGTCGAATGATATGCAACATTAAGCATTTCGACCATTCTTAAGACTTAAGTTGTACTTAAGATGTGCTTAACTTTTTAAGTACACTTAACCCTCGCCGGCACAGGCCATTTTGAGTCCTTCGACGGCACAAGGGGGGGTGCGACCCCCCCCCCTCGCGTTTGGCCCCTGATGGAGCTAGAGCTTCGCGGAAAAAAACCAGCGTGTTTCCCGTCACGAGACGAAGCCAATGATACCCAATTTTAAGGTCCAAGGTCATCGGTTGACCTTCCAGGTCAGGTCAATGACCCAAAAATCGGGAATATCGGGACCTGTTAGGAAGTCGTAAAGTGTGGCTGCTAAGGGGTTTTCCGGGGTGCTGCTAACGAATATAGTGTTAGTTTTGATCACAGATGATGTCGTTAACCGTTTAGACCAGGTCGGGTCAGGTCAGGTCAGGTCAACCGGTAGGGGTCGTGACGGGTATTCGTAGTACCTGTCATCCACCTTGACAGCTTCGTAACATGTTACGAAGGCACCAAAACTACTTCGTAAATGTTCAAATGGTTGCTAAATTCGAATTCATCTCCAAAAACTAGCCTAGAAACATGTAAAACTCAAAAAAGTGAAACGAGGTCACCAAAGGTCAATGACCTGACCTGACTTTCAGGTGACCTTGACACTCTCCCTGATGCATGGGAGCAATATCAAATCACATGTTTGAACGTTTGAAACCACGAAAAGCTTGCAAACGCGCGGCTAATGCAAGCCGACATACGCCGAATCGCGATTCCGGCCAAACATGGTCTCGGAAAAGAGGTCATAGGTCAAAGGTCATTTGGGTCAGGGTCATGAAATTTTAAGGGATAGTGTAAAATTGATCAATGCGAGGGTACTGAAAGTTTCGTCGCGATCGGCCGCTTTTTACGTGAGTTATTTGCGAAATAACCCTAGGGGGGTTGCATCACCCCCCCTGTGCCGGCGAGGGTTAAGCAAGCAAAAAAGCATATTATTCGACGCACCTTGACGTGCTGAGTTCACTGCTGCTTTTTTGCTCTATCTTAATTAGATCAAAAGTTATGGGCGAAAAACTTTTGACCTGTTTTTAGCAAAAATTTAACATTCATACCACCAAAATTAAAAAAAAACTAATTATTGACCTAGAGCAACAAAACAAAGCACAGGGGCGAGAACTCCAGGGGGCCCACCTACCTACCAATTAATTTGGTGTTTCTAGGTGTCATAGGAGCCAATCGCGGGGGGTCGCATCGACCCTCCCCTCCCCCTGTGTTATGAAAAATACCCTGCCAGGGTGAGGGTTAAAATGTTGAGCGTGCATGAAACTTTTTGTGTCGGGATGAAACAAGTTTATGGAACATAACAACGTCTCTTTAATTTGCATTGTAACTGAGTTGCGACGTCACTAATTGTTGAAAGCGGTCAATAAAGCAAAAAACGAGGCTTGGAAATAAGGTTAATAATATCAGGTTTCGCTTGAATTTCAGGGGATATCATCGGCATGTTGAAGCTTTAAAATTGGATTTGCAAATCTTGAGACTGTAACGCTGGCGCGCTACATTTTTAACGCAAATTTTCCAACATTCTCTCATGGCGACGACGGCGTGTGCACCGGGGTTTGGGCGCCGGCGCTGGCGTCACCGCACCGCCGCGCCGGCAAACAGCCCCGGGCCACGCCGGACCAAAAGGGTACGGCCGGGGCGAGAGGGGACCCGGCCGTCAAAACAACCCGGGCGCAGAGGCGGAGGAAGGAGGAGAAGGAGGAGACCACGCGAAGACCAGGACGAACACCAGTACCTGAAGACGCCTCTGTCAGCCATGAGCAGCTGCACTGGGGAGCCGAGGGAGAACGAGGCCAGAAGAGGACAGTTGGGAGTCAGAGTCGGAGCGGAGAGTTGACGATCGACGGCAGGAGGCCGGCTGGGCCGGTCGGCCCGTGTGGCCGGACGGCCCTGCAGACAGTCAGGGTTGAGGATTCAGCAGAGACGGGCCAAGGCGTCGGCTGGGCCCGGGCGGCCCTAACCGGCCGCACGGCCCGTCGGCCGGACGGCGCTACAGCACAGTCCTACCCGGGGACGAGTCAGAACAGCGGCTAGAGGAGGACCGAGCGGCGACAGCAGGACCCGATGGCCGGCAACCTTGAGTCACCAACAGCTTCAGCAGCCAACATCAGCCGGCTAGCTGCAACCTCACCATCAGATCAAGGTTTGGACAGGATCTGGTCGGGCGCTGGGCTGCTAACCTTTCTGTCCTTTTGCCCAGTTCCGACCCACTGATGTTTCTCTCTAAAAAAAAGGTTCCTTCTAATAATTGGTCTGGGCACAGTTAGGGGATTTATTTAGGATGTTTAAAATGTTAAACAAAAAGGGGGGTGTATTCAACGGAAGCTGCGCTATCTGCTGTCTGATTCTGTAAATTGTCGACCACAATAATTTTCATAAATGCTTATAATTGGGTAGCCACTAGCCACGTTTGGATATTGTGAATCATGAAGGAAAGGTTGGTAATTTAATCGGCGAAACTGTCTGGCTTTTCGCGCTGAACATATCTTTTAACGACAAGCTGTCCTAGTTATCGCGTAGGAATTACATTTTTTTACGTTGAATCTGTCTGGTTCCTTTAATTGTAAATACATAGCGTAGTAAAATGTAAACACATTTTTGATGAGGATGTGTTGAGGACGGATCAATATGACGGGAAACCCAGGAATGTCACGGGGAAGCCGCGAGTACGACAGCGAAACACGGATCTGGCATTGCATATTTAGGTGGTATATCTTTGCACTGTTTTATTAAATGCTTCTTCATCGAGAAACATTTGTTAGGAATTTAAGGTTTCCACTAGTTTTGGTAAGCATTTACGACGATATTCAGTAGGAAATTTTCAGCATTTGGTCGAGCTATTCCCGATAATGTAACTGAGAGCGAAACCAATTCATCGGCTTTTTGTACGCATGAGATCTTTGTTTATTTCTTATCCTTAGTAATCGACCATAGAATTGGGCACGCAGGCTGATAAACTCATTATTTTGTCCTTGAAGGGTTGCTTAATAATTAAACGCGCCAAAGTGTGATTATTCTCCGCTTCCGAAAGCATAAATGCCTTTTTTCTTTATATTCACGTTAACTGCTGGTGTCATTTTGTATGTAGAAATAAGTAGAATCTAATTAAATTGGAAACGACTCTTTGTCTGTTACAATGAACATCGGTACAGGAGTATAAATGTTACAGGAGTATAAATGTTAAACTATTTACTTCGGCTAGCGTATAATTCATATTCATCGTGTTGCTGTTCCTGCGTACGATTTAAATTATCCTTTCATATCACGAACTATTATGACGCATCACTTAATTAGGTCACTGATAGTGAATGCGATCACCGACAGCACACAAAGGATACCTACTGCTTCTCACTGACAAGTGATGAGCTCCAGCGCCCCAGTGACCGTCTCTCGCTCGGCGGCCGCGCTGCCGGTCCCATGTTTTGACGGCCAGCCTGGGCCAGCCGCCGCGCCGATTCACCCCTCGGAATGCGTAGTGGGGGAAGGACACGCAGGGGGGAGGGGACGCTCCGGCCAGGCGGCGACGCACAGTCGCCGGCCGGCCCGCTCGACGCGGGGGCGCCCGCAAATGGCGGCCGGCGCGGTGTGAAGGGAGTGCGGGCCGCTGGACACTGAGCCGGATTGATCACGTCACCACCCTGACTACGGGTGGATTCATGTAAGATACAGAGTAGCGAAACAGGTTCCGATGTAGCATTTAATGTACGATCGACACGTTGGAAACAATATTAGATTTGTGGTCAATTAGCTCCTCCTAGCATCGCGATGAACCAATTTTTGGCAATGTCATGGATAATTAGTACGAGCATGTTCGATCAAATTTAAAGTGAACTTATAAGCTCGTTTGGAAATGTTAATAATTATCTTATCTCTTAAAATTTTTAGCAGTTAAGCGGTTACGTTTGGTCATGTTGCAAATAAACACGGCGATTTATGTATAAACCGGTCCGCCGCGCCGGTCAATCGGTATGAAGCCCTATTGGTGCATGATCTGTTGGGTGCTGGTCTACTAGCTCTAGTTCTCTCTTTCTCTCTCTCTCTCTCTCTCTCTCTCTCTCTCTCTCTCTCTCTCTCTCTCTCTCTCTCTCTCTCTCTCTCTCTCTCTCTCTCTCTCTCTCTCTCTCTCTTTCTCTCTCTCTCTCTCTCTCTCTCTCTCTCTCTCTCTCTCTCTCTCTCTTTCTCTTTCTCTTTCTCTTTCTCTTTCTCCTTCTCTCTCTCTCTCTCTCTCTCTCTCTCTCTCTCTCTCTCTCTCTCTCTCTCTCTCTCTCTCTCTCTCTCTCTCTCTCTCTCTCTCTCTCTCTCTCTCTTTCGCTTCTCAGCACCGATAACAACGAGCGATCGGTGGAAGATATTTATAGCAACCAAGCGGAGGTGCGCCCATGAACTGGGGTCAGCGGACAGTGTCGCGGGCCGGTGGACAGTCTCGGAGGCCGCCGGCAGCGGCCGGACCTGACTCACTAATGATCCGCTGGTATCCCTCGCGCCGTCAACAAAGGGGAGAGACGGGGTCGGGCTGATTCCGGCTCCGAGTGAGCGGCGGTAGGCCGGAATTGGATTATTATGAATACTGCGCATGCTATACCGAACGCTACAGTGCGGCACCTCATGGTGGAAAGTGGATGACGTCACACGAGAAGGTGTTATCCCACCGACAGAGGATCATCATTAGCACCTGAGTTAAATAGAAAGGCTAGTTTAAAATTAATTTTTTAGCGTTAATATGTTCAACGATACGTGTTCGATGGTGAATATTAAATGGAAATTAAATCTTAATTATTAACCAATTTGCACCTATACATTTTAAATTTTCATTATATTTCGTACTCAAGGTCAAATGCTAGCCTGATTTCAGCTTGTAAGCCGTAAGGATAGTAGCACTCCACATCTTCCCATTGAGACTAGAATACCCGACTTTGACTCAGGTAGCGAGGCCGTAAGTCTATGCATGTCGCTCCCCTGTGAGTGATATACCTGCCAACGCGACTCTCGCACTTACTTTAGGTATTGGGAACAGGGCATGGGTTGCAGTTGCCTACTGATTTTTTATGGGAAGGGAAACATTGCTGACTAAAATATTTGCCTTATTTTGTTGGGTTACCGTATGTATTTGAAGACGGTCGTGCTAATTGTGGGTTTCTGATTGAATGACGGGCTGGTGAGATAATTGCCCTTATTATCAGTTTGTTCCTCGAAGGCGCACATGGTTCTAGCGAATGTCCAAGCAATAGGGTTAAGGAAGGGATGAGAAGCGAATGAAAGAGGAGGGAAAATATGCAATAGAAAAAAATGGATTTCCTGAATGATGATCAATAGGGATCGACCCCACTAAATGTTAGGCCTCGATTGAGTTAGCCCTGGGGGGCGATAAGGTCACGCGAGCCGTCGCTTGGGATGTGTATCGGCGGGTGGGTCGCCGCGAGATGATGGTGTTTCGTCTCGGATTGACAGCCTCGGAGGCTGGGCAGATTTTAGGCCGCCGGCTTGGCCCGGAACCCCTGAGCTATGGCTGGAGCGAGATGCGGTCATTAGTATCACGGACGGACCTTAGTTACCCAGCCCGGTTTCAAAACGTTAGGTAGGTCCGCTATCGGTCCCTCAAGTGAGCGGCGCAGGACGTCATTTGAAGAGCGACGTAGATAGTTTCGGAGGTGGTTAGGACCCCAGGCGTTCTAGCGAGGGATCGTATGCCGCCGGATGAGTAATGCCCCGCGAAGAAACGTGTAATGCCGCAGGACGGGGGTAAACATTAGATACCGAGTATTCGAGTCGGGTGATCGCAGTCAGACGGTGCTGGCCACCCGCAGTCAGTCGAGTAGCTCCGGCCATGCTCTGGTCCTTTCGAATAGGTCTGTGACGACAGTTTAACTACCAGCCACGGATAGATAGGGCTCTGGGCACCTATGTGCTGGTAGTCGATGATGGATGCCGAGTGCAGGATGTCCCCGAGAGGACCTGCGTGCGTGGAAGACGAGTGTCGTCTTGATAGATAGCCGACGTAGGCTAACCCGTTTAGATCGCCGGTTTGGCCCGGAAACCCTGAACTATGGCTGGTGCGAGATGCGGTCATTAGTATCACGGACGGACCTTAGTAACCCAACCCGGTTTCAAAATTTAATGAGTCCCCCGTGGAAAGCCGGACTAAGGAGTCTCCTGCGAGCCCTGGTCTCGGGGCTGCGGGCCGGAGACGTTTTCCCTTTCCTTGTGTAGGCATTGGGCATGGTCAACTCAACTCGAGTGCCGAAGCATGAGGTGGTTCGTAATATTCTATTCGTGTGTTACGAGTATAACGAAGCGTTCGGCTGATTTACGGAGCATAGTAAAGGAACAAACCTTACGAAATTAAAACAATGACCCATTTTGAAATCCATTGTATGCACTGATACGTAAACGGAAGTTCCTGTCTTCAAACTGTTTTTTTTTTTTGGGGGGGGGGATAATTACGCGTATAGTGATTAGTCTGAACCTGGGTACCACTGGGGGATTGTAGGAAAACGGGGGAGGGACAGGTTTGCCACCTGAAATATCTTTACGATGCATGGAAGAATGAATGAGTGGCCGTGTGAATGAAGAATTAATGGTGAGAGCGTGAATGAGTTATATCCAGTGGGAGGAGGCACCCTCAACTCAGGGGATAACTTAAGAACAATAGACGCACAATTGTGAGATTTCGCTGGAACATTGATTGATAGACATTTTTGAGATTTCGTTAGAATATAACAGAAGGGAGCGTAGGCAGAGAGAAACATCAGGCAACCTTTTAATATCCCACCGTGAATGCCCACCAACCCTGTGACCCATGCCGCTGTACTGTGTGTAGCAGTCTATGTGCCCGCCAGTGAATGACCAGCCTCGCACAAACACAGTGATCAGTAGCCCAACACCCCGCTACAAGACAAAAGGACGAGTCCGCACGTCCAGTCCTAAGCGAAACGCACGCTATTGCGAAAAAAAGAATTATGTGCCAAAGGCCCAAAGACCGCTTGTGGGCGCGCCTATTTTCCCAGTTAGCCATTGTTTTGTTGGGCAATTTCTAGTTCCAAGCACTGACCACACCCTGGCTCGCGGGTGTGGGATGGGTGCGTAGCTTTTGGAAAACGACTCTAATGATGTGCTCCGTCAGCTCAATCAACGTGAGGAGCGAGTAGCCGGTGACGAGGCCGACGAAACCGCCCAGGTTAGCCATCAACGTACTCGGAGTGAAAGAGAGCGACTCCTCCACCAGGTCCGTGGTCAGGTCCAGCTTCAGATGCACGTTGGTTCTGCAGATGAGATCCTCAGCGCTGATGCTGCGCGTGTCGTGAAGTGTGTAGACCACTTGGTGACAAGCCGGAGGGCAGCTGCAGCCACGCATGTCCTCCAGAAGTTGGCGCGGCACGAGCTGGTCAGCCTCGGTCATCGGCAGCTCACCCACGTCCGGAGGGCACCAGTCGGTCGACGGTTCGGGCTCGGAACCGCTGTCGAAGGCAGCCGCTGCTTGATCCGCGGCCTCTTCGTCAGCTGGTGACCAGCTGTAGGTGAACTTGCGATAATAGGGACACCGGCGCGGCAAGTACTCTCGCCGGTCCTGGAAGCGGTGGCAGTAGGTGGTGTCGCGTGAGGCGTTCATCTGCACGAGCAGACGGCACGGCGGCAGGTGGTCGAGCGGACCGCTCGTCTCCGGGAGGAACACGCCAGCCGAGACCATGTGCGGCAGCCGGCAGCCGGTGTGTGCCGCCAGTCGCCGCCACAGGCACTCCTTCAGACACTGGGCCTTCGAGTAGCCGGGCTCGGAGCGGCACGGCCGGCGGCGGACGTTGGCCAGTCGCCGCAGCTGCGCCGTGACGCGGTAGGTGATGTCCCCGCCGGGACGCAGACCCTGCCAAAGAGTGCTCGGAGCACCCACTCCCAGCTGGCGGTCGTTCAGGTCACCAACGTTGGGCGTCTCTGGACCGTGGATGTACAGAAGGTAGGAGAAGTTGAGAGGATGAGTGAAAGCGGACGAAACGGAAAGGAAGAAAGTGATATCCAGCTGGTTGGTGGCAAGCTCATGCAGATATGCGCTCGGCTCAAACGTTGTGCAGCGGATTGGCCGGTGACCGAAAGGTATGTCCCGAATCATGTAGAAACGCTGTCTCCACGCGCCGAAGGATCCGTTTCCAAGTTTAGCACCCATGTCAAAAACCAGCACCCTATACCTGCTTATTTTAAGCAGGTTCAATGGGTACTAAATTTTAGCACCCTTTTCGAAAAATAGCTCCCTGTGCCGGCTTATTTTAAGCACCCTAAATGGCTGCAACCACTTAGGGTGCTTAAAATAAGCCGGCACAGGGAGCTATTTTTCGAAAAGGGTGCTAAAATTTAGCACCCAGTTACCCTGCTTAAAATAAGCAGGTACAGGGTGCTGGTTTTTGACATGGGTTTTTACAGTGAGTTGTTTCGTGTTATGCCATCCGCCACCTTCATCTGGCCATTTTCATGCGGTATAACGAGCGTGGTGAGGTTATAGAAGTCGGCCACGGAGATGGAGCCGTTCAGCAGTCGCAGGTGCATGTCACGCAGGAGGCCATAGTCGCGCTGGCTAGCGCCTGGGCACAGGGTGAGCTGCGGGAAGGGCGCGCGCGTCCCCACCAGCACCGTGCTGATGGGCTGCGCGCGGAACTCCAGCACCTGCTGCCACAGGAGGACCAGCAGCAGCAGCACGGCTGCGGCGCGCAGCAGCCAGCGCAGTGCCACCAGCGCGCCCGGGTCGCGGTGAGGGTCCGGCAGCGAGCCGGGCATGGTGAGGACGGTTCACACCACGCAGTCGGCAGTCTCAGGGTGAAGTGGCAAGGACTCTATGTGCTGCTTCATACAGTCCGGTATTGATCCACGCTTGCTTACTATGTCCACATGGCATTTTGCACCTGATTATCCACACTTGGTCTACTGCTGGCCTGATTTATGTCGCTTTGACTACCATTTACTTGGCTCAAAGACTCCGTGAAACATAGTAACAGCAGTGGTGTCAATGGAGGCATATTACTGTTGCGGCCAGCAAAGGCGGTTACAGACATAGATGCTCGACATACCTATTCCGACGAATAGCTTGCTCGCAAAACTATAAACGAGTGTGGCGTCCGATAGGGTGACGCATTGGTAGGCTATATGATAATTAGGGGAGACCGGGGCTAGTTGGTGCCAGGGGTAAGTTGGGACGGAGGGGATATTTCCCATACTTCTCGGCAGTTGGCGTCCAAACTTATTTTGCGCATGCACAGTAACGCCGTCTGTTTGTCAACGTGGTATCAGCGCGTCCTGAGTTAAAGGGACCCTCCCACCTTAACATTAGTTTTGAGTTGAGATAGCCAAATTGGTGGCCATGGCCTGCAAATACCGGTTTGGGCACTCACAACATCGAGAAATGCTTTAATTCGAAGATATGGAATTTCAAACTTGCAGTTTTCGGATTCTAAGGGGCTAATGCATTGGTATGCCCCCTTAGAATTTGTGACGTCAGCGGAGATCTAACGATTTTTAAATCTTAGACTAAAACCATCGTTAACACGTGGTGGTATACGCTGCTTTGCGCGCAACGTCTGCCGCACTTTAAGGCTGCCAAATTATTGCTTCCAAATAAAGTCGCTAGTAACAGGGAGATCCCAAAAAGTAAACAAAAGTAAAAGCCTAATATCTTGAAAACCAGTGAATATTTTTCGGTGAAATTTGGTAGATATTCGTTTTCGCTCTTTCTGAACCAAGGGACATCACTTTCATGCCAATTCATTAACTTTTTTGAAGGTGGGAGGGTCCCTTTAAGTGCTGTTAACCTGCGCCGGGCCGGTGCTCAGAGACTTCCGCGCCGGGCCGGGGGGGGGGGTCTGAACTCCCCCCCGCGCCCATTGCCGCGGTAAGCGGCAATGCAATGGAAAGAACGTCCAGAATAAGGACGAAAACATTTCGGTCATTTTTTGGGTCAGGTCATAGGTCAGGTCACCAGAGGTCACCAAAGGTAAAATGTTGGCTATTCCAACCTTTTGGAAACTGCCAATGGCTAACCGCTGTAGCTCTATCGGCTCGGATGCAATGTTTTTACATGACCTAAGCTGACCTTCACCCTGACCCTGACATCTGCATATCGTCGAATAACATGTTCAATGATAGGTGGAAAGTTAGACTAGCAAAAACATACCGAAATCAAGTTGTCAAAAGCTCACAAGACCCATACCCAACGCAAGATATTGAGCATTGGTCATTTGGGCAATGACATGACCTTAAAAACAAGGTTATATCTCCGAAGCCAAAAACCACAGAAACTAGAAATTTTCAGTGGACGCTAAGAAAGGACAACAAAGCAGTTATACGAAAACTCAGGTTTCTAGCTTTAAAAATGTTTAGTGCAGAGCAGAAAATACCTGGGGAGGTGCCCCCCTCCGACCATGTGCTGGCGAGGGCAAATTGCATCGATTTTAATTTTTAACATTGCTTTACCCATGCTTTTAGAAGCTGGAGCACAGCTATCATGCATGCAGATTGCAGATCACTTTTCACTTTCCCCCACTTGAACTCATGGCATATGTTTCGCTCCTAACTCGAGTTTCAGTGCAATAATTTTAGCAAGTGCAAGTCACAAAAGAAAATGGCGAAAGAATACATCTCCATCGACGCTACAAAGACACTGTTTATCGGGTCAGTGACAGAGTGGCACGCTACCATAGTAAAACGTCGGTGCTAATGGCGAGATTGTGTTTGGAGGCGTCCGGGGGAAACGCCCTACAAAACAGTGGATGATATGTCACAGCAGGATTTTCAGGGCCTAATATTTGATCAGCTCAATAATGATGGGTGACTGCTACTACCCTTGAATGCTCATTCTTGGGTGACTGATTACATCAGGTGACAGGCCTTCAGTGGGCCGTCGGCAGCCGCTTATCACGTGAACAATACAAGTTAATTAGGATCGATACCGATGACTTGCCGGCGCATCACAAAGAGCACCCTCACCACTCCGGGGCTGCTGCCCGTACCGTCCTCACCATGCCCGGCTCGCTGCCGGATCCTCACCGCGACCCGGGCGCGCTGGTGGCACTGCGCTGGCTGCTGCGCGCCGCAGCCGTGCTGCTGCTGCTGGTGCTCCTGTGGCAGCAGGTGCTGGAGTTCCGCGCACAGCCCATCAGCACGGTGCTGGTGCGGACGCGCGCGCCCTTCCCGCAGCTCACCTTGTGCCCGGGCGCCAGCCAGCGCGACTATGGCCTCCTGCGTGACATGCACCTGCGACTGCTGAACGGCTCCATCTCCGTGGCCGACTTCTATAACCTCACCACGCTCGTTATACCGCATAAAGCCGGTCATATGCTAGTGAAGGATGCCATACCAGATAGCAATGATATTCCTGGCAGCGGCTCCTTCGGCACATGGAAGCAGCGTTTCTACTCGATCAGAGACTTGCCGTTCGGTCACCGGCCAATCCGCTGCACAACGTTTGAGCCGAGCGCATATCTGCACGAGCTTGCCACCAACCAGCTGGATGTCACTTTCTTCCTTTCCGTTTCGTCCGCTTTCACTCATCCTCTCAACTTTTCCTACCTTCTGTACATCCACGGCCCAGAGACGCCCAACGTTGGTGACCTGAACGACCGCCAGCTGGGAGTGGGTGCTCCGAGCACTCTTTGGCAGGGTCTGCGTCCCGGCGGGGACATCACCTACCGAGTCACGGCGCAGCTGCGGCGACTGGCCAACGTCCGCCGCCGGCCGTGCCGCTCCGAGCCCGGCTACTCGAAGGCCCAGTGTCTGAAGGAGTGCCTGTGGCGGCGACTGGCGGCACACACCGGCTGCCGGCTGCCGCACATGGTCTCGGCTGGCGTGTTCCTCCCGGAGACGAGCGGTCCGCTCGACCACCTGCCGCCGTGCCGTCTGCTCGTGCAGATGAACGCCTCACGCGACACCACCTACTGCCACCGCTTCCAGGACCGGCGAGAGTATTTGCCGCGACGGTGTCCCTATTATCGCAAGTACACCTACAGCTGGTCACAAGCTGATGAAGAGGCCGCGGATCAAGCAGCGGCTGCCTTCGACAGCGGCTCCGAGCCCGAACCGTCGACCGACTGGTGCCCTCCGGACGTGGGTGAGCTGCCGATGACCGAGGCTGACCAGCTCGTGCCCCGCCAACTTCTGGAGGACATGTCCGGCTGCGACTGCCCTCCGGCTTGTCACCAAGTGGTCTACACACTTCACGACACGCGCAGCATCAGTGGTGATGACTTCATCTGCAGAACCAACGTGCACCTGAAGCTGGACCTGACCGCGGACCTGGTGGAAGAGTCGCTCTCTTTCACTCCGAGTACGTTGGTGGCTAACCTGGGTGGCTTCATCGGCCTCGTCACCGGCTACTCGCTTCTGACTTTGATTGGATTGATGGAGAAACTCATCAGGATCATAGTCGACAGGCTACGCGCCAATCGCATGCCTGCGAGTCACAGCGTGGCTATTGCCGCAATGGCGTAGCCCATGGCCATTCAACTGCTACGGCTTCTTACTAGACCTTGACCTATTTACTCGAGCCTTGGGTCACTTCACATGACTTTAGAGGTCACCGATTGACTCGAAACCTTAATTGGAACACCAATCGCTCCGTCTCGTAACGGCAAACACGCTCATTTTTCTGCAAGGCTCTAGCACAGTAGGGGTGAAACAGCGAGGATGGTCGTACCAAGCCACCTTTCCCCCCCCCCCCCCGGAGCGTATGGTAGAAAATCAATAGATCCGGCAAAGGGTTACTGCATAAATACGACCATAGCTTGCGTTATGCGTATGGTATATTGCAGGCACTGAGATGGACACCTGTGTCGGACATGGAGTCCCAGTTGGAGTCAGAGTTTCCAAGAACAGCTACTCTGCAGACCTGCCAATGTGTGTGTTTTGTAAGGGCCAATGACCGTCAACATTGCATGTGCTTCGGTTGTGTTCCACGCTATTGCACTTTTTCTTCATGAACCACTTTACTTTTAGGTTGCATTTACATAGATGCTCGACCGGAGTCCGCACCCGATCCTGCTGAAAGCGGTCCTCAAAGTTCTATTCACCCCAATTTTCATTATTCAAATAAAAGCTCTGACTGCATCCGCTACGAACTTGTCAGCATGCAGGGTGTCCCGAATTGATGCGCGGTTGGCACGGCCGGCGATGTTGCCCTTCCGTAGTGCTGATTGAATGTAATTTTACCGGGTCCGGTATCAGGGGCACCGCACCTAGACTAAAGCACCCGACATCTAAATGGGCCATCCACCGGTATCTGAAGACTTTATCCTGAAGCTGAAGCCGGTCAACCTCAGGATGCAGCCCTGACTTACCGTCGTCCAAAATTGAGGCAGCTGCAGCTGGATTTTGCAAAGACCCACCAAAGCTAGACCACTCAGGACGAAATGCGTCTTTTTCAGTGTCGAGGCGCCATTGGAGCTCTACTAAGTCCCTAACTGTCCCGACGACCAGTTCTGGACCAACAGCAGCTCAGAGGTGCCGCTTTGTCGAGACGGTGCAGCCACCACTGGGGATTCTCGTTTGGGGGATAATTGGCTGAAGAAAGAGGTTTCTCTGAGCTTCACCAGGTGCCGCTGGGACAGACTGTGAGGCGTGACCGCTGATTAGTTGTCAGCGAGGTGCTGGAGAACACTGACGCAACTACGACGCAGAGGGAAAATGAAAATAGCTCACAAGCCAAAGCCAAACATCTGCCAGACATGTCTCGGGACATTTTCGAGCAGGAAGGCTTTCTTTCTGGCTCATCACGCTAGGAAGACCCAGGACTGGTGCTGAGCGAAGTCTCCAGGCTTCTGAGAGAAGGGGACATGGCCTAGCAACACTCAGGACCTGTTCCCGATCGAAACCCTCTGAATGATGGTCAAACAAGAGCTCAGCAAGCTCTCGCCCACCAGCTAAGAGAATGCGCTGTTCCAGAACGCGTGAGCGGCATGGCGGAGTGTCTAAGGAGAAACTCCCGCGACAACTTGATATGTGACATGTCAGAGCACCTGAGGCATTGTATACGACTGAACTGAAGGGGGACTATGATGGCAAATAAACCATGGCATAACTCCAAATTATTTAGGTTATTGAGGATACAACAACCGCGCATCAATTTCAGGACACCCTGTACGTTCAAAACAACAGACCATAGCCGAATAAACTGTACATTCTGATCGTTGCTGTAAAATGAAAGTCTCTTGGTCTTATTTCATCAGTAAGAATGTTTCAATTTGAAAACTGTTTACCTGAATCCTGACACTTTTAGGCAATATACCGTCTACCGATTTCTTTTGAGCACCGTCGTAAATGACGAGCCTGCTTTGCTTGACACACCTTGTCTCTTTTGACCTTTGACTTTATCATGGTTTCATCGAATGAGCACATTGAGAGACGGTTTCATGGTTTGCAGGCCACTGCTGAAATCGGCCGGGGAATTGAGCTCCGCCGACGCCACAGACTTATGGTTCCCAGGACATTGCAAGGTGGCTCGTTAGTCTATATGGCAGCTCTAAAGGTGAGCTCGGCTCTCAGGGGCAGTCAAAGGAATGGGTGGAATGATAGCAGCGGGTGAAATGAGGGGAAGTGTCCCAGTAGGATTCTCGGCGCCTAGTATTTGATTAGCTCAGTGATGATGAGTGGCTGCTATTATTCTGAGTGTCCGTCCATAGCTACCTTGGTACAACAGGTGACGAACGATAAGTACCAACCAGCCATCTGCAGCGACTCACCAAGGGAGCGATGTCAGTTAGCTGGGGTCGATACCGCTGACTTGCCGGCGCATCACAAAGAGCACCCTCACCACTCCGGGGCTGCTGCCCGTGCCGTCCCCACCATGCCCAGCTCGCTGCCGGACCCTCACCGCGACCCGGGCGCGCTGGTGGCACTGCGCTGGGTGCTGCGCGCCGCAGCCGTGCTGCTGCTGCTGGTGCTCCTGTGGCAGCAGGTGCTGGAGTTCCGCGCGCAGCCCATCAGCACGGTGCTGGTGCGGACGCGCGCGCCCTTCCCGCAGCTCACCCTGTGCCCGGGCGCCAGCCAGCGCGACTATGGCCTCCTGCGTGACATGCACCTGCGACTGCTGAACGGCTCCATCTCCGTGGCCGACTTCTATAATCTCACTACGCTCGTGATACCGCATGAAAATGGCCAGATGAAGGTGGCGGATGGCATAACACGAAGCAACTATATTCCTGGAAACGGATCCTTCGGCGCGTGGAGACAGCGTTTCTACATGATTCGAGACATACCTTTCGGTCACCGGCCAATCCGCTGCACAACGTTTGAGCCGAGCGCATATCTGCATGAGCTTGCTACCAACCAGCTGGATGTCACTTTCTTCCTTTCCGTTTCGTCCGCTTTCACTCATCCTCTCAACTTTTCCTACCTTCTGTACATCCACGGTCCAGAGACGCCCAACGTTGGTGACCTGAACGACCGCCAGCTGGGAGTGGGTGCTCCGAGCACTCTTTGGCAGGGTCTGCGTCCCGGCGGGGACATCACCTACCGCGTCACGGCGCAGCTGCGGCAACTGGCCAACGTCCGCCGCCGGCCGTGCCGCTCCCAGCCCGGCTACTCGAAGGCCCAGTGTCTGAAGGAGTGCCTGTGGCGGCGACTGGCGGCACACACCGGCTGCCGGCTGCCGCACATGGTCTCGGCTGGCGTGTTCCTCCCGGAGACGAGCGGTCCGCTCGACCACCTGCCGCCGTGCCGTCTGCTCGTGCAGATGAACGCCTCACGCGACACCACCTACTGCCACCGCTTCCAGGACCGGCGAGAGTACTTGCCGCGCCGGTGTCCCTATTATCGCAAGTTCACCTACAGCTGGTCACAAGCTGATGAAGAGGCCGCGGATCAAGCAGCGGCTGCCTTCGACAGCGGTTCCGAGCCCGAACCGTCGACCGACTGGTGCCCTCCGGACGTGGGTGAGCTGCCGATGACCGAGGCTGACCAGCTCGTGCCGCGCCAACTTCTGGAGGACATGTGCGGTTGCGACTGCCCTCCGGCTTGTCACCAAGTGGTCTACACACTTCACGACACGCGCAGCATCAGCGGTGATGACTTCATCTGCAGAACCAACGTGCATTTGAAGCTGGACCTGACCACGGACCTGGTGGAGGAGTCGCTCTCTTTCACTCCGAGTACGTTGGTGGCCAACCTGGGTGGCTTCATCGGCCTCGTCACCGGCTACTCGCTCCTCACAGTGATTGAGCTGACGGAGCACATCATTAGAGTCGTTTTCCACAAGCTACGCACCTATCCCACACCCGCGAGCCAGGGTGTAGTTAGTGCTTGGAAGTAGAAACGACCAATGAACTGCTATTGCTTGTTAAAAGGTCTTATGGGCTTTTGAGATTTTTTGTGCGTTTTTCGATGGACCACATGCAAAGGGCATCAACGCTTGCTCGGTGAATATCTGCTCAGTGTATTCATAATATCCGAATAGTGACACGGTCTCCCTGCCAGCGGGCGCTGACACATGACACATACCGTACACAGCGCACGCCTTGGTGAATTTTCTTGCGAGCAGCGCCAAGAACAGACTGTTTTCTCCCACCCACCCCGCTACCATACATCCCCGACGGCCCAACCCTCTTCCAGTTTAGGTCGTTTTTAGTTTCTTTCCAGATACGTCTCCCCAGCCAAGAATCAGTCTAGAAGGTCTTTCAAAAGGAATTACCAGACGGAATATGGACCAGGAGAAGCAAGAAGACGGAAACCTTTCTGCTGACTGACTGGTTGGGGTGTGAGGTCGCGAACCGCCAAAAGTTATCGACGGACGCGAGGTTTACGGTGACGGGTAACACACGAACATGTAGCGTTGATTCCATATTTCGCGACCTATTTCAGGATTTCGCTTCTTTTCCGTTCGTTTACAGGCTACATGTTACGTAGGCATATTGCCCACCAGATTTAAGCACATGTTATGTAAAGAATGACAATGCCCAGAATATCTTGTGCTGGTTACAGGTTTGAGAAGTTAACCCGGCAGGCGGTGGGCCTACCAGCCACCTTCCGCGCGGTGGGGGGGGGGGCATTTTTTGCCCCCCCGTATCTCCGAAACTACTGGACGGATCCGGAAAATTCAAACGGCGTTCGATAGCCCTGTCAAATTTGTCGAGGGAAACCAAATTTCATTGACCTCGGGGTCACCGATGACGTCACAGGTCAGGTCAAAGATAAAATGTTTCACCGTTCACGGGGCTTCTAGGGAAAGCGCTGTAACACCGAGTAAAACGCATTTTGTCGAAAATCAGCGATAAGGCGTCAGTTGTCTAGTACATATGTTGCTATTAGAGGTCACTGGTCATACCAGGTCAGGTCACAGGTCAGGTCACCAAAGGTCACCAAGGGTCACCACATGAGCCCAACTTCACTAAGGTTATGCGATGCATGTTTTATGGCCAGTTTTTCATTTCCAACTCAATGGTGTTGGTTATAAGACCATCAGGTACGGTTTAGGTCACTTTCTGGTGAAGGTCAGGTCAAGGTCAGGTCAAAAAAGGTCAAATTTCAAAGTTGATATTTTTGCATAAAATGGGTATCGACTCGATGCAGCCCGTCACGGGGAGTCTAATGGTGGTCTTTGTTTTGCGTTACGAGGTCTAGAATTGCTAAAAATTGAGTTTGAAAATTTGACGTCATCAATTTTGAACAGTTTTTTCGCTATAACTTGGCCAAAAAAAGAGGTATCGATCTCAAATTTAGTATGTAGATAGAAGGCGGTAGGGACTATCACATTTATTCCGGTTTTTTCGAAATTCAAAAAACTTTTTGGATTTTTTGGCTATTATAATCAAACAATCTATTTTTTATTTTTGGGGGTCAAAATCCAAAAAATTCGAAAAACCGAAATTGCAGTTTTGTAGCCCTTTTGATTTCACA
The DNA here is from genome assembly GCF_019059575.1 of Amphibalanus amphitrite. Classification (NCBI taxonomy): domain Eukaryota; kingdom Metazoa; phylum Arthropoda; class Thecostraca; order Balanomorpha; family Balanidae; genus Amphibalanus; species Amphibalanus amphitrite. Next base: position 265,679 of record NW_024881529.1, on the reverse strand, counting down.
CCTTTTATGTCTGAAACATTTTTCTGTATCTCTAAAGCTGTAGGCCTGACAGCTCTTCCCGCGAAACCCTTTTTTGGGTCGAAAATGGCAAAAATGACGTCACTCTGACGTCATTAGCGGCCAACCTATCATAGGCTTTGGAAAAATTTTTGGTCACCATGTGCGCTAGCTGCTCCCGGGAGGGTACTGAAAGTTTGGTGACAATCGGCGCAGCGGTTCTCGAGATATATTGAAAAAACTAAAGGGGGGCAAAAAAATGCCCCCCCCCCCACCGCCTGGAAGGTTAATGCGTAATGAATTGCATATGTACTTCTGCACTGGTGCACATACCTACATCTATAACAGCGTTTCATGGGCTAAACAGGAGACGGCGTTTGTCTCTACTTCTCACTCATAGTTTAGAAGGTTATGTCATAGCTTAGAAGGATGAATAAACAATAACATTACTCTCCAGTCTCCTGATAATGTTGCATTGCCCACCTGATGATGTGTAATTTGTATGCGTATACATACATACGTATTACGTATATGTATATTGTATACATACGAGTATATACTTTGTCTACAACTCATGTTCTTGGTAGATGTTTACGATGATTTAAATTTGTCCTTAACCATTCTGCTTGAAGCATTCCACCGGGCATTCTGTCAGTTAGGTCCAGCTTTGACCAGTGGTCGCTGTATTTTTGTCATTGTACAAATAAATATTTTACAATTAGGTATACGAACAAATACGATTATACGAACGCAGACGAATGGAGCAAATCGTGATCTTGGGGCCACCGTTGACGTCACAGTGCCTCACCGTCTCCACCAAGATATATTATACCTACATTGGAAGAATCGCATTAACCTTTGGCTGTTTGCAAATGACCAAGCTTTAACGCGCTAGCATCAGTGCCTAATTGTGGAGTTATTCTAAGAGAATAGTTCTGACACCGTTGCCTTATGTCTTTCATTAATCGCATTACAGGCCGGTTCACGCAAGGACTAAGCCTGCTCGTGTCAAAAATTTCCACTGTGCATTTAAAAAGACTTACTTTGCCCTACTCACTCGCTAGTGAAAAACTAGAGCAACACATAAGGAGGCCAGGTCAGGTCCTATGACTTTTCTAACATAGATATGCGTTTAAGACAGTGAACCCATCCTAGACCCATCCCCGGCTACGTCAAATATGACTGCTCTGGATTTACCAATGAAAATGCATATGCCCACAATCGGGGTGCGAACGAAATCACGGCTCACCTAAATCACCTCGCGTTACCACAAAGTATTACCATTTCGTAGAGTTCCGTCTGACTGCAGGGTTACGATGTCACGCGATGTAGTGTTAAAAACCAACACAGAGACTGTTGCCAAGCTCCCGTGATGTGTGTGGCTGGTCGCCGCTCACGTGCACACACGTGCCGTGCACGTCCATTCGCCATAGCTCACGTGCACATGTGCTCACTCACGTGCGCCACTCGAGCGCAGTATGTACGTACTCGTAAGTACATGGCCACTAGGAAAGATCTTGAAACGGCCATCATTTTCCGTAATACCTACATGATCAAGGCTGATCATGATTGCGATCATGATTATGCATGACCATCGATGATAATAGGCAAGGCAATTAGAAAATGTTGTAGGTACAGGCGCCCACCGCTAAAGTAATGTGTGGTTTTACCAATCTCAACGGATGGCTTTGACCGACGATTTTTAAATGCGGACTGATTGAAAAGAAGACGTCAATAGATAAAGTTGTAGTTGCAAGGGTGAAGATACATGTAAACTATCATTTAAAGTCTCGTTGCAGTCTGGCTAATCGTTCCTAGGCTTCAGAAGCAGAACATACCCATGACTGAAACCACACATTACTTCTCCTGTGGACTGTACATACTACATGTGTCAAGTATGTGCATGAGGGAAGAACAATTCCATCCCACCGGGACGTCTGCAAAGTCCAACAGTCTTCACCCTATTCTGTCATCACATAGCTCTGCAACGAAATTTTTAGGCCGAAAGGGCTCGCTTTCACCACAACAAACTAACAAATGAGGTCACGCGGTTGACCCGACTTTAGGTGACCCAGCTCGGGGCACAATATACCCACATCCACAGTTTTGCGTTTGGCTAAATGGCGACTGCCGCGCCGTGCGGCCGCTAATTCACAAACCACTGCGGCCGTGCTTGCCGAGCCCTGAGGAAGCTGCTACGCCGCAATCGATACTGGACGCTTCCAGCGCCGGCCGCCAGGTGTCGGAGGCTCATCGATCGGCTCGACGGGGCCCGACCGGCGCCCCGCCTGCTCTCGACGGTGCCGCATCCTCTCCGGTAGGTGAGCCCACTTCTGTGACGCCACCATGTCGGAGCAGTTCGCCACCGCGGCCGCCATGTCCTGCCTGAAGATGCTGCTCATGCTCTTCAATGTCTGCTTCTGGGTAAGTCCGAAACCCTGAGTGATGAGTTCGCTCTACGCGGATAGCTTGCATGCTGGTGATGCTGATCTACGCAGTTGTGAGCAGTGGCGGCGGAAGCGGGGGGGCAGCGGGGGCACGGCGCCCCCCCCATCTTCCAGGGTGGGGGGCAAACATATCTTTTTGCCCCCCCCAAAATTGTTATCGACGAAGTACCACAATACTTCCATACTACCTACGTCAGGAACATATGCCAGTTTGGCTGAGTACCTTTTTATTAAGTTGATATAGCGAGTAACTTGGATTTATAATAGCCGTTTTCACGACGGGCTATCCGGCGAGCTAGTCCGTGACGGACTATTTCCACCAAACGCCCTCCACACATAATGCTCAGAAATCAAGCAGAGCTATCTACGAGCTACCGGTAACCGAAGTCTGGAAGAGTAGGACGGAACGCGAGTAACCCGGCACGGACGTCACGAAAGTGCGTCTGAGCGTGCCACAGGCCTTTCCCCGCGACTCTGCCAGACGCCAGCCGGCATAGGCGCGTGAGCCGGGGGGCAGCATGGGGGCAGCCTGCCCCCACAACTCTGGGGCCGTGGGGGTCTCTGCCCCCGCAAAGTTTCAAAGGGCCAGGAACCGTCGGGGCAGCTTGTCCTCCCCATATTAGCGGCCGAGGGCCTCAAAGAAAAGCTGAATGGAAGACAATACCTATTTAAGTAAAAAAAATCCCCCTCTGTACGGGGACCCGCAGTTGCTATTGTACACGAACCCCAACTCTAGCCGTCTGTCCTGTCCAGTAACAACCGATAACATTGATATCGACTGCCGGTCCCTGCACAAGAGCAGCTGAGGTTTTCTGTGCGTGCCCTCTGACAGCTTATCGTTGTTCCCTGTGAGGGTGCTGGGACAATTTACTCAGGGTCGCTGTACAGTAGCAACTGCGGGTCCCCGTACCTGACTTGACAGCTCATGTGTGGAAGCTTTAAACGTTTATTCCAGGTTACCAAAAAGGTAGTTTCTTGACTCAGATGAGACTAATTATCTCACTTATTTGCAAATGTTTTATTTTTTATTTTTGTTGTAAAGGCCAAGAGGTGAAAAATAAGTGGCCTAAAACCGGTGAGAAAACTAGATTTGGGGGTACCCTAGGTTCCGGGAAGGATCAGGTGTGCCCCCCCATCCCAAAATACCTTCCGCCGCCACTGGTTGTGAGGTCAGCCCATGTCACTCAGGTAGAGCGAATAGAATATTGGCAATGGACCAGCGATAAAGGCAAGCAGGAGGCAGGAGGGCTTGAATTCCGAGAGGTGCCATTGATGTTTGATGTCACCGATGTCTTCAATCGCCGCCGGGTGTTAGGCAGTGCTGATTACGTCATGTTGTGCCGTCGCAGGCAACTGTTACAGCTGCGCTGGTGCGCATGCGGCATGCACGATCCTTCCGTCCGCCGCGCCGACCATGAACAGGAAGTGATCGACACGTCTTTGAAAGGAGATATATCTTCAAAAAAGCTTCCGTACCTATAGAAATAAAAGACGAAGATGATTCGTTGAAGTGAGAAGGGTATTGGCATTGCTAATGAACGTGCTTCTGTTTGCAAATTGCAACGAGGCCTCACTAGAATCACTTTATCCTACCATTAGCGCATTGCCCATCCACTGCTCGCGATAGGTTTTCTGTATAGCCATATGTCTACGTTGTGTTCTCGCACTGCATCCCGCCGTGACAGCCCCTCACCCCCTCCCCAGATTAGCGGCATCGTGATCCTGGGGATCGGCATCTGGATCCAGATCAGCCTGGACAAGTACGTCGAGGTGTCGCCCGAGTTTTCCGACTCTGTGCCGTATGTGTTCATCGCCAGCGGAGGGCTCATCATCCTGCTCGGCACGTTCGCGTGCTGCTGTACCGTGAAAACGCAGCCGGTCCTGCTCTACATTGTGAGTGATGCGGGCAGGGTATGAGCGGTGTCAAGGACATACATATGTAGGGGCGGTGTATGACCTTGGCCGCGGCAGCGGGCACTTCTGGTATATCAGCGAACGGCACCTCTGCGCATTGGTAGCACCTTGGGTAGCACCACCGTCTTGTTAGCGGCAAGAAACACCGGGGATGAAGTCACGCGATTCTGACTGTTGTTTGCAGTGATAAATAGGGAAATGAAACGTGTTGTTATAAGTTTGCAGCTATACCTTTTAACGTGTCTTATATGCTTCAGATGTCTTCAGACTGCTATTTTGGTGGTATAGATTGAATGAGTTAAGGATAATGACTGTTCAGCGATGTCTCTCTCCATTCCAGTATTCGTTCTTCCTACTTCTGGTATTCTTCATCGTCCTGGCGGCCGGAATATCTGCCTACGCCCACCGCCAAAAGATAGTTGAGGTCTTCCAGGTAAGTGACGCCACACGGATATGACGTCACTGTGACTGTGTGCTGTGGCTGCATGTTGTGAAAAGTGCGATTGATTTTAAAAAATTACACAAACCGTTTGCATTTTTGAGAAGTGAAAAGCGTTCGTGCTGCATGAACGGTACTGTGGATATTACCTAATTAGGCCCTTTTTGTCCTCAGGATGGTCTGAGGAACGGCCTGAAGGAGTACGACGTTGACAAGGATAAGAAGGAGGCCATTGATTTTATCCAATCGACGGTGAGCTGCGCTCCTCTCAAACATCCTATCGAACATCTTTTTTCCATGCCTTCTAGATAGCCCAATCATGAAATGACGTCATATAGTATTGCTGCAGTCGATGTGACAAAAGAAACTTTAGCGTATGTATTTCCGGCAGATGACTAACGTTTCACTTTACACGAACAGTAGGTGATGGATAAATCGCATCTCCTTTCATGACAACTGACGCCATGATTCTCGCACAAAGTCACAACGCCCTACTGGCTACTGCAGTTTTCGACACTTCGCCACCCCTAACGTCCGGACGCTCGGTGTATCTAAAGCCCCCTCCCCTCTGCCCGCCCGTGCAGCTCCACTGCTGTGGCATCAATGGCACCACCGACTGGAACAGCACCCCGTCGGCCCGCTCTCCCGACTCCTGCTGCGCCCGATGGAACGAGGACAACACCTGTGTGGTCGTCTACCACAACGTGAGTCGGGCGGGAATGAGAGAGGGCCAGAGCTCTCCGGAGATAGCATGATTCAAGGGACAAGATACCAGGGCAGGCCTGACACTCCCTGAGTGAAGTATGAGACTGACTGCGGACGCTCTGGGTGATCTGGGACAGCCTTTGTCACCTGTGGAGACCCGCGACGGTCTGTGGATGCCATGGGTGCTCTGGGACAGTCTGTGGGCACTCTGGCTGATTTGGGGACATACCGTGGATGTTTTGGGTGATCTACTAGGGACAGTTTGTGTCACCCGAGGTGACATGGGACACTACGCTCACGCCTTGGGTGATTTGGGACAGCCTCTGCCGCCTTAACCCGCGCCCCACTGGGGTCTGCGTATAACACGCCCTACTGGGGGGGCTATTCATAGCCCCCCCTCCTAACTCCGAAACTACTGGGCCGATCGTCAAAATTCAAACGGCGTCTGATAGCCCCGGAAGAACTGTCGAGCGAAACCTAATTTCATTGACCTCGAGGTCACTGATGACGTCACAGGTCAGGTCAAAGTAAAAATTATTAGCATTTTGCTTGTTCACGTTTTGGGCTCTGGCCGCCGTCTTACCAGTCAGATCAGGCTCATTTTTGGATCACACACTCGTGAACAGATGCTCTAGATACCCCGAGGGTACCAAACTTGTACTTTGATTTTCAGGTCAAGGTCAGGTCATCACAGGTCACGAAAATATTATATCATGCGTCGGTCACGTGACACATGTTTTATGGTCCATTTAGGCCAGAGATTTCGAATGTGATGTCGTCTGTGTCATTCGAGGTCATTTTGAGTCGAATTTAGCTTAGGTCAGGTCACTTTCAGGTCAAAAAAGGTCAAATTTTAAAGTTAAAATTTTTCAACAAAAAAGGTGTCTATTGGATGCAGTTTGAGCTCAGAAACACGATGGTGCTATTTATATTGGCGTACGATGTCAAATACGTGCTGAAAAATTGATTTGAAAAATTAATAATTTTGAATTATTTGCAATAATGCGTAAAACTTGGCCATTTTTAAAGATATTTAGCTAACACTTGCTAGAGTTAGTCATAATAATGCGTTCTATTACATATATTCCGGTTTTTTCGAAAAGTCAAAAACTTTTTGAAAAAAATGCGCTATTCTTAGTCCTCTCATGCAAAGAAATTGGATCTGGCTTAAAAACTGAGCTCTTGGGAGCGATTGCCGTGGTTCAATGTTTTGCGTCGAAATCGGCCGAACATGACGTCACTCTGACGTCATTTCCGGCCGACCTATGGTAGCTACGAAGTTAAAATTTTGACACAAGGTGTCAAATTGATGCAGCCGAAGGTACTGAAAGTTTGGCGTCGATACGTGAAGCGGTTTGGAAGTTATCGCAGAAAAACGGGAGGGGGGCTATAAATAGCCCCCCCCAGTGGGGCGCGGGTTAAGTATGAGCTGGGACAGAGTATGCCACCCGAGGTGACCTGGGACAGTGAAATGACGAATATCAAACAGCACATGCAGCCTGCAACAAAGACCTCGTCTAGCTGCTCATTACAAGGTGTTCTGCTAAGGCCCAGCTAGACAGTGGACACACAACAGCTCAACTGCACTGCAGGGAAGCGAAGACGGACAACAGCAGCATCGCCTCAGTATGTGGCTCTCCTCAGGGGGTCTTTCTCGGTTCGTAGAAGGCTGGCCGAGTCCTAGCGACCCCCAGGTGATCCATTCGAGTACCATCTAGCTGTTCAAACACATCGAGCCACAGATCGACTTAGCGACCTTTTGGAAAGGAATGCAGGCAGCCTGGTCGTCAGTGAATAATGATACATGAGGATAGAGGTCACCTGCGAAACGCCTGGACAAGGCTTAAGGAAGTAGGCACCAGACATGTGCATGGATCCGAGTGGTGGATCTATGATCTCAGTGGTCAGTGGATCTCGAAGCAAAGTACCTACAGGTTGGGATCTATGATCCCACCGGATCCGGCGTGAAAAATGCATCTTGGATCTATGATCTCATATAATCTGACGATAAATTAAGAACTAAATTAAGATCTATGATCTGAGTGGATCCCACCATGCACCACATTTGAAACCATGTTTTAAATCATGTTTTAAAGGGCTTCTATGCCAATAAGTGACACAAAACTATGGATTATGACGTGCGATCACATAAAATCACTACAACAGAACGTTTGTGAGTTGAAACAAGTGCTTTTTTGGGATATATGTATTGACAAAAAAAAGTGAGGATCTATGATCTCACTGGATCTCAAGCAAAAAATGAGACTCGGATCTGTGATCCCTATGGATCTATCGATAAATTACAGAGCTGGATCTATGATCCCGACGGATCCGAGATCAGGATCCGTGGGATCAGATCCCAGATATATTTTTTTCGGATCCATGCACATGTCTGGTAGGCACACACCTTTGTTAGTTATTGTGGGCCACCTTATACAATTACTTATAATGGCAAAAAGTTAACATGCTAACCACAAATACCTAATGATCCTATTAAAATATGTCGTATTTAAATGACGCGTGAATCAAATGCACTGGCCAATACACACATTGTAATTTTCTGTATGACCACTCGCTTTCAAGGACACCGTTGCATTCGATTTCATAGCCGAAAGAAAAACTGTGAAGCCTATGATCCCGAATGGCACCTGTTTACCGGTGCCAAATAAAACAGTCTCTCGATTGGCTTGAGAGTCGAGACCCAGGCTGGTACGAGGAGACGACGTAAGTGTAAAACAAAATACATAGGTATGTTTTCTGCTGACTCATTCCGGACCCGCTGCCTGGGCCACAGAAGCAGTATGAATGTGAAGGGACGTTATTGGAAATATAACCGATTACTTACGATAGTTTCGTTGGAATTGCGCGTCAAAAATTCACATGACTGGAAAGTGATAGCAAAAAAAGCAACAAATGATGACTTTCTCGTGAACCTGTTCGGATATCGCTATAATATAGGATTGTATGCATATAGAGCACCTGTTCGGAACCTGTTCGGATATCGCTATATTATAGGATTGTATGCATATAGAGCAGCAACATACCATCGGTATCTATTCGTATCCCCGCTGCTTGATCCCAGGTGACCTAATTCTTGGCAGATCTGGTTAAATGTAACAGCAGCATTTGTCCTGATTAAGTCTTTTCCAATGGATTCTAGTTTTCTTATCTCCAGGTCGATGGCATTGCCATGGGCTCCCCGTTGGGAGTGCTATTTGCCCAGGCGTACATGGCGGCCGTTGAAGAAGAGGTGCTTGCCGTCAACAAACCGTACGTTTATGCTCGGTATGTTGACGACATATACGTCGACATAGAAAACGAAGAAGCGCTGTTAGCGCTCAAAAGACGCCTTGAAAAAGAATCAGGCTTGAAGTTTACACTTGAATACAGTGTCAACAACAAGATCAACTTCCTGGATGTTGCAGTGGACTCGTCAGGCTCGCAGACGACGACAGACGTTTACCGGAAGCCGACTGACGCTGGTAAATGTCTCCACGGTCAGAGTGAATGTCCAAGCCGCTATAAAGAGGCTGTGGTCCGGGCATATGTACATAGGGCTATCAAATGTTGTTCGTCCTTGGAGCTCGTCAATCAAGAGATTAGAAGAGTGAAGCAAATACTTACGAACAACGGCTACCCAATAAACATGATTGACAGAATAACAAAGAAAACAATGGCGAAACACATCGGACAAGAAAACGACAGTGAACGCAGGGTGACAGGCACGACTCACGTACTATACTACAAAAACCAAATGTCCCAGGCGTACAAAACAGACGAGAGCGCCCTCCGAACCATCGTTCACCGAAACTGTAAGCCCGCCCAACAAAACGACAAGATCGACCTACGAATTTACTACATGTCACCAAAAACAAGATCCCTAGTCATGACCAACAACCTAACAAGAGACAAGGCTCCACTGTCACAGACCAATGTTGTTTACCAGTATAAATGTAACAAGGAGGGATGCGCACTCCAGCCTGGTAACGCTTACATCGGCAAAACAGTGGATACTCTAGATCACCGACTATAGTCGACTACAGAATGATGTTCCACTTTTCACACGCAATTATTTGCCTGGTGTGCTAGGCACTAGGCTGTGCCGCATCACACGGGCTGCGCTCACAAATTATAGCTTTGTCCCAATGCTCACAATCGACACGCTTAATTGCGTGATAAACGGCACAACTTAGCGCTCCGGTCAACTGGTAGCTTCTGAGGAGTGGAACATCATTCTGTAGTCGACTATACAAGGACACAAATACAAAGGAGCACCAGAACAACATAACGATGAACACCACGCGGATCCCTTGACTAAAAAACAGTTAGAAGAGAGCACCACTATCCTCTGCTCAACGACCAACCGGAGACGTCTGGGTGGCCGGCCGTGGTCACGCTTTTGCGAGGCTTATATCTCAGCAACCACTTGACCGATTTACACGTGGTAATTTTTGTAGGGTAGCTTCATTCCTTCTACCAAGTATTGGACTATTCCCGATGCATGTGGGTGACCCCTTATGCACGTGCCACGTGCAAAACGAAGAGGTGTCAGTTTTGTTATTGTTGCAATATCTCGGTAACTACTTGGCCGATTGCGCTGAAAGTTGGCATGTAGGTAGGCACCCACTAGGCACTGCATATACATGTGCCAGAGTTGGGGTGCTGCTGCACGTGCGCACGTGCAGGGGTCGTTTCCAGATCTCGGGAACGGCTGGACCGATTGCGCTCAAATTTGGTACACGGTTAGGGACCGGTTAGTAGGGTGCCGTGCACAAGTCAGTTGGGACCCATTTTGCACGTGCGCACGTGCAGGGTGCCGCTTCCAGATCTCGAGAACGGCTGGGCCGATTGTGCCCAAATTTGGCACATCGCTAGAGACCAGTTAGTAGGGTGCCGTGCACAAGTCAGTTGGAGGTACACCCTCGCAATTTCGCACGTGCAAGGCCCACCCTCTCGCTCGCTCCGTTAGTCGCCCCAAAAGGCGTTATACTGGTCAAAAGGCGTGACATTGGTCAGAAAATGAAAATTATAGTGTATAATTGTTTCACTGGTATTCTATAATTTTGCACTGTTATGTGAATTTTTTATGTGAATTATGTAAATAAAACTGAAAAAAAGAAAAAAAATTTGCACTGTTATATCTACCAATATGGTGACCTAATATTTAACGTCTTTGTCATGTTGCAATGTCCGAACTTATAATTGTATCGTGCGCAACATAGTCTCGCTGAGGATGATTGAGGGAGTATATCGAAACCGGTCCGAAAAAATGTATGTAACTTGGAATGTGTTTTTACTTGCTATCATGAATTCTATCTTCAGTAGAGTATCGATCCAAGAAAAGAAGGCGATAAGAAAACTAGAATCCATTGGAAAAGACTTAATCAGGACAAATGCTGCTGTTACATTTAACCAGATCTGCATCGAAAACAACTTGCTTCCCAAGTTTACTAATTCTTGGCATGGGGCTTAGGTATGTTTGTGCCTTTCGTATACGAAAGGTATAATTTGATTAGAATTCAATGCAAAAGCAATGCCATTTTAAACAATTTGATTGATCAGACTGATAGCATCGATACTTCGGTATAGTTATTGCATGGAGAGCTAGGTATGTTCTCGGTACCTCATCTCGCCTAACCCTTTGCCTTTTCGGCGCCCAGCCGCAGTGCTTTAGATGTGTAAAGTTATGTGTGTTCTCACGTATCGTACCTACTTAGCACTTGTATCTCAACTTGATTGGAAATGATAGGCCAACGACGCACTTTCTCTATTTCAGGGCTGTTACAAGAAGGTTATGGAAATATTCTACACTAACATTGGAATAATCGCCGGCGCTGCCATCGGCCTGGCCTTCTTCCAGGTACGTAACAGTTAAACGTCTCGTATGTACTCTGCATGCTCTGTCGTTGGAAAGAAGTTTAAGTTTTCAAATGTATGTAAGTACAGCTCACCGCTAAAGTAATGTGTGGTTTTACCAATCTCAACGGATGGCTTTGACCGATAATTTTTAAATGCGGACTGATTGAAAAGAAGACGTCAATAGATAAAGTTGTAGCTGCAAGGGTGAAGATACATGTAAGCTACATTTAAAGTCTCGTTGCAGTCTGGCTGATCGTTCCTAGGCTTCAGAAGCAGAACAAACCCATGACTGAAAGCACACATTACTTCTGCTGTGGACTGTATCTGTTATGTCACACATTGCATTGACAGCGACATTCGGCTTCTGTCCTCAGGTAATTGGCATCGTCCTGGCTTGTATGCTGGCTAAGAACGCTAAGCGGGCTCACTACCAGCAAGTATGAGGTTCGGCCCACTCCGGCCCTCACCAAATGGCGCCAGCCAACGGGCTCAATTGACAACTAGCGCCATCTCTGACCGACCTGACGCGCCACGGACAGCAGCTGTAGTCGACAACAGATCCACGAAGCATCACGAACCGAATTATGAGCGGCCAATTGAAAGACGTGAACAAGTGCAATTTTATTTGTTTTGATGCACAACTCTAGCCCATTCTTATTGACCACCATAACACCATGGAAGCTCATGTAAGTTTACAAATCCGGTCGGCTTCGCAAAGCTTTAATAGTGCATTTATATATCATTTCCCTATTACTCACAAATGCCCAAAAACATTCATTGATCTAGAAATAGCAGCGCTTTTATGATGTTAGGTTTTCACGGTACGCACTGCAAGGTCCAAAGGTGTCACTATACTGATGTAAGGTTTTCTTTGAAAATTGGTTGGCTACATGACCTTAACCCTATTAGTGGCAGGCTCCTGGCTACCCCCTATTAGTGGCAGGGGGGGGGCTGTTTACGACCCCCCCCTTGATATCTCGAGATCTAACGGGCCGATTTTCAAAATTCAAACGGCATTCGATTTCGCTCAACGTGATCTACATTTCTAAAAAAATGAAAATTAAAAAATGTCAATAGGGGGGTAGAGGGGGGTAAAAACGGGCAAATTGCAGATACATTTTAGACTGTTTATCACGGCCAGGTTTCTGAACCAATCTTAACGCAACTTTTGCCGATCGATAGAGAATGAACCAGGAATTCACATGGATCCTAAAAATATGCATTTTCAAAAATCATAGGCGGATACAGATCATTGAGATTGGGGGTACACAAAAAGTATAGTAAATAAGGTTTTTGTTGGTACTGTTTCTAATAAGGGTGGTAATGGTCTTGTTATGTTATAACTTTCTTATGAGAGAACGACTAAAATTGTATTGGTAATGCATAGGCGGTGTCAGGGCACCTATGTTGGGAGGTAAAACATAACCCCCCTTTTTGGACGCCTGGATCCGCCTATTATAGCAAAAACGTGTCAAAAGAGGATGCACAATAACTGTATATGTTATCACATGATACCTTTCATTCACTGTTCGTAAAACTGGTGCAGCATCGTGATATTCGCCCAAATGACTCGCTTCACGAATAGGACCCCCCAATTCCCAGTGCTCTGGAGCCGCCCCTGGTAAAGTTATGAACTTGAAATTTTCAGGGAATGTGCCCAATTTAGTTTTAGGAAAAGTCAGAAAATTTCAGCATCGTAGCTTCAGCGGTTTTGGAGATATTCCCGAAAAACCTGAGGGGTGGATAAAAACAACCCCCCCCCCCCCCTGCCACTAATAGGGTTAATTGCGGCTGAACACAAATAGTTTTCTTTTGGTCTTTCAAATTTACATTGCACAATGCACTTGGTGTAGGTATTATGGAGCTAACAAGTGTGGGTAGAATCATTATCACATTCACGTTAACAATATACCCATTCATTTTCAGTTAGTTTATAGCACACGTATTTAAGGTGACGGCATGTGCCAAAATGGAACGTAACTACCGAATATCTAATAGCTTTTTTGTACATTTTATAAACTTGAATAATTAATTGACTAAGAACTGTTTCTTTTTTTAGAAGCTAACTGATATATAGTGAACAGATGGAACTTCGTGTTTCAATGTAGTTTGCACACTAATGCACATGTCAATCGAGTCGTCTGTCGTCCATGTGCAAGCTTCTGGTATTTACATAGAATCGCACATAATTCCATAGATACTGTGTGGATATGCACTATGGAAACATCTGTTCTTATAAGTTCGGATGGTTTCTAGCAAGCAGAGGAGAGCGTTGGTCCAGAGTCGGTCAGAGATGGCTGTATATGAGAGTCCGGGACGGCCATTCGAAAGATTCTCCTGTTGTCACGTGTGTGACTCGTCAGTCGTCACGTTTCTATGGCAACCGAGGCACGGGGCTGGAGTGGTATTCAGAGCGAGATCTTTCTGAGATGTGATATAAATGTTATTGAAACTCTGTTCTTTTTGTCTCGTTTACAAGGCTAGAACTCCAAACTTTGGTGTTTTACGTCGTAGTTTCATTGTAGTGTAAGCTATGGTAAAACTGCAAAACAGCACTTTTGCAGACTTCAGTGGTATGTGGAACACTCTGAAATACTTGTTGACTAGGTCAGAATCAGTTCTGTATCGTTTGACGAGCTACTATCGCCAAAGCATCAGCTGTGTAATTGTGAAGTGTTTATACCTGATGTTTTTTTCATGTGACATTTGACTTAGCCTTTTGACCGTGTATCATTTATCTAGCATTATGTATAGTCCACCCTTTTTGAGAATATCTCTTCAGTTTAGTATGTTTTTGATATATGCCTAGGAATTAGCAAGGTTCAGATGTATGTGATGTAGATACTAGAGAATCGTTTTGCTTAGTTTATTTTACCACAGTTTACCTGTCGCAGACTCGCAGCTGATGGTTGCATTGGAGGCAGCGGAGTGTTGTCGTTTAATGGAGTGTCTGAACTGGAAAAACACATAGCTTTACTGGACCTTCCAATATGATTCAGCTCTATAGGCACGTTACACTATATTTGATGTTAATTACAGTGTAATGAGTGTGCATGCATATCTATATATTTAGCCAACATTTAAAGTAGACATTACCTTGTAGCATTGTCCTTATAATGTGAATTTTCATCAGCCTTCTATTCAGCCAGTGAACAAACATTACTGTTCGTATTGTGTGTACCTATCTTGTACCTTTGTGCATGATCTGCAGAGACCTATGCTGTTGTCGATATGCTTATAAATATACATTTAATTACCTTTCATTGACAATTTGTTGCTTGGCGTACATAATTTGTTACTGCATTGAAATAAGGCTCATATCAGCCATAGTTACGTCACGGAAGCGCCGAATCTACATATTCTCTCAGACCCCTCCCTCCCTCCCTCGTGAAGGGAGTGCCACTCATCAGCTGCGCCCTAATGACCGGTGAGGGGGCGTCACATGGCCGATGGAGGCGACTTTGGCACTGCCACGGCCCCGTCCGCTGAGTCACCGCCGTGCGGCTCTTTGTTGGACAACATGTTCCAGCCGGCGGGGTGCAGGGGCGGTCACACCTGCCGGCGGGGTGCAGGGGCGGTGACACTTACACCTACCGGCACCAGCTGTGACCAGTCCCTCGGGGGTTCCTGGACGGGCCTTACCCGCGCCTCCGACCCGACCCATAGAGCTCTGATCGTTTATCATGTCACTTAGATGCAGCTGTTCCGCCTTATGGCCTAGGAAGGGTTTATTGTATCAGCGCGAGCCACTTTGTTCTTCTGATCAGTCACTTTATGTCGTACAATATGTCACAAAGCCAATCATATATTTTGTGTCAGGATCAGACCAATGGAGAAATTGATAGCATCAAAAAACGATCTAATCACAAGGACAAGCTTTCGTTTGCCACGTCACTGGCGGATCCAGGGGGCATTTGGGGCAAATGCCCCCTGCCCCCGCAGCGCTTGAAATCGACGAAAATTTGCGGTTTTCAAGAATAAAACGAAAGCTAAACAAATTTTATTCGGACAAGTTTGTTTTAAACTTCACAGCATTACGTTGAATAATCAAAATCCCGATAAGTTCTTGGAATTTGGAGAAACTTCTTAGGGGTATGCCTCCCCCCCCCCCCCCCGCAGCGTCAAATACTGCCTTTCTGGATCCGCCAGTGTGCCACGTTGCACGTCTTACAGCGTCTTTTTGCCTTGAAGGCATGAGCTGAAGCTGTTGATTGTTTATTGTTTAACGACCCCATTCCCAATGTAGTTACATGGTAAAATTTCAAGGTCATTGCATCAGAGGTAGATATTATTGACTGATATAAGTTGAGGTTGTGCGCTGCCAGCCAGCCCAAGTATAGTTTCGTTCGCGGGTTTCGGCCAGAGGATCCGGTGTCACTCCGACGGATCACAATTAACCTGAATTCCGCAGGACCCGACTGGGCCGCTGCCGCCGTCTTCATTGCAGCCCATGACCACGTGATAGCCTTTACGCCAAACCCCTGGAGCGGGGCGGACGGTGCGCGTCTATTTCCTTTGGCCGGCGAGCTACTCTGACGGCAATCACGTCCTCCTACAGCAAATTTATGGCAGTGAGGTGGTCAGTAACTGGACGCAATCAAGCCCAATCGGCCATTGAGGCGAAATTCATGAGCCACCAGGCGACATTTTCAGGTCAGGCGCGGCCCACCGGCAATCAATTGGAGCGTCGGCGATACCGACGCGTCGACGGCGATACCGACGCACCCGGACACGCAGTTCGCCGCTGCGCCGTGACCCTGGCTCGGACGATGTTTTTATCAGTTAGTCAGAGTGACAGTCGGAGAGGAATCTCCGGAATGTGCACCGATGAGTGGGCCGCTCGGGGCTGCCAGCCGTACCGCGAGCACGACGTGTTGTGACGGTGGGGAGGGAGGCGGGGGCGAGTCATCCCCGCTGTAGTCGGCTCCGTGATGCCCGAGAGCCGGGTCGCTTCTGGAGAGGAACTTCCACAGAATGTTTATCCGATGTCAGAGGCCGGATTTCGAACGAATCTCGGTATCCCCAATAGCGAAGGAAGTGGCGGCTTCGGTGGATGTTGAACGGGGATGCGCCGGGCGGTGGGCAACAGGATGAGGGGGAGGGGGAGGGGAGGGGGAGGGTAGGCCCGGCCAGACGGGACAGGCGCCGTGACGCCACACTCGAGGTCACGGCACCGCTCGAGCCTCAGACATCAAAGGTACGCGCCACGTGCCCAATGCAGAGGAATGAGACCGCCCGCATGACAGCCGGGACTTTTCCGTGAAGAAACACACGCTCTTTGTTGGAGGAAGGCATTTGGTAGCACCGAAACACCGACTGCACTTAGTCGATAGTAAAATAGCGTTGTAAAAACTGAGCATGTTGTGCCACATTTCGGGAAATAATAGTCCTCTTGGGATACACAATGCAAAATGTGCATGTCAGGTCTGCTGGTTGACACAAGAGCTACCCAAGTGAGCTGAAACGATCGGAGGGTCTTGGCAATGTGTTGGAGCAGCGATCGATGCTCTATGCCATTTAGGTACTCAGCAACTGCATTGCATAGGTATATGTCCTTTGGAATTCAAGGTAATTGGTATATTGTGTTGGGTTTTAGCTTTTTTTCTAGACAAATACATAGCACTGCAGTCTGCATATTGCTATTGACGAAAATTAACGTTATCAGGGGCGTTCTGGCAACCAAGAAGACTGCCGTTTTCTTGCGATGCTCCAAATACCCGTTCTGAGAGCATCATGGTTATGGGGCTTTAGGGCCATGCCCATCCACTTCACTGACTTGAGGTGAAATTACATTGGAAGAAATCTCTTGTCCTCATTGTGCTGATCCGCAGATTTTCCCAATTGAGAGCAACAGTAAGCTTGAAAAATAGCTGAAGGCTGAATTTGTTCTCACTTTTCACCTAAGGCTCTGACTTCTGATCTGGAAACACCTAAGCTTGTCTTAGATATCGGTTTAACCCGGCATGCGGTGGGCCTCCCGGCCACCTTCCATGCGGTGGGGGGGGGGGGGGCATTTTTTGCACACAGTAGTATCTCCGAAACTACACTGAAAACAATTTTACCCGAAGCTGGCGAATTAAGCGTTGCTCTGCGGGTAGTATATGTGTATTAACTCGCCATGTCCAGCTTCTAGCTAGAAGGTAGGCAGACTTGCCTGCCTTATTACTCGTAAATATGCACCGCACCCACAGTCTGCAGTAAGGTAGCTACCCAGCACCGGATATTGTCCCCGCGGGTGTCGAGTCATTGGCATAGCCCTCACTGAAAGAGTGGGAACTACTCGAGATGTCGTAAACGCGTATCCGTGGATGGCGAACCTTTACATAACCTGCCCTGAAGGAGTTGGGTCTACTGGCACAATTAGATGGCGCTGTCTCATGCAGTTTTGAATTACAGCAATTTTTTAACTATTTTTTTGCACCAATGATATATTGGCACATTGTTTGGCGGTTTTCAAGTGGGGGCAAAAGTACAATTGTTAGGGTGCATCTTTAAAACCTCTGCAATATTCATCACGGGACGATTGGCAACGCTTTTTCTTCCAAAACTACCAAGTGAAACCATTTTGATTCTTATATAGGTCACGAAAGCAGTGCCGAGACATCTCCTTGATCTCGGGCGGTCTGTACGGCTGCCGGTGCAACTAGGTCATGTCGAATTTTCTATGGGGATTCGATTTGATCTTTCCCACCAACGTGGAACTTTCTCACCGATGTTTTCTAGGTGTGATATTATCATAATACCTATAGATAATTTCCCGAAAATATGGTCAAGCGGGGGAGTTTTTTTTTGGCCCTTGTGACTTGGTCGGCGAAGGGTAGGCGTGGAGGGTAACCCCTCTTAGTCAATAGTCATACCTGCTCTGAGCGGACATGTCCGCTGAGGCAGATACGGCTACACTGCAATGGGACCTTACTGTACCCCTGGGAGGGTGGTCAAAAATGGTTGCGGATAGGGGTACCCGCAAAGCACCGGTTTACTCGCCGGCCTTGGGTTAAATTGTTTTCAGTGTACTGGACGGATCTGTAAAATTCAAACGGTATTCATAGCCCTGTCAAATTTGTCGAGGAAAACCAAATTTCATTGACCTCGGGGTCACCGATGACGTCACAGGTCAGGTCAAAGATAAAATGTTTCACCGTTAACGGGTCTTCTAGGGAATGCGATATAACACCGAGGAAAGCGCATTTTGTCGAGGATCAGCGATAGGCTTCAGTTGCCTAGTACATATGTTGCTATTAGAGGTCACTGATAATACCAGGCCAGGTCACAGGTCAGGTCACCAAGGGTCAGTACATGAACCCAACTTTACTACTAAGGTTGTGCGATGCATGCTTTATGGCCAATTTTTCATTTCCAACCCAATGGTGTTGGTTATAAGACCATCAGATACGGTTTAGGTCACTTTCTGGTGGAGGTCAGGTCAAGGTCCCCTCCGTGGCCGAGTGGATTAAAGCGCCGGAACTCGACGCTTAGCCGGTAGTGAGAGCCCGATTCAAGCCCCGGTGCGGGCGGCCACATTTAGCTCCTACGTGTAATGGCGTGCGTGTCTGTGGCAGGGGCCGCACAGAAGCCAGGTAACGTGAGTGAGCGGAAAGGGCCGTGTCCATTCGTGAGGGCACGTTAAACGTTCGGACAAAATTCTGCCATATAGCTGGAATTGCGCGATCGGGTGGAGGGGTCAGGGTCAGCACAACAGGCTATGCTTAGTGCGGGCTCTGATTCCTCAAATCCACCCATTCAACCATTCGGACTAAATTTATAAAAAAAAAATAAAAAAAAAATAAAAAAGGTCAGGTCAAAAAGTCAAATTTCAAAGTTGATAGTTTTGCATAAAATGGTATCGATTCGATACAGCTCGTCACGGGGAGTCTAATGGTGGTCTTTGTTATGCGCTACGAGGTCTAGAATTGCTTAAAAAAATGAGTTTAAAAATTTGACTTCATCAATTTTAAACATTTATTTTTCGCTATATCTTGGCCAAAAAAGAGGTATCGATCTCAAATTTGGTATGTGGATAGAAGTTAGTAGGGACTATCACATATATTCCAGCTTTTTTGCAATTAAAAAACTTTTTTGGATTTTTCGGCTAAAAAAAAAATAAAAAAAAAATATTTTCTTATTTCTGGGGGTCAAAATCCAAACTTTTCAAAGATCCGAGATATCAGTTTTGTAGCCCTGTTAATTCTACATCCTTTATGTCTGAAACATTTTGCTGGATCTCTAAAGCTGTAGGTAGGCCTGACTGCTATTCCCGCGAAACCTGTTTTTGGGTCGAAAATGGCAGAAATGACGTCACTCCGACGTCATTAGCGGCCAACCTCTCATAGCCTTTGGAAAAATGTTTGGTCACAATGCGCAAAAGCTATTCACAGGAGGGTACTGAAAGTTTGGTGATGGTCCCGCAGCGATTCTGGAGATATGTCGAAAAAACTAAAGGGAGCAAAAAATGCCCCCCCCCCCCCACCGCTTGGAAGGTTAACATAAATCATGGTGAATTTCGTAGGGGCGCACGCTTCTATGGTTTTTATAGCTAAGATTCCTTCGAGTTACGTTTCTGACGTCAGAGTTCCCTCCGACGTATTTATTTAGTTTTCCGCGGCTAGTCTAATATTGGTTCATTATGCGTTTTACGACGGTACTATTCCGGCTGCGGGAACTAAGTATAGCCGGCTGGATTTTGGTTGGCAGCTGGTGGGTCGCCGTGCAGAGGGGACGGCACGGTCCGTTTTGAGTCGGTGCACGTTGACCAAGAACTGACGGAGCCGCCGTCGAGACGGTCAGTACAGTAGCCGGTAACTGGTAATACCGACCGGTATCATGGTGACCGGCACAGGTAACTGGTATTGCTAACTGGTGATAGACACTGCAACAACAGATAAAACCCGCCGGTTGGTGACAGAACCGCCCGGTTAGCGATGGCACTGACCGGTGACATCCAAATTGTAAGGACAATGCTGCATACATAGGTCGTGTTCTGAGCCTTTAACCCACGCCCTGCTGGGGGGGGTGTTTGAACACCCCCCCCCCCCTTGTGGTTTTTCGCGAATATCTCAAAAACGGCGGCGCGGAGCGCCGCCGTTTTTGGTACACCTTATCATACATCAATTCTACACATGTTGTGAAAATTTCAGACCAAGGTCATTCAAGGTCAGGTCACCAGGTCACTTGAAGTGACCTCACCTCATAAAATGTTTCAATGTCTGTCATAGCTACACCGAGTGACCGATCGCTTTGAAACTTTCAGCGATTGCTAAGAGCAATAGCATGTACAAAATGTATATCTCAGAATTTTGATATCGATGACCTAAGGTCAGGTCAATTTTGCGACCTCCCCATTATAAGTCAATGGGAGAAAATTGAAATGCGCCTCTTTTGAACGAAAGACATTATAAACACTCCCAAACACTGAATTACAAGTGGTTTAGACACACTGAACATGAAAATGGTGTCCGTGACCCCTGTTTATGCCCTGAGGTCATCTTAGGTCACGAATGGTATCTAACAGTTTTTCGCAAATAACTTTTGATAGAGGCATGCTAGAGCGATGAAAACGCCTTAGATGTGTTCAGCTCGACGATACGGATCGACTGATATGCAACATGACCCTTTCCGGTCAGGTCGTGACCTTGACCTGAGGTCAAATTTTCAAGTTGACCTTTCAAGGTCAAGTTATAATTCATTCGATGCGTCTTGACGAGAGGAACACGATGCCGGTAAAAGTAAGCTCGTACAAGGCTTGGGTCAAAAGTTATTGCAGAAAAACTGTTTCCGAAAAAATCGGCTATTTTTGCAGTTTTTGCCCCCTGCAGGCAAAACCGTTGACGTTAGGTGAAATCTGAGAAAATTACTCAGAAAGGGCGTTAATAGGGCTATCGAATGCGCTTTTCCGCGGCGCTGTAGCTCTATTGGTTCCCGAGTTATGCGTTGGCTTCTTGGAAATTTTTGACATTCGACCTGGAAATCGGCGAAATTTTGCCTTCAATGACCTCTGGTGACCTGACCTTTGACCTGACCAAAAAATTGACCGAAGTGATTTCGTCATTATTTTTGACGCTCTTTCGAACGCCGCCTTCCGCGTATCGCTACGTGGCCCAGGAGCCGAGTTAGAAGGGGGGGTGTTCAAACACCCCCCCCCCAGCAGGGCGTGGAAATCCAGGACCCCCAGCAGGGCGCGGGTTAAACGGAGGTTCCTTGTGTAGCTGTTGATACATACTTGATGAAGTTGTAGTTGTCTCAGCAAATATCTTTTGGAGACTCGTACTTTCAACATAGGCGTCGTTATGCGCCTCAGGACAAAATACTTCGTGGCACTGTAAGTCTAATGCAAATAAGAAAACGTTGAACCGAAAATTTTGATAAACGTGCGCAGGGCTCTAGAAACGCGTCCGTCACTTCTTGACCTTCTGCTGAAGCCGGGGGTGCGCTCCGGGCTTTTAACATTACGAAAAGTGGAGACACCTTCGCTAGCGCTGTCAGCATCGTAAGCATTCTAAACAGCAACTGCAGTAATCCCACCAATCAGCGTACGACAATACTCGACGCTCATTGGCTGATAAGCCAGTGACGATTTTGGGGGCCAGAGCGTTAGAGGTAACCTATAGCAGCACGGGCCGCTAAGTTTAGGACTTGATTTTGATATTATTTAGGCCAGTCTGATAAAAACTCTGGTCGGTTATGAAAACTGCAATTCATTCTAGTAGTGGTCCGACAAGTCTTTTTGCTTTTTTCTAAAACAATTCGTTGAAAAATGAGTTATTAGACGCGTACTCATGCCAAATTTGCCCCGTTACCATGGCAACCGGAGTTTGTTTGGTCCCCAGAGACGCGGTTACTAAATTCATTGTTGTCCCCAGTTTTTCGTCGGGAGCGTTCTACCTGGTTTACATAGCCTTGTGCTGAAGCTAACATAGGTTAAATGGAAATTTGAATGGGTTGAAATAAGACTGCAATAATAGCCGTTTTCACGACGGCCATCTGTTACACATCTGGTACACATTTGGTGCAGATCAGGTGCAGATTTGGTCAAATCAGGTTCAGTGTGTCTCTTACTAGCTATCGGCTAGGGTTGCACTAATTGCTTATATGCCTGCTTTGTCATATTATCAGAGAGTATCATCGATAAAAACACTGAAATAAATTCATAAAATACAAATATTTGCTGTAAAACTGATTAGGTGCAGATTTGGTCAAATTAGGTACACTCACCGGATAACCCGTCGTGAAAACGGCCAATGTTTGCTCAAGACCCATGGAATCGAACTAGCTTACTCTAACGAGCAGCCAAGAATTCGTGCGCCTTTCCGATTCAGCTCCAGTTACAGAGAAACAATGCACACCTGTTCGGTCACTACATAAAATATTGCCTCTCCACACATCTTCCAGCTGCCAACTACGTTCCAGCCGACTGGCTGCGTACTTCTATCAGCATTACAAAAGAAAAGTGGCTCCCATTCATCTACATATACGAATCTCACACCCTCTCTTTTTGCGCCTTTCGTCTAACTTGTCAGTAGAATTTCCCGCTGTCTTTTAACAGAAACATAATTAAATATTTTCTATAATGATGTAAATTGATCAGTCTCTTTTCTGTTTCTCTTTCTCACCTTTCACTCCGATGCCAGTCCGTTTTTAGGTCAGATGCCCTCCTATTTATTGCTATCTCCGCCATCTCCTGTTTTGACAATGCATTTATTTCTTGATTTATGTTTATCTTCCAATCCCTATCTACATTATCTAAAGTAACATTTCTCAAATCTAGCACTCTCGACTGCCGACATAGTCGGACCCCTTTCACCGTCTGCCCTGCCTCCGCCTCCCTCCCCCAATGTTATCCCTGTTATCCCTGTACCGGCCGGACAGGGATAACAGGACTTGTCCACCTGTAATCCCTGTCCGCACTGTCTGGCTGTCCGTTTAGTCATCACTGCACTGTCCACTGTCCGGTGTCCGTCATGTGTGTCCCGTTCACACTATCCAACATGTTCACTCTATCGGCTATCCACTTTGTCCAGTATCCACTGTATTCTGTCTGAATGCCTACCCTGTCCGTC
The DNA here is from genome assembly GCF_019059575.1 of Amphibalanus amphitrite. Taxonomy (NCBI): domain Eukaryota; kingdom Metazoa; phylum Arthropoda; class Thecostraca; order Balanomorpha; family Balanidae; genus Amphibalanus; species Amphibalanus amphitrite. The sequence continues at coordinate 242,265 of NW_024881529.1, read as the reverse complement.
CTGTCCACCCTGTCCACACTGTTCAAGGTCCACTCTTCTCCATCCACACTGTCCTGCTGTCCACACTGTCCCCTTCTCACGAGAGCTGGCGCCCGGCCACCGGCTGCGCCGCCGGCTGTGTTTTTTCGAGGCCAGCCCATGGCGCCGGCCGGTATCGCCGCACGGCGCGGCGGGCAGCGAAGCCGGCGCGTGCCAGCCCCCGGCGCCGCGCCGCGCCCCGGGCATTTCTGGCCGGCCGGCCGGGCCCGGGGCGGCGCGGCTGGCCCTGCCCCGGCCCCGGCCCGCCTGGCACTGGCCAGCGAGCCAGCTGGCTACAGGCTACTCGGGGTCAGCTGCCGGCGCTCATTGAGTTGGTTTGAAAAGTTATCACCGCGGTGTCAAGCGCTGGAGCCTTCTCACGTATCTTCCAGGTAGCAATGCTTCTCAGGGTTTGATATGATCTATTAAGATGTGTTTTTAAGTTTGTCAACATTGTAGTCTTATAAAAGACAAAATTGCAGTGACGACATGCTGGTGCGAAATTCACAGAACGGCATTGACCGCGCTTGTCTAATTGCACATAGTTAATGCGTGATAAAGCCGCGATGGACACAAATAGATCTAGTAGCTGCAGTTGTGACTCATATTCCCACTACGTGTTACATCATCACCGAAATTTGGCTTCCGGACGGCTAAGTCGTCATCTGCCCATCCCCTCCGCTGGGAACAGGTGGTCGACAGTCGACACAGTGTACCCGGCCACGGCGCCCGCATTCCTTACAGTCCTCCGGATAACCGACTGGCCAGCGATCAACTATTTTTGATATTTTTGATACCAGGTAATTATTCATCCATAAGAGCTTAACATTGAGTGGCGGAACTATTAATTATGGGTGTCCTCCGGATTACTTTAATCATAGACCTCTTTAATCATAGACGGTGTACAGAGGTCTATGCTTTAATATAGCTGATGCAGATAAGCATAGTTGTAAATGAGCTTTCGTGAGAAACATGGGAGCACAAATTGTAGTTTTTGATCGGACAGAAGAATTCAAAATGTGTTTAATATGATGTCGACCAGGTACGTAACAATCGAACACTCGTACTTTTCGAAACGTTGAGAGATGTGCAAGACCTTCCCAAGTACCTATTCAAACACAAATGCTGTGATCTAAAGTCAGAAAGTGACCGCTCACGAACGTATCGAAAGCCGTACGTATTCATTGTGAGAAAGCGCCATCTCCAAAGCATCACTAGAAATAGACTCTTGGCTTATCTCCAGCGGAACTGTTCCGGTGCAGCGTTGACACACGGCGGAACTATTCACCAGTTTCCGTGAAACAAACTCCGTCGGAGGAGGGCCTCTGGAGCTCTTATGTGACCTCCTGGCACGTGGTGGGTGGGCTATGCAGATGTGCTTCCTCCCACCGGCCCCCGACCGCCAACGACGCACTGTGGGACCTCAGAGTAGCTTGTGAGACCGCACTCCCAGTACAGCTGCGTGGTAACGGCACCGTGTTCTGTATTCAAACGAGCCTCAACAATCAAAGCGACAGCTGGTCTGAGTCAGGGCCGCTCCCCGTCGACCAATGGCCAGCTCAGCGCGGAGGCACGCCACGGGGCGCCGAGAGGTCAACAGCGCCCATAGTGAGGCACACTCAATGGAGAAGGCAGGTTCACTGGGCATCGGACACTCCAAGATGTCAGTTAACTGCGGTAAATGTTATGCAATATGCAGTATGAACTGAAATATACTGTGGCATGTGAGCATCTATGCTAAAGCTGACATTTTTTCTTTAATTTTTTAGTAAAGCGAAACAACAGTGTTATTAGAACAACAGAATGAGCACATTAAACTTTTGATGTTACTACGATGGAAATTTGTGTTTTGTTAATGCTACAGCTCTCATATGCTGCCTTGCTATAGCTCCTACCTAAATTACCCATCTGCAACATTTTTATCCTCAAATCTGGTGTTAGCTTTCTATGTTGCCTTTTTATAAAGCTGATTACAACGATCTTTCAGTGCTGCTCACCTGCCTGGATATAGTCGAAGCACCACTCCCCTGTCGTTCTCGAGTCGTGTGGGCGAGACGATCGTTGTTTTCCGCCTCACTGATCGTGTTAAGGGTGCCATCAGCGTGCTCCTGGATCCGCAGAAGCACCCGTGCCCCTGAAACGAGCGCCGTTCCGAGCTGTTAACTGTCCGACAAGGTAGCTCATTATCGACCGGAGGAGAGATCTCCTGAACCACATCGTGTTGATCCCTGCAACAACACTGACGCCTATCTAAAGTTGGCACCTGCCCGGCGTCACGAGCGCAAATGAGACGCGATTTCGGCGGCGCCACGACCCCGCTCTTTATGCATTTACCTTAATTAATCGGGCTGGTGTAGGGCCGGCCAGGGCAGCCGATCACCGCCGGCGTCGGTTCATGTCAAAACACTCGGTCGGCGGCGCATATTTACGTCTGGACAACGAGTTGCGTTGGAGAGGCCGGAAATAGTGGCGATTTCAGGACCGCAAGAATGGACCGTCATTGGAATGATTCTTTTTTAAACCGTGGACTGTTTTCAGCCGGAATTTAATAGTTACTACAAAATATTTTGTAATTACGTTTCCACCAAGAATGAATGCCATCAGGGCTAAATTTTTACTTGCATTGCATTTTGTCAAGAAGCATATAGTGCTGTTATATTGCAGTTTTAGCGCGTTTGTTACAAAATATGAAGCGAATAAGCGTCAGTGTAATTCATTAGTGCCATTAACTTGAGGGAAAGCTATGCTAATTGCTCTTGTCCATCCACTAAAATTTATTAAATATTTTTGCTTTGTGTATTCCAAAAGGAGAGGGAACTATTTCATTTGTGCCTTCATGTCAGAATTGATGGTGGATCATTAAATTTTCAACGCAGTTTACAAACAAGCATTTGGTCTTTCTCGTATATAAGCAGTGGCTAAGAAAAGGTTGATCAATCCTGAAGTTCAGTCATCGTACCTCAACTTGGCAGCAAGATCCCCCAAGGACAGAGGATATATTGTATACATGTCCTGTAAATCAAAGAAACAAGCATTTGGTCTTTCTCGTATATAAGCAGTGGCTAAGAAAAGGTTGATCAATCCTGAAGTTAAGTCATCGTACCTCAACTTGGCAGCAAGATCCCCCAAGAACAGAGGATATATTGTATACCTGTCCTGTTAATAAAAACATTTTTGTGCCTGCAAAGGCTTAAGTTATCTGTGGTGTGTTCGGAGTTAGGCCATATGGCCGTTTTTGTTGTATGTTTATGTGGAGATTGAATATAACTGTGACCCTGTGCTTGTTTGTATACTTACTATGGTCAAACAGGGAATAGCACATTCACATAACATACTCACCTAGCACCTAACTCATAGCTGTACCCTGCAGGATCTGTACTTGTTCATGTCTCGAGCATTAACAAAGCACTAAAGTAGCTAAGTAATCATTTCCCACATTTCTGAGCATCTAACATGACATACAGTAGTGCAGAGCAGCTTCAGAGAAGAAACACTTTAAATGCACAGACTCACACCAGCCACCCAATGAGCCAGTTCCTCAGTTGACTGTTTCCCTGGATGCAGCTTGGCAATGTGAGCTAACTTTTGGCAAGTTGAAGGTTAGCAGGTAAGATTGAGTTAGGGTGAGTACCTACCTATAGCTGGGTGCTACTGCTATGCAGGTCTTGGGTAGGCTGCAAATATGTGTGATGATTGAGGCTAGGCCAGCTGTCAGGCTAGTCAGGAGTATGCTCATTGCTTGTGCTCAGGTCACATTTTTATGGACACTTGGCAAATTAAAAAAAACTAACAATCTAATCTAAGCTAACCCGACTAAACATACACAACTACTGACTATAGGAACTAAGCACCTACCTACTTGTGCATACATCTCATACCATGTCAAAGTAGAGTTCCTTGGTGGAAGATTACCCTCAGTACTTTTTATGCCAGCCCTGTGAAGAAAACTAATACTTCAAAGCTCACTGCTGGCCATCCACAGGAAGAAACGCTGAGACTGAGAGCTTTGCCATTGTATATTGGACCAATAATCACTATCACGAATGACTATGAACACATTATATGATCACATCGTTGCATGGATTGTCACATTGACAATTCTACTATAATCCTTTTTTCAAGAAATACAGTGATGATTAACATCAAAATCAACATAAAGTGGATTTAGTGATCCAAGCTTTCTCCTCCAGTAGCAATAGAATGATCGCATGTTTCATTTGCCAGACACTGAGTACCTGATGCACATTACAATCTCAGTCGGGCGCACTATGGTATCGGCAGTCCATTTATAGAAACGTTTCTATTTTTGGAAGAAAGTTCCAAAAATGGAAACGCTAAAAACCATCTGTTCCAATAATGGAAACGCTCCGTTTCTATTTTCGGAAACGCAAGGAGCACATAAACCTGTTCGGTAGTTTCCGCAATAAACCATAGATTTCCGCATCAAACAAAGACCACCAATCAAAAGACCGCATTTCGCTTCATAATTCCAACGTTGAACAGAAAAATCGGCTGTTGAACAGGCTTGCACGGTCCACTTCCTTTTGTAAACAATAAAATTTTTCATGATAGGTGAACTTTTATGTGTCATTAATGAAATACACCTCATTTTTTTGTGGAAAAATTTGATTTTCACAAGAATGGCAATGTTTAAATTGACAGACTTGCTGTCTGGTATTCATTAATATTTTACATTGCTGTAAAGCAAGCCCTGAATGGCGTGTTGGTGACCACGTGCGGAGATCGTCTCTCCGGCTTTGGAAGGCGGCAAGTTGGAAAATATTTCGTACAGATGCTTCTAAGTGGGCAAACTGAACTTCTTAGCACCCATTTAACTGACGAATGTGTGAAAGTTGGTGGAATGTATGTAAATAATTGCATTAAAGGTCTGATATGTTACTGCTTGTCGGAAGCGATCTAAGCTGTCGTCCAGTTTTAAACGATTCAATTATATGAAAAAGCGATGACAAGGTGTTATAAACAATTTCTATGGATAGGGAAATGCTCAAACTGTACTAATTGCCCACTTTGCACCGTATTAGTTCAGTAGGCCTTCAGTTAGTGCCTGTGTAAGGCCCATTGAATAGGTAATGCTTTATGAAGCACAGTTTCCATTTTTGGAACAAATGACGAATTTTAACTCAAGCTGTACATACAGCTCACGGATGCAGTAGGTTATAAGTATTTCAACTCTTATTTGCATTTAATGTTTTTAGAAGCACTTTCTGCCTTTCTCATTTCTAATAATCCACGAGAAGGTTGGAAAAGGTGCACGCTCCGACAGCATGAAATGCGAACCGGAGCTTCTGAACCGGCCTGATTAGGCCGAAGTTAAACTCCAACCTTACTTATAAAGCCTTGCTTTTCTTGGGAAGCCAGAGTCTGTTAACCACAATTCAGGGCACATCGCGACGCTTACTGCAGTCACGCATGCATGCTTGCAACAGTTAAAATATGTTATAATGTGGGTTTCGTAAGCAGTAGCAGCTTAGTAGGCAAGACGGTTGGACAGTTCTGGGGTTTATGTAAGTGCATAGAAATTGGGGACTTTCACCAGAAGACACATTTCCGTAAGCATTATTGTACCAACATCGGCTTTCGGGCACTATTCCCAAGCAATTGGAGGACCATTCATACGAAATTTAGATGCAAAGGGAAATCACCCATATCAGAACATGTACCGGCATCAATAGCTCGGCAATTACTTAGAGGGCGTGGGGTAGACAGGCCCACATATCAATAATATGGTGCTTATGCCTTTTCCTGTGTTGGCTCATAGTTTCCATTTTTGGAACCTTCCGTTTCCAAAAATGGAACGTTGACAAGGGTTTGCGTCAGGGCATCAGATTCGCCATTTGCGCACGAAAATATTGTTGGGTTTTACTGTTTTGGGAGAAAACATATCGACGAAAAGACACGCCAGCTGAAAAGATTACTATTAACTTAAGAAATACAGAAATATGCCTGCTTAAAAATTGGCGTTTCTAATTTTGGAACTGGCGTTTCCATAAATGGAACAAAGTGCCTTCCAAATTTGGAAACGTTTCCATTAATAGATACGTATCCATAAATGGACTGCCGATACCATAGTGCGCCCGACTGATCTGCATAGCATGAAGCATCTAAGCTGCCAAAGTCCATTCATTCTAGATTTTTAACTTGAAAGTTAGCACTAATTTATCTTGCTGTTGTAAGTTATCATTCAATATCCGTACCAATACATCAATATGCGCTCACTAGTCAACATTTTCTGGCACGATCCTGCTCAGCGTGCTCTTCAGTAGGTATTGCTCCAAGGTCTGCAATACTATAGCTTGTTTTTGGCCAATAAGCTCTTTTAATTTTACCTTTTCTTGCTGATATATGAGCCCGATCACCTTGCGTTTATCAACCAAAATTTCATAACTTGTTCAACTTTGACTTGATATTGATATTGCTCAGGAGTCAGGACCTCTGTCAGCCTCCTGGATACTTCGGATTGTTTTCAGTCAACATGCTTCTTAAATATGATTTAAGTCAATATTCAAAACATCCAACAAAACGACGTACAAGAGTAAGAAAACCACCAGATAAACTAAAAAATGGCCTTGGAACAGAGTCAAGTGGTGTGCTCCATTTGTTTGTTTACAATGATTGTAGTGCTGATATATTTTTAGGACTCTGAACGTCGGCTTATAAAAAATGAAACGTTTTTACAAAAGTTGTAAGGCAAGTAGTATTTATCTGAAAGAACTAAAATATTCAAAAGCCAAACACAATGAAATACATTAATCGGAACGAAAAAGTAACCAAAAAATCCAGCCAAATTACCGGCTCCTAAAACTGCAACAAAATCAGCACTTTTCCCCGCAACTCGTTGTCCAGACGTAAATATGCGTCGGCGGCAGACACCGGCGGCGCCACGTTGAAATAGCGGTCCGACCTCGACTCCGACTCCGGTCCGGCGGCGGGGGACGGCCGGCGGGCGCCGGCCAGGTGGGCGCCTCCGCTGCACGGAGGGTGAGGCCGATGTACCCGTCCACTACCGGATGGTGCTCGACACGCCAGTGACGCTCGCCAAACCGTGTACCGACTGGGCGGCGCCGGACTCAAATCTCCGGGGCTATGCGACTGACACCTACCCTGCCCAAAACGTGTGGTCCACAGCACGGGCAGCGTGCCTATAGTTGATGCAACGACAGTCACACTAGCCGCACTAATTTACGTTTGTCGCACCAAACCAACCATGATTTATCAATTATCATAAAGTCTAAGGATATATAAAAAGGCACGTCAAGCAGTATCTAAGCCTGCTTTGAAGTAAAAATGTCGTTGTTAGAGGTTTAAACGATAACTTTGTTCAATTGTTCGAGGCAGTAGCACACATCTTGGCTAACTTCCAATATTCGTGACAAAGCTGTGTCAATAATTCTTAGTCAAAATACCATCGATTTTTAATGAAATTGATCGGTAGGAGTTGTTACGTAATGCACTTGAGTCACCAATATGAATGTTGAATAATCCTGGAAAATGCCAAAGTTTGCGACGTGACGCATGTTGTAACTTTTGTTGTCCATTGTTCAAATATATCAGGCTATTAGATTTAGCTTGTTGGTATTAGCCGTTTTCACGACGGGCTCTCCGGCGAGTGCACATAATTTGACCAAATCTGCACCTGATCTCTTTTACAGCAAATATCTTTATTTTATGAATTTATCTCAGTGTTTTAATCGATGATACTCTCTGATAATATGACAAAGCAGGCATGTAAGCAAATATTGCAACCCTATAGCTGATAGCTACTAAGAGACACACTGAATCTAATTTGACCAAATCTGCACCTAATTTGCACCAGACGTGCACCAAATGTGTACCAGATGGCCGTCGTGAAAACAGATATTCTATGTTGATAGCGTTGCCAGGAATGCTGCATAAATGAATGGTCTGATGTATTTAGAGTGACGTGGAGCAACAGTCATGCACATAATTTTAGGCCCCTGATAGAACCGATCTTGTTGAAATTCGGTCATGAGTGGTTTTAGGTAATATTTGTATCTTGCTGTGATCAGTGATTCGCCCGGCCGCCGGCTGAGCTTCCCGGCCGACGCGCGGCCGCTGTATTGCGGCACAGCATCACTCGCTGGAGCGGGGCTGTGCGGCGCGGACTCGTGCAGTGATTGGTCGGCTGCTGACCACGTGATTGTGAGGCGAGGTCGGGTGAGGGCGCGCCGGCGGAGGGCAGTCGCGCAACAGTCCTTGCTGCGGCTGGGTGTGTTGGGCTCTCGAATCTATATCCGTTTGCGGGGCGTTGGCAGGCTCGTCTGTGGGCAGTCTGTCGGCGTTCCCCGCGGCGCATATGCGTTCGAGAATCTAAATTGGAGACTACGTCTGTCGGCTAGCCTCCACCCCACACCCATTTTGTCCCGACCACCAAAACACAGCGCCATTAATGCGGCAGTTAAAACGTGAACGTCTGTGGGCTGATCGTCTGCTGCTATTAATGGTGCTGTATTGAAATTAACCATTTAGCGTGCCAAGTACGGGCGCTCATAATTATACGGCTGTGAGCCTATTAAAGGGTTGGTAATTGCGGGGTAGCGCTCGAGCCTATCTCGAGTATTTACTTGTACCTATTTAAGGATCGAGTCGGCACTGTGGCCGCATCTGTTTATTGCGATTGGCGACCCCTGAAGCGCGGACGGCAGGGTCACTGTTTTCTCCGGTGTTTAGAGCTGGGTTTGCCCGGACTTTGATTAAAATACATCCGCTTGGTGTATTTATAACTTTTTTGGGTTTTCATTCGCTACACATTCGACTTGGAATCGCAACATAGTCCACCGGGGCCGGATCATTTATTCAGTGGAGGACACAGTCCCCATGGCTACCGGACATTTAATTTGTTGAGTCCACTGGGTAAATTGATGGTTTGTTTTGAACATACAGTCCACTTTGTTCTTTGATTTACTTTGCATTTCACTGAAACATGGAGGAGCTACTGGCTGCTAGGTCGTGTCTCCGCACAAAGGCTACTAAAGCGTGCAACGATCTCCGATCATACCGGGAAGGAGATCGGGCCTCCCTAGATCAGGACCAGCTTGCCCTCAAACTCCATCATGTGGAGAAGATCCATGCTGAACTACAGGCTGTTCAGGTTCAGCTGGACAAACAGGGTCAAGCCGATGAGACGGATCATGTTCAGACTCTAGAGGATGAGGCTTTCCTCGGTTCTCGCCTTTTGACTCGCCTCGAGAAGGCAGAGGAGGCCCAGTTCAGGGCAGAGTCGATGAAGGCAGCTGGTAGCGCCGATTTGAAATCATCTCTCACCGTGGCGATTCCCACATTCGATGGTGATGTGATGAGATGGCCCGAGTTCTGGGAACTGTTTTCGATTGCTGTGCACGACAACCAGTGCTATGCCAACGTTCAGAGATTCGTGGTCCTCAAGTCGCATCTTGCCGGAGCGGCATTGAGGGCCATTCAGGGCATCCCGGTCACGGGTGACGGGTATGTGCAGGCGGTGTCAGCTCTGAAAGCGCGATTTGACCTCGAGAATGTGCGACGGGAGACTCTCTTGAAGGAGCTGATGAACATGTCATCAGTCCGCCACGGTGACTTGAAGGCCATGCGATCCTTCATAGATCACCTGTCTGCGCGCACGAGAGCTCTCAGCACTCTGGGTGTCTCCTCAGAGAGCCTATCCAGCCTGCTGCTGCCCATGGTGAAGGGCAATATCCCGGAAGACTGGCGTCTGGAGTGGGCCCGGCGATCGAGTCACCACTTTGATGACTTCCTGGTGTTTTTGAAGGAGGAGATTCGGGTCAGAGAGCTTGCTAGGGGCCCGAATAGTGAATGCTCTGCTGTTGACCCACCAGCAACGTTCTCGGTGACCACCAGAGACCTCGACTCTGAACACCTGGCCAGGGAATGTCTGGGCAGTCCGTGTGCTGAGCGTGGCCGCCAGCATCACTCGCTGCTGCATGATGCGGAGCTTGGAACGCAGCATTCACCCTCAGCAGTTTCTGAGTTGAGCCCTGATGCTGAACCACTCCAGCCTCCTGAGCCTCCTGCTCCGGGTACTTGTGCAGAGGCTCAGACACACGGTGTTGAGCTGTCCAGCCGTCACCGATATAATGTCAGCTCTACAGGAAAGAGCTTCTTGCAAACCGCTGCTGTTGTGGCAGCAGGTCCCAATGGCCGCACGCCGGCACGTGATCTCCTTGATGGAGGATCTGACGCCTCCTATGTCAGGAGCTCCCTGGCTCTGGAGCTGGGACTACCTGATAAGGGCTCCGACACATTTGCCTGTATCGGGTTCCATGAGAGAACCGAGCAGCCTTGCGCCTATGATCGAGATGAGGTTGATATTGAAAGTCGTTTCGGTGGACCGTCAGTCAAACTTGACATGAAGAGCACAGACGTGCTGTGCTCACCACCCCCAACTGCTCAGCCGCCTCGGTTGCCGTCTGAGATCCAGACGGCTGATGATTTCCGGGGCGGTGAGGTTGACGTCCTCGTAGCGGCTGATGACGTGCATCAGGTCGTCCTACAGGATCAGTTGGAGGCTGATGGGCTGAGAGCCATCGATACTATTTTTGACTATGGGCTGAAAGGTGGAGACAGTGATGGTCCCCACACGAGCCAGTGCCCTTCTAGTCGGCCCGATGCTGCTGACTGGGACGCGAGCCCAACTGGCATTCATGGAAAGGAGATGTGCGACTCACACTCAAACCCGCAGCTGATGAGTGAGAAGCTGCATGAGCCGCCCCCGATCTGGGGCTCTGACGAGAGGCCGACATATGGCCGCTGCTCCCGGCCGTCGTGGTGCCGTGAGGCGCCCTCGATCGTCGGCCTCCGACCCATCCCGTCGGTGCAGAGGAAGCACCCCGGCGGAATCTGGCGGTGGCATCGGTGGCGCCGTCGAGGGTGAACCCACCGCAACGCGCCCCAGTTGGGTTCATCCCCGAGGCTGTCCCATGGTGGGGAGGCTTCTGGCAGTGAAACGCGCTGTGGGGAAGAACTGGCCATGAACAACAGTGCCCTGGCAGATCCCCAGCTGAGAAGGGACCGTTTGATCCCCTGAGAAAGAGGGTTATCTGTTTATTGCTTAGGATAAGTGTATGAATGTTGTTTATTTGTGAGGGCAAACTCAGTCTGGCGGCTGAGTCTGTGGCCATTTGGTAGTGGCCCTGTTGCCATGATTGCCTTAAATGTTTATGTTTGCCCTCTACTTACGAAGTGTTTGTTTCTTTCTTATTTTCAGTTTCCTTTACCGGCCGTACGCCGGGCCGCTGGGCCGGCAATGCCGGCATGGTTGCTGCGCCGTGCCGGGACGCCGTCGATGCTGCGCCTGGACGGGCCGCCTTTTTCGGCGCGTCGGAAAGACCACCTCTCCGCCCGAGGGATGCGACCATGCGCCCGGTGCTGCTAAATCGACAAAGCTGCCGCACCGTGCCAAGATGCGCCGGTGCTGCACCTGAACGTGCCGCGTTTTCGGCGCGTCGAAGTGACTGCTTCTCCGCCCGAAGGTGCTCGAGCGACGCTGGCGCCCCAGAAAGCTCGATCGCAATGTCACGGACAGTGGTATTTCGGCGCGACTAAGAGGACCATGCGAGTGAAGCGGTACTCCCCCGAGTGAATTTGAGTGGAAAAAAATGTGGTGAACCCCATTTTTTGGTGGGGAGAATGTTGAAATTCGGTCATGAGTGGTTTTAGGTAATATTTGTATCTTGCTGTGATCAGTGATTCGCCCGGCCGCCGGCTGAGCTTCCCGGCCGACGCGCGGCCGCTGTATTGCGGCACAGCATCACTCGCTGGAGCGGGGCTGTGCGGCGCGGACTCGTGCAGTGATTGGTCGGCTGCTGACCACGTGATTGTGAGGCGAGGTCGGGTGAGGGCGCGCCGGCGGAGGGCAGTCGCGCAACAGTCCTTGCTGCGGCTGGGTGTGTTGGGCTCTCGAATCTATATCCGTTTGCGGGGCGTTGGCAGGCTCGTCTGTGGGCAGTCTGTCGGCGTTCCCCGCGGCGCATATGCGTTCGAGAATCTAAATTGGAGACTACGTCTGTCGGCTAGCCTCCACCCCACACCCATTTTGTCCCGACCACCAAAACACAGCGCCATTAATGCGGCAGTTAAAACGTGAACGTCTGTGGGCTGATCGTCTGCTGCTATTAATGGTGCTGTATTGAAATTAACCATTTAGCGTGCCAAGTACGGGCGCTCATAATTATACGGCTGTGAGCCTATTAAAGGGTTGGTAATTGCGGGGTAGCGCTCGAGCCTATCTCGAGTATTTACTTGTACCTATTTAAGGATCGAGTCGGCACTGTGGCCGCATCTGTTTATTGCGATTGGCGACCCCTGAAGCGCGGACGGCAGGGTCACTGTTTTCTCCGGTGTTTAGAGCTGGGTTTGCCCGGACTTTGATTAAAATACATCCGCTTGGTGTATTTATAACTTTTTTGGGTTTTCATTCGCTACACATTCGACTTGGAATCGCAACAGATCTTAAATCGATACGTCGAGCCTCTCAACTACAGGTGACTCAGACAAGTCAACGACATCCATTTTAATGTCGTCTCAAAATTAGCACATCACCAAGGCTACTTCCCGGAGACAGGCTGTCTCAGAGCATGCAACAAAATGATCAGAATGTTCATTGTTCACTATAAACCGATGTGCATCCTTATTGCTTTTATCAGCTCTAAAACCAATTACAAACGGCAATAGTAATTAGCAATACTGAGGGTAAGTGCTTGAGCAGCAAGCTCTGCTTAGTGAGAGCTCTGGCTTTGTCAAATGGTACGCATGTAGTGTCGATAAAAACATTTGCCCCCATAGCATCAAGAATAGAAAAGTAATGTTTTCTCAGAATTTAGAAAATTTACATCACCGGAAATCCAAAACATAATCAACAATAACAAAAAGACGTATACTGAGTAATATATTGATATTAATCATTTCAATACCACTAGAAACTGAAGTTCTATTTTCGCTCATTCAAGCAAGCGGTATCTAAATTGAACAACGGAAACGCCACATTACATGGTATGCGATTCAACGTAAGCATAAACCTTCTTGGCGTGCTGTAAATCCAAAGAAGCGTCAGCTCCTAAAGCCTGCTCTAGCGCTTCTCTGGGGCCATGATTCCGGCACTCGGTCTCTCTCTCCGGGCTCGGCTCGGGCCGACGGCGGCGGCTCGCTCGGACCGACGCCAGCCGTGACGTCAGAGGTCGCATTCACGCCCGGCCCGTCGGCGGCGACGCTGGCAGTCGCGAGCGACGCGGCGCGGCGGTGGTGCGGAGCGCGAGCCGAGCGGAGGTCTGTGCGCCGCACAGGACGAGTCAGAGTCGGGAAACTGGAGTCGCGCGCGCTGACCCGCGGAGTTCACAGCGCTCCCGCCGATCTGTTCCCACCGGTCAAGGAGGGCTGCAGGAAAGGTAGGCCGACCGGGGCTGCTGGGGCTGCGGGAGGGAGCTGTGCTGGGGGTGCTGGGCGGGAGGGGTGGCTGATGTTTTGCAAGTTTGTGCAGTATGTAGTGATCTGTATATGAAGTGAGAGAGGATTGGTCGTAAAATGTTGTATGTGGTCCCTTATCATCATTAGCAAACTGCACATTACTGTGCACAAAACATGCAATTCGTGACTCATAATGTTACGTCTTTTCAAAACGATTCCCCCGCTACAATGTAGCTCACCTTATATGTTGCCATGTTCGTTTTACATCAATCCTACACGTATTGAAAATGGTAATGGAACAAACATGGTGGCATAAATAAACAAACATGTGATAGAAGTCAGATAGATAATTAGAAATATTAAAATAAACAAGATCGCTCACCAGTTTGAAGCGGTTTCGCCTGCATCGCCGCTAATCACTGAGTGAGTTAGACCACCACCTGTGGCTACTGTTTGTATAGTTTCACCAGTAGCATGAACATTCTGTATACACTAACGACGGGCTGACGACATGGTGCTGGCGGCGAGTGCTGGCCATCTCTCAGCGCGGCGCAAACGAGCCGCGGGCCGTCACAGGGCCGCTGACAGCCCCGCCAGAGCGGAATGCAAAACCAAGTAATTATTCCACGGAGGTGTTGGACCCAAGAAAGCTAAGAGAGAATTTTGCGCGACGATGGTCAGCTCTCAGGGATCGGCACATTCCACGAAATGAATGAAAAGAGCATTTTTGTTAGTTGCCTAGAACATAAAGTGGAGCGTGTTTCCTAGATACCGTAAAACACACACAAACATCTAGAGCTGTTGCTGCTCAGGTAGCTGTGGGGGGGGGGGGGGAGGGGTGACGGGTGGACCGCTCCGCCGGTTAGTCCGATGCAGCCCGGTGACGGCCGTCGGCGCCCAATTCGAGGCGCGTCAGCCGGCCTGATGACGTCCGTCAGTTTCCGGTCGAGCGGCGGCCGCTGGCGCCGTGCCGGCCCCGTGTCGCCCGCCGGCCAGCGGCAGCACCTCTGACCCTGCAGCCGCCGTCGCTAGTGGCTCTAGCGCGCCCTGTCAGCCCGCCGGGGACTCTGAGTACAGGGCCGGACGACCCGATCGACGCCGGAAAGACAGCGGCAGGGCTGTGGCATATCTCGACTGAGCGCGCGTGTCTGCGCGAGCTGTCATCCCGCTGTCCGGCGCTGGCCACCGTTCACTGACCGGGACAGACGCGGGCCAGCCGCGGTGTCAGTTTGAGTGCTGGCACCCCGGTCTGTTGATGCTTCTGTTCTCTGTGCCGGACGCGTCTCGAGGGAAGCATGTCAGTTCTGACAGGTGGGAGGGGCCGCTCAGACTAGGTGCAACAGGTGGTGGTGTGAGTAGTGCTGCTGGGCGGCTACCATCGGACTTTGTGTTAGGAATGCAGAGCATCAGCTTTGCAAAACATCGCGCCTTTTTTTCAGTGGGTGTTCTCATGTTTATTGTGGTTAGGCCGACAATTTCTTGAATGGAACATTTTTTATCACAGCAGTTCCTCGCCATAAATCCGCGCGGAATGTAGCAGATTGCGGACCATTTTAGGTACCTACTGTGGACGTCAAACCGCGTGGGACGCGACTTTTTCGCAATAACTTTTGAATACGTTGCCTCTCAAGAACGAAACTTCGGCAATGGACATTTCAGACCCCGGCCTAATTTTTATCATTAAGGTTTTTTAATGTCAAATAAATATTTAGGGTACTTCCCGTTCACTCGTAATGCTAAGTGAAATATCAGCCCGGATGGCGGCTATCGTCAGGCTGCTCGCGAAGCCCCGCCTACTATAACTAACTACGAATTCCCTATATAATAATAATAATATAATAATATATAATAATTATATAAATATTATAATTATTATAATATTATAATAATTATATAAATTATATAAATAATCATTATAAATATAATAATAATAATTATAACTACGAATTCCCTGCCATCTACCGTTCAGACACGACTGCCATCTGTCGGTCGATCCTCACTCAGAACCGGTTCTGCATGCTGTGTGCGTCGGGTCTCAGATGGGCGGACATCTCGAAACCGAGATTGTTCAGCATGGCCTTTTACCAGGTTTTTCAATCCGAGAAAAAAACCGAGATTGTTCAGTATGGCCCTTTACCAAATTAACTATACGAATTATTGACTTAGCAGCAAGGATGCAGAGCCTTGAACATTTGAGTCAGCTCCAGCTCCGGCTCCGGCTCCGAGTAAAATGGCAATACGGCTCCGGCTCCGGCTCCCACTCAGGGCAAAATATGACGGCTCCGGCGGATCCGCCTCCCCTCCGGCTATGCGTACCGGTGCATTACGGAAACATTTAAGTTGGGGCATATTGGGGCTTGGCAGGATAACACGAAGTGTACTAACGTTCCTGGCGGTTTGATATCTACAAGAACCTACAATTAAAGTGTTAATTAAAAAAAAAATTAACTTGACTGTGTAAATATATTATATTAGGTATTATGTATCTCATTTACGTAATTACGTTGACAAACTTATTAAATAATCATTTAATTATTTTCTGTTATTCTTAAATCATCGTAATATTTGGCGTACGCATATAGTCTTCCTATCTGGGTGACATTCTTAGCGAGTCGAAGAAAATATTTCATTGATAGAATTGATAGAATTTTCAGTTTATCGCGGCTTCCTTCACGGTTAAATACCGACAAGAGGCGCATTGCAAATACATTCTTGCAGCCCTTAGGGCAAGCATGAATAACGTACGCCATGCGGCTGGGTGTGTTGGCAGGAAGCACCGCGTACCAACCCCTACGGACCGCGACTGACCGGTCTCGGGTCAGGTAGCGCCTCAGGCAACGGCCAGCCGAGGCGGAGCTTAGCTCCAACGTCACACTATGGCTCCGCCCCTTGTGGAGTAGCCTCTGCTCACCGAGAGAGTTTCAGGAGCAAAATTTAACATTACGAGTGAACGGGAAGTGCCCTAAATATTGATCGGACATTGAAAAACCTTAGTAATAAAAATTAGGCCGGGGTCTGAAACGTCCATTGCCGAAGTTTCGTTCTTGAGAGGCAACGCATTCAAAAGTTATTGCGAAAAAGTCGCGTCCCACGCGGTTTGACGTCCACAGTAACAGATTGTCGGTGAGTGATTGCATAGCGACACAATGCAACATAGCAACGTGCATCGGCTATAATTCATCAATACTTGAGCCATTTACGGCTCCTCGACTAGTGAAGCCAAGCCTCACAGTCAGAGCTCACACAAAGAGCCACGAAGGGCTGTCGGGCTCCGACATCCCATCCCGTCGCGGCTCGCCGGACGAAACAGACGGCGACCCAGTCGGGCGGCAAGGGCACGCGGCCAGCCGCTGGAACAATCAGCTCAGCGGATCGGCGCAGACAAAACAGACGGGACTGGGTCATATGTCCCGCCCCCTGTCAGACGCGCAAAGTCACGGCCAAAACTAGACTGAGCTTCCTGGCTGCCGCGCCCAGCGACGTCTGGCATCTGGGGAGAACAAAATACAGAGGCTCGCCCCGTCTCCATGGACCCAGATGGAATTACTTGGAGAGCGTTCTCAGTTCATGAATGTCATGAATTTTGAAATGTTAGTATCAATCACTTAGTTACAAATCAATATAAGTTTATTTGTAATTGTACTCCGAAAGAATACTGTTCGTTATGTATTATACAATCAGCTGTTGACTGTTGTGTACAATGATGCAAGCTCCAGATGCAATAGGTATTTTCTGTCAGCCGCATCGAGTGCGCCAATCGACATTCATAGGAAACTATTATGTCACCTTGCTCAATATTCTAGAAATATATCCATTGAATCGTGCCTGGTACGGCATAATGAGTAGTGCATCAGCTGATAATCTCCTACTCCACCACCATGACGTAAGGCATGACTCAACTCACTACTTTACGCACTATAATTATACGGGACATGTGACTCACCTTGAACGTGACTCGCGAGGTGGCCTTGGTTACCTGTCTCTGGTCCTCTCACCGCTCCGCCGATTTGCGGTCGAACCCTCTCACCTCTCTCCGGAGCCGGGCGGTCACCGACTGTCTGCACAGACACGGTCACGGTCACTGCTCCGTGTCTCGGGGAGGGGCAAGTGCAGGCTGGAGGGAGTGCCGGGGGCCGGTGCCAGGGAGCAGAGAGACGCCAGGTGGTCGGACGCCGCTCTGAGTCACCAGAGTGCGTCAGTCGACACCTCGGCCGCCGCCGCCCCGCCCCCGCCCCCGCCGGACGCCGCGCGCTGTGTCATCTCTCGAGCTCCGGTGGCAGACGCCTGCGGAGCCGCCGCGGCACCCCACGCGTGTGCGTGTCAGCCCGCCTGCGGCGCTGGAGCTGCCGGGGGCGGCGCGTGCCGGGATTCGTCACCCCAGGCGCCGGCGGACGCCGCAGTCGCGCCAGCTTTAGTCACCGGTGCTGGGAGTCACACTTTGTGCGCATACCGTTAGGTGGCATGATGAAACACAGGTACGATTAGACTGACAATAGGGCTTTCTTTGAGCGGTGAAATTTTTAGCTGAGTGATGTTCCGTCAGCGAGGCTGGAATAACTTCTTCCCATTTAAGTCGCGCCAAGTTTCAACTTGTTTTGGAACATGCATTTTTTTCCAAGAGTTCAACTTTTCGTTGTGAGACGAAAGGGGACCAAGCATGATGATAAGTAAATGGGGGGGGGTGGGGGATGGGGGCGGCGGCGGCGTGGGGCGGCGCCGACCGGGATCACGAATCGGCCCGGTCCGGCAGCTACGATCAGAGCCGAAATGAGCCGCAACGCCAACTACCTAGTGCAGTTTGTCGGCAACAATATACTTCTGGACAAAATGCAATGGCAGTGAAAACTTAGCGCTGATGGTATTCATTCTTAGCCAAACGTAATCACAAAATATTTTGTAGTAGCTATTAAATTCCAGCTAAAAACAGTGCACGGGTTAAAAAAGAATCATTCCAATGACGGTCCATTCTTGCGGTCCTGAAATCGCCACTATTTCCGGCCTCTCCAACGCAACTCGTTGTCCAGACGTAAATATGCTCCGCTGTGCCGCACCACTCCGCTGCGCTGCGGCACAGCCTACCAGTACAGGCAGACTGTGGTGTAGCGCGGTACAGCCTACCTCCCAGGCGGTCCGTCCGGCGGCCGGCTGAGAGCAGCGGAAACCGCCTCTGTTACGCTTTGTTCTGGTCCAGGCACGGTCGCATGACGCGAATTCCTGGGCACAGGTGAGCGGTGTGACGTGCGGCTTTCCAAGGAGGAATGTCACGGTCACGCTGGAGCTAAACAAACCTCGTGCCACGCCCGGGAGTAAACTGGGTGTCGCCCTCCTACAAACCGGGGCCGTTTACACATAGTGGCGCGTTCGCCACGGCCGCGTTTCCAAACGACGCGCCTGTGCCAAACGAATAAACAGTCGGGCGACCTAGGCCGTTCACAACAAGTGGAGGTCGTAAACGAAACGTGCTCTGCGGTCGATTGTTGTACTGACACTCGGAGGCATCAACAATGACGAGGGCTAATGACTACAAACGGGATGTTCTTTGCTGTAACCGTTTACGTTATCAACAAGCAAGAAGGCTGAGTGTTCGAAGCTTCCTGTCCTAAGCTTTTCACTGTCTGCTCTCATTATTACTTGCTAATTTGTAGGAACTCTCACAACACAACAGTGTTTAAGCAATGGACATATCGAGATTCGCACTTGAACTCTGATTCCCACGACCTGAAGAAATCGATTAACACACTTTGACTCTGCAATTGCGGCCAAACACACCGTTATTTAGAACATCGGTTGTAGGTTTGTTTTGAATTTGACAACAGTGGTCATTTGACAACAGAAAGCCATTAATTTTTATTACAGATATCGACATTCTACTGCATAAAAGGTTTTTTTCTTCAAATATCCAAATTTGATGGACCCAGCAATGCCACCAGATGATTTGTGAGCGAGCTGAGACTGAAACATTATATATGATCAAGCGCTATTCCACCATATTCTTGTGTATTACAATGTGCAGCATGAGTGCCGAATTTCATGATCATTACGCAGTTATGATAGCGTGTTTTGATACTTCTACGACACCTGTCTGCTCCCATGTCCTCCAAGCAGACCTGCAACCCCAGCCACCAGCCGAGCCAACTATTTCAGTGAGCCGCATTCCTCTCGAAGGTCTCGCCTTGCACGGTCAGTGCTCGGCCGTGCAGGGCCGACTGGACCCGGTCGTCGAACCCTCCAGAGCGGAGATGCCAGGCGATCCGGCGGCCGGCCGCTTTCCGGCGTGTGTGCGCACCTCTGGCTGCCAGCTCCGGCTTACTGGCGTGTCTGACACAAGGTCAGCGCCGGCCCAGAGCGCGCGCCGAGAGCTGCCAACGCCGCCGGCGCCGCCGACACCGAGAGACGCAGCCGAGAAAAACGGACAGCCGCCGCGGGCCTGATCCGCTGAGCAGCAGTTGGACAAGGAGATTGAGAGAGCAGTTCCTCAGTTTTCGTCTTCTTATGATATTTTCCCATATAGAAAATAGTTACTCTCAAGATATGGCTAGCGATTGAAAAGATCGGTTAAAACAGAATGCAAATTGCATCAGAAATATTGCCAGGCTTGTCGCAAAGGAAAAAACAAATAGCAAGCGTGCTGCCGCTGTCTGACGCAAGCAAGTACAACTCGGAAAAAGTAACAGCTCTTACAGAAATACGTTAAAAAGTGCTTTCGGGGCAGCAAAACCATTTCATCTTAACGACAAACAACTAAATTATTTGTTTTTATCTAAAGGTGGGTTATTTATTTATTTATTATTTATTGCACATCTTTGAACCATCCACTGCAGCTGTGGCTATTCTTGGTCCAGTGTCATACAGGGCAGTAAGAGGTACGTACAAGTTTACAAAATTGGAAACACACCTGCTCATACAATGGTAAAAGCATCACACACCACACAGTAGTCGCTTCTCACTTCAGAGTACGCCTCAAGTTCCGCTTGAAGACGTCCGTGCTGAGTGTAGTCAGCCGTTCCGGCACACTGTTGTATAGCTGTGGGGCTCGGTACGCAAACTGACGCCGTCCTGCCTCTGACCTGACACAAGGTAGATAAAAATGGCTGTCTTGTCGCGTGGGTCGGTCACGTAAACTAGACACTCTTCTAAAAAGTGAAACAAGTGTAGACGGCTCTCCCGATCGTAAGATGCGATGAGCGAGGGTTAAAGTATGAAACTCCGACAGTTGCTTAGCGGTAAGCCAGTCCGAACCATTTAAGATGTCAGAGATGTGGTCAAACTTGCGCCTGCCAGCTATAACCCTGGCACAGAAGTTAATGACTTTTTGGAGCTGTTTGTGGTTTTTGTCTGAGCCGTTGCCATAAACAGTTAAACAGTATCTGACATGTGACAGGACGAGACCGTGTACGATAGTAGGAACTACATTTTGAGGCAAATGATGTCGAATATGGCTAAGACCGATCAACATTCCAAAACACTTGTTCACGACATGTGCGACATGAGCGTCCCAAGACAATATCGGGTCGAAAACGACACCCAAGTTGCGTGCCGTAGGCTCCGGACGGAGACTCTCGCCGCGGAACCGCACCTCGAGCGTGGGAACGCTACGGAGGTTCCGCCGGCTGCCGAACACCATCAGCTGCGTCTTGGAAGCATTCACCTTCAGGGAGTTACCCCTGAACCATAAGTCGAGCGACGCAAGGCAGCTCTCCATCCGCGACACTAACTCAGTCAAATCACCCCTACTTCCTGACACTAAAACTTGCGTGTCATCAGCATACTGTACGACATGAGCATCCGGTGCGTAAAAACTCAGATCATTGGCAAAAACAGTATAAAGTAAGGGCCCAAGGGCCGACCCCTGGAAAACGCCCATGGCGTTCGGCAGTGGCTGTGAGAGGCGATTACGGCCGGAAACGGGATCTGGGATAGAAACACTTTGAGTATGGTCGGTAAGGTAAGAGCGAAACCATTCAGCGTCGACACCATGCTGCTGTAATTTTGTCAAAAGCTTGGAGTGGTCGATGACATCAAAACATTTACTTAAATCGATCAAGCAGAGAAGAGTCAGAGAACCTCGATCAGTAGCAGATAAAATGCAGTCAGATACGCTAATCAGTGCAGTTTCCGTTGAATGTTTCGGTCTAAAACCATGCTGAGACGAGGCTAAAAGATCGTTAGTAGAGAGATAAGCATAGAGTTGACGCTGAACGATTTTCTCGACGATTTTGGCCATGACGGGGACTAAGGAAATGGGTCTGAAGTTGGCAGGATTGGAGGAAGGACCGGATTTATGGATGGGATGGATTAAGGAGTGTTTCCAGGCTACCGGAAAATCACAGTTCGCGAGGCAGGTGTTCACAATATTCAAAAGAGGCACTCCAATCGCATCAAAACACAGTTTGATGACACGAATGCACAAACCGTCTATACCACAGGCCGAGGTATTGCGCATTCCGCCTACGGTTTTCTTGAGGGTTTGTATTCAATTTCGTGCTATCAGTTCCCCTGCTTCTTTCCCATGAACAGATTATGTCTCACAAGATACAGGAAGACTTCCCCGACCGCTCCTGTTTATTTTCTCGGAAGTCCCACCGGAACTATAACTTCCCGCGGTAGTAGCTGCCTGGCTGGTGATTCCTGCACTCGTACGAGTCATGTCCGGTTCCTCCGGCGGTAGGGCTGTCGGGTGACTCGGGTCCGTCCTGGATCGGTCCGGGTATGGACTGCAGGCCACCACTGCCGGCTCCTGAGGCTGGCCGAGGACGCCTCCGACTGAGCGGGGAGGCACTGCGAGGGGAGGGGCAGGGGTCATGGCCCGCCGCCAGCCGCGCCGCGCCGATCCCTTTCAAAGGCGCCTCCGAGCCGCGGTCGGAGCCGACATCGTGCCGGTCTCGACGAGCCAACTGCGCCCCCTCACAGGGTGCCGGGACGAGCCGGGACCACCGCCGTGGACGGCCGATCGGAGTCGGGGCGGACCGGCACAGTGTCGGGGCGGGTCCGACTGAGGTGTTCGGAACTCCCCACTAGCGCCGTCCACAGGGAAGTCCGAGCTGCGGCGCCCACCGAGCGTGACAGTTCCGGAGCGCTCTCAGCCGCCACATTCCAACCAGCTCCGGTCACCACACCGGTATTCGAGACAAGCTCCCTTGGCGCGAGGTGGTAGCGCCGCCCTGGCCGTCTGCCATACGCAGGTGACTCTCTGAATGGCCCCGGCGGCGGCGGTCACTTCATTCATCATACTATCCGACTGAGATGGCCGCCGGCCGTGGGAAGTGCGGGACGATATGAATTGGCACAGTCTCTAACAAAAATGAAGGAGAATGGCTAACTCTAATTCAGCTCTGCCATACCTTACTTCAGCCAGTTAGTACAAAATATTGGTAGATATTTAGAGCATGGCATGACGTTATCTAATTGACGGATTTTGGAATGTCTACAATTCGTCTACCCATGCCAAAAAAACCTGAAAAGTGTTATGCCAAACAACTTTGCCAAACAAACATTCACGAACGACTTTGCAAATATGAACATCCTTAGCACGATAGAGCTAGAACAACTTTTCCAGCCATCAGACATGTGTGTGGATCCGAAAAAAATGGATCTGGGATCTGATCTCACGAATCCTGATCTCGGATCCGTCGGGATCATAGATCCAGTTCTTAAATTTATCGACAGATCCGTAGGGATCATAGATCCGAGTCTGATATTTTTGCTTGAGATCCAGTGAGATCATAGATCCTCATTTATTTATTGTCAACAGAGAAATCCCAAAAAATCGCTCGTTGCAACTCACAAACGTTCTTATTTAGTGATTTATGTGATAGCACATCATAAGCCATAGTTTTATGGCACTTATTGACATAGAAACACTTGCAAACTTGGTTTAAAATGTTGTGCATGGTGGGATCCACTCAGATCATAGATCCGTGTTCTTGGTTTATCATCAGATGCTGAGAGATCATAGATCCAGGATAAATTTTTCACGCCGGATCCGGTGGGATCATAGATCCGAACCTGCAGTTTGCTTCGAGATCCACTGAGATCATAGATCCATCACTCGGATCCATGCGCATGTCTGCCAGCCATATCCCTTCAGATTTCTCCTGCTCTATCCATTTCCGGTCCCCTATCCCGCAGCTGTGCGGTGTCGTCTCCCCTCGCGCCACCCCGTCCCGTCCACTCGACCCCGGCTGACAGCGTCTTTCTCTCTCCGTTTCGCAGCGGGCAGTGCCGGTCAGGGAGGCGGCGGTGCGATGCGGCCCGCTCCCACTGTGGACATGAGTCCCGACCTGGACACGCTGGCAGAGCTCGGACAGTCGGACGAGACGGTCCGCATTGCTGTGCTCGGGATGCAGGGCGTTGGAAAGTCAGGTGAGGCGCGACAGGTGGCTGGAGACCGTCTTAGGCATTGCTGGGGTACTAAAAGCTGTCAGTCAGACCAACGCGCCAAGGTCGATGAATGATCTATGTTTCTTTACAAAAAGAAAAAGTTGTATTTCCCATTGCCATCTTCTCCTTGTAGCTCGATATCTTTGTGTATGATGCTTTATTTCACTTGTGAATATTTTTGTTTATCAAACTTCTGCATTCACGGCAATAATGAATAACGTCTGTTCTCTCTTTCTTTGCAGCAATCACAGTTCGGTACCTGACCCATCGGTTTATCGGAGAGTACAAGTCAAATACAGGTGAGATCACTTGCATTGCTGGGACGCCGGTAGCATAAATTATAGCACATTGCATTCCGTTTGGAGTCGGCTGCATTGCATCTACGTGCACCTGGTTTTTTCCTTTTTTGAACTTAATTACTTTTAAACCTTATCCATTGCTAACATTTAATATGCATCTTTTCATTCAACTGCTCTAATGAAGACCACCAGGACTGACTTTGAGCATCAGCATATCGGTTTCTCTTGTTGCAGATATGATGTACCACCAAGTAATCAAACTCGATGGAAGTACAATAAAGGTCGACATCATTGACGTCTCCACATCTGTCCAGGTAAGCTTGTGACAAATTGTTTTCTGACATAAATGACGTGCGTTTGAAGGACAATGTCTCACTACCCGCTAAAACCTCACCGTTCTAAGGAAATGTGCGTCAAATACTGGAACATGCAGCTCCCGGGCCGGTCTCGCAGTCTGTCGGTCGTTCATTGACCCGTGTTTTGTCTGAAAACAGTACCAGACCGCAGCAGTCCGCCCCTCTGACCGTTCCAGAAATCGAGCCTGACTAGGAGGATATGTCCGGTTCAAGTGCTAATCCCAGCACAAATCTCTGGTATTTCCCACGGCGACGTTACCTTTACCCACATGATATCGATCCTGAAAGGGATTCCTGGAGACAAGCATCTCAAATTAGTTTGGCCAGCGGTAAATGACTGTAAGCAGCCTTCCGTTTTAATCGTTGGCCGTATGTATTAGGAAGGACGGCCTTTACAAACAAAAACGGCGAGCAAGCAGGTACATAGAGCATGACCTTGTCTTTCCGCCGCGGTCCAATCACGGAAGCTGTGGTTGGTGGAGTGGAGAGGAGTCCTCACTCTGGAGCGAGGGCGTGAGGCTGAAAAACCATCAGGCTCATGAGTCAGACAGGTCGGCTGGCTCTCTCGTTGGCCTGTGTGGGCTATTTTAGCCTGGATTGTGCCTCGGCGCTCTTCAGTCTGGCCTATGATGTATGCATGACCCAGTTCATTCTGTTGACGTGCGCTTTGTTTGTAGTAAACTCGCCAGAGTGAGCTAACACTCGCTTCATACGCCGGTCGCTGAACGATCAGAGCGAACGAAACGCACCGTCACACGCCGGCGAAATCTTTTCTGCTGTCACACCTGTCGTCACCCTCATAGAGGAAACAGAAAACTAGGCCGTCTGGCGCGGCGCTCTGCCACCCGCAGTCATAAAGCCGCGCCCATGACACTGACACTGGCTCCAGGTGTGCGACCGGTCCGATCCGATAGGCAGCAGCTGCAGCGGCCCGACGCGGCGGCCGGGCTGTCCCTGACCCTGTCCGCAGCTTGCCACATAATCCAGTGACAGACGACGCCGGCACGACCCAGTTACTGTGTCGCTGCGTGACGCTGTCCTCCAGCACTGGCAGCCGACAGGCCGGGACGGTCGCCAGACGGTCCGCCGCCAGTCGGCCGCGCCCGGCCGACACCAAAGGCGCTCCACATGAGCCGGTCCGCTCCAGGGTAGCTTCGAAAAGGGCGTGGCATCGTAACATTTCATTCACCACAGTGCCTTCCTCATACTTAACATTCATACTACCCTGCGCATACTGCGTTCATGAGGAACGCGCAGGACTTGTTTTAGCCTCGTCGTTCGCCGCCCGCCAACAGCGGGTACCACGAGTCGCCCCCGTGCGTTGGCCGCGCCCGACACCACTCCCATGTGGCCTGACCTCTTCCCGTCAGCGGTGACGACCCTCAGCCGGGTCAGGGCGCGTTTCGGTCCGTGTCGGGACGCTGATGAGCCTCCGAACTAGGCCAGACTCCGCGCGACCGTCGTAACGAGCTGCCACCCGCCGGCAACAGGGCGACGAGCGCAGCGCCGCGGAACACTCCAGGTCACTTGGCGCGTGCCATGCAGTGACGGGGTCGGTCCGCCTCTGCACAGTCTCGAAATGGCTCAGGGAGCTCACGCCCAAATGGATGGGATGCCGCTGCGGGCGGCGCGGCGCGGGCGTCTTCGCTGAACCCCGGTCTCTGGGGCGGGCAACAATTCACTGAGATGTGTCGCGGACTCTCTTTGTGGAGGTCGGCGAGCCGTGTAGGTCGGTAAACTTGTAACTCACGGCTGAAGGTGCCGGATGCTCGTGGGATGTGAATGATGGCCCCAGGTGGGCTCGTGGCCACGACTGGTGTCTCGTAACGGTGTGGGAAGAGATGGATTCTGAGAACAGCCGGCTCAGGATAGCTCAGCAAGCACAACACGTTTGGATGAGCGTGTCTAAAAATACCGGGAATCCCAAGAGCGGAACACTGTATCACATGTTTTGTTTACAAGAACGTCATGGAATAAGGATAACTGCGAATTAAATTTCGGCGAATCTCCACCATGCGGATCAGAAAGAGCCATCCATTGGGTCCCTTCCCTTACGCAGCTCATCTTTTAGTTCAACACGGGTATATTTTACATGTTCTCTCCTCTTAGAATCCTGTTGTTTCGGGGAACAAATATATTACGTCTGACCACGAGTATATGTAACATAACACGCGCAGTGGAAGGGTTGCGAGTACTACGCCCAGTGGAAGGGGGGCGGATGTCGCCCCCCCCCCTAAGATCTCAGCTCCCACTGGAGCTAGAAAGACGAAATTTGGAGGGTAGGTGGGGGCCATGGGAAACTCTGTTGTGTGTGAATTTCATGACCCTAGGTCAATATCTTCAAGGTCAAATGAGGTCAAATGTGGTCAAATCTGCCATATTTGCGACTTTTTTGCGTTTACACGCCGATAACTCAAGAAGTTACCGGCCGATTTTCTTTAATCTTTCACTATACGAAAGAACAAACATTTGTGAGTACGTATGGTGAATTTCTAGATAATCCAACAATAAATATGGCATTTAGAAGCCTGCTAAGGGTAAGATGTCGCCGGCTGAAGTGGGATCGGCCGACGCGGGAAACGCGACAATCACAATTTTGTGTTTACACACTCATAACTCAAGTTGTTACCGGCCGATTTTCAAAATTCTTTGACCATATGATTGCCTGTACATTTCTCAGTCTTCTCACCGAATTTGACGCGAATCTAATGTAATCAGCGGTAAGGAGCGCGATGTAAAGACGGAACCGTCCCGCCCCGGCACAGTCTACAATTCAGGTGGCGCGTAACGGCTAGCGCCGGCCGCCGCGCCGCCGCGCCGCCGCGGCGGCAGGATGTTTGACTTTACACCGCTATTACTAGAAAAGTTGTGAACCGATTTTCTTAATTCTTGCACGAGAAGATCCGCAATTCAATTCTGGACAGGTAGCCGAAATTTCAAATTAATATTGTGCTTGCGGCGCGAGTTATTGGCGAAAAACAGGAGGGGTGGGCGAAATCCGCCCCCCCTTCCACTGCGCGTGATAAAACACCATCTCAAGGCATTGCAACTTAAAGTTTAACAAAACTGTGAGTTTTATTTCATAAAAAATCAAAGACTTTCATAGTTCAAAAATTAATTGGTTGCAACTAATCCTGGTTGTAAACAATCCCTTGCGGGCTGACACGAATCGCAATCCCTTCATCTTTTCTTCTCTCCTTCCGAGCTGACATGTTTCTCTGTCTGTTCCAGAGCGGTTCCCTGGTGCACCACAACATCCGCAACTGGGCCGAGGGCTTCCTGCTGGTGTACTCGGTCACCACACCGGAGTCGTTCCAGCACGCCAGTCAGCTGCTGGAGGAGGTGCGCCGCACTGGCTCCAAGTGCGCCGCGTCTGTCTCCGGCGGCTCGCTGCGCGCCGCGTCCGTCTCGCGGGAGAGCTCCAAGAGTCCGGCGGCGCGCCGGAAACGATCCGGCACCCCGCAGCGGCCCCACAGTACCGGGGACGGTGTGGAGGTGCCAGCGCCGGCCATCCTGGTCGGGAACAAGACCGACCTCATACACCTGAACCAGGTGAGCTACGGGGCGCTATCATCGCATCGGAATATACAGGCGGACAGTTGATCTCTTTACTACTCCATGGCTCATTAAACAGCATCAGTTGGTCGGTTATTTCTGTTCCCGAACGCTCCCATGCACTATTTCCGTCCTCTGCACTCAACTCAGCCGTGTGATCTGACGGGCGGTCTTTGTGTCGTCAGGTGGACACGACCCGCGCTCAGGAGACGGCCTCTCGGCTCTGCTGTCAGCACGAGGAGGTGAGCGCCTCCGAGTCAGCCGAGGAGATCACCGCACTCTTCCACGCCGTGATCCGTCAGTGTCTGGCGCTGAAGCGACGCCGCTCCGGCATGGACGCCATCCGTAACGCGTTCTCGAGTTTGCCGCGCGCCGGCCGCGGCTCGTCGCGCGAGGCGGCGGCGGCAGCAGACAGCGGCAGCAGTCTGCGCCGGCGGCGGCCCCGAGGCCGCCTGCAGCTACCGCCACACGGCGAGACACAGCTGGTGGACATCGTGTCCCCGGTGGAGCTGCGGCCGACGGCGGCGGCGGCGACCGCGCGCGAACCTGAGGGCCGCACCAGCGACGGCGAGAGCGTCTGCTCGGGCGCCACCTCGTCCGGCTCGTCGGGCGGCTCGGCGGGCTCGGGCGGATCGCACACACCACAGCCGGGAGCGCCGCCGCGCAAATTCTCCGTGTTCGACGTCGGTCGCAAGTTGGGCAGCTTCATCTCGGGAGGCAGCAGGCCTTCAACACCGGCACCCAGTCGGTTCACCACCTCACCGCTCAAGACGTCCGTGCCCGACCTCAGCAAGACGTCGTCGCTCTCGGAGAAGCTGGACACGCTGAAGAAGTCGGTGAAGAAGGTGTCGGTGTGAGCGGTGCGCGCGGCGCGAGCTGTGATCGGAGACTTTTCGGGGCAGGTCGGCAGGGTGAGGCACTCAGGTCCGCCGGCCACCAGCGCCACAGACATTGCATTGTTGTTGATCTTGGACGCCCTGGGCTGGCACCGGGCACATCGAGCTATCGCTGTGTGGGAGAGAGTGGACGGATAATTGTATTTAATAGTGCTACCTTGCACTGTCATCTGCTGCCTAGACTTTCTACCAGAGCTGTTCATTCTCATGTTATTCTTAAGATCATGGTTGAGCATTTTGTACTGACGATTAAATACACCGGATATTATGTGAGGGTTGCTTTGTGGAGATAGCATGTTGGAACGTATCAGGAAATGACGTGTGCGCACAAATGTAACAGTTGTCTTCTTCAGAGACAAGAAATATGGAAAGGATAGGAAGACAAATGACAGAAGTACACTACCATTCGATAAATAACCATTCCATTACGATAAGTGAAGCAAGAAAATCTTCCGGAAGCGGACTTTAAAGCTTTGACTTTGAAGCGGGCTTTAATTGTTATCACTTTTCATCTATCTCTACAAAGACATGATAAAGTTACGAATCACTTTGTACAATACAACGGCCATGTTGACATTATATTCATGAATGGTGACCAGAATGTGGTGTAACTATGACTCAATGGGACTCCCGTTAATATAAAAACGCCACCGCCTTTTCCGGCGAGAAACAGCGGATCACCGAGCTTGGAGTCGTTTTTGCCATTCTCTGTGAGGTGCCCAGACGGGCAGAAGGCGCCAGTCCTGTGTTATTTTCGTCACCGTTATGACGTACACAAGCATGTTGATGATGTGAAGTCATTAATCAATGATAAATGCTCCGGTCCGGGGTGTGTTTGGCTTTTGGTGATCGATTATCGATTCTAAATTCCCAGAAAGGTGCCTAGAAACGTCCCCAACTCTCGGAAAGGGGAACATCACCGATCAAAAATGTTTCAGAGCTCTGTGGAATTCAAATAGCGGTTAAAAATATAGTGCGATTTATGTACGCGCCCCTGGCACTGCTGGCAGCACAAAACCTAGTTCATATAAACGCGGCGCTGAGGCATTTCTAGGAGTGTGCACTGACCTTGCAAGAAAAGCGACCGGGCGGCGGGGTGAGACGTCGGCAATCATCACTCACCGGGGGAAATCGGCTGGGATCGCGCGGCGGCGGCTGCGACCGTGCAGCTGCAAGGTCAGCACTTCCGAGAGATCCACTGCAGGCCGCAGAAAATACCACCAACCCAACTGCCTCCAACCGCAGAAAACACCGCCACGGTGCATCGCAATCGGTGACGAGATGTAGGGGAGATATCAGCGAACTACATATTTTAATGTGATGCAATGTTTGGTAGCTAAAATTTACGGTTGAATGAATACCCTGCTATCCTACTTGTATTTCACCTAAGCATACCTATTACCTAATCATGCAAAACAACGTAATTTGCTATTAACTCACATAGCGTCTACTTACCAACAACTCATCAGCCACCTCAGCGCTCCAAACTTACTGCGATGTAGAAGGCCACTGGCCGCTGCCATGGCCAGTACCGCAGCTATGCGGTCATGTTTCCGGCGTTCCTGTTTGGCAGCACCGTTCGGACCACCCAGGTCGGGAGTTATCGGGAAAACCATCCGATATGGCAGCCCGATGTGACGTCATCACCAGCAGAGGCGCCGGTGCTCCGGTGATCTCACGATTGTTGAGAATTGCCGCGGTGTGCTGTAGGCACAGGATGCCTACTGGTGATCCGATTACCTGCCAACTACGTAGTCGACGCTCAAATTTTGCCAATATTGCCCCATCGACGTCCGCCGATATGGGATTTACGATTTGATAGCGCATCTATGTACTCAGCGATTGACTGGAGTTAAATGTTTGGACCAATTCTTCGATTCTGTCCATGGATTGGAGCCATTTCCGGTCAAACATGGTGAAATTTCGGGTAAACAGAAGGCTGAGAGTCGGCAAGTGTCGGCTGTCGGGGGCAATTTCACCCGATCTACAATTCACGGTTTTTCGGTGTCTGCGGGGCGGTGTTCTGTCCGATAGTGCTGCCGGACACGCTGTTTATTATACGTCAATGGTACTACGCCAATGGCTGCTGATGTGCCAGCAGCCACGGCAGCCTGAGTGACCTTTGACAGTCTTCAATATTGGGTTTGATACTTGCAGACTGATAAATACGGGAAAACGTGCGTTGGAACCGGGGCTGCGGAGTCGGAGTCGGAGTCAGAGTGGGGGCTGGAGTCAGCCGGAGTCGATAATTCTGCCCGGAGTCGGAGTCAGAGTCGGAGTCTCCAAAATCTTACAGACTTCGACTCCGGAGTCGGAGTTGAAGCTGCATGGTTCAACTTCGTGCTCTGCACCAGTTTACTTGACGATACTAGGCTCGTTGACCTTTCGAAATCAGAGTTTGTCAAAAGAAGGTCATGCTACTGTATTGGATTAGCGTTTTCAGCGAAAGTAGCCAAAACAGCGGATTCACCGGAACCTGCTTTTAATTGTGCATGCTATCTGTAAAGCATATTTGCTACGCAAGGCCTTGACACGTATTAGATAAGGTATCGTTTCAGGCAAAATAAAAAATATTCACAATGCCATTTTTTATTATTCTATGAATTTTGAGAGGAGCGTCCGGAGTCGGAGTCGGAGTCGGAGTCCATTTTTGAAGCCGGAGTCGGAGTTGGAGTCGGAGTCACCCGAAAATCTATCGACTCAGCAACCCTGATTTGAGCAGTGCTACAACTTTGGTTTTATTTCAAATTCAAGCCTACTGGTAAAAGTATAGCAGGGGCGGGCAAACTATTGGGAGCGCGGGCCGGGTGTTGCATTTGTGAGCAACTGGGGGGCCTGAGTGCTAAGCTCGCCAGAGTTTCGTTTGTCAATGACTTAACCCGCGCGGGGCTGGGGTCTCCAGCCGAACGCGCGGGGCTGGGGGGGGGGGGTAAATTTTACCCCCCCCCCCTGTTATCTCCCGAACTAACGGTCCGATTTGGAAAATTCAAACGCCAATCGAAAGCTCTCATCACGAACTACTAAAAACATGTACTTAATTTAAAGTTTGAGGTCCAGGTCAAGGTCAGGTCAAGGGTACAAATTGCAAGTTTCTACAGTATCGGCCTTGCACCGTAGTTGCCGAAGAATGGAGTCATGGACTGAGACTGATCGCCCAAAACGTGTTCTTAGGCTACCAAGACAATATTCGTTGCATACAATATCATTCAGAGGTCAAGGTCAAGGTCAGGTCAGGTCAGGTCAGGTCACCAAGAAACAAAATATAGAAAAGGGCATGTGCGACACATGTTTTATGGGTCATTTTACTCATAGAATTCAATAGGCACACTCAATAAGTGATATGGACCACCTCTGGATGAATTTCAGGTCGAGGTCAGGTCAAGGTCAGGTCAAGTGAGGTCAAATTTTGAAGTTGGTTGTTAAGGCCTAAAAAGGTGTCTATCTGATGCAGTTTTTCACGGCGAATCGAATGGTGCTATTTTTGTTTCCGTACGAGGTCTAGAACTTCCAAAAAAGTCATTTTTCAAAAATTGTGTGTGTCGTGACGTCATAAAATTTTGAATAACTCCCACATTTTGAACCGATTCTTCTAAAATTTGGTATGTAGGTGCACATAGACCACTTCTCTGACATATATTCCGGTTTTTTCGATAGACTCAAAATTTTGGATTTTATAATGATTTTCCCAAAAAAAGTCATTTTTTTGAAAAAAAATAGGCCAAAATCCAAAATTTTCAAAAAACCGAGATAGCCATTTGATAGACAAAGTAAAATTACGTATAACCTTTTTTGTTACGTCTTGATTCCTTTAAAAATGAAGATGTTAGCGGCGTTTGAACTTTTGCCGTTTTTGAGGCGAAAATGACGAACATGACGTCACTAAAACGTCAATTTCTCAAAAATTTTCCGACGGATTTCGCTCACATTTTCAGGGAACGTGTCAAATTGATGTAAGAAAAGGTACTAAAAGTTTGGCGGCGCTGCGCGCCGCCGTTTTTTGAGATATCGCAAAAATTCGCGAGGGGGGGTAAAATTTACCCCCCCCCCCCAGCCCCGCGCGGGTTAAATGGATGCTATGTTGCTATGACGCGACTGACCAACGACGGGCAATGACTGGCTCAGACAGAGACAAATACCTATAGTAACACTTACAAACGAATGACTTTTGACCCATGACAACCATACTAAAAATCAAGTCTGCTTATGTAAAACGCACAGTGCACACACACACACACTAGGAATCATAGGTTTCGCGGGCCGGATTGCAATGCTGGCTGACTATCCAGGCCACGGGCCGGACGCCGGAGCTTGGCGGGCCGCATCCGGCCCGCGGGCCGGACTTTGCCCACCCCTTGTATAGGTGAAGTTAGGTATTGGCCGTTTTCACGACGGCCATCTGGTACACATTTGGTGCACATCTGGTACAGATTAGGTGCAGATTTGGTCAAATCAGGTTCAGTGTGTCCCTTAGCAGCTATCAGTTAGGGTTGCACTAATTGCTTATATGCCTGCTTTGTCATATTGTCAGAGAGCATCATCGATTAAAACACTGAAATAAATTCATAAAATGAAGATATTTGCTGTAAAAGAAATTAGATGCAGATTTGGTCAAGTCAGGTGCATTCGCCTGATAGCCCGTCGTGAAAACGGCTATTGCAGCTAAGAAAAAAAAACAGTGCCAGTCGACGACAATGAAACATTTCGGGAATTGAAGTAGGATTGTGTCTGTGATATCTAGCTCAGCATCTCTTATTTTCTTATCGACTCATCTCAACTTTTGAGTAGGTACCGTACGCCCAATGTTTCTTTGGGACAGCTGGTGGAGAGAGATACCGTCTTATTTTCGGTCCAATTTTTATGGTCAATTGTTGATAGTCCAAATGGTTTTGCGCATGCCTCTATTGTCCCGCATTACCTTTTCCCCGTTCCGACTCTCCTTTTCTCCGTATCGTACTCCTGTCGGTGTCCCATGACTCACAAGCCGCTCCCAAACACCCTGGGCTGATGCTGTGGCGGAGGGGCGGCAGTGACACCGGCTCGCCATTTTGTCACCGGCTCGGTGGCCGGCGGCCGTCCATTGTCCGCCCGTCCGCGGCCAATGCTCCACTTTGTCGTGTCACGTCCAATTGCCGTGACCGCCGGACACGTGTGACGTCAGAGACGCCGGTCACGTGACCGGCAGCGGCGGCGGCGATTGGCCGGCGGCGGGGTGGCTGACCCTAATTCTCCCGTCATCACGTCGGGACGTCAACAGCTGTCGGGTCGCCGGGCGACGGCAGCACTGACAAATCAGCCGGTGGGTCGGGCCTCCGCGCCGGCCGGCCCGGTCCGCGCCCAGAATAGGCAGCCGTCGCCGGCGGCGGCAGCGTCACAGCCACCACGCCTCTCGTCGCATAGAGGAGACTCGCGCGATCTTTGTTTATTTTTTGGCAAAAAAAAACTTAAATCCGAGCGGGGGTGGCCTCTGACCTTAGCTCAGCAACATTATTTTTCTATCTTTTTTACATGACAAATGCGATCATGTGGGTTAGGCGACTTATTTATGGGGCCAGTTCAGGTTACGTTGGTGAAGGTCAGGTCAGGTCTAGAATTACTAAAAGTTGAGTTTGAAAATCTAGAACGTTTCTTTTTTTCGCTATAACGACCCAAAAAAGAGGTACCTATCGATCCCAAATTTGGTATGCCGATATGGAAGACGGCCAATCTAGGTATAGGGGGAAAGTGGAGTAAGACGGTCAGGGTAGGTAACACGGGCACGCCTTCTGCAGACCAAACCAATAGCGTTACGAGCGAGAAAAATTAGGACTAGAATTGCCTTTCCCACTACACACCACCATTGAAGTCTGATGAATTTGTGTTCAGTCGATAATCTTTTATTTTGATTTCTTCAAAACACTCATTTCATTGAAAACATCCATAATGTATTGTGCAAGCTTTTGTGTGCAGCACTATAGAGTTAAAAACTCGCAATCACTTGTGGTACACTCATATGCCACCAGTGTTCATTTACCGCGGAGTTGCTTTGTCTGTATCGAATTGTCCACAGAGCAAAATCGTGCTGAACTTCTGACATTGAGTTTGAGGTAAGACGGGCAACTATGAATCCAATGGATCTGTAATGGTGAAAATATTTTTGTTGCTGTATGAAAAGAGAAGCATTTCTAATAAGAATATGTTCGATTCCGATACTCACAGACATGTTAGCAATATTCCTTCGGCACAGTTTATCGTCGAATAATGAATGTGAAAAACGGTTCTACATTACTTCTGAACTAGGTCCGAGCATACGCCTTCTGCACGAATCTCGTATGCTGCCATTTCCGAAGCACTTGAGACCGACGAGCGACTGTATCAATGCGGCTAATCTCAGGCATTTGTTGCGAGCTGTGCTGGTCGGTGAAAGAAGCTGGCCGTCTTGCCCTACCCATGTGACCGTCTTACCCCATGGGGTGGGGTAAGACGGGTTTTTGCAAGGTTTGCAAAAATAGCTGCAGTTTATTTGTTGAATCAGGTCTAAGTCTCATCTTCTGGCAAATGGAAGTAAAATGTCTAAAAAAGGTGTTCACTCAGTTTCCCGTTTCTATGATGTTTCTAACCGGCCGAAAAATGGCTCCAAAGTTAAGGTGCCCGTCTTACCCCACTTTCCCCTAGGTATAACATATATTCCACTTTTGAAACTCCGAAAGTTTTGGGATTTTTTAGGTGTTATATAAAAATACTTTTTTATTTTTGGGGGTCAAAATCGAAAAATTCAAAAATCCGAGATAGCTGTTTCATAGCTCTGGTAAGTGGTAATTGTACCTACATCTTTAACCCTCGCCCTGGCAGGGCATTTTTCATAACACGGCCTGGCAGGGGGGGGGTCGATGCGACCCCCCCTCGCGATTGGCTCCTATGGCACCTAGAAACACCAAATTTGGTAGGTAGGTGGGCCCCCTGGAGTTCTCGCCCCTGTGCAAATTTGGTTGCTCTAGGTCAATATTTAGGGGGGTTTTGGGGGGTATAAATGTAAAAATTTCGCTAAAAACAGGTCGAAAGTTTTTCGCATATAACTTTTGATCTAATAAAGATAGAGAAAAAAGAAAAGCACCAGTGAGCTCAGCACGTCAAGGCGCGTCGAATGATATACTTTTTAGCTTGCTTAAGTGTACTTAAAGTTTTTCTTAAATTTTAAGTAGGTAAACTTAAATTAACAAATTAAGTTAAAGTTAACCAAATTGCATCATATCGCATATCATTCGATTCCGCTGATCACCAGGAACACAATGGTACCATTTTTAAGCTCTAGCGTCATTATGTGCCAAGTTATTGGCAAAAACGTCATTTGACCTCAGTTGACCTCATTTGACCTGGTCCTGACCCATGGATAAGTACACCAAACAAAGAAGCACCAAGTGACCTGCTGTTAAGTACCGTGGTTTCAAAGCACAAAAGTGATAGAACGAAGCGGATATCTCCAGTATTTTCCGAATTTAGTATTTTCCCATAGGCTTAACATTACGACGTAATGACCTCTAACTGACCTCAGGTCAGTGACCTCAAAAAAGCCGGACTATATGTTATACAACTCGGTGAACTTAGCACATCCTGAAAGTTTGAAGGAAATCAGTCGAAAACTGTGAGTTGGGGAGGTGCAAAAAGAAAATTGAAATTTGACCATGACCTTGTACCGGTTTTTCTGACCTGGTGACCTGACCCAAGGTCACCCGGACCTGAAATTTTCAGGTCATATGTAAAAAGGTTGCCCCATAGGCTGTGCCAAATTTGGCGGCGCTGCGCGCCGCCGTTTTTACGCTATCTTCGAAAAACCTTTAGGGGGGGGTCGCATCGACCCCCCCCCCCTGCCAGGGCGAGGGTTAAGGTCAAGAACATTTTTCTGCATGTTCAAAACTGAAGGTAGGCCTCTGACAGCTCTTCCCGCGAAACTTTTTTGGGGGGTCGAAATTGGCAAACATGACGTCAGTCTGACGTCTTTTTAGCCAACCGATCATAGCCTTTGGAAAAAATGGCCACAATGTGAAAAAATGATGTCCGCGGTCCTGAAAGTTTAATGACGATATCTGCAGTAGTTTAGAAGATCTCTAACGGAAAAGAATAATGGGGTACGGCCCCACGGGGCCGTTGCCCCCCCCCCCCTCCCTCCAACCCACCAGGGGCGAGGGTTTTAATTTTCAAAGTCCTCAGGCCAAGAGGGCATATGCCTGTCGAAATTCGATAATTGCTAGATATAGTAACACGGTCTCACAGAAGTGTTTGCATAACTTGCAGCATTTGCAAAACTAGAGACGTGTTGTGAGCATCGTGTAGATATTTGGTAGTCTACATTGGTCTCACAGCCCCGTCCACCGCTATCACCGACATTTGTTCAGCCTGCCGGCCGGGGAGAGTTTTTGTCCCACTCCTGTCACCCGCCGGTAACGCTGTTAGCCACCGACGACAACTCGTTAGAATCCAATAAATTCCGCGCCCGAACTGGGACACGTCTTCATCAGGTGTCTCTGGCGCGTCCCTGAGACCCGGTGAGGGTCAGGGCCGGCCCGAGCCGCCTCCCCAGGGACGAGGAGGGTCTGACAGCGCTCGGAAGCAGCTCCAGCACCGCCGAGGCCTGGGTCAGGGCCACCCCGGCTCTCCAACTCTCAGCGGGAGTGTGCCGACGGGCGGCGGGAGGAGGGTTGTGGGCGGTGGGCGGTGAGCGGTGGGCGGTGCAGACGACGGTCAGGGTCTCCGCCACCCCCGCCGCCGCCAACCAGCCCCACCTAGGACACCCGAGACGCCGCGGTGTCGAGGAACCAGGTCACACACGCCATCCATGACTGCCGCCGGCGGCCGGTGACGCGGCCCGACGGATGACGGCGGTGACGCACACGATGACTGTGCACGGCCCGATGACGTCCGTCGCCGGTCTGTCAGCGAGGTGACGTTTTATCGCCGTGCACATCACGGGAAGTAGCTGTGAGAGGTGACAGTGGCGAGGGGAGCTCGCGGGCGGTGACAGCGAGCCGCTGCCGCAGCGCCGGCCGTGTGGTCCACATTTACATCAGACCCCATTCATTCCCAAAGAAAATGCCAGAATTAGACTTGATAGCGGGCGATTTCATCAGCAGTAGCTAGCTGACAGCTGGTTGAATTATGTGCGGAAGCACATTTCGCCAACAAATGGAGAGGACATTTGCCCGACACGGTAAATAGAGCATGTGTGTCACGCAGGAAACCTCAAAACAAACCATTCCTTCTTCACCTGACAAATCCAAATTGTTTCATCTCCCGTCGGCGCACACAGCTTGCTAGTGAGTAGTTGATTGTGTTATATTTGGCCTCTAGTCACAATGGATGGCATAGTCACAGTCACATGTGAAGACAATGAGCGAGCGGGTTAATGCCTTGTACCGACCCACCCCACGAGCATGGCGATTACATGACACTTGACGTCGTTCGGACAATAGCCCGAACTCAAGCAAATTCACACCCATCCCTCAGCTAGCTCATACTTAACTCTCAGCTACCTCGCACTCAACTCTCAGCTACCTCGCACTCAACTCTCAGCTAACTCATACTCAACTCTCGGCTAACTCACACTCTGCGGCTGCTACTGTCCAGCTCACGACACCAGACACGGCTAACTCAGACACGTCAACTCAACTCCGCGCCCTTGTGGGCCCTCTCAGACTACAGAGCTCGAGCCGACAGAGCTGCGAACAGGGAATGACTGGCTCCAGCCGGCCCGCCGGAGACACCCGGCAGGTCGACCGATCTCACAAATACGCGACAGCGCGCTACATTATACGTCAGTCGGTGTTAGCGTTAGCTGGACCGCTCACCTCCGAACAGGGCAGACACATCTGCCACCAGCATCGCCGTCACGTGACGACGCGTGGCTCACGCCTCCTACACAGGCGCCGCCCGAAAGCTTTGTAACAAGTCATGGCTAGCTGCGTGCCGCGCGACGCGCTGTACCAGGCAGCGCTCGCGACTAAGGCTGAAGCTATGGCTGGCTGAAGGCTGAAACTATGGCAGTACGGCGGTAAATTGTCGATGGATTTACACGTCCACTGCGACCGTCTCCAACCTTGAACACTGCTGAGCGCTCACTAGGTTATAACGAACATGGCTAAAAGGTGGCTGTCTTGAGACTTCCTACCAACATACCATAGGTCGGCTGCAGCGAGAAAATCTTGTCACAGAGACCAGCCTGTGTGACCTGACGAATCTCCAAGCACATGATGCTCCATCTTCGCCATCGCGACATCCCTTCCCACATTCCGACCCCTCAATCAGCTCGTCCCCTTCCACAGGGAGCCCACCGCTCACGGTCTAACCTAGAGTCGTACTCCGATGCCGCTCATACGCCGATGGTGGTAAGTGAGTGGCAGTGACAGACGCGAGTCTTTGCTGCGGTAGTGCTCGTTGAAGTCGAGACGGAAGCTCAGGTACTGCAGGCTCAGGTCCTCCTGAGAGGACAGCATCATCAGGAAGCCGAGCACCATGTTCTGTCGGGCGGAGGGATAGATGTCAGACCACGCAGCAGCTGAGATGCTCCATTTGTTTACATCAGGGAATTGCTAACAGTTTTGAGTGAGAGGAGCCAATAGATGGGTATGGCGAACGTTAAATTTCTCAACTATTACATGCGTCATGGGCACAATACGTGAGTAGCAACTAATGAAAAGAAATTATTACGATTATTAAAACACTGACGGTGTGAAAGACCGACTAAAGACAGGAAAATTACATTTCGGTACGCTGTTTGCAGACCACCGTACCTCTTGTCCTCAACCAGCCTACAGTACCGTCACTATATCGCTCAGCGCGCCCTCAGCGTGTGTCCTCCCGCCTCACCTGATAGCCCTGTGTCAGGTTCTGCAGCTGCGCCTTGGTGGCCGGCAGGAACGCCTTGCAGAACTCCCTGCGTCGCTCCGTCTCAGCCGCCTCGTCAGCAGAGGTCGCCCCGTACTGGCCGGCCTTGGTCCGCGCGGAGATCTGACGATGGGACAGACATAGGCGGTAGTGGTCAAATGAAGATTGAAAATGAAAATGAACAAATTGACAGCAGCAAGTTGCACACTGTGATGCGTATTCGAAACCTTTCTGGATTTAACGAATGGCTTAAGAAGTGCTTGTAAAACAAGCAGCTTGAATCGGATGATGAAATATCAAGTGAATGACTAGAGCACCGCTGAGTGGCCTGCCTGAGCTCACACTAGCTCACGTCGACCCCCGAGTCCCCGCCTTCAAATGAAGATGTCAGTCTGTAAACAATTTACAGTGTACACCCGCGTACCTGCGCGGCGTACTGGGCGCGGCGCGTCAGCTCCTCCTCCACCCGGTTAAACAGCCGCTCCTGCAGGATCTGGAACTGCAGGATCAGGTCGTAGATGACCCGCAGCTGGTGCAGCATGTCCTGCAACATGAGTAAGTCAGTGGGGCTGCTCGAGATGGCAATACACAGCATTCTTATGGCAGTAGGTTCACTTCACGCATGACACGGGGTTGATCTATCTATACGCTTTCGGCAAACACTTAGCTGGAACGAGCGTTTCGAAACCTAAGGCAGTCGATCGGCTGTTTCTGAGAAGAAAGCATTTAGTGATCAGGAAACTGATAAAAACAGCTCCCAAAATGAAAATCGGCACCACAAAACACCAGCTTATCCTACCACAGTAACTATTATGCCATCATTCCCATGACAGCACCACAACATACTTCCCAATACCATTGGACAGTGGTCCCCAGACGCCGCCCACCGCAGTCTCTGCTACCCCGTTACCCCACTACCCCTCCCACTGACCTGTGACCGGTCGTCCATGAGCGCCCGCGACATGATGGTGCTGAGGAACTCGGTGTGCGCTCCGATCACCTCGTCCAGACTGGCGGCGCGCTTCACCTTGGTGGTCAGGTCCGCCCACGAGCACTCCATCACCTGTGGAGGAGGGGAGGGGGGAGGTCAGCCGGCAGAGGTGGATGGACTGCGAGAGGTCCACCAACTGGGGGGACGGTCGATGGGGAAAAAAGAATGAGGGAGGAGTGGGCGGTGGTGAGATGTGGAGAATCGTTCGAGAAGAGGGGATTCCAAACGGGTTATCTGGTCACCTCCCGACAAAAGACTGGTCCGTGGCTCATGGTACTCACTGGTTCGTGTTAAAGACGTTCCACTACAAGGGCACATGCCACTAGCTTGGATGCGACGATCAAATTGTAAGATCTGACATCTCTGAATTTCCGAAATGAAGTTCTGAATTTGACCGGATTACATTCTGGCCGTCCTGACCGGGTGGCTAGATAAATGGTATCCTACATGGTTAGCTAGCTGAACTAGGTTGCGGCCACCCACCGGACTCCAGCGGGGTCCTCACCTCGAATGTGATGTAGTAGGCCAGCTGGTGGATGAAGTGGACCATCTGTGAGGTCAGCACGTCACACAGGTGCAGCACCACACTGGTCTCCGTCAGACCTGGCGGTAGGACGGGGCGGGGCGCTCACTCATAATGAACACTCGCACTACGGCCTCCGTAGTAGTCTATGACGATGGTGCGGGGGATAACTAGGCACCAGCAGGAAAACAAGCACTTAACGATATCCATGCTGAGCGGCACATTCGCTCATAGTCATGTCGCTGAAAGTAACTCAGGGCCTTGCAAATGTTTATTGAAACATTTATTAAAAACCTAACAAGTGAAAACATTCGTCGAGCCTCCAATATGTCGTGATACTGATCCTCTCTTGTCGCCAAGTCCTAAGCTATACTACAGCCCTACCGGACCGAAGTCCCCTTTCCCACATTATTCGCCACAGCTCACTTCTGGTCATTTTGGCGAGCAGCGTCTGTCGTTTCCACACGCCGGACAGTACAAACTCCATCCGCTTGGCCCGCCACAGCGCGTTGAACAGCATCAGGTAGTTGGTCATGCAGTGGGGCGTGAAAATCTGCCGAAAACACAAACACGCAGTTCAGTGACTGAAAAGAGGCAGTGAATATGACATTCAGCAGTTTTAGATACAACGCTGAAATTGTGATGGTTTCAAGCGGTATGCCGTAAAATTGTTTTCTACAAATCAACATTGCTTCAAAAGAATGTAGAAAGGTAAAACCAAGATCTAAGGAACAACAGTGACCAATATTGTCAACACGTATTATATCAAGGTTAAAAAACTTATAACCGGGATAGCATCGCAAAACGATAACACAAGTCACAAACACACAAAACAAAACTCAAAACAAAAAACGCACACCAATACACACCTCACTGAATTCACTTACCCACATATAAAACTCGTATTTGCGCCCTCCAGCACCCCTCCCATCTCGCCCCCGCTCTATAACACCTGCCGTCTCACCGTGCGGATGGGTCCGTCCGTGTGGTAGTCGAGGCTGAACACGTCCCATCCCGTGTCCCCGGGTGACACGCTCAGCAGCATCACATCCAACCGCTTCAGCACGTCCGCCTCCTCGTACTGAGCGTTTGTGGCGCGGATCGCAGACTCCAGGATACCGTTCAGGTTGTGCGGGTACAGCGTCGTGGCCGGCTTGCACAGCTCAGGTCTGAGAGCGGGGAGAGTCCGAGTTAGCCGGCGGAAGGTTGGAGCTAGCTAGCAGGGGACTGAGTTACGTCTTGCTACGAGTCCAAAATAGAGTAAGCTTTCAGGTAGATTTACTCTGAATGCATCAAACACTACTTATTAGGTACTTATTATTGTCTGAGGTATAGTCACCATTCACAGCTCACGTCATAAAAAGTATATCATTTCCCAGCAACGTACTCGCGAGCTTTAGCGAGCGTTCCCGAATTTATCGTCCACATACTTGCTCTATTCGCTCAAGCCTCAGAGCTCATGAAATACATACGGTACGGTACGGTCGACTCACTCAATGAGCTCGAGCAGGTGGCGGATGAAGTCGCCCTGGCCGAGCAGCAGGTAGCGCCGGATGGCCTGCAGGTTCTCCAGGAACTGGTACTTCTGACACATGGTGTCCAGCACATGCCGGGCCGTCTCGCGGTACACCGAGGTGATGGTGGTACTGAGCTCGCCGGTACCGCCCTCCTGGTACAGCGCCTCCACTGGACGGATACAGACAGAAAGACAGGGTACTGT
Organism: Amphibalanus amphitrite; assembly: GCF_019059575.1. Classification (NCBI taxonomy): domain Eukaryota; kingdom Metazoa; phylum Arthropoda; class Thecostraca; order Balanomorpha; family Balanidae; genus Amphibalanus; species Amphibalanus amphitrite. The sequence goes on along the minus strand of NW_024881529.1, from coordinate 199,239 downwards.
ACAGCGCCTACACTGGACAGATAAGCACAGATAGACCCCCTGTCCCCTGTACTGAGCTCGCCAGTACCGCCCTCCTGGTACAGCGCCTCCACTGGATAAAACAGAACAGACAGACAGGGTACTGACAGTACCCACTGGACAGATAAGCACAGACAGACGGGGGTACTGAGCCCCGGTACCGCCCTCCTGGTACAGTGCCTCCACTGGACGGATACAGACAGACAATGGTACAGCGCCTCCACTGGACAGATACAGACAGACGGGGTACGGTACAGTGCCTACACTGGGCAGACAAAGACGGACAGACAGGGTACTGACGCCTCCACTGGACAAAGAAACACAGACAAACTGAGCTTGCCGGTACCATCCTCCTGGTACAGCGCCTCCACTGGACGGATACAGACAGACGGGGTACGGTACAGTCAACAGTGCCTACACTGGACAGACGCACGAACGGGGAAGATGATGGACATTTGACAAAATGAAAATTGAATGTGGAATGTGGAAAATAATCACCTTGTGAACAAAACGCAGACAATGCGCAGGCATAAGATCGTTGGTCATTGGCACCCGAGCGAGATGAAAGGAGGCACCTCACTCAGAAATAGAGCTCGCGAATCGCGATTACAGCTTACGCTTCCTCGCTTACAAATAATACCCGCTCTAACGAAACCACGACAATTATCTGTCGTCACTGAGTGAACTGTGAAGCCCGAACTGCAGCGGCTCACTAACCGTTGATGGCGTCGAAGGTGGCGCGGAGGGACTCGATGCCGCGGATGCCGCTGTCGTCCCTGCACACCTGGCGCAGAAAGTTGATACTCTTCCCGGTGGCCAGTATCTGACGGGCCTGTTCCACCGTCAAAAAACTGGGGATCTGAGAGTCCCTGTGTGGGAAAAGAGCACACAGACGGGCGAATGGTGGTGTTAGCTGGCATGTCAGTCATCAGAAACGATCGTATCACGAAAAAGGCGCGTGCGAAACTGCCACAGCACGCATGTATTTGATAAAAATGAGCACCTACCACAGCTTGCTGTACGCGAGCGTATTCAGCCGCACAAATCCACCGAGCGAATTATAGCTGAACATTGTAAAATGACCCGCCCTCTCTTCTACACAGCTGTGAGTCCATAAAATCACACGAGTTCACCAGCAAATCATTGGCCAGGTTCAGTTTTCGCCTCAGAGTCGATGGTAATCGTACACTCACTCAATTGGGCTGGTGCCTGGTACTTGCACCCAAACTTGCACCCGATTCCCCCACTTAGATGGACATTTGCACCCCGATTGACCCACCTGAGTTGGTACTTGTCGTGCCAGAGCCGGTCGTCTGTGACGGACGGATCGGCGGCAATAAACAGCTCACTGTGCCGGTCCTCCAGCTCACCGTCAAACATCCACTGACTGAGCATCACAAACAGCGGCTCACACGTCTGTGAAACAAACAAACATCCACTGACTGAGCATCACAAACAGCGGCTCACACGTCTGTGAAACATCCACTGACTGAGCATCACAAACAGCGGCTCACACGTCTGTAAAACAAACATACTGACTGAGCATCACAAACAGCGGCTCACACGTCTGTCAAACAAACACAAACATCTACTGACTGAGCATCACAAACAGCGGCTCACACGTCTGTGAAACAAACAAACATCCACTGACTGAGCATCACAAACAGCAGCTCACACGTCTGTGAAACAAACATACAAACACACTGGCTGAGCATCACAAACAGCGGCTCGCCTCACGTCTGTCAAACAAACACAAACATTCACTGACTGAGCATCACAAACAGCGGCTCACACGTCTGTCAAACAAACACAAACATCCACTGACTGAGCATCACAAACAGCGGCTCACACGTCTGTCAACAAACAGAGACTGAGCATCACAAACAGCGGCTCACATGTCTGTGAAACAAACACAAACTGAGCATCACAAACAGCGGCTCACATATCAGTAAAACAAACACAAACATCTACTGACTGAGCATCACAAACAGCGGCTTACACGTCTGTCAACAAACAAACACACTGACTGAGCATCACAAAGAGCGGGTCACACGCCTGTCAACAAACATACAAACAAATACACAGTGACTGAGCATCACAAACAACGGCTCACGTGTCTGTGAAACAAACATACTGACTGAGCATCACATACAGCGGCTCACACGTCTGCAAAACAAACATACAAGCACACAGACTGAGCATCACAAACAGCGGCTCACATGTCTGTGAAACAAACATACTGACTGAGCATCACATACAGCGGCTCACACGTATGTGAAACAAACACAAACACAAACATCCACTGACTGAGCATCACAAACAGCGGCTTACACGTCGTTTCAAGATTCGAGAATAAAAGAAAGAGTCCTCGCCAGGTTGAGGCTTGGACATACACAACTTACACACCGGTTTCTAATTCTCCGAGCACCCCCACCAACATGCCCACACTGCACCCCACACACATGTTACACCATACAACACATACTACTACACTGCCCACACCTCCACCATCACCGGCGTCACATAACTCAATACATTACTTCACATGGCCTCAACCTGGATCTCCCCACTCTCTTGGGAGATGACCACCCACTTCTCCTCGAAAAACTTTTCGCATTCCTCAAGGACGCGCGACTTCTCCACGAACTTTAACCCCCCGGCCTGGCCTAGTGCCAGAAACTTCCTCCTCTCTGACATTCATCTACGCCGTTTTCTCTCCGCTGCGCCTCGGTTTATTTCTTCGTTGATTGTATGTGCTTGTGATTGATTTTCCATTCTTGCTTAAGGTGACTCCATATTGCACGCTCCGATCAGGTCGATTGGGCCGAGATCGTTGAGCGTCAACACCGACTGGGGGCTTAGCTTTTACTGCCTGGCCTCCGGGTGCCCTTTCCCGCGCGGAGTCACCTCCCTGTCCCTCTTCGTCACCCTCCTACACATTAGCTTAAACGATACAGGGTTTTTTCCCCGCGCTATTTTGGCTTCAGCGCGGGGTTTTTCCCTTTGCAATAGGCGCCGGGTTTTTCAGTTCATAGAACTTTTTCCCTGGCTATTACACCCCACAACCGAACACTGACACCTTGCACAAGTATGACTGTGTGTATGAATGTTAATAAATACATGAACCAATGCTGTGTTTTCGGTTCCAGCACCTTCTTTCGGCACTTCGGCAACAAGTAAGTACTCCCGTTAGCTTTGCCACACCTAAGATAGGCTCCCACGTTATTTGCTCCCGGGTTAACATAAACCGGTTTAACGTAACTTTTGCATCCCGGCCAAAATTGCCGGGTTAACTGTCCCACCGCTCGAGACTGGCACTAGGCTGGCCGAGCAAAAAAAAAAAAAAAATGCCGACAAACGCGCTCCGCTCACGCCCCTAGGCCCACCACCAGGGCTGCGGAGTCGGAGTCGGAGTCGGAGTTGGAGTCGGTCGGAGTCGACAGTTCTGCCCGGAGTCGGAGTCGGAGTCAGAGTCGCCAAAATCTTACCGACTCCGACTCCGGAGTCGAAGTTAACGCTGCATGGCTCAACGTCAATTTGATTTGGCGTTGAGCACCTGTTTGATTGACGATACTGCGCTCGAAATTAGATTTTGTCGAAAAAAGCCATTTTGCCGTTTTGGACGAACGTTTTCAGCGACAGAAGCAGAAGACGGTGAAGTCCACAGAGCCTGCTTCTTAGTTCTGCAAGCTATTTTTAATGCATAATTGCAACGCATAGCCTTGAAACGCACAAGGGATGGTTTCAGGCAAGATAAAAACATCTCCGTTATGAACTTCAATATCATGATATGGATTTTAATAGAACCTTCCGGAGTCGGAGTCGGAGTCGGAGTCGGAGTTGGAGTCGGAGTCGGAGTCGATTTTTGAAGTCGGAGTCGGAGTCGGAGTCGGAGTCGGAGTCGGAGTCACCCTAAAATCCATCGACTCCGCAGCCCTGCCCACCACTACGGAGCATCGTACTTCTCTATTTTGTCCGACAGGCATGATAATACAGGTCGACGTAACGATCCTTCTAAATGTAGTCAGCCCTAGAAAATCACGTTTACGCCATTTATACGAGTGTGCTTATGTATGGCACTGCAGACAAGGAAGTCACATGCCACAAGTCTACGATGCGCTACTTAGCTCGAGAAAATCAAAAATCCTCCGGGCCGGATTTGAACCAGCGACCTATGGATGTCTGATGTAATCCCCTACAGTCCACCGCTCTACCAACTGAGCTACCAGAGGAACGAAAGTTGACGGGCTGACAGAACGATGATATCGAAATATCAGGATGTGGAGCACATTGCTTTCACTCAGCCAGTCATCATCAAGCCTTGCCCTACTTTCACGGTCTAACGGAACAAGTGCACGCCACCACCCGGCCCTCTGGTAGCTCAGTTGGTAGAGCGGTGGACTGTAGCGGATAAGGTCAGGCATCCATAGGTCGCTGGTTCAAATCCGGCCCGGAGGACGTTTTGCTAGTATAAAAAAATGAGGGGGGGGCAAAGTTTTGCTCCAAATTGTTATTCTCACTTACAGGCTTTCACCCAACTTCAGTACAACACAGAAAACCGTATTGGGCAAAAAAAAAAAAAAGAATCAAACATGATATACAGAGTGTCGGCAAAACGACCCACATCATTGCCATGAAAAACAATTATTTAATTAAATGATAGTTTATCGTTAGGTACTTACAAAATTATGTTCCGTTACTTACATCACCAGCTATTCGCCAGTATTCGATGACAACTCGATAGTTCAAAGATGATTCTATTTGCAAGTTAAAATAAAGCTGTCCCTGTGCGCAGACTAATCGTAACGCTCTGTACGTTAAAAAAAAAAACAAAGAAACCATCTAAGCGGAGCAAAATCAGTGAATAACGGATTTTGTCCAAAATCGCAATGTGCCATATGGACAGATCCCACAATGGAAAACAGCGCCCCCTAGGTTGTACTGTGGTTGTACTCTAGCATGGTACAGCAGCGCCATCTAGCCCCTGCTGGGGCGGCCCCTCAAGGTATGCAATTACTCCATAGTCCAAGAGTATGTTGCATTGCATCCTCCACTAACGATTACGAGCCCCAAATTTTCTACCCCAATGGACTGTGCACCCCAAGCACCCAGCTCGGTCAGACTCCAGTAGCGGTCAGCATATCTCCCTGACTGACTGTGCCCGCTCAACTCCTACCGAAGCCAGTCTCCGCTGCCGTTCACCGTATTTACCGAGGCTATACGAGTAGAACTCCGCAATCTGACTCTGTGCCCACTCCAACTCCAAAGCCAGTCTCCCCTCCTGCTCCCCATATTTCATACAACAGTGCCCCTCAAACTCCTACCTATGCCAGTCCTCCTGCTCCCATTTACCTGACTCGACTGTGCCCCTCCCACTCTCACTAAGACCAATCTGCTGCACTCATGGTCCCCATATCTCCCGACCCCACTGTGCAAGATTACTTTACTAATACTACTAGTACTGTGCCCCTCCGGCGTCTACCTTTACCATTCCACTCCGCTCCCAATATTTCCCCTACTGACTGCGTTCCCTCCTTCACCTACCTTGCTGAGCAGGTGTCGAACAGTAGCCACCAGGGCCGGGTCACCGTGACTCAGGTGCCGGTGTAGCACCGAGGCCAGAGCGCCGCCCGTCTCACCGCCGCACGCATCCGTCAGCGACGCCAAGAAGCGCATTTGGAAGAAGGGGTCGAGCGTCCACACGTTCAGCCGTCGGAGGGTGAGACGCTCGCCGTCCATCTCCCCTCCAGAGAGCTGACGGAGGGGAGGGGAGGGGAGGTCAGTATGCGGGGTGGGGCAGGGAGTAGAACAGATACCTACCCCAGGTGAGGGCGGAGCGGGGAGGGGAGGGCAGTATGAGGGGTGGGGCAGCGAGAAGAGCAGACACTTCAGCTGGGGGAGGGGAGGTCAGCACTCGGAGTGGGAGAGGAGACAAACCATAGAAAACGACGGGGTAGGTACGGGGGAATGAAAGAAATAAACCCCTGTAAAGAGATGAGGATATAGTAGTGCACATAACCTGTAATTCACAACGCTGAAAGAACGTGAACATTGAACAATGAGCAATATTGAGAGTGAGACAAATATATCTGGCAAGCAATAGTGAAAGATGGATTGGCACGGGCTTAGTCAATTTCGACCCTAAGACACCAGCGGCCAGCCAGCGGCGGTAGCAGCACGGTGTAATACACTTAACTCTCCATAGTTATGGAACTTCGCCGGCCCGAACTAGCAGCAGCAGCAGCGAGCCACCCCACCTCCTGCTCCCGACAAACATGCGGACGCGGGTCACCCCAACTCTTCTCATCTACTACCTGCGACAGCGGGCCACCCCACCACCTCACCCCCCGACTAACCAGCGGCAGCAGGCTACCCCACCCCTCTCACCTGCGCCTCCATGAGCGCGATCAGCCGGTAGAACTGCTCGAGCTGCTCGCGGAGCACAGAGGCCAGGCTCTGCGCGAGCAGGCCGGCGTCGGGCCGAGCGGCTACCGAGCGACAGAAGAGGCGCACGCGGCTGTGGAGCCAGCCGAGCTCCACCAGCCGGAGCACCGTGCACCGAACACTCGGGCTGATGGTCACCTGCAGAACACATTACGATATAGTACTCACTGGGGCTGATCGTCACCTGCAGAACACATTACGATATAGTACTCACTGGGGGTGATGGTCACCTGCCAGAACACACAGATACGAACAAACGCACCGCACGGTACGGCACGAACGGTACGAACAAACGCGCCGCATCTTTACTTATTCTTTGTATATATTGTACGCAGTAGCACGGCTTGCAATGCTGGGTAGCGCAAACAACAGCGAAGAGCCAGTTCTAAAATGGCTTAACCCGCGACCGCCTGGGGGGTCGGATCCGACCCCCCCCCCCCCCCTCCGTTTTTCTTGAATAACTCAAGAACCGCTTACGCTATCAACTTGAAACTTGGCATACCTTCTCCCCCATCAATTTGACGTCTTCTATGTAATTTTTAAGAAAAAATTTCCAAAAAATTTTGAGATATATCGATTTTAGTGATGTAACTACACGGCGTTTTTAGTCAAAAAGTGGTAAATGTTTAAAAAATCGCCAAAAATCAGGGTTTGAAGCAAATTGCAAATTAAGGACATGTATAGACGCAGCTCAACGAGTTCTTTAAAATGGCTATCTCGGATTTTCCTTAAAATGCGTTTTTCACCCCTAAAAATTCAAAAAATTACATTTCTTGGAAAACAGCTAATAAAATCCAAAATTTTGAGAATTTCCAAAAAACCGGAATATATGTTATAGAGCTCTATTAGAACATTAGATGTCCCAAATTTCAACTTTCTATCTTGATTTTTGACCCCCAAATTGTAAAAAATAGCTCCAACATGCATAGGGCATGGTGACGTCATAAGCATTTTCGTGAATTAGAGGCACTTCTGAACATCGCATGTGAAAACAAATGGCACCACTAGATTCCTGGGACAAAGCTCGTCTAGAAAAGTGCATTTTTATGTCAAAAATAAAAAGTTGAAAAATTGACCTTTTTTCTCAGCCCTCGTATGGTATAAACAATTTTTTATGCTTTCAATGCACATTTATCACCAGCACAGTGACTTGGGGTCACATATAACCATTACCATCGGATTCGGCGTGAAAAATAAGCCATAAAACATGTGTCGCACGCCTATGTAGCAGAAAGTGAAAACCGTGACCTTTCGTGACCTGACCTGACCTTGACCCGTACTTAGTATGACCCCTATACGCACATGGTACCTTCACTAGGCCTTTGAGGTCATTTTTGGTGAGTTTCGAGCAGCAGCTATCGATTCCGCTGTCCGTAAGCCTAATCATGCAAAACCCCAGAATTTGACCTTTGACCTGACCTTGACCCGAAAGTTGACCTCAATCTTAAAATCTTAAGAGTGCTTTGGGAAGGTCTCGTAGAGACCTTTCGAACGCCGCCTCGCGGGGCTCGATGCGACCATTGGTTCTCGAGATAACAGGGGGGGTCGGATCCGACCCCCCCCCCCCCCCCCAGGCTGTCGTGGGTACGGAAATAGCCCAGGCGGTGCCGGGTTAAAACACAGTCAAAGAGACGATTGTACCTTGTAAAACAATCAAGAAGATATGCTTCGGGGTCTCTGAAGCCATGTCATGAACTTCGCATTCCTAAATATCGTGATGATTTCCCAGAGTGCTACGTAATTTGTGACGATCTATATCATCCGATGGTCGGCAATAATGATAGCCTGAGCCATTGTGGCTTCGACGTTCATAATATACACCTGAAGTTTCGGCAATAATTGAAGTAGCGGCACACTGAACGGTAAGAATTATTGTTATGGGTCCATTTCGGTTGTGATTAGACTCCTGCGATGCATCTGCGGCTTTCACCACTGCACGACGGCTGTAATTGCAACTGAAGTTGAGGTGCATTGCAAACGCACTTAGAAGAAAAAGTAAATCATTCCGAATTATACCATGGGCACTATGATGTGGCAATGCCTCCTTTGGCACCGAAAATGGGTCAGCGGCGCCGACGAAGGGGAAATGCATTTATGACAGCACTAAAGTTATGAGCTCGGAAAGTAAATGAGTTTCCAACAAAAACACTCCAACGCAACTATACATTACGTGATTTGTGTTTCAAGTCACCTAAAAATCCGCACAAACCAGGGCTGCGGAGTCGGAGTCGGAGTTGGAGTCGGTGGGAGTCGACAATTCTGCCCGGAGTCGGAGTCGCCAAAATCTTACCGACTCCGACTCCGACTCCGGAGTCGGAGTTAACGCTGCATGGCTCCACGTCATGCACTGCACCTGTTGAATTGACGATACTGCTCTCGAAATTAGATTTTGTCGAAAAAAAATGACCACTTCGCTGTTTTAGACGAACGTTTTCAGTGAAAGAAGCAGAAGACGGTGAATTCCCCAGAACCTGCTTGTTAATTCTGAATATTGTTTTTATGCATATTTGCAACGTTAAGCCCTGGAACGCACAAAGGATCGTTTCAGGCAAGATAAAACATATCCATTATGAGCTTCAGTATCACGATATGGATTTTATAGATCCGTCCGGAGTCGGAGTCGGAGCTGGAGTCGGAGTCGGAGTCGATTTTTAAAGCCGGAGTCGGAGTCGGAGTCACCCTAAAATCCATCGACTCCGCAGCCCTGGCACAAACGAAAAAAAAAACGTTTCTGAAATGGGCTCGCTGAAGATATACGAGCACAGTTTTCCCAGTAGAGCCACTAGTACCGGCTTTGACCACCGCCTGACCTTTGGGTCGATGGAGATGTGGTCGCGCTTGGCGTCTGACTTGAGGTACTTGCCCTCGACCCCCTGGAATGCATACAGGACCTCCCGCAGCAGCACCGTCTCCGAGAGCTCGCAGCGGGCTGGCGGCGAACGGCGTTCAAAGCGTCAGGAGGGAGGCGTGATCACGCGGAACGAAAACGACCAGCACGCAAGCCATTCACGAAACCCGGGAAAACAAATAATAATGTCCGTTAACAGTTAAAGCACCCCCAACCCAAACCCCGCTCAGCGGTCGGCCGGTTCACTCACTGGTAAAGAGCGGCGATTTGGGCTGAGATTACAGCCCCATTCCCGCCCGCCCCGTTCACTCACTGGTAAAGAGCGGCGGTTTGGGTTGAGATTACAGCCCCATTCCCGCCCGCCCCGTTCACTCACTGGTAAAGAGCGGCGGTTTGGGTTGAGATTACAGCCCCATTTCCGCCCGCCCCGTTCACTCACTGGTGAAGAGCGGCGGTTTGGGCTTGTGTGGCAGGCCGTTGGTACCCGGCTGACCGCCGCCGCCCCTGGTCCCGTTCCCCACCGCAAGGGTGGCTCCGCCTGTTGATAGGAGGCGCGTAGTGTCACCGCACTGCGGCTATATCCGCCGAACGTACCAGCAAAACGTTCACGGAACAAACAAGATAGGGTTAGAGTAGATATGAAATACGAGCCCGTATTGTTACTTAAGCGAACAAGTGTCTGGAAAAGTAAAAGCACACACAACATAGCAATAAAACGATTCCAGGCTCCAGTTTCCATCGAATTATTTCTTCGATTTTTCAATTTGGGATTTCTGATTTATTGTGAATTTGTAAATAAACAAAACCGTGATCCACATGACCAGTGACCACCCTCCGTTCTTTTCCACAAAATGTATCACACTGTCAGCCCGTCCCTTTGTTCTCGCCCGATCCGGACGTAGGTAGAAGGATCACCTTTGCTCTGGTCGCCGACAGGCAACAGTGAAGGTGCCGAAGTCAGGTCAGATGACGAGACGAACCCGCTGGTGGCTGCGGACGTGTGTCGGGCCTCCGACCGAGCTGAGCGCGCCTGCGGCCGATGGAGCGAGCGAGTCAGCACTCACGGGAGGTAGGGCGGGGAACGATGGACTGATTGAATGGACCTTTTCAATGAGGGAGTGATAACTGCAGATGATCAAATCAAAGTCATGAATAAAGACCGCAAAACTCCAACATAGGTACCTATTAGATGCACGATCACAATCAAGATTGAGAATAATGACAAAAAAATGAGCTAGCAACAGTGTAGCGACAAGAAAAAATGACACAAATAATCCATAATCTTGCTTCTTATACACACCCTCATTTTCAAGTGTGTAAATACATATTGTGCAGGCATGGACCTACTTTCTCCAAGTTTAACTGCCTATTGTTAACCTATGATACAGATCGTTCAAACAATATGTTTGTTCTGCTATATAGCAGTTCCACAGGAGTTGGCCACTGACCACTGCTGGCAGGGAGGTGACGGGAGTCAGGCGCTGGAACACAGCTGGCTCAGCATGGTCCGTCTCCAGCCGACTGAGGTGCAGCAGGAAACACAGCACCGATGCCTGGCTCTTCAGCACGCGCTGCAGTCAAAGGGAGGTCAGAACTTACAGCATACGAAACACAACACAGAAAACACAGCACAGACACCTGGCTGTTCAGCACTCGCAGCAGCCAGAGAGGGGACTAAGAACTTACAAAATAGGGTCATACTGAGTTCACTGGGGAATCAGTTGCATTTAGCAAGCAGCCTGATCCTAGCAGCGCTCGTATCCAATATGACACAAAATGGGGTCTATGACTTACACTATGCTGAAGTCTTCTGAAGAGATCACCAAATGCCACAGCATCTCGCTCTCTTCCATTTTTGGCGAGCAGTTTCTTGATCTGCTCACCAATGATGAACATGTTGTACTCCTTCTTGGCCACTCCATCAGCACTGGAGAGCTGCAGAAGAGCTCGGTGGAAGAAGGGCAGTACATCATCTGCAAAAAATAGGTACACCAGTAGCATAAGCTGTTTGTCACATTGTGACAGCAATAATCTTCCAGTGAGGCAGGTTGGCTGAAAGCTTCAGAAATGGACAGATGAACTAACCAGACAGCAGACTAGGATGGAGACATAAAGGACACTCAACTAGTCTACAGACTGCAATCCAAATCATGTCTCATGATTCTGATCTATGTTTAGCCAGCCAGTAGAGCCTGCTTCAGCTTACTACAGGTGTAGAGCAAAAGAAAAATGTCAAAAGCAGTGAACGACTTAGAATTACTAGCAGTATGCTATGTTAAGTTCAAGCAAAAATGAATGTTTCAAAGTTTCAATTCATTGTTAATTCGTGATTTAACATTGAAATCGCGATCAAAACTTGAACTTACCTCCTTTCTTTCGAGTTATTCTGGAGCACAGCTTGTGTAGGAGACCTGTTGCACTCACATCATCAATTGGAAAATTTTGCATTTTTGGTGAAACACGTTGGTGAGCATTAATTGTAAAAATTGGGAGACAACTCATAAAATTGTCTTGAGACCGCCTTTTGTTTATTTTCGTTCATAAGTTTTGCGCGGTGAAACGAAATATTACCGAAATTGACGCCTGTGTGACAAAAGAGGAAGAAATCAAGGTATGCGACTACTAATTACAAAGGGTGACAGCAGCATGTTTTCGTTCACATTTCAAATTCAATAAAATTATAAACATAGGCTTGATGATAAAACACCTTTTATAAAAATGCTAGAAAATGAAGATAGCTTCAATTTAAGCCTACTTTTGAAAAAAAAAACATTATTGAAAACACTAGAGAATAGAAAGCATGATGCAAGTCCCGTAGCCAAGTCGGTAAACACTGTATTTGCAACAAAGAAAAACTGTCGATTGCGTTTCTCGCCAGCAACGCTCTAACTTTATTACCTCACGAGTTATGTGCCGAGTAGTCCAAAAATGTTCAAAAGCGGAAATTTGACAATTTGACCTGTCTTTTAATGAACCCAGTGCATTGATATGAGAACAAGAATATCGTGTTGGCATAGGTGCAGTCCACAGCAGAAGTAATGTGTGGTTGCAGTCATGGGTATGTTCTGCTTCTGAAGCCTAGGAACGATTAGCCTGACTGCAACGAGACTTTAAATGTAGCTTACATGTATCTTCACCCTTGCAGCTACAACTTTATCTATTGACGTCTTCTTTTCAATCAGTCCGCATTTAAAAATCGTCGGTCAAAGCCATCCGTTGAGATTGGTAAAACCACACATTTGACATCACACTACTTCAGCGGTGGGCTGTAGGCGTATGAAAGTATTCGCTGTGAACTATCGTTTGCTATCCTGCGCCATTTGAACTCAAGTTTTATAGACAGTCAGTTTGCAGGGCGTGGCCAACTATGAAATAACTAGTTAACGTTACGTCCCCGTGACTTGGCAAATGGCAGACCCCCAGCCATGCACGGGCTAACCCCTGTCCACCATGGCGAACGTCAGTGAAATTCAAGGTTGACAGCTCACATTTAGCCACTCCGGCCGCTGATATACGGCTAGAGCTGCCCACGTGACTTTTGAAACCTAACATGTCACTCTTTGAAACGGACACGTCACCCGTATGTCAGTGCTCTGAATAAAGCAGCGCACTGCAGGCCCTTACACATACCACAGGCAGTCGCCGTCCGAACCGTCCGTCCGTCCGTCCATCCGGCCGTCCGTCCGTCCGTCCATTCGTCATGCACTGGACCCGTCCCGGCTCGGCACTGCTGCTGCCGCTGTGGCTGCTGATGGTGTTGACAGTGATGGTGGTGCCTCCGGTCTGCGGCCTGCGCTGCCTGCCCTGCTCTCACCCGGACAGTCCGCCGTGCACGGACGCCACCGAGGCGCAGTGCGCACCGCTGGGACGCCAGAAGCTACCCTGTGGCTGCTGCTTCGTCTGCAGGAACAACGCCGGCGAGCGGTGCGGTGGTTCCTGGGGTATGTTTGGCCAGTGTGGCACCGGGATGGCCTGCACCAACGGTAGGTGCCGTCTTCCGAAGCCCCAGCTGGTGCCATTGAAGCCGTTGAAGCCAGACGTCTGTAAAGAAACGACGCCAGGCGCCACTGGATCAACCTTTTCGTGCATCGGCCGCGAGAACCTGCACTAATGTCAACCGTCCATATACGCCATCGACAGCAAGTGCTAACTAAACTTAGCTGATGCCTGACCATCACTAAGTAGTTGGCTGACCAGGCAGCACTTCTAAAACGCTGAAAAAGTAATGCAAGAGCCAAGAGGGTTATAAACATAGGGCCAAAATAAATTGATCGGAAAGTGCATGTTATGTATGTCGAATTGAACAATTTCGAACACTGTGTGAATCGATTGGCGAAAATACACTTTTCAGGGTGAGCTTGTTTTCGTAAGGATATCGTTCAATTAGGGGCGAAATTCAAATGCCGAAGAGGGTATCACCATGAGAAACATCCTTTGGCCTATTGTTTGTGTTCTAGCACTTTTGCGGCTATAGGGTTCAAAGGTGGACCAAACTCCGAAGCCCGAAATCGATGGTCTAGTAATCATCTCATACAATCTACTAACAATTAGGTACAATTTACAACCTGACCTGAAGACGGGTCGTGAGTGTGACCCGTGTGACTCACACACCTCTTCCCTCCCCTAATGGCCACCAGTGTTCCTCACTCCAATGTCATGCATCACACGGTGACTATAAATAATGCAACAGTTCCATGTTATTAAATTACACGCGCACATACACACATGACACACACGGGCACTTGTTTGGGACCGACGGTAGGCTAGTTGAGCCGTTGCACCTACGATTGTGCAGACTGCGGCGTTCGTCTGACAACAATATCGAAGAACAATCGGTACCAAGCTAGTGGACGGTGCTTGGTGCCACTGCTGCCCGTTGCCATCACAAAGGTAAGACTCGGAGAGAGGTGTAAGGTAAAATAAGATTTGTTTGTTTGTTTTGTTTTGTTGGGTTAGGCCCTTTCGGTCGACAAGACCATTGCAGAGCCGGAAGGATGATAGGAATTAGGGGGAGACATTGGTCTGGGCAGGCACCCTAGTGAGTCGCCGGGGCTGAGCCCGTCCAGAGGACAGGCCACCCAGCCCCGAGGCACTCACTGCACCCGGATACGGGGTGCGCTCCCTCAGGAGCAGCGGTGCCGCTCCAAGGCAGCAGCCCGCATGAGATAAAGTTGCCTGTCCAGCCCGGAGGGGGGTTGTGGCGTGGAGGAGAAAGATTTCAGTATCCTGAGGATAGAAGCATGGAAAGGTGATAAAATAAGACTCGGCGAGTAAGTGTTATGTTATGTTACGTAAGAGTAAGACTCGGATACTCGTTGAGACTTGTTGGAGTTACTTAGGTGAGACTCGGTGAAAGTTGGTGCTTATATGAGACTTGGTAAGACTCGATGTGACTCAGCGGTATTGTATAGGCTCCTCGGGGAGAGACTGCGAGTATTGGTGTCTTGGGTGAGACTTGATGAGCTGTACCTGGGTGGGAGACTGTGGGAACTGGTGTTCAGGTGAGACTCGGTGAGAGTCTGTGCAGATTCCAGTGACAGTGAGTCGGTAAATCTCGCTGACTCGGTGGGACTCGCTGAATCGGTGACTCGGGGGAAGTCCGTCCTTGACGCGGCTGCCGCGCAGCGCGGCGCTCACCGCCGGGCCGGGCTGCAGCCCCTGGCGGCGGCCGGTGCCGCGTCTGGTGGCGGCGCCGGCAGGTAGCGGCGCGGCGCGGCGTCATCGCCGTGCGGCGGCCAGTGACGCGGCGGCCGCCGACCGGCTCTCTCCTCCCTCTCCCGGACTGCCTGCCGAATCGGTCAGCCGCCGCCGCCGACTGCTGACCGGGCCGCGGCCAGGCGCACCGCACAGCTGCAGCCATGCTAACGTGAGTGCTGGGGTCGGGACGGGACTGTCACCAGGGAGGGTTGCACGCATCAGTCTGTACACCTGATGTCAGTGGCGTCGATATTGTCACGGCAGTGAGGGACGGCCGGTCACGTCCGACGCGCGTGCTGATTCCTGCAATGGCGTTCCGTAAAGCGACGGTTTTTCGTTGACCTTTTGACCGACAGTCAGCGAACAAAAATAGCATATACCAACGTGACGTTTTGCACCATAAGCCTGTGCTTTCAACTGCTGCTTGAGCTTTGTTCATACGGGAGCCGCAACATGAAGGTAAACAAACGTACGAACTTAAATGCTGGCTGTCGAGAATATTTTTATGGCAGGCCAAGGGTATTACTTTATAACGTATTCCATGGGGTAAGAGCACGCACCAGCTGAAGAAAGCACGTGGTGACGTAAGCAGCTTTCGCTGATTGTGGTTCTACGGTCATCCAGCCAGACACTGGACTCCTGTAGGCAATAGACATTAATGTAAAGTTTGGGATCGCATCAGCCGACGATCATCCTCAGTTCTCAGTGCATTCCATCATCAATAAAATGTGTCATGCAGTGTTTTGACTTTTGACTTTTCTATACGACATGTTGTTGTTTCGGCTATAAAAGGTGTTACCACTATACTCTGAGCGACTTGTTTAACGTTTTTTGACAGCCGGATAGGGTGAATAATGAAATGAGCTGCTCATTGTGCTCTTTATTTGTTTGAACCGTGCTGTTCAAACAAATAAGAGCCGTGCTGTTATGCAGAGTTTCATTAGCAAGACCGAAGTATGCATGTGCTTGTGAGTACACATCTTCATTGTGCGATCAGTTGTACTTACAAACGATATCGGCGCTACAAACGGTATGCGCTTTAGGTAGGTATAGGTACTTCCACGGGGGTTAAATACAGTAATACAGGGTTTCTTGAAGAAAAAAATGCCCATGAAAGCTTCAATATAGCCTGTACTTCAAAATAAATCCACTTCATTTTCACTCAGTGCTATCCTAAGGCATTGAGAACTGAATTGCGGAATTTTAAGCGAAATCGGTTCATTCTTATCGCTAGTGCATTTAAAAAAAAACGGCCAAAAAACGAAAAACTGTGATTGTGCGCATGCAAGAAGAATCCAATAAACAAAACCAACAGTATTTCCGCTGATAGACCCCCACCGAATGCTTCAGTGCAACTGAGCAAACAAAAAGCGATGCATCAGCTGGGCTTTGCAGCAGTGCTTCACTGTTCTTCAGCGCATAAGGTGTTTGAAATGCTGTCCACATTTGTTCAGGCAGTCGTGCGTGCATTATTGGTGCGGTTTGGTCATGGCTTTACTTCAGTCTTTCCTTTTGTAATGGGCTTTGCTATTGACAAGCTTGGCTGAGAATTCGATTCCCGATCAACAATGCAGCATTTGTGAACACGCGTTTTCCTTCCACATGTTTTTATGCAGCTTGCGAGTCCGCATACGGGTCAAATATGGACGCTTACCACGGTGGTTTTTAACTTGGCTTGAATTGGCGCAAAAATTGAACGATATATTTGACGCCCACCATTGCTGCTAAACACGACCGATGCACCTAAAACTTTGTCCACCTTCTTCTCATTAGGTACGTACATCGTCAAAAAGTCGTAAAAGACTCAAACGAGCTGAATAAAGGTAGTACCTAATTTTTAAAGCTTATTTGGGCTAACCTTTTTCGGAACATCTTGGAGGTAAGCTGTTTGGTGATAGAAGCTCCGACAAGTGGTGGTCCTTCCGTTCATTTCAATAAAATAGCCCAGTTAATGCCCACCTATCTACATATTACAAATTTAAAGCCCCCACTTTGCCCTACTCGTGAAAGAAACCTACAGGGCTGCATGACTACGTTTCTTTTTACTTTGTATAAGTTTATTCATCATTACATATGCATGCACTTCACTCACTAATCTTGCTGATGGGATTGGCTGATATGGTGTCCATCGCCTAATGGTCATGGAATCAGACAAAGGGGGAAAGCATGGCGCTTTCCGATTTTGTTTCTCATTAAATGTCTCTTGAGCGGCGATGGGAAACTCTGGACTTCGAAAGTAAATATCCATCCGGTGCAACCGTTAGGACTGCGTCGTGAAAGGACGTGTGCACTGCTTATAACATTTTTTTCATTTCACATTTCATATCCTTGATACAAACACGCAATAGGTTTGCTTAAAACTAACTATGCCCGCCTTCCCATAACTCAAAAGCAGCTATAGCGCTAGCGAAGTGGAATAAAACCAGGGAAAGTCATCAGACATAAGCATTTCAATAGTGCAAATTTATCAGTTTCTTATGCAAGTCACCGTTTTATAAAGTCCAGCGATATCTGCCAGCGTCGAACGTCTTTTGTAACACGGCCGGCCACGGTAAAAAGTCAGCACCACACGTATCTCTTCAGATTCGTCTAAATGTCCCCAGAGCTACTCCTCTACAGTTCCGGGAAAAGGATAAAAAAAATCACATGAGTTAGGTGGGAACTGTACTGGGGCGGGTATAGGCACATATACGGATCCTGAAAGTTTTTAATGCAGCGAGGGTTATCTCCCTAAAGGGTTTCTACGATTTCCAATAGTTCATCTAATTCGCTATCGTTCGCGTTGCTATGCTTTTTCAAGCTGACGTTTTATGATTAAAAAAATTAAGTTGTTAAATTCAAATAAATTAAATTAAACACTTTAATTTAATTTGCTTGTGTTATGTTGTATTTACGAGAAAACAGACAAAGTTTCGGCATTTTCAGATGCTGTGAGAGGCGCAAATACCCAAATGGTTCTCTCCTTGGATCGTCAGTAGGCACTGGGCAGGGAAGACATGTGTTCCCACTTCCCAGCGTTCTAACCGCCTCAGCCTCGCGTGTGCCTGCATTCACAATAGGTCCGCGTGTTTTCATGATGAAGAATCGATTGCTGATAGCTCTATTATAGTCATAGTGACATAGTGAGTTCTGACGTATACGTCACAGTGCATGAACAGTCTTCATTTGAAGTACACGATTATGACCCGACCTTTGCCACCAAACAGCGGGATGCTTCAGAGAACAGAGGGATGACAGCGGCTGCTTTATCCGATATCTGGAAGAACGTTGGCCTAATCATGGAGTGTGATAACGCCCAATCACCCTTCGCCATTTATGCCCTCATAACTTTGCAATGAACGCCGCGAAAATTAAGAAAATTCCAGGAACTTTCAACATATCTTGTTATTGACGCTGATTGATGTCAAATTAGCTTTAATTTTGCTTTTGCATCGGAAAAAGATAATGATTAACGCCAACCTGTTGGGGGTCAGTTCAGCACAAGCTCACTAGGAGTCCGATGAAATATAGCTGTTACAGGCAAAGTGAAAACTCGGGCATTTTGCAAAATGCCTAGGCAATTTGCAAAATGCCTGACCGGCCAGGCATTTTGCAAAATGCCTAGGCAGTTTGCAAACTGCCTGACCCACCAGGCATTTTGCAAACTGCCTGAAATATTTTCCCAGGCATTTTGCAAAATGCCTGACATCAAACTCGCACCAGCGGTGATGTAGGGGAGAACGGGGAGAGTTGTATCATGTCCAAGTTGTATCAGGGCGAATTGTGCCAAACTTATCCAATGGATGGCGCTCGCGACACGACCAGCCGACGAGGTTTTCCGGGCGCCATCTTTTCCTGTTCTGTCTTGTGGCTGAGTGGACGCGTCTCGAGGTGAGAGCCGATTTTATGTTTTTTTAATGTCATTCTAAAAAAATAAGTTGCAAGAAAATGTGTGTTTTGGGCATTTAGATGTGCACGAATTTGAAAGATCTCCGTAGCGGTGGTGAGGGTAGGTTCTAAGGCTGCGTGAGTGAAAACTGATTTCTCCAGCTGTCCGCTGTTTTTTGAGCACGAGGATGTTTTTTTCCAAGATGGCGGCTAGGTGCATGTTGTATCAGAGCCGGGTGGGGTATGTTGTAACATGTATGTATGTATGAATGTATGGGTATGCTGCTTTTGATCG
The DNA here is from genome assembly GCF_019059575.1 of Amphibalanus amphitrite. NCBI lineage: Eukaryota > Metazoa > Arthropoda > Thecostraca > Balanomorpha > Balanidae > Amphibalanus > Amphibalanus amphitrite. The sequence goes on along the minus strand of NW_024881529.1, from coordinate 180,070 downwards.
CGAAAGCTAAGCCCTGGCTCGCGTTTGTAGGTAGCTAGTCAATGCTCGTTCCATTTCGGCACAAAGTGTTGGCTTCTTTGCTCTTAACGGGCCACTTTTGCGTCTAGTCTGTTGATGTTTCGTTCAGATTGCATTGACCTAAGTTTGGTCTAATAAAGTGAAGCCTTGAGCATACCTATACATTGTATTAACCCCCATTTAATGTTGTTGTTATGTTCAAAACCAGTAGCAAGCACACTCCCTGAAACGTGAAATAGTGATACAGATTACCCCACCATGTGATACAACTCACCCAAGCCATGGGGCAAGTTGTATCAAAAACATTGTTCTATTCGGCAGACCGTAGAAGAAAAACTGGTAGAGGTAGCGGAAAAGTTACTTTGCACAAAAAAGCAGAAGAATCAAGGAAGGGGATGGTATGGAAATTATGAGTTTATCACGGATAGTTACGAGGTTATGGGTCTCGGAGTAAAAACTGATACAACCCACCCCACTCTCCCCTATAGGTAAGCATCATTTCTAACTGGCGCTTACAAAAGTTAATCGCTGTCAATGCGCACCAAGTGAGAAGACACTGCGTTCTCCGGGTAGCGCCGCCGAGTTCAGATCACTGAGCCCCAGCGGCCATCGGGTGCCGAGCACCGGGCGTGGTTCCGTTGGTAAACATGCGCTCGGTACAATAATTGCGCTGTTTCTAAGAGCCCTTGGTGACTTTTTGAAAATACTGTGGGTGGATATTGACCACAAAAGAATACTCTATCAAATTACGAAAATTTGATCGTTACACGTTCAATCGTCTCTGCCAGAACAGTAGCCCACCAGAGCAGAATACTGGTCCAGTATTCTGCTACTGGACATCGCAGCTTTTATACACACGGCTACAACTGTCAACTCCGTATATACGAAAGGTACGGAGACGGTGGCTCAAGTCCATTCAGTGGTAGTTCCATCTCGACGGAATGACGCAAGACGTAGTTTACAGATATCACGAAACTGATGCGCGGTTGGCACGGTCTGTTACGTTGTCCATTCCATGTCCCTCCTAAGTGCTGAATGGGTGTAATTTTAACGGGTTCAGCACCAGGGCATCTGGACCAGGGCGCTCGGCATCTAAATCCAAGATTCTTACAGATATCTAAATCGGCCATCCCCCGGTATCTGAAGACCTTACCATGAAGCTGAGGCCGCTAAACCTCAGGCTGCAACCCTGACTTTATACCGTCATCCAGAAAAGATGCAGCTGGATTTCGCCAAGACCCACCAAATCTGGACCATTCAGGACTAGAGATTCAGACTTTTTCAGTGATGAGGCGATATTAGAGCTTTTCTAAGTCACTAACCATCCCGACAAACAGTTCTGGGCCAACAGCAGCTCAGAGGCGCTGCACCGTCGAGACAGTGAAGCATCCACTGACGATTCTCGTTTGGGGCATGATGGGCTACATAGGCCTCTTTGAGCTTCACCATGTTCCGCAGGGACAGACCACGTGGCCGGTGATAACTTGTCAGCGAGGTGCTGGAGAACACTGACGCAACTACGAGCAATCAATTTCGGGACACAAGTACAATATCCCGCAACAATTTCGTAACACCCTGTATTCGTGACACCCCTGTATTTGGGCTCAGGCTCAGGCTCAGTGGAACGTTTATGGTCAACGCCTGAAGTCAACAAAAACGGTGGAATATATGGAAACTCAGGCATTTTGCAAAATGCCTGGCGGGTCAGGCATTTTGTAAAATGCCTAGGCAGTTTGCAAAATGCCTGGTGGGTCAGGCAGTTTGCAAACTGCCTAGGCATTTTGCAAAATGACTGGCGGGTCAGGCATTTTGCAAACTGCCTAGGCATTTTGCAAAATGCCCGGGTTTTCACTTTGCCTGTAACATAGCTACATATTCATTAAAATTCCACCTCGGTTGTGAGCACCGACTGGCCTTTCGTTTTTTACGATCGCTACAGAGTCATTTGAGAAAAGCGCCAAATCGCAAAAACTGTCAACGTCTGCGTTCTCACACGTATGTATACCTTATTTGTCGACAGTATCACAGAGACGACGAGCAAAGTGAAAGCGGTCATCTTTACAGCTGCTGCACTCGCCAGTCTGGCCACATTGATCATTCTGGGCGTCAAATTCCGTGAGTATCTACTACCAACTAACCGATTCATTTTTTATGCTCTCGGTAGATCAAATCATTCGTAGGTAAACTTATCGGCGTGGGGAGCTGGGTTTATCGATCACCGAAATGAATGAATAACTAAATGAATGAACTTGTATTCAAGTGCCACTTAAACATCTATTTTTAAAAGTAAACGTCCATTTTTAAAAGCACCCGTTTAATATTATTGCCATGGCAAACCTTCACTTTAGGCACATATGTAGTTCGGAAAAATGTTTACCTAAAGGAGAGAACGTCATGACGGAGCTCGTATCGACATTAGGACCCGACGCGATAGCTCACCGGAAAGACGAGAAGTAGGTAGGCATAGGCAAAGGCATTGACCTCTATATACCAGTTATACATATAGATCTATGGCGTAAGTAATATAAAATACTTCCTGGGGCCGGTATACAGTTTTTTTTTCAAGTCCGATGTCTGCCTGACATTTTTTTGCGCGAGCCCGAAGGTCGACGGCAAAAATAATCACACCTCGTCACTAAAAAAGCTATAACTTCTTTCTGTTTCGACCGATTTTGATGAAACTTTATGGGACCCTTCTTCATGAACTAGGCCTTCATATATATTCCGTTTTTTTTTTTCAAAAATCATAGGCGGATTCATGTAGGTAAGCTAACTTGGGATGATGTTTTGTGTTTTTGTCATTGTAGGTCCTATGTCATGTGTGTTATGACATAGGCGTAACACACGTGATGTTTGACACATTGTGTCATGTAGGTACCGATCATGTAAAATATGCAATGTGAGCACAACATACACATTTTTGTTAAACATAGGCGGATTCAGGCACGCTAAGACGGGGGGAGTATCTTGACATTACCCCCACCTGTATCCGCCTATTCCACTATTTTCATTGTAAAATGATGCCACATAAAATACTACAAGTAGGGGCCGATTCGCCCCCCCCCCACACACACACATACATCAGTAATAGGGTTAAATAGTCATGCACGGTCCTCGCACTGCACTCAAGGATATACAGAAACCGGTTTGCCTAGATGTCTGGACCACCTAGTACCTACGATAACATTTCTGTCATGGTGCTTCTGGTCCGCAACTGTCAAAACGAGCCGGGCCCAAGACAGTGCTGGTGCGTAGCGGCACGCTGAGCTCGCGTAGCGGACCGCGGTTCGGTGCCGGGGGCAGCGGCGCCGGGCCTGGCGGGCATCGGTAGGTACCCGCCGCCCGTCCCAAGGTCACCGCGAGGTCGGACGGGAGCGCATCCACGCATACGAGTCCTGGAATGACGGTGCACGGCGGTAGACGGAGCGTGGGCAAACATTGGCGAACGGCTGGAATGATTGCCGAACTGACAGTAAAGCTACTGAACGAGCTTTCTGATGAGTCTCATTTTTGTTGTTGTTGCGTAGTAAAAAAAAATGTATCGCGGCATGCATGAAAATTGAAAAAGCTACGGCTATAATAGCTGCGGCAAATCGGGCCAAATAGTTACGTCCACAATCACCTTTTTGTTATATTCTTCATATCAGCATGAGAAACGTCTCTCCTAAAAAAATATCGTTCCGGTGAAAAGCGTATAACGACTTTTTAAGCATTCAATGGCTGATCCAGACATAAGAGTGGCGATTTTGATATAGCTGGGGCTCTACACTTACAGCGTTTTATAATAGAAATTAATGAAGTTTCGCCATTTTCCCCTCGAAAATTAAACTTGCATCAACAAAGTCGTTTTGAATTGCGCTGCAACGACTATGAATTGCAACCTCGGTCACATCCGTGACTTATTTCGAATTTAGTCTTATAACAACAGGTAGGAATATGTACCTATCTGTAATGCACCTGATGCCCCTCCCTCCCCCGCTGTCGGTTTCTCGATCCGCAATTTGTTTACTGTCCCGACGACTAGCAGATTTAACTCAACTGTATTCCAGCTCTGAGTTGCGGCCTGTCTCCTATACCTATAAGTATGTGACCTGTAATCTGTAAATTGTGACATTCCAATTTCCAGGAGTCTCCTTAGTCATGTGACCTGCCCTGTAATATCTGACCAATGGCTGGCGACCTGTGACCTGTGACCGGTTACCTATGACCTGTGACCTGTGACATGTAGCTTATGAGTTATGACGCATGACCTGTGACCTGTAACATATGCTCCTCGTATGTATGGTAACTCTGACCTGTGACCTGTGACCTGTGGCCTGTGCCCTGTTGCAGACGGAGTGGTGAAGCCGCCCCCGGAGAGACTCACAGATGGCGGCACGGCTGCCCACTCGCCGTCCAAACTGGGACGGTACCGGTCGGCGGCTGTCTGCGCCGACGCCGGCCTCTGCGCCTCCATTGGCAGGTCAGCGACCGGTCAGCGGTCACTAGAGCTGCAGCATTGGCAGCTCAACGCGCCTGGTCACTAGAGCTGCAGTATTAGCAGGTCAGCGCCCATTCACTACATAGAGCTGCAATGTTCATAATGTATGGATCACTCCGTGAAATTACGACATGCGAGAATGTAGGCGCCAGGCGGTAAGATATTGCAAGCTGTATGCATTTGCGTAACAAAAAAAGAACTCCGGCTGAACTCTTGCCTACAATATCAGACTTAGCCTAATAGCCGTAAAGGATCATTGTAGTCGGCGAGCCCTAAAGCCCCAATAAGCAAACAAACAAACCAGACGCAGCCTAGAATACGACGAATTTGTTAAAGTGCAGCTATTTATTTCCGATGGACCCGGCGTGACCACACAACTGTGAAACCTGACACTCTGAAAGCATTGTCTCCCATCGCCTGACTCCTAATGTTTTCACCGACACTTGTGCTGCCGGCCGCCGACTGAGCGCGCCTGACGATGCAGCTGTGTCGTCATCAATGCGCGATGACTGTTGCTTTGGCAGTGCCAGCGGCAGCCACTCAAGAGGCTGAAATGAAGGGGCGGCCGCATGATGGTGTGAATGCGCTGTTTGCCGGACGCGCATCGGCTTTCCCCGTCGCTGAAGGAGATACAGACAGCTTAATTTGTTTTAAGATTCAAAGGCGTTGTTTACAGAGCTTGCATAGACATTTCTACCCGTCATCCTAGGTCAATATAATTACATCCGAAAATGCCAAAATAACTCATTGGATACGTCGATCAAGTTAGGAGGGCGTGGCATTTAAGTATAAAACGGGCAAATTTAGGTACCTACATGCATAATTTTCTAGCACTTAAAAAAGTTAAAGATATGTAGGTATGTGCTGTTTAAAACTCGACTTTTCAGTCTTTCAGTTCAATGGCTCTTTTTAACCCAACTTTTTCATGGAGGGTTTGATCAGTGGACTGGAGCGTACCTAGTGCATGCTATGCTTAAAAAAAGATTAAAAGTCCTTCTCGCCCCAATCGCGACACATGCTCATCAGCCCCCACCTCCTCACCACACCCCGTATCCCTTTTCCGCTCCGACAGGACGATGCTGGAGCGGGGCGGCAACGCGGTGGACGCCGCCATCACTGCTCTCATCTGTGACGGTGTGGTCAACCCACACAGCATGGGCATCGGCGGGGGCTTCGTGCTGACACTCTACAACCACACCACGGGCATGGCGGAGACGCTGGTGGCCCGCGAGCGCGCCCCGGCCGCCGCCTACGCCGACATGTATGAGGAACCGGCCGAGGCGCAGACCGGTGAGTGGGGAAAGGGACAGGGCAGCGGATGGGCTACGACATGCAATTCTTCAGAATGCTTGAGAGTCTGAGACGACGGACCGAAGGCCTACGACATGTTAACGATGCAGTAACGATGAAAAGAATGAATGGAATATCGGACTAACAGAGAGAGCGCCAGCGGACAGAAATCGAACACCAATCTGCCAACTTTTTGCACACTTAGACAGATGAAAACATTTAGACTGTGTATATGTAATTGTATTGTATGCATATTGCATACATATGTTTTGTAACATAGATATATAGATTGCATGAATGTGTGCGGTGAGCCCAGGTGCAGCAATGCGCTATTTGATTGAGCAAGCTGTGCAGAATGACGTCACGTACGGTGTGGATGGTTTGCCGTGCGGTGTATGAAAAGTAAAACAAACTAAAAACGGGTGCACTGCACCTTTCGGTACGGCGGGTGCGTGTCATTCCACCGTCAGTAGTCACCAGGCTATATGTGGGAGGCTTTTGAGGTCAATACAATACAATACAATACAATGCAATACAATACATTGCAATACAATACAATACAATACAATACAATAGCGTCTGGCTCTGGGCACTGTGTCTGACCTTGGCCTGTTCTCTCGCACCGCTGACCTGACCTAACCTGACTTGACCTGACCTGACCTGACCTGCTTGTCTTCCCTCAGGCGGTCGTTCGATCGCGGTGCCGGGGGAGGTGCCCGGCTACTGGGCGGTGCACCAGCGCTATGGCCGGCTGCCTTGGCGCACGCTCTTTCAGCCGGCCATCAGCCTGTGTCGGTACGGCATTCCCGTGTCGCACTCCGTACACAAGGCGCTCACCAATAAGCGTATCCAACGCCTGCTGCGCAACGAGAGCTTCCATCTCGGGTGAGCGCCGAATGGAGGGACGATAGTTGGCGTGGAGCTGACCGGGCGGGCCGCGCCATAGAAATCTGAAACACGTTGAGAGCTGCAGGTTCCATTACGAACGGAAGCTGGAAGTGTGGGCTTTGAAGGAACACCTAAGTTGACTATTCAGAGAGCTACATGATAAACGCGTATCTAGTCGATTCAATACTACATTTTTATACATTCTTTATACATTTCATACACTCTAAACGTCTTTTGCCGACGAATGATATTTGATAAAGGTACGATATGATTCGATTGTTTTTACGGTGTAAAATCCTCGTACAGCCCAAATCTTTAACGAGTTTGCAAAAGATGACTGATGTCATCACTGTCAACCGTGGAAGCCGTATGGCTACCCATCTACGCTGGAGTACGAAAAACATCATCTCACGCTCACAGTCCCAGCGGATAAAAACAACACCTAAGAATGTACTTACCTTCCGGGTGAGTTGACAGCATGGTCATGTCTGGGATATGGGCCCTGTTTCACCGCACGACGCTGCGCGCGCTGCAGCGCGTTGGGAGCTGAGGCGTACCCCTGACGTCACTCGAATGACGTTGCTTGCGATCCGTTAGCTTATGATGAATCGCGTTTGGAACAGGGGTCCTAAGGAACCAAGTACTGCAGCGCTCCGCCGTGAAACAGGGCCATGATCTCGACTGCACTTTCGCCCCGAATAACTCCACTCCTCCGCTCACTCCGCACCACAGCGACATCTTTTTAAACGGCAACGAGTCGCTGAGCATCGGCGACGTGGTGCGTCACCCGACTCTGGCGGCCACCCTGGAGAAGATAGCCGAGGGAGGCCTGCAGGCCTACCAGGACATCGGCCAGAAGCTGGCAGAGGACATACAGCAGATGGGCGGCATCGTCACCCACGACGACATCAAAAACTATGTGTGAGTGGAGGCAGGCTGGTAGGCGAGGCTGAGATCGCATGTGGGGTGGTATGTACGACAACAAATGTCAGGTCACGAGTCTAGGAGCTTGATATTTATCGAATGTGCTAACATGCCCGTGTGTATGGGGCCGTGTCACTGGGTATTTGTCGTGTCCTTCCATACACTCGTGACATCAAGTTTCGGGACACAATGAGTGGAACCCTTGGTTATAATCAAAGGCCATCTACTTTTTATCTTCCACCTACCATGACTGGCCGTCAGCCGTCACCATGACCTGGCCGTTACCCTCAGACCGACGTGGACGGCGCCGGTGCGGGTGCCCCTGCCGAGGAGCGGCGTCACCCTCTTCTCGGTGCCGCCGCCGGCCAGCGGTGCCGTCCTCGGCGTCATCCTGGGCATCCTCGACGGCTACCCCATCACCAACGCCAGCATGTCCAGCGACTCGGCGCAGGCCCAGGTGCTGCACAACATCACCGAGGCCTTCAAGTTCGCCTACGCCATGCGCAGTCGGCTGGGCGACGCCGAGTTCACTGATGTGGAGGAGGTGAGGTGTCCTACATAGAAGGGATTGTGGAGTATACAGTCTGGCTGGTCTGAGCGACATATGCCATATAGGTAATGCTGTCTTGATTGAGTATATTCTTTGCCAAAACGGCTGAACCAGTAGGAGTGTTTCAGTAACGAGATAATCGACAGTTATTTCGATAACTGTTCGATAACTGTGCCGCCCGACAGACGGGCGGCACTCCGAGACGGACACCGCGACGCCTATAAGCAGCTGAACCGCCAGGTGCAGTCCGCAGTACGGCGAGACACGCGGGAGGAGCTGGATAGGCGGGTGCGTCGGGCTGGACCGGCTGCAATGTGGCGAAGCGTGCAGCCCGTTGTGGCACCAAAGCGGATTTGTTTGTTTTGTTGGGTTAGGCCCTTTCGGTCGACAAGACCATTGCAGAGCCGGAAGGATGATAGGATTTAGGGGGAGACATTGGTCTGGGCAGGCACCCTAGTGAGTCGCCGGGGCTGAGCCCGTCCAGAGGACAGGCCACCCAGCCCCAAGGCACTCACTGCACCCGGCTACGGGGTGCGCTCCCTCGGGAGCAGCGGTGCCGCTCCAAGGGAGCAGCCCGCATGAGATAAAGTTGCCTGTCCAGCCCGGAAGGTGGTTGTGGCGTGGAGGAGAAGGATTTCAGTTTCCTGCGGATAGAAGCACGGATAGGTGTGACCAAAGCGGAGTGGTGGATCCGTTCCTGATGCTGATGCGGACGCACTTAATCGGTACTTTGTGGAGGTTGGTCCGAGGACCGCTCGCCAGGTGACAGCTGTCGGCCCGGAGCTGCCGACCCGCCTGCCGCGTGTTGGTACTGGGGCTTTTAGCGTTTCCCCCATATGTCCAGACGACCTGCGGCGGGTGGTAGGCAGAATGCGCAGTAGCACGGCGTGTGGTGCTGATGGTCTGTGTGTGCGCTTCGTCAAGCTGTGCCTGTCCTCGCTTTGTCATGTTTTAACGCACATTGTCAATACTAGCCTCGTCTCTAACTGTGTCCCCAGCTCATGGAAACTGACGTTCGTGCAGCCTATTCAGAAGTCAGCCAAATCAACAGACATTTCAAATTACCGACCTATCTCCATCTTACCGACCATCGCAAAGATCACTGAACGTGTTGTGTATGAGCAGCTTTTTTACTACTTCTCCTCGCGCCACCTGTTCGCACCATGTCAGCACGGTTTCAGAACTAATCACTCCACAGACACCGCTCTTCTTACTGTTACCGACAAAGTGTTCAGTGCGATGGATCGCGGCGATGTTGTTCTTTTATCACTACTTGACTTGTCAAAATGCTTTGATGTTATCCCACATGATCGCCTTCTTAACAAGCTGCGTTTGTACGGTGTGGACGTGCGATGGTTTACGAGCTATCTGAGCGATCATTACCAACAGGTCCGCATCCAAAGGTCAGACGGAACACAGTGCTTATCTCGACCACTTCCAAACCCTGTTGGCACGTACCAGGGATCGGCCTTAGGTCCGCTTTTATATTCAATTTACGCAAACGACCTGTCTCTTTACGTCGACGGCGAGGCTGAAATAGTGCAATACGCTGATGACACTCAGGTTCTTGTTGCGGGGGGACCCGGCGACATTGACTCCCTAGTGCTCACCATGGAGAGTGTTCTCTCCAAGCTGTCTCACTGGTTTGGCAAAAATGGTTTGAAAGTGAACGCAGACAAAACGCAGCTCATAGTCATCGGCTCTAGGCATAACATTCAGCGGCTTCCACCCGTCCGTATCAACTTCATGGGTGCCATTGTCGCCGGTTCCCCCACTGTGCGGAACCTGGGTGTACTGTTTGACCAGAAGCTGACGTTTTCTGCCCATATCGATGACGTGGTGCGCCGGTGCACCGGCATCCTGTGTGGTCTCAGCCACTCCCGGCACTGTCTGCCGCAGTCGACCCTGGCCCGGCTGGTGGAAGGTCTAGTCTTGTCGATTGTGCGCTATTGTATCATTGTCTATGGGTCCACCAACAAAACGCAGTTAGGCCGCATTCAAAAGATATTAAACTTCGCCGCGCGTGTCATCTCTGGACGGAGGAAGTATGACCACATCAATGATGTGTTACGGCAATATGAGTGGCTCTCAGCTGAGAACATGTACCTTTACCACGGACTGACCCTTCTTAACAAGATTCGATGTACGTCGGAACCCGAGTCGCTCTCTCATAGTCTTACCACCAGACGCGACATTCATCGGCGCATTACTCGGCATTCTGATCAACTTGTGACACCGCGCATTTTATCTGAGTCGGGTAGGCGAAGGTTTTTATACTCTATTGTGACTGCATTCAACAAACTACCATCTTCAATGCGTGATATGCAACCCACTGCTTTTAAAAGAGAGGTGTTCAAGTGGCTCACTTTGGAACAGAACAAATAGCGACTGTGATGACTGTGAACAAATTGTGACTAGTGATGCATGTGTCCGCGTATGAGGTTCATGTAGGTATGTGTGACATCCATTGGCCAACCATTGCATGTAATTGACCTGAGGCTAGGAATAGCCATGTTTCATGGATTTGCCTCGTGAAGTTTAATAAATAAATAAATAAATAAATATTTGACGTCGATAGTCCTTTAGTAGCACAATTCATCATCTCTGTAGCCTGTAGGCGCCGCAAACTTTGGGAACATTGTCGTTGAAAGTGCTTTCAACAGCTACCCACCCACGCCTCGCCTCATGAGCTTTTTGCGATTTCAAATCCGTTCTCGCCCCACACCTTCCCCAGCCTCTCTGAACCTCGCCTCTCTTCTCCGCTCAGCTGGTGCGAAACATGACCTCGGCGCCGTCGCTGGAGGAGATGCGGGCACGGATCCGACCCGACGGCGTGCTGGGCGGTCCGGAGGAGTACGGTGCCGAGTTCAGCTTCGTCAACGACAGCGGCACGGCGCACATCTCGGTGGTGGATGCCGACGGCAGCGCCGTCTCCGTCACCAGCACCATCAACCTCTAGTAGGTCACGGCGGGTCGACGGCGACGGAGGTAGCTGAGTGGGCATCGAGGGAGGGAGGGAAGGTAAGGGAGGACTGACAGGGGATGACTGAGGAGGGAAAGATGAGGCTAGTGATATGGATAATTGTTACGTTTTATAATTTATTGGATATATATGAATTTCTCAAACTTTTGATTACGGAGCGAGCGAAGCGAGCGTAGTCTTTCCTTAGTTTAACGGAAATTTCTGAGTATGAGCGGCCGGCCGGCCGACCGGCCGGCCGGCCGTGCGGACGCTTTTGCGAGGCTTATATCTCAGCAACCACTTGACCGATTTACACGCGGTAATTTTTGTAGGGTAGCTTCATTCCTTCTACCAAGTATTGGACTATTCCCGATGCATGTGGGTGACCCCTTATGCACGTGCCACGTGCAAAACGAAGAGGTGTCAGTTTTGTAATTGTTGCAATATCTCGGTAACTACTTGGCCGATTGCGCTGAAAGTTGGCATGTACGTAGGCACCCACTAGGCACTGCATATCCATGTGCCAGAGTTGGGGTGCTGCTGCACGTGCGCACGTGCAGGGGTCGTTTCCAGATCTCGAGAACGGCTGGACCGATGGCGCTCAAATTTGGTACACGGTTAGGGACCAGTTAGTAGGGTGCCGTGCACAAGTCAGTTGGGACCCATTTTGCACGTGCGCACGTGCAGGGTGCCGCTTCCAGATCTCGAGAACGGCTGGGCCGATTATGCTCAAATTTGGCACATCGCTAGAGACCGGTTAGTAAGGTGCCGTGCACAAGTCAGTTGGAGGTACCCCCTCAAAATTTCGCACGTGCAAGGCTCACCCTCTCGCTCGCTCCGTTAGTCGCCCCAAAAGGCGTTATACTGGTATTATTATGTGCATATTTACATTGTTAAAACAACACTGTCGCTTTTAATGGCGATACCGTACAGAATACATAATGAAACGGTACTCCTTCCCAGCACAGCCATCTGTCTTTTTTCTGTTTGCCGTACGTATAAGGAGAATATGAAGGCATTGCCTTTAGAATATGGACTACACATTGGGAGAATATGATCCCTCTATCATTATTGCTGAATACACGGCCTTATGACAACCATATCTTTGTACATAGTTCGGATACCAGAAACTCAGCTTTCATATTGTCGTACACCGTAGTGCAGCTGGAAAATTGCCTTGCTCCGTTTGCAGACGGTCGTTAACTATACCCTTTCATGTAAACATTTCTCTCATCTTTCGCCGCAGCTTCGGCAGTGGTTTCCGGTCGCCGCAGACTGGCATCATCCTCAACAACGAAATGGACGACTTCAGCTCAAACTTCACCAACTCGTTCGGCCTTCCTCCCTCGGAAGCCAACTTCATAGAGCCCGGTGAGGAACGCACTGCTCGGTCAGAAACTCGAAATAGACTTGTTGAAGAAATATTTGAACGGATGATTGCGAGCATAAGCTTGATCGTAAATTTTCTTTGAGAATTTAAACCTGTGTTAACGGTGCAATTAAACCACATATTTTCATCGCACACTTAGGTGTTCGTATTATGTAACGGCACTATTTATTTCGTGCGCAATGCGCTAAATCGTCACTGGGGCGTTGCAGCGGCTGCGTTTTGACTCGCCCAATGGCCCTGATTGCCAGGCAAGCGGCCGCAGTCGTCGATGGCCCCTGCTATCCTGGTCGATGAGAAGGGGAAGGTGCGGATGGTGATTGGCGCGTCCGGCGGCAGTAAAATCACCTCCAACATCGCTTATGTGAGTGGTGCACACCGCAAGGGGCAGTTGTAAACGGGCCGGAATGGCATCCGACTTCTGATTTAGTGAGCCGACATGGTTTTGCGCCAAATTGTTATGGTCCAGTGTTGGGGTGTAAGGTGCTTGCAAAGTGGTGAGGTATTATTTATGTCCTTTGAAGTCATTTCATATTCACGGTGTTTGCAACGCATGAGGGTGGCTTGCTTAGCGGTCATGTGTAGTGCATGACCGGTTACATATCGTAAACAGAAACTGCAATTTCGTGTGAGTGACTAGAAATTGGTAGCGACCGTGTTCTTATGACTATGTAAAGGCACAGCGATGTGTCGAGAAGCTGCGATGTTATAGCTTTTGTCATCTTGCGATTTTTTTTTTTTCTCTCTCTCTCTCTCTCTCTCTCTCTCTCTCTCTCTCTCTCTCTCTCTCTCTCTCTCTCTCTCTCTCTCTCTCTCTCTCTCTCTCTCTCTCTCTCTCTATCTCTCTCTCTCTCTATCTCTCCTCTCTCCTCTCTCTCTCTCTCTCTCTCTCTCTCTCTCTCTCTCTCTCTCTCTCTCTCTCTCTCTCTCTCTCTCTCTCTCTCTCTCTCTCCGTGTTAGGTGGCGGCGAGGAACCTCTGGATGGGAGAGGATATCAAACAGGCCGTCGACGCCAGAAGAATACATCATCAGCTGTTACCCGACCAGCTCAGGATCGAGAAGGGAGCACCGCAGGTAATGACCTCTGCTTCAACGCTGGCAGGGATTAGTTCTTACTGACTGTTCGGAAGCACTTTTGGTGTCAGTCCTGCACGGTAGGTACACTGTACAGACTACAGTTGACTACAGAATGATGCACCGCTCCTCTGAATCTATCAGTTGACTGGAACGCTACGTACTGCCGCTTATCACGCGATTAAGCGTGTCGATTGTGAGCGTTGGGTCGGAGTGACACTCAGTCTGTGTGATGCGGCACAGCTTACCACTCCAGGCAACTGATTGCCTGTGAAAAGTGGAACATTATTCCGAAATGAACTATACAGTGCACACACTACACATGCACATTGCACGTATGTACGTTGTACATTCCTACACACATGTAAAGTGGCGTTTTAGTCAAGTATGGTGAGTGGAGTCGATTGGATATCGGCTACTTGCATACCGCTGGTCCATTTCATTAATCGTCAATTATGAGTAGAAGTATAGGCCTGACCAGCGTACAGGCGCTATCAATGGGTAACATGAACCTTCTATTAACTGGAAAACACATCTACCACTGCGGTGGCGGCGGTCTGCTCCGCCTGATATTGATATCAACAGAACCCGGTCTTCATGAAATGCTGCGAAAGAGTGTTTATAAACGTAACGTAAGGCAGCGTTGTGCTTACGTAACGTCTGGCTTTTGCTTTTTTTCTGACGAGTCCATATATGTAGAGAGAATTCAAATGCAATGACGCTTTTGGATTGGAATGCTATTAATCTCGTTGTGAATTCTTGGCCGACGTACTGTGTGCTGCATGTGCAATGTATTGTGCATATTGTTTTCAGTATTTCAATTTTAATGGAAGCTATAAAGCAGTACATAAATCTGGCAAAATAGATAGATCCATGCTGTTCGTAGCTGGTAATGGTTATTTCAAGTGCCGCCTTGACTGTAACAAGCCATGGCTACTGGCGGGGTTCGGATATCGCCGTATATGGCTTCAGGGTCGTGGTGTAGTTTTCGCTGTACCAAGCAGTTGCTGTCAATTACCAGTTTTATCGAAAAAAAAATATTATTTTACATGGCCGAATCATCAAAGAAAGCAGAATACAAATAACAAAATTACAAAACCATGGGTATGTTCCAGTACCATTCTTATCAACCGAAAATGGCGAAGAAAAAACATTCACCAGGTAAATACTATTTCAGTGGCGGCGGAAGGTATTCTAGGATAGGGGTGCAAACGATATTGAAGCGCCCCTTCCCGCTGGGCGCCCCTTACCATATACACGGTTGTAGTAACACAAACAGTGAAGAGACGTTTGACAATGTGTTGTACCTGTTAACCCGCGCCCTGGTGGGGTCTGTTTATAACGCGACCTGGTGGGGGGGGGGCTATTTTTTGCCCCCCCCCCTCGTATCTCCGAAACTACTGGACGGATCCGCAAAATTCAAACGGTGTTCGAAAGGTCTGTCAAATTTGTCGAAGGAAACCAAATTTCATTGACCTCGGGGTCACCGATGACGTCACAGGTCAGGTCAAAGATGAAATGTTTCACCGTTCACGGGCTTCTAGGGAATGCGCTATAACACCGAGGAAAACGCATTTTGTCGAGAATCAGCGATAGGGCGTCAGTTGCCTAGTAGATATGTTCCTATTAGAGGTCACTGACAATAACAGGTCAGGTCACAGGTCAGGTCACCAAGGGTCACGGGTCAGGTCACATGAGCCCAACTTTACTAAGGTTGTGTGATGCATGTTTTATGGCCAATTTTTCATTTCCAACTCAATGGTGTTGGTTATAAGACTATGAGGTACGGCTTAGGTCACTTTCTGGTGAAGTGCAGGTCAAGGTCAGGTCAAGGTCAGGCCAAAAAAGGTCAAATTTTAAAGTTGATAGTTTTGCATAAAATGGGTATTGATTCGATGCAGCTCGTCACGGGGAGTCTAATGGTGGTCTTTGTTTTGCGCTACGGGGTCTAGAATTGCTAAAAATTGAGTTTGAAAATTTGACGTCATCAATTTTGAACAGTTTTTTCGCTATAACTTCGCCAAAAAAGAGGTATCAATCTCAAATTTGGTATGTGGATGGAAGGCGGTAAGGACTATCACATATATTCCGGTTTTTGCGAAATTCAAAAAAACTTTTTGGATTTTTCGATTATTATATCCAAAAAAAATTATTTTTTGATTTTTGGGGGTCAAAATCCAAAAATTTCAAAAATCTGATATAACAGTTTTGTAGCCCTGTTCATTCTACAGCTTTTATGTCTTTGTCATTTTTTTGTATTTGCAAAGCTATAGGCCTGACAGCTCTTCCCGCGAAACCCTTTTTTGGGTCGAAAACGGCAGAACATGACGTCACTCTGACGTCATTTCCGGCCAACCTATCATAGCCTTTGGAAAAATTTTTGGTCACAATGTGCAAAATTGATGTCCGGGAGGGTACTGAAAGTTTGGTGACGATCGGCGCAGCGGTTCTGGAGATATATCGATAAGTCTGGAGGGGGGGGGGGCAAAAAATAGCCCCCCCCCAACAGGTCGCGGGTTAACATGACGCCCCAGTGAAATAAATGCCGCCTTTCAACACCGATAGGAGCCCGAATTGAATGAATACAGGCAATCAACGCTGGTAGGTGTCCCAGCGAAATGAATGCATCTATTACCACCCAGAGGTGCCCCCATTTCAAACTAATACGACGGCGACGCCTCTACACCGATAGGGGCCCATCCCAGGGGAACGGAATAAATGCCGCCCCCTCATTGGCGGGCGCCCCAGGAGAATGAATGTTACACATCAACACCAATATGCCTCCCAGTGAAATGAATTATGAATGTCGCCTTTCGACGCCGGTAGGCGCCCCAGACACCAGTGGATTTACTGCCGCCTTAAAACACCGATAGGCACCTCAGTGAAGCGAATACCGGCCTATACCACCGATAAGCGCCCCGGATGAATAAATACCACCCGTCAACGCCGATAGGCGCCTCAGTGAAATTAATGCCGCCCCAATCTCCGATAGGCGCCCCAGGTGATACATGTCGCCCATCAACACCAACGGGCGCCCCATTGAAATGAATACCGCCCTTCAACACTGGCAGACGCCCTAGTGGAATGAATGCCGCCCCACAATGCCGATGGCCGTCCCTGCACTGGAAAATCAGTTTCGCCCCTATACAGGCGCCCATAGAAGTTTGCAGAGTGCTATTCCTGGTCATAATCATCTCCCCAGTAAAAACAAAAACCGCAAAATACGCCCTAGCACTAGGGGTGTAACCGCCCATACGGACAGTGCAATTTTACAGGCCCCAATCTCGGACCTCCCTTAACATTCATGTGTTGTAAACGGCAAACCGCCCCCGATAAATGTTACACAAACTAATTTCCTCTCGCATATCGGCCATCAGGCGCCCCTTTTTGTCGCATGGAGCCTGCAACGCTATAAGCCCTCATATGTTCGTGTTGGCGTTTGGAGGCTATCGCCTTCAAAGACGTCTCCATAAATGTTTCTTTTTCGTCCCACACACAGGCGCCCCTCTTTCGCATGCAGGCGCCCCTCTTCCGCATGGCGCGCTTCTCGAGTGGCTGCGCCCTCCTAGCCTTTATCGCCTGGCAAGATTATATTCGACAGGGTCGGCAGCATCTGCCTTTGTTTCAGATAAGGATGCCCTCCACTCTTCATCATATCAAAAGATACTTTTCCCGCGTCATTGCCACCCTCTTTGTGTCACAAGTGCCTTTATCAGTTGCGGTGTCGCACTGCTCAGCTTTATGGCTGCCGCACCTCTTAACTTCCAACCTCCTCTACAGATTTTCGAGGCGCCCCTTTCCATAGCTTTAGGGTGCAGCTGCCCCCCTTGCCCCCCTGCTTCCGCCGCCACTGTACTATTTTAGGTAGAATTTCTTCAATAATTGACAAGATAAGTTTTCCAGTACTTCTCTTGCAAAGCCCTACATTCACTTATCAGAGGAAATAAATTGTATTGTATCTACTTGTCACACACTTATTCATTCAATTAGAATTGCTGAAACGAACTAAGGAAAACGATCGTTGGATGCTTCATTTTTCTGATTTTCCATCATTAACAAATGCATATGTATATACCTAATGCATAAAAGGTCTAGATTCTAGATCACATTGATGTTCTCGTCAAGTCTCATTAACAACAGCTGTGAGTTGTGACGTGGCACGTGGCAATAGGTGTGTGTCCGTCCACCCTGTTTTAAAGGGACACTCCCACTTTAACATTAGTTTTGAGTTGAGATAGCCAAATTGGTGGCCATGGCCTGCAAATACCGGTTTGGGCACTCACAACATCGAAAAATACTTTAATTCGAAGATATTGAATTTCAAACTTGCAGTTTTCGGATTCTAAGGGGCTAATGCATTGGAATGCCCCCTTAGAATTTGTGACGTCAGCGGAGATCTAACGATTTTTAAATCTTAGACTAAAACCATCGTTAACACGTGGTGGTATACGCTGCTTTGCGCGCAACGTCTGCCGCACTTTAAGGCTGCCAAATTATTGCTTCCAAATAAAGTCGCTAGTAACAGGGGAGATCCCAAAAAGTAAACAAAAGTAAAAGCCTAATATCTTGAAAACCAGTGAATATTTTTCGGTGAAATTTGGTAGATATTCGTTTTCGCTCTTTCTGAACCAAGGGACATCACTTTCATGCCAATTCATTAACTTTTTTGAAGGTGGGAGGGTCCCTTTAAGCGTTAGGTTGAGTGAACCTGTTGCAAGTGCGAGGCATTTTATCGCACACCTGAGCTTGAACAACGGCCAGTGTGAGATGGCTCTCAATGCCAATTCTTTGCTGCTCACCCTTTGTTGGATACAGGGGGGCGACACGGCTATTCGCGCAATGTATTCATTTATGGGCCGCGCGGGGCCTCGCGATGACGCGGCTGGAGGCAACTGCTCAGCGCGCTAGGATACTTCTGGCGGGCCCGGGCGCTGAACGGTGTGCAATGAATGGGTTATGGTCGGGCAGACAGAGATGAGGCATTGAATTTGAATTGACATCAGCAATCGGGTGGGGAAGGAGAACGTTTCTAATCGAGCTTGGGATGGGGAAAGCCGAAAATATCACGATCGGCTCATAGCTCCGACAGGGCCGGGTGCTGTACCATGTGTAGTATATTTAGGCGGGCAGACAGAGATGAGTTATTGGATTTAACCCTCGCATGTGTGCGGCGTTTGCCAGCTTCTAATGTGTAGGGGGGGGGGTCGGTTGGACCCCCCCCCCTTGCCGTTTGGCCCCTGATCGAGCTAGAGCTTCGCGGAAAAAACGAGCGTGTTGCCCGTGACGAGAGGAAGCCGATGATACCCAATTTTAAGGTCCTAGGTCATTGGTTGACCTTCCAGGTCAGGTCAATGACCCAAAGTCGGGAAAATCGGGACCTGTTAGAAAGTCGTAAAGTGTGGCTGCTAAGGGGTTTTTCGGGATGCTGATAACGAATATCGTGTTAGTTTTGATCACAGATGATGTCTTGAAGCATTTAGACCAGGTCGGGTCAGGTCAGGTCAGGTCAACCAGTAGGCGTCATGACGGGTATTCGTAGTACGTGTCAACCGCCTCTGACAGCTTCGTAACATGTTACGAAGTCACCAAAACTACTTCGTAAATGTTCAAATGGTTGCTAAATTCGAATTCAGCTCCAAAAACTAGCCTAGAAACATGTAAAACTCGAAAAAGTGACCCGAGGTCACCCGAGGTCACCAAAGGTCAATGACCTGACCTGACCTTCAAGTGACCTTGACACACACGGGAGTAACATCAAATCACATGTTGGAACGTTTGAAACCACGAAAAGCTTGCAAACACGCGGCTAGTGCGGGCCGACATACGCGAAATCGCGATTCCGGCCAAACATAGTCTCGGAAAAGAGGTCACAGGTCAAAGGTCATTTGGGTCAGGGTCATGAAATTTTCAGGGTAGGTGTAAAATTGATCAATGCGAGGGTACTGAAAGTTTCGTCGCGATTGGCCGCTTTTTACGCGAGTTATTCGCGAAAAACCATGGGGGGTCCATCCGACCCCCCCCCCTACACATGCGAGGGTTAAATTCACCTTACCATCGGTTTCTGGTGAGGTTTGAAGACGTCTTTAGTCAAGCTCGGAGTGGGGGGGGGGGGGGCAACGGCGACTGGCGGATCCAGGGGAAGGCATTTGGGGCAAATGTCTTCCCCAACAACCAGGGCAGCGCCCGAAATCGATTTTCGAGAATAAATGAAAACTTCACAACTTTTCTGAGGAAATATTGGTTAATCACACCGCACAGCAGTGCGCAAGGAATCGAAATCCGAGTTTTTTAAATAAATTCCGAGAAACCTTTTTGGGGTAAGCCCCCGCAGTGTCCAATACCGCTTCCTGGATCCGCCAGTTGTGAATAAGTCACGGTCGATACCGAGCTTCGGCGGGACCAGGCGCTGTATACGTTCTTCTTTGAATGAAGAGGTGGACAGACACCTAGCCCCACATCCTACTGCTATGCCCGTGCCGTGCTTCTGTGGGTGAAGCACTAAAGCATCACGGAATCCCACAGGACCTGCGAGTCGACGAGGTGGCCGCTTTGGCCGCCGGGTACTGCAGCTCCCTGGAGTTGCCTGGGACCAATGGCAAAACAACAGCTCCGGCGGTGCCCCTATGGGCCCGTAAGGTAGAGATCATATCCTCAATGATCTCCATTACCATTTTATATTCCTAAACAATATGACAGACCAATTATGCTTGCCTACGTTCAGGCATTACCTCTGATGGTCATACGCCCAGTACAACATGTGTTGTCTGTCAAACAACAATCGACGACGGGATCCCTTCTCATCATCTCTTAACCCTATTAGTGGCAGGGGGGGGGTGTTTTTATCCACCCCTCAGGTTTTTCGGGAATATCTCCGAAACCGCTGAAGCTACGATGCTGAAATTTTCTGACTTTTCCTAAAACTAAATTGGGCACATTCACTGAAAATTTCAAGTTCATAACTTTACCAGGGGCGGCTCCAGAGCACTGGGAATTGGGGGGTCCTATTCGTGAAGCGAGTCATTTGGGCGAAGATCACGATGCTGCACCAGTTTTACGAACAGTGAATGAAAGGTATCATGTGATAACATATACAGTGATTGTGTATCCTCTTTTGACACGTTTTTGCTATAATAGGCGGATCCAGGCGTCCAAAAAGGGGGGTTATGTTTTACCTCCCAACATAGGTGCCCTGACACCGCCTATGCATTACCAATACAATTTTAGTCGTTCTCTCATAAGAAAATTATAACATAACAAGACCATTACCACCCTTTTTAGAAACAGTACCAACAAAAACCTTATTTACTATACTTTTTGTGTACCCCCAATCTCAATGATCTGTATCCGCCTATGATTTTTGAAAATGCATATTTTTAGGATCCATGTGAATTCCTGGTTCATTCTCTATCGATCGGCAAAAGTTACGTTAAGATTGGTTCAGAAACCTGGCCGTGATAAACAGTCTAAAATGTATCTGCAATTTGCCCGTTTTTACCCCCCTCTACCCCCCCCCCCCCTATTGACATTTTTTAATTTTTATTTTTTAGAAATGTAGATCACGTTGAGCGAAATCGAATGCCGTTTGAATTTTGAAAATCGGCCCGTTAGATCTCGAGATATCAAGGGGGGGTCGTAAACAGCCCCCCCCCCCTGCCACTAATAGGGGGTAGCGAGGAGCCTGCCACTAATAGGGTTAAGCCATCGGTTGTCAATTCACCCACCCCGTTTCCCTAAAAATAGACGGTCAGATTCGGCCTGGGTCCTTACGACCCCTCTAAATTCGCCAGAGACGGGATCGGATCGCCGTTATTGCACCCGTCTTATTAGTGTCTTAAATACTATGACAGCTTCGACCACGGACGTCGGACGGGGTGATCGTTCCACGAATGTACGCACCATCCAGGCCTAGGATGCATCGAGGTTTAAAAGGATGCAGTATGTAGATCAATCAACAAACAATGGTGGTATGCAACCACTTTAAAATATCTCCCTGGGCTCCCGCAACGTTCCAACGCCCCTCCGTTATGCATTCGCCCTGTGTGTCCGCCGAGCCGGCTTGCCTCCAATGACGTCATCGGCCGGCCGGCGGCGTTCAAGGTCAAACGGCTGGTGCAGGGTTACCGCTGCTAGGGAAATTTCCCTTTTCTATGGAAATCAGCGAAGATCTAGGGATATATGGATTTGCCACGAAATCTAGGGAAATGCCACAAACCCGAAAAATTGTTTTTTTTTTCAACAATCGAAATCATTGTTGTAATGAATTATTCTTCCGCATGTCATATGAAATAAATATGAGAACACTTTTCACAAAATACAGGTTTGA
The DNA here is from genome assembly GCF_019059575.1 of Amphibalanus amphitrite. Classification (NCBI taxonomy): domain Eukaryota; kingdom Metazoa; phylum Arthropoda; class Thecostraca; order Balanomorpha; family Balanidae; genus Amphibalanus; species Amphibalanus amphitrite. The sequence continues at coordinate 158,174 of NW_024881529.1, read as the reverse complement.
TTCTCTCGTTTGAAATACATAGGGAGAATTACATAATTTAAATTATGCATGCATATATGATTCTTGCTATTATTTCAAAACAAACTGCTTCCATGCTTTGTATTGTACCATATCGGGTGCGGCTAATTTTTTACATCAAAGTTTTTGTTTTGGCGCGATTTTTACTATTTCTAGCGCATTTCAATTCTTTACGGTCAAACTGACGGCATGCGAAAGAAATAATGCATCGACTCGTCTCTTATCGCCAGCACTACCTATACGGTATAGTTTCCCGCAGGGCTGCGGAGTCGATGGATTTTCGGCGACTCCGACTCCGACTCCGACTTTCAAAAACCAGCTCCGACTCCGACTCCGACTCCGGGCAGAATTGTCGACTCCGACGGCTCCAACTCCCGACTCCGACTCCGCAGACCTAGCAGGGCTGCGGAGTCGACAGATTTTCGGTGACTCCTCCGACTCCGGCTCGGGTTTCTAAAATCGACTCCGACTCCGACTCCGGTCACAACTGTCGACTCCGACCGACTCCGACTCCGACTCCGACTCCGACTCCGCAGCCCTGGTTTCCCGCGTCCCGCAACACACAATTTGCGATATACCACGCACTTATATTATACCACATACAGTAATTTGCTATATGCCAGCAATTTCATTACAATCTCTTACGTTAACGTAACAGAATGTAGTTAATTGCTGTTTACGACGCAGCGACTAGAACACGAATGGTTAAAATGACGAAAGTACGTCAAGTTCCAGGAAAAATAGCCGCATCTAGGGAAATAATTTTCAAAATAGGGAAATTTTCGTGAGAATCTGGGGAAACCAGCGAGACGCCAGCGGTAACGCTGGGCTGGTGTCCTTACCTGGAGTTCTATAGCCTTGGTTGGATACAGAAGAATAGCTTAGGATGCCGCAGGAAGGCACACTCCCCTAATAAGTTCTCTAGATAATAATATTATGTCGGCTCCACATGCGTTGTTTTCTAGTTTAAAGCTTCACTTTTCCCCTAAGATAAATATTGGTTTTCTTTTCATGCCAAGAAATAACAAAATTTCGTCAATTTCGGACGCTGCAGAGCAGCGAATGCCTCAAACGTCTCTTCCCTCTTTGTCAAAGCTCCTCAGGTGTGTGTGACTCCGAGATGCTGACGCCCAGTCTCTCGCCGCTGGCGCAGGTGCTGCTGGACAAGCTGACCGAGCGTGGCCACACGGTGGAGGAGTCGTCCCAGCCACTGGCCATTGTGTGCGGCGTGGTGAGCACTCCCGACGGTCGTCTGGAGGCCAACGCCGATCACAGGAAGGGCGGAGACGTGGCCGGCTTCTGATCGCAGCTGCAGCCGGGCCGCCGCCGGTAATAGTCAGAGGAGCGCGGGTGTGCTGTGTGCTGAGCGTGTTTGAGATTAGTTCTGAAACGTGTAGTGCGTTTGTTGAGGGTTTTAGCGCATTGGGACCAATGCTCGACGAAAACAGATTTCCGTCCGTTTTCTTTTTTCTTTTTTTCTTTTTGAAAACGAATGGCTCAAGCTGAAGAAAGATGCTTTAGGTCATATTTTGATAATTATTTCATCAACTCTGATGAATAACAGCAGTAGGAACACATGACAGACGAAGATATGCTGGGAATCGTTTTAAGGTGTGAGGCAGCTCGTAACGTGTGTGCGTTAGTGTGCATCTGGTGCTTTGCATGCTGTGTGTAAAAGACGACCGTCTATTGCGAGCAAAATGTTGTTAGTTGATGGTTATGCCTCGTGTAAGCTGGTCAGGATTCAATGCTGATGACAACACCAGTTTTATGACGTGATAGGTAGTTACAAAGGAGTATGAGATAGTGTGTAGTCAACCTAGTGGTAGGCATAACTATACAACTTAGGAACATACGAGTACATGCAGTCGGACCAAATACCATTTCGTGCTAAATGTCCTACAGAAATTATGGCATATGCTCGTCATGAAGCAAAACTGCACAACTATTTCATGTGGACAAAAGGGCCGTATAAGGCACGCATTTATGATGTGCCATTAGCAGTAGCGGCGGAACACCTTCAATTAGGGGGGGGGGGGGCACTGCCGACTTTTGGTCCCATTCTTTCCATGCAACGCCCATAGAGCTAATGTTAAAATGCCAAAATCAAAGGGGGGCACGGTGTCCCGGTGCCCTCCCCGTTCCGCCGCCTATGTGGCGTATGGTTAAGTTTTGTCAAATGACGTTTTAACCACACTTAATGACGTTCTCCTATGACACGTAGGTTTAATGTACACTGTTTTGTTTTGGTTAATTGTTCAACACTGTAAATCGCACAAAACATCGGCGGTATGAAATGCCTACGGATTTGTTCCTTATTTACATGACCATTATTTACATTTTGAAGTTAATTAATACAATATTAAAAATACATGTCTTTGATTATTTTATTTTTAGAATAGCATCGAAAGAATGAGTAGAAAATAATGCAACCAAGATCAGGCTTCGAAATATGTTTTGAAGGAGAAAAGGGTTACAATGAGCTTGAATTTAACGGACGTGCATATCAAGGAAATCGAGCGTGCGTAAAAATCAAAGCTGTCCGCCAAACATGGATCACCACCAGACACCATGGCATCACCACTACGTGAGGTGGCTACCTGCGTACATGGGGTACAGGTACCGACAGTACTAACTGTATACCGAGGTCAATGGGGTTGGGAACTCGATTTTTTAAGAATGCATGAAAATGATCAAACTATTTTCACAGAATTTATGGTGCATACCATTGCCTCATAAAATCAATAAGCTGAGAGAAATGGGGGAAGAAAGATAGGAAACTTGTTTTGAAAAGTTCTTGAAAAAAGATGCTCTTGATGCTGTTACGTCACATGTCACCTTCTGCGGTTGACAAATAATGGCGCATCTGGCGCACCACGATTACATGTTATATCAATGGGTGAAATATGTTGTTTGCTTCACTCTGCCATTCGCACTGTTTTTACCTTTAATTGTGCTAAAACATTTACGGATGAAATGTTCAGTGTCAAAAATTGATGTGTCTGCCGTGTACTATATTCCCACTTAACATGAGCGCGTGATAAACATTTTATGTACCTCGAATTTTCAAATGATAAAGATGATGAATCGGAGGATGCTGAAAAGCAAAAGCTCATTCCAATATTTGGACTACTTTACGATTAAAATGTTTACATTCCTGTCATCTTATTGATTATTTATTTGTTCTTTTTTATGAAAATAACTTAAGGCGTTGAGAACCGAGGTAATTTCTAATACCGTGCCTTAACTTACCAGCAACAGCAATCTATCTACGCCCTACGGTGGCAAGGGAGGCTGTGAAAGAAGCGTAAGATGGATTCTAAACAATTCTTTTGTGATATACTGAAGGGCAAAGTGCAGAGAAGAGCGTACAAGTCCTGTTTTGTGCCAGGCTGTTGCAGTAGCACTTATGAAACTCCGAAAACGATCTTCGTTCATGTCCCGAACAACATTACCCTCAGGAGATGATCGTCTGCAATAGCAGGAAGAGCTGATGCAAGTACTTTGAAATCCACTATCAAGTCGGTGCTATTGTTGTAATGATCACTGTGAGGTGAGATATTTTGTGCAAGGGCTGAGTGTAATGTCCAGGAAATGACCTCCATTCGCCCCCTGACCGGTCAGGGTTATAAAATTTGAGTGGATGGCGCTCCGTTTGGGGTTCAGATGTCAATTGTATTTTGTTACTGTCAAACAATACATGTTATGCTGGCAGCGAATGTGTGTAACGTCGTTTTTCGAAACAGAAGTTAGAACTGTAACGGCAGAGTGCTTGCTGGTCTCATCGTAAGTATTGTAAGTGTTGTAAGTGTTGTAAGCAAAAGCTATAAGTATTGTGAGCATTGATGTATGGTAGATATCACCTCACATGATCTCGGCTCAGATAACCCTCTCCGGTGTCCCTGTCATGACACCTGGATCATTACAGATAAAATAATTTGTCATAATTCTTAAAGAATTGGGTGGTTTTGACTCGTTTACTCGAGGTGCAGGTCGCATTTCAATACTTTTCTTAGGCTTGCAATGTAAAGGTCACGACTCTGACCTAACCTCAGGTCACAGCTCAAAAATTCTGAAATATACAAACGACACATACTGCAGGTACTGTTTTGAAGACTTGATGAGAGGAAATAACTTCGTGAAAAACTCAAGCTCTGACGTGTTTGCAAACTTTCTGAGGTGGGGTCAACAAACCCGCTCTGGTTACCTGACCTGACCTGACCCGGCATTTTTTTTTTTTTTTTTGCTGAGATGTGCGTAATGAGCATTTAGGAAAAGTCACCAAATATGAGCTGAATGTCTCGCGGCGTTTGGCAATTGTACAAGAACATCCTGAAAGGTCTCCCCGTCCGAAATAGGGTTAATGTGTACATATATGAAGAGTTGCAGATGCCAAACATACCCAGATCTAAGACTGCAGTTCCCAGCGCCGCTGCAACGTTTTTAAAACAAACATACATAGGACATACAAACATGTTTATTTGCATCTGTTTTGGATAATAGCAACTCATGGCGCCATCACCCGCGATAACTGTTAGGATTTGAGATATATCTTTATTTAGGCCATTAGTTTGGCTGTAATGTTTATTAATATTAGTTGGGCGGGGTTTGGTAGTTTTTTATTTAACTTGTGGTATGTTGTGCTGATTGCGGGTTGTTCAAACCTTTCAAATGTAAGGACCTTATTGAACTCAACCCTACCCCTACACTACCCTACATACGACTGGACGCTTTCCAAGCCCACAAGCATCACGACGCCGAGATGGAATGTAGCCGAGAAATCACCCTCGCCATCTGCTCTAGAGCTAATCGTGTGGGGCGGCGTGTGGGGCGCCGCTTAGCCTATGGGGGTGCACTTCTAGTGGATGGGGGACGGGGGTGCACCTGCACCCCTTTCATATGGAAAGTTACTTCCCTGATTACAGCTCCCCGTATTGCACCTAATCAGGGAACGGCCAGCAAACGAAGGAACTATTTCTGGATGACAGGCGAATAACCGCTCACGCAAGGAGCGGAGCTCCGCCCCGTCCAAAGTGGCCAACAAAGCAGAGACAGAGGCAGCATCACATCTTCCATCAAAGAACTGGTTTCTGGCTTGGAAGATGAGCTCCATCTTTGCATCCGAGTCGGTGCTGTCAGGAATCAGCTGGTCTAATGGAGTGAGAGTAGTGAGACGACTAGCTATTGTATCAGAGCTGCCTGGTCTTCGTAGCATTTGCACCGATTCTTCTCGATCGGACTCTGAATTCTGTCCCTCCTGCGTATTACTTGAGGCATTGCTATGTAGCTAAGTCTTTGGCAGAGTTTCATTATCCATGCTTTGCAAACAGTGCCATAACAACACAGTTAATTAATCACCAAGCTTCTTTGCAAGTTCCAATACAGTTAAATAGCACGCGATTTGAGTGCAAAAATCAAGAAAAGTGCCAACTTGTTCCCGTAAAATATTTTGAATATTGACCTAAAAAAATGAGTAATTTCCAGATAAAATAACAGCGAAATCAGTTTTCGCTTGCCAATAAAACTCACAGATATTGAAGCTCCATTATTAAAGGAACATTTTAGTATATGCCATTCTTGATAAAACTTCTTAGCCACGCAATACCAGCGCAAAATAAAGAGACACTGAAAACACGACCAATCACTCCGATTTACCATAGGAAAATACATAGAAAATGTATGTCTCAACTGCGCCAAATATACAGACAGTTATATACCTACATGTGACGTCATGATTAGCCCGACCAATCAGAAGCAAGTTGTTTTCAGCCACAAATAATTAATTTCTGAACTAACTAGGCATCTTTTTAACAAAGTGATTTTAAATTAAATCATTAAAAATTCTGAGCTTTTTTATTTTACCAAAACATACAGAGCATGCAGATAGGTCCCAACCCTATTGTGGTCATTAACCCGCGCCGGGCCAAGGGTGTTTGAACACCTGCTCCCTGCTGTTGTTTTTTTTTTGCAGATATCTCAAAAACGGCGGGCGCCGTCGCCGTTTTTGGCACAACTGTTTTTGCATCTTTCCCGCACGCACATGTGAAAATTTCAGACCCAGCCCAGGTCGCTCAAGGTCAGGTCGCCAGTTCACGCCAAGTGACCTAGGAACCTAATGACCTAGGAACCTAGTGACCTAACCTCAGAAAAAAAGTAGAATGCTCTTCATAGCTACAACGACTGAACGATTGCCTGGAAACTTTCCGTGATTGATAACAGTAACAGTATCTATAAACGTTTATCTCGCAATCTTTATATCGGTGACCTAAGGTCAGGCAAATTTTGCAGCCTCTCCATTATACCTAAGCCAATGGGAGAACATTGAAAAGCGTCTCTTTTGCACGGACTCTTTTCTAGACACTCTCAAACATCAGGGTGCAGGTAAAATTGACACACTGAACCGGAAAATGGCACCTGTGACCCCTCGTTATGTCCGCGAGGTCATCTCAGGTCACGCCTATCTAAAAGTTTTTCGCTAATAACTTCTGATATAGGCATGCTAGAGCGATGAAAACGCCGCATTAGATGTGTTCGGCTCGACGATGCGGATCGACTGAAATGCAACATAACCTTTTCCGGTCAGGTCATGACCTTGACCTGAGGTCAAATTTTCTCAAGGTCAAATTATAGTTCATTCGAAGCGTCTCGACGAGAGGAACACGATGCTGGCAAAAGTAATGTCGTAGCTCTTTTGAGTCAGAAGTTATTGCCGGAAAAAAATAATTTTCGTAAAAACGGCTATTTTTGGAGTTTTTGCCCTCTGGAGGCTAAACCGTTGACCTGAGGTCAAAACTGATGGCATGTTGGCAAAAGAGCGTTCAAAGAGCTATCGAATGCGCTTTCCGTGGCACTGTAGCTCTATCGGTTCCAGAGTTAGCCGTTTGGCAGTTTCCAAAATGTTGAAATAGCCAACATTTTACCTTTGGTGACCTCTGCTGACCTGACGTTTGACCTGACCCAAAAATGACTGAGGTGTTTTCGTCCTTATTTTTGACGTTCTTTCTATTGCCGCTTACCGCGTGTCGCTACGTGGCCCAGGAGCTGAGTTAGAAGGGTGTGTTTAGACACACACACACACACACACACACACACACACACACACACACACACACACACACACACACACACACACACACACACACCCCGGCCCGGCGCAGAAGTCTCGGAGCACCGACCCGGCGCGGGTTAAATCAGCCACACAGGGATAATAACAGGTCATTAATCAATGGAATCAATGGAATGGAATTGGGAGCTGTTCGCTCTGCCCCGTCCACTTTACCACGTGTACATGCTTACTGTCCGAGACTTAAATCTTTCAGCTCAGTTATTAGCGGGGCAAACGCATTAAAATTGGCAGAGGACATGTACGATCACCACACAATGCATGAATGAGAATAATGTTTATAACCTGGGAAGAAGCATGCCCAATTTCTCTGTCACGGAACAATGGCGACGGGTCAGAAACCCCGGTCATTTGAAAGACCGCGAAGAGAACATAACTTAGCAACTGAAAATTGAAGTTGACGCCGGTTGTGAAGGGCGAAAACGCGGGGCGTCCTCTTTGCCCCGAGTGGTCGCTTTGCCCCGGTCTGCCCTACCGGTGCTGACAGATGACAGATCACAGTACCGGCGTTCGTAGACGAACACGAATGCGGTCACGGGCACACATACACACTACAAAGAAACAGGCATGCATTGCACATTGTCACATAGAGCAACTACTTAGTGCATGTCCCTATTCAAATGGTTGCAGCAAATTCACGTCAAAAGGCTGCTGGAAGAGGTGGCAATTCATCCTATAGAAAGCGTTAGTATACTTATGTATGGATGGAATGCAAATTTCGTATCCACCTCTTTCATCAGTATGGCGGCTAGGTACTTTTGTTACAATGCAAAATGTAAGTGCAGTGCAGAGGTAAACATGGTGATGGTTGGGCCGAGACCGGTCGATGACGGGGTCATGTTTCGCCCCTGCTGCCCTGGCAGCCGAAAGTCTGCGGCCAATGGAGGCCTTCAGCGGGGCGGCTGCGCAGTGCGGGAGCACACCTGGACAAAAGGAGCGGTCCCTCGCGTAACCAGCCCACATGACGGTGACCGCCTGCTGTATGCAGCTCGTTTGACGACAGTAACCAGTCAGACACACTGGACGTTATCGCTGTTTTCAGAGTCCGTTTCTCTGCATCGCCTCTGACGAATCCGCTGAGGAGCATTACGGCTTGACCTTGACACCAAAGAACACAAGAGGTCACCAGACACAAGAAAAGGTTGCTGGGCTCCCTAAGATGTTTCCCGGCATGGACTCTACCTGTCGCCCGTCGACTGCCCGCCTTCTGCCCTCGCCTCTGGTGCTGTCCGTTCTTTGTCTCTTGGCCATGATGTCGCTCCAGGTGGCGTCCGCATGCGTGGAGACCGCCTGGACTCTGGGAGTCCCGTCTGAGGGCACCACCAACCTGCTGGAGACGCTCCGGGCGTCCAGTGCGTGCGCCTGCTGCGGCCACTGCCACCAGCGGGACGACTGCTCGAGCCTAGCGTTCCGGCCGGCCGGGGGCGAGTGTCGCCTGTACGGCACCGTGGCCGGCTACGACACGCTGCGTCCGGACGTCGAGTGGACCTACCTGGTGCGGCCGGGCCGCTCACTGGCCGGCCAGTTCTGCCGACGCGACTCGGACTGTCCGGAGGGCGTGCCGTGCCACGGCCGTGTCTGCACCACCAGCGGCAACGTCACCTGCCGCTCCATCCGAGACGATCTCGGCGGCGGAGACAAATTCGGCCCCCCGACCGCCAACGCGACCATGTTCGGCTGGCTGGCCGGCCAGCCGCTCTCTCTCGTCTGCCTCTTCTCGGCCGAGCGTCCCGGCTACACGCGTCTCTTCAGGAACTCTCCCGGTTTCCTGTTCCGCCGCAGCACCATCCGGCGGTACAACGCTGACCTCGCGGAGGGCGTGCAGAGCCCGTACTCGATCCTGGAGCTGGCCGAGCAGATGCGCCAGCTGCGCACCGACAGCACCTACCGCCTGCTGGTCGAGTCGCCCGGGGAGGTCGTCATCGAGTACCGCGTGCCGAGGGACGTGCCGGTGCTGGACGTCGAGCCGCGCGCGCTGGAGGGTGTCGAGGTGAAGAACGTGGGGCGCGGTGCGGGCGTCAAGGTGACGCTGCCCTACCTGCCGCCACAGGGCACCACGCTGCTCTCTCTACACGGCGGGAACCCCAAGTGGTACCAGCTGTCGATGGCCAGGACGGACGGCAGCATCACCTGGCGCGGCAATCTGGACCCGATCAGCCTCTACATCCTCGAGTAGGACACGAACTCCTATCGTGCGTAGGATTTATGTCAACACACACATCACATCGTATTGATATTAACCGTTTTCACAAGCTGGGTTATCTGGCAAATGCACCAAACTTGACCAAATCAAGCCAAGCCTCTCTTACAGCAAATATCTCCATGTCATGACTTTGTTTCAATGTTTGGTCGACAATAATGCATGAAAACCTAACAGTTCAAGTAAATAAGCACTAAGCAGCTAGGGCAGCCACGGCCTCGTTTCATAAAGCGAGTCCGTAACTTACGCCGGTTTTTGGGCTTGTGTTGCAAGCGCATGTGAAGCGATAAATTTACATCCCCTTTTCTCTTCTGTTCTTGCTTGCAAGATAAATAAATTCAACGATTCAAACTATCGTCATCGCTTCACATGCGCTTGCAATACAAGACCAAAAACCGTCGTAAGTTACGGACTCGCTTTATGAAACGAGGCGCTGTACTGAAAACTACTTAGTCAACTATGAACCACATTTCACCAAATCGAACAAAAATGACCGAATGTGAGCCAGATTATTAGCATTAAAACGGCTCATATTTCCATTGAACACTGCACGGTACACAGTAGGACACGAACTTGGGTCGTGTCGTAGGCCCACTGTCATGTTCACATGTCGCTTATTGACCGCGCAAAACAGCGGTGACAGCTGTCATATATATCCGTTAACAAATTACCTGTCATTTAGCACAATCCGCAACCAAGTCACGTCGGTCACTTATTCCGGTAAATTATCACGGTTGTGTATCACGGTCGCCAGTCAATGTGGGATGTAACTCATAGGCTCATGGTAATCCCAGTGTTGAGATTTTTTGGTATTTTGGGCGAAATAGCCATCGTCCTTCTGTCTTCTGATTACCCTATGCTAATAAATGAGTTGAACATCAGGTGGCACACGAACATCACATGCTTAGCTATTTCAGCGATCGATGTTTTTCTTCTTTCGGCTTTATCAGATCACTCAAAGTTCAAACCTTGTTGGTATGTGCACATCGTGCTATGGAAATACAACTTCCTATGAAAACCATGAAAACTGTATTTATCCTAGACGCACATAAAATTGGCCGTCGAGTAAAAACAGCTGCTTAAAACCATGCCCAATATTCTACCGTTGAGGTGCACAAGCACATGTTTAATTAATCTATTCCATATTCATATATATATATATATATATATATATATATATATATATATATATATATATATATATATATATATATATATATATATATATATATATATATATATATATATATATATATATATATATATATATATATATATATATATATGAATTTCTATGAAAGAAGAATACCAAAACAAAACATAAATCGTCAGTTGATGTGAGCGAAGAGATGTCAAGCCATATTTCTTATTTCCCCCTCTGCTATCTCAGCATATATCGGTGTCTCCTTTCCATGTAATCCAGTGTTTCTCGGGGTTCCTGCTCTTAGAAGTCCCACTCCCATGCAGCCCTGTCTGTCCAGCAACGAGTAAGTCCAGCGACAGACCAGCTCCCCATGCGCAGAGGATCGATTACCGCCAGACCGGCTGCGCTTCGGAGCAAATACCAGTCACAGGCGGCGAATACGCTTGGTCTTGGTAACGAGAGCCGCCGCAAATGCCTCTGGCGATAAACGCTCTCATCTGCAGGGCATGGATTGCGTTTCAGTTTCATATCTGTAGCAAGTATATTTGTAATACCGTATATAGTGCATAATGAGGGTCGTTAAACATTATTCTGTCATTCATTATTACATTTGAAAAATAAATAACCATAGCTTGAAACAACGACTGGTACCTATAGGTAGGTATTCGATTCGTAACCCTTTGTCCCATGTCATTGCCCGCGGCTTTTAGGGTATAGGCGCGCATTATGTAATGTCCAACTTAAGGTCTGGACCTCTGGATCAAATCAGATCAACAGTTTACACTCGAGGTAGCATAGTTAGAGGATAAAAGCTAACGATGATTGAGCAGTTATAAAAGCGAGTGCTATCGAGTCCCCGAAATTCATTCACTCGGTTGGCATGGCATGAACGTTACTTGTTAGTTGTTACTCAGCAATGTGGGTAAATGATGAATAGATATCGTACTGAAGGATGGACAAACAGACAGACAGAAACAGATACAGAAACGGCAAACACAAAGCCCAAAGATCCCGTAGCCGGTCCCGCAGCTCAGTTGGTTAGAGCGTTGGACTCCGCGTGGTGAGAGCACGCGTTCCCGGTTATGACAGTCCGGGTTCGAAGCGCGACGGGCGCTCGACATTTATGGGCCTCCTGACAGGTATGGTTGCGGTTGGTGGCAGGCAGTAGCCAGGCGAAGTCAGTGAGGGGACCGGCCGTGCGCGGCTTTGTGCGCACGTTAAACTTTGGACTCTAAATTCTGCCATAGAATCGGAATTGCGCGATCGGAGGGTAGAGGGCAGGGTCATCGCAACAAGCTTCGCTTAGCGGTGGCTCTGTCCTCGTGAATCCTTCCCATCAAAAGGTTCGGACTAAATTAAAAAAAAGATAAGTAGAGACACAGAGAGAAATAGCTAAAGGTAGAGATAAAGCTAAAGGTAGAGATATCGAGATATCGAGAGAGAGAGAGAGAGAGAGAGAGAGAGAGAGAGAGAGAGAGAGAGAGAGAGAGAGAGAGAGAGAGAGAGAGAGAGAGAGAGAGAGAGAGAGAGAGAGAGAGAGAGAGGAGTGGAGAGTGGGGAGAGACTGAGACGAAGATAAGGAGACGGCATGAAACTTAATGGGAAATAGAGTGAATGAGAGACTGAAATAGGTGTTAGTAAACCCCTCACCGGCCGAAGGCGAATGGTGCCATCCCCATGACACGGTTTTCTCGCGATTGTTCGGAACTCGTTTGGGATAGAGAGCTGAAGGTCGGCAAACCTGAACTTTGCTTCAAGTCGGATCTTTGTGACACCAACCACATTTTCAGGTCAAGTCAGGTTAGGTCACCGGCCTATGATGCCATGCGGTGACCGCTGCAAGGTACTAAAATGTTGCAGTTTCGCAACTTCCTCAGACCTCAGTTAAATAAATATTTCGCAGGAGATGAAACTTACAGGCCCAGCCTGCTCAGTAGGTACTCACAACTTTCATATCTCGAATTGCTCATCAAAATCATGTGAGGTCAGGTCGATCACGCGGCTTCACCACTGCGGCACAATGGGGGAATGTTTCCCTAAAATTTGAAGCACTCGGTGCGCCTGAACATTACAAATTTAATGGTGCAAAAATCACGATTCCCGTGACAATTTTGGGCAAATTATTATTTTTTTTTTTTTTTGTTAATCGGACGCCTACCTATATGCAAAAGCTTTTGACCTGTCCTGATAGGTCACCAGTTGAATTAAAACCTCTACATTGGGCATTGAGCTGCGTCTTGTAACGGCGCACACCCTCGTTTCTTCCGCGAGGCTGAAGCTCACGAAACGTTCCACCTTCCACGTCGTGACCGGTATGTAGAAAAAATGGTACTGTGATGAGTAGACGGTTTACTGTTTGCATAGATGACATTTTTTGTTTGTCAACTGTCGGTGTCGTTCGTTTAAAAGAAGACTGAACTTGGGACACTTTTCACTGCAGAACACACACTTGTGATAACTATAAGTCAAGTGTGTCAATATTTTGTATGCGCAAAAAACAGCCAGCGGGACGGTTCACGTCGATTTCGCATTCACAAATGACAGCATATCGTTCAAGGCTGGCTACGTTGTTTGCAAATACATGTTGCATAACTATGCCCTGTTTGCGGATGTTCAGTAGCGGAGTTAGTGTTCGAAAGAGGAAGAAATGAGGTAGATACAATGATTTTGAGGCAACGCAGTCACGAGACTGTCATCATTTCAACCAACGTCTTTCTCTCATCGACTCACTTGTCCTCAAAATGCATTTAATGACGGCAGCCTCATGACTCTACCAATGATCGGAGTTGATCAAAGCCACGTCTCGAACGGAGACCAGTTTCCATCTCTAGTCACGTGATTGCCGACCACCAATGGGGGGCCGCTTGTGTCGTGACGCCGCTGTTGCGGCAGGCCCGCGGGGCCGGCCGACCGCGAACCACGGCTAGTCGCCGCCCGCTCGCGCAGTCCCGAAGGCGGTCGCGCCGGTTCAGCCCGCTCGTGGTCCCCGCGCGGCGACTGGAGGCCACACAAGTGGCGTATCGTGTGTCAAAAAGGGACGCCGTGTTTGCGGTAGGACCGTGCTGAGTGGCCGTTTGCTGGACGGTCCGAGTGCGGAGTGGGCAGCGGGAAGCGCTCAGCAGGCACGCGGTGACTTTGGTGATAGAGTAGCCTGTGATCGTTTGGTTGAGCGCAACACGTGCTCAGATTTTGCTGCGGTGTGTTTTCATCGCCGGACCGCTTCGAGAGCCGTTTTTGCTAAACGAGTGCTGTGTTCATTAGCTGCATCTCCCGCTAGCGTCATGGTAGAGGAGGACTCGCCGGCGGAAAGTAATGGTCTCCTGCCTAATGGCACGCAGTCCAAGGACAAGTACAACTACATCCTCAGCATGTCGAACACCAGCCGTGAGGACGTGCCACTGCGCAGCGAAGAGACGCCTCCAGCCAGCTTCACCACCACCCAGAAACAGCTGCTGGCCGGCCTGGCGCTGGCCAACATCCTGAACGGCTCGCTGGTCGCCGTCATGATCCCGTTCTTCCCCGTGGAGGCGGCCTCGCGCGGCGTGCCACAGACGACCATCAGTGCGCTCTTCAGCTGTTTCGCCATCGGCCAGATGGTGCTGAGCCCGGTGATCGGCCGGCTGGCGCCCGTGCTCGGCGTGACGCGCCTCTACAACATCGGCATCAGCGTGGCCGGTCTGTCGACGCTGGTGTTCGGCTCGCTGTACCACATCACCGACACGGACCTGTTTGTGGCCGCCTGCTTCCTGACGCGGCTGGTTGAGTCGGCCGGCATGGCGGCCGTCACCACCTGTGGCTACACGATCGCCGGCAGCCAGTTCCCCGGGCGCGTCAACACCGCCGTGGCCTGGCTGGGCTCCTCGCTGACCGCCGGCCTGGCCCTGACGCCCGTCTTCTGGGGCGGCCTGTACGCCGTCGGCGGATTCGGCACGCCCTTCTACACCCTCGGCGTCGTCATGCTGGTCGTGGCCGCCTTCAACTCGTGGCTGATGCCGGCCGTGGAGGAGGAGTCGAACCGGCGACAGCCGCGCTTCCTCGGCACCCTGCTCGTCTTCCTCAGCTCCACCGACAACCTTATCTGCATGGCCACCGTCTTCATGTTCTCCACCGACTTCAGCACCGTGGACGCCAGCATCGCGCCCTACGCCGATGCCGTGCTCGGCATCACGCCGGCCATGATCGGGCTCTACCTCTTCGTCAGCACAAGTCTCTACGTCGTGGCCAACTTCTTCTGGGGCTGGCTGGCGGAACGATCGCGTCTGCCATTCGCGCTGATCGCTCCGTGCCTGCTGTTCTCCAGTCTGGGTCTGCTCCTGCTGGCGCCGTCGCCGCTGCTCGGTCTGGAGCCCTCCAAGTGGCTGCTCGGACTCGGCCTCTCCGTGGAGGAGGTGTTCTTCGGCGGCGCGTTCACGCCCTGCTACAAGGTGATGCTGGACGCTAGCATCGCGCGCGGGCTGGACGACAGTCTCACCACGCAGGCGTTCGTCTCGAGCATGCTGCAGACCATGTACACGATGGGGGTGGCCGTGGGACCCGTGTCGGGCGGCGCGCTTATCGACGCCTACGGCTTCCCCGTGATGACCACGGTGCTGGCCTTCATCACCATGGTGGTCGGCCTGCTGGTCACCGTCAAAGCGTTCGTCCGGCACGGCTGCTGCCGGGACGCCGCCCTGGCCGCCAGCAATAACTGCGCGCCGTGGAAGAGAAGGTGGAATTATGAGTCGATCGGAGTTAAGTCTTAAGACAAGTGTTAGATCGCAGGTTATGACTAGATCACCTGAGTGATCATGTTGTTGCAAATGTTTTGTTTTTTTTTGTCCTCCGGGTATGCTGTTCCCACTCCTCTCTTCGCAAATGTATTCTGCTCTGTACGTCGAAACGATAAGCAAGTGCTCTCTCATTTATCTAATCATGATATGAAGATCGGGGAATTTCTGTGATTTGATCGTAAGCGTAATGATGTAAAAGCAGGTAAAGTCACCTTTGTGGTGGTGAAAATGCAAATGTGTTCACATGTATTCAATAGCTCTACGCGTACACAAATGGGTATTAACTTTGATAGGAAAGCATGTGTTTATTTTCTGCAACGATGAAGTAAAATATACTTTAGAGCAAGATTCCTACACATGCTTTGGAGTAGGTAAGAAAGACGGCACACATCGAGCGAGATATTGCCTTAACCCTCGCCGGACCTATTGGTTTTCTACATACGCGCCGGCCGAGGGGGGGGGCGGGTACGACCCCCCCTCACCGTTTCGCCCCTGGTGGAGCTAGCGCGTCGCGGAAAAAACGAGCGTGTGCGCCGTTACGAGACGCAGAGATTGGTACCCGATTTTAAGGTCCTAGGTCAACCAGTGACCTCTGAGGTCAGGTCAAGTGCCCCAGGGTACGGTTCAGTTTTTGGTGAATAACTTCGCAAAAAACGGCCGCAGAGCCGCGATTTTGGCACCATCGTGCTCGCCTCGCTCAGGCGCGTCGAATGATATACTTTTTGTTCGGGTCAGGTCAACTTAGGGTGTTGACCTCAGGTCAAGGTCAGGTCAGCACCCCAAGGTCACGAAGTTGGTCGAAAGAGGTCATGTCGCATATCATTCGATTCGGCAGGTCTTCCTGAGTCCATTGGTGGCTTTCTCGACTCGCTAGCTCAATTTGATCGGGAGTTATTGACGAAAAACTAATGTGACCTTGATGACGTCATAAATGACGTCACGGAAGGTCAACATTGCAAAAGTGACGCATCTAACCTTGCAAGGAGTGCATCAAATCACGATTCTGTGTGCTTGAGATAGTTGGAGATCGTTCCCGGCGCCAAAATAGCAGTTTTCATTTTTCCCCATTGACTTATAATGGGGAGGTCACGAAAATGACCTGACCTCATATGACCTATAGGAAAAATCCGAGATATACAAGTTGTGAGACTCATAATGGATACTAGATCCTGCAAGTTTCATTTCCCTGTGACATCTCCTCTGGCAGTGAGGGCGTTGCGAAGTTGCGACATCTGAAGACCGTGCAGAGGTTCACTTATGACGTCATAGGTCAGTGACCTGACCTGACCCAAAAATGCGGTAGGTGTCAAAAGATGCGGCTTGGATCAAAGATCAGGTATGCCAAGTTTCAGCTCTCTATCGCCAGCGTGTTCGGAGCTATCGCGAAAAAAACCCTATGGGGGGGGGGCGGCACCCGCCCCCCCCCCCTCGGCCGGCGAGGGTTAAAACTGTGAGCGGGCTGTCACTGAGCTGCCCCACCTCTTCTATACATTTATTACCCTCACACCTTCAAAAATGTTAATGAATTGGAATAAAAGTGAAGTCGCTCTATTCAGAAAGAGCAAAACGAATATCTACCAAATTTCAACGAAAATTGTTCACCGGTTTTTAAGATGTTACACTTAAACTTTTGTTTATTTTTTTTAACATCGATGTCTGTTTCTATGACGTCATTCGGAAGCAATAAATTGGCAGCCTAAAAGTGCTTCAGATGTTGCGCGTAAAACAGTATGTGCCGCCACGTGTTACCAAGCTTTTAGTTTAAGCTATTAAACTCGTTAGATCTACACTGACGTCACGAATTCTAGGGGGGCATTCAAATGCATTAGCCCATCTGAATCAAAAGTGCTGCATTTTTTAAATTAAATATCTCGGAATTAAAGCTTTTCTCGATGTTATGAGTGCTCAAACTGGTAATTGACAGCTAGGGACCCAACTTTGGCTATCTTAACTCAAAACTAATGTTCAGTTTAGATGCCGGTGGGATGTTCACTTCAAAGCACTTTTATTCCCAAATAATACTTCTTATTATTTGCTCAACGTTTACATCACATAAAAAGGCTCATTTCTTATAAGTGATACGCCTATAGGCTATAACAATTATTTGTTTAACATTGAGCCATGCAGTTTGGTCGTTTTCCTTACGAGTGTATTCGGTCAGCATCACCGTAGGTATAACCGTATACACAGTACACCGTATACTTAACCCGCGCAAATAATTGTTATAGCCTATAGGCTATAACAATTATTTGTTTAACATTGAGCCATGCAGTTTGGTCGTTTTACTTACGAGTGTATACGGTCAGCATCACCGTAGGTATACACAGTACACACCGTATACTTAACCCGCGCCCCAGTGGCGGTCTCGGCCAACTTCGCCCTAGTGGGGGGGGGGGGGGACATATGTTACCACCCACCTCCAACTCAAAAACTAAGAGGGCTAGAATGACGCGGTATAAAGCAGTCGATAGCTCTCAATGCGTACGTTTGAAGGTATTTCGGTCATTTTTCACCTTAGAGCAATATTGGGGTCACCAGAGGTCATCAAAGGTCAAAATTTGCCAATTGTCATTATATTTTTCAGAAAACATGCCGCTATCTCAGGAACTATGGTAGCTAGAAAAACGCATGGAACAGCAATCGATAGCTTTTGAACTCTTCATTTGAAAATGTCATTATCAATATTGACCTCAGGTCAACGGTTTAGCCTCCAGAAGGCAAAAACTCCTAAAATAGCTGTTTTTACGAAGTGTTTTTCGACAATAACTTTTGACTACAAAAAACCACGACATTTCTATTGCCAGAATCGTGTTCCCCTCGCCGAGACACGTCGAATGAACTATAATTTGACCTTGAAAGGTCAACTTGAAAATTTGACCTCAGGTCAAGGTCATGACCTGACCGGAAAAGGTCATGTTGCATATCTATCGATGCGTCTCAACAAGACAAACACAATGAGATCATCCCCAGCGTTCTATCTCTTTCCAATCGCCAGTTATTGGCAAAAAAAACTGTTTGTAGCCTCAAATGACCTCGGATGACCTTTCTAGAGGCTATCAGCAAAAATGACACCTTGGTCATCACGAGTGGACTAAATCATTGTGATTCTGAAATATTTGGACTGCTCCTATGCGTAAACACGGATCTAGAGGCATTTTCATTTTCTCCATTGACTTGTAATGGAAATGTCACGCCACTGACCTGACCTTAGGTCACGGATATAAAAAAAAATCGAGATATACAAATTGTAGGCGCCTATAACAGCATGCAATCCACCAAGTTTAAAACCTTTCTGACAAACACTGCAGGCTGGACATGATTGCAAACTTTTTTAGGCTTGGTCAGTTAACTTGACCTGGTGACCTGACCTGACATGACCTGGGGTCAAAAATTTCACACATTGTCCAAAATTGATGTACCAAAAGCTACCCCAAGCGGTGCGACGCTACGCGCCACGGTTTTTTATTCACACGCAAAAAAAAAAACGCGACAGGTTGGTAACATATGCCCCCCCCCCCCCCCACTGGGGCGAAGATTAAGAATTAAATTGCGTGGTTTATATGAAACTCATTTTTAGATGCTTATTCTGCGCCCAAAACCTTTTCTGTGCATTGCATCATTTTCTGTCATGTCTAATTTCTTAGTATTGAGAGCTTTGCAGAAATACAGAGCACCGTCCAGACGACGCATTGCCTCAGTTTCCGCTGTTTACCTATACCTAGATCCAGGCCTCGGTATTATCTCCACCGTATTGCACAAAATCATCACATGGAATTAACGTCGACACCGAGCGTGCACCATCAGATCAGCGCCATGCACGGCCCCGGCCCCCAGGGCTGTAAACATTGGACAGATGTTGACCAGTGCTCCTTATTATGATAAGGGCTTGAAGCATGAATCTTTCACAGCTCAGTCCAATATGATGATAACGATTAATGTACCTACATTTTAACATAAGGGCTGGGTCCGAGCTTATTATCATGAATACACTACGCAACGTTGCGAATATTACACTACGCAACATTGCCGACGACGTCCGGCTCACAGCTGTTTGTCATGGGACAGCCAAGTGAGCTGGCTCAGCTTGTCGGGTCGCTCAAAGAGCTTTTAGGTCAATAGCATTCCTGGTCAGGTGAGTGTGTAGCACACAATTGGTACAGCAAAAATGGTCTAAAAATCAACGCAGCAAAAACCCAGCTCATCGTGCTCGGCTCATAAGAGATGACCCATTGCATTCCATCAGCCAACATCAAATTCGCCGGTTCAATCATCACCTGCTCAGACACTGTCAACAACCTCGGTGTGTGGTTTGAACATGGTTTGAAAGGGACAAGACATTTGTCACACACACAAACGACGTCATACAGCGGTGTATACCGGCACTCTGTGTGGGGCTGGGCTGAGCCACAGCAGACACTGTCTACCACTAATATGCATTATTGCACACTAAAAATAAAAAGCGCACGGGATGTCCGATCAATCTTTGCAGTTCCCTTTCTGCAATGTACTACGGCGGTCGGCGTATAATAGCGTCAGTGCTGTTTATTTGGCACATTTTTATCATGCATCTTTAGCACACATGACAGCAATGTATATGTTACAGGGAAAGTGAATACTCGGGCATTTTGCAAAATGCCTAGGCAATTTGCAAAATGCCTGGCATCAAACTCACAACAGCGACGATGTAAAGGTAAGCATTGTAATGGGATAAACAATGGGAACTATTTTGAATTATCTTCTTTTGAATTGGCTACACATGTGTTTCGACCAAATGTCTTTTTCAAGCCTTACATCCCAAATGATAACATTTCAAAACATTGGCCTAAATACACATTACACAGGCGAATAAGGTCACAAAACAGATAGTAAATTCGTTCGCAGAAACATGTCGCATTCTATGTCGTACCCCTGTTTGCCAGATCCCTTACAAGTAGTTGAGCCGTGTATCTACTCAGTTTCACTTTACCAACATTGCCGTTCAAAGTTAGAAGGGTACAAATGGGAACAAAAGGGTACATTGTTTATCCCATTACAATACTACTTGTCCTAAACTCTTATCAAAGGTAAGCATCATTTGTAACTGCCGCTTACAAAAGTCCGCTGTCAATGCGCACCAAGTGAGAGGACTCTGCGTTCCTCGGGTAGCGCCGCCGAGTTCAGGTCACTGAGACCCAGCGGCCGTCGGGTGCCGAGCACCGGGCGTGGTTTCGTGGGTAAACATGCGCTCGGTACAATGATTGTACTGTTTCTAAGAGCCCTTGGTGGCTTTTTCAAAATACTATGAGTGGATATTGATCAGAAAAGAATATTCTCTTTCAATTTGCGAGAAGTTGATTGTTACACGTTTACATTATCAATCGTCTCTGCCGAAACAGTAGCCCACAGGGCACAATACAGGACATCGCAGCTTTTATACACACGGCTACAATACAACTCCGTATATACGAAAGGTACGGAGACGGTGGCCCAAATCCATTCAGTGGTGGCTCCATCTCTACAGAATTGACGAAAGACGTAGGCATACAGAGTGTCACGAAATTGATCCGCGGATGGCATGGTTTGTTATGTTGTCCTTCCCATGAGTGCTGAATGGATGTAATTTTAACGGGTCCGGCACCAGGGCATCAGTTCTGGGCCAACAGCAGCTCAGAGGCGCTGCACCGTCAAGACGGTGAAGCATCCACTGGCGATTCTCGTTTGGGGCATGATGGGCTACAGAGGCCTCTTTGAGAGCTTCACCAGGTGCCGCAGGGACAGACCACGTGATCACTGATAACTTGTCAGCGAGGTGCTGGAGAAAACTGACGCAACTACGATGCAATCAATTTCGGGACACAAGTACACTCACCTACTAAGTGATGTTCGCCCCCCGACGGCCCAGCGTTTGACTGGAGCGGTAGACTGCGCCGTCTCACACCCAGGCTCAGCGGCACAGCACATCCCTCTGGCCTCAACGGTAGACTGTGCCGCCTCACACCCAGGCTCAGCGGCACAGTATATCTCTCTGGCCTCACACTCGCTACAGACGCGTTTGACCGGGTCAGGGACGCGCCGCGCTGGTTGCCTTATCGCTCACAGTCACATATCTGTGGCTAGGGGGCCTGCTGCGAATCGCTGGTCTTTCTGTGTCGACTTGAATATTATGCTTCAGCTTGTAAGTGGTCACGATCGCATTTAGCTCAGTGAGATTAGTTGTATCAATTTATATCGTTTATTTTCTCCCGGGTGGGGTGGGGGTGGGGGGTGTTTGGCCACACTTCCCAATGTTTGTGTGTGTCTGTAACGGAAACTGCGGCGCACAGCGACGCAAAACTTGGCACAACTTATGAATTTCGTAGTATCGTATCTGGAATTGTTGACACCTGGTCACATCATAAAGTCAGGCCAAAATGCTCCTCTTTTTAGCGATGGCACCCGCGGATACAGGTGAATATGGCACACCGAATCACAAAATTCCACTCTTGACCCATTTTATGCCACTGAAGTCATCTCACATCATGATACGTCTCCGTAACCCTCGCCGACACGGGGGGAAGTTGATGCACCCGCCACCCCCCCCCCCCCAGGCTTTGCGCGAATAACTCGCGTAAAAAGCAGCCGATTGCGACAAAACTTTCAGTACCCTCGCATTGATCAATTTCACATCTACCCTGAAAATTTCAAAACCCTGACCAAAATGACCGTTGACATGTGACCTACTTTCCGATACCATGTTTGGCCGGAAGCGCGATTCGGCGTATGTCGGCTCGTATTAGCCGCGCGTTTGCAAGCTTTTCGTGGTTTCAAACGTTCATACATGTGATTTGGTGTTGCTCCCATGCAATAGGGTGGATGGCAAGGTCACCTGAAGGTCAGGTCAGGTCAGGTCATTGATCTTTGGTGACCTCGGTTCACTTTTTCGAATTTTACATGTTTCTAGGGTAGTTTTTTAGATGAATTCGAATTTAGAGAGCATTTGCACATTTACGAAGTAGTTTTGGTGCCTTCGTAACATGTTACGAAGTTGTCAGAGGCGGTTGACAGGTACTACGAATATCCGTCACGACCCCTACTGGTTGACCTGACCTGACCTGACCTGACCTGGTCTAAATGCTTAAAGACATCATCTGTGATCAAAAGTAACACGATATTCGTGATCAGCATCCTCCCCAAAAAAAAAAACATAGCAGCGACTTTCAACCAATGACCTAGAACCTTAAAATTGGGCATCATCGGCTTTTTCTCGTCACGGGCAACACGCTCGTTTTTTCCGCGACGCTCTAGCTCGATCAGGGGCCAAACGGCAAGGGGGGGTCCAACCGACCCCCCTACACGTTAGCAGCTGGCAAACGCCGCACACATGCGAGGTTTAAAAATGGGATATAATCGGTTTCCTCTCGTGACGGGCAACACGTTCGTTTTTTCCATGAAGCTCTAGCTTGATCAGGGGCGAAACGCGAGGGGGGTTGTACCCCCCCCCCCCGTTGTGCCGTCGAAGGACGCAAAATGGCCGGTGCCGGCGAGGGTTAACAGTTTTTGACAATGACTTTAGATAAAACATGATAGAACGCTGAAAGACACCGATGTGTTTAGCTCAATGATAGGAATCGACTGATAGGCACAACCTGACCTTTTCTATGAGCTTGACCTGAGATCATTTTTGCAAATTGAATTTCAACGTATGGTTGATTTGACGCATCTTCACGAAAGAAACGCGATTCCGGTTAAATTAACGTAATAAAAGCATGACGCCATAGGTTATTACAGAAAAACTATCCGCAAAACGTCGAATTTTGAAAGTTTTTGCCCTCTGGAGTATAAACCATTTACTCTAGGTCCAATCTGAGAAAATACACACACAAAAAAAAAAACTCAAAGAGCTATTGTATGCGCTCATCTACGGCGCTGTAGCTCTAATAGTTCCCGACTTGACTTATCCGCCGCTTGTGAGAAGTTGTCAAAATGGGGAATCAGAATTCGTGATAATTTTAATGCTGGTGACCTGCAGTGACCTTAGCGATAATCTGATGGAATAATAAGTAATAACACATGAAAAATCCAACAGTGGGCTATAGATTGCTTTTTACTGCGTCTTTTTCTTTTTTTTGCTTTCCTACCTTCCGAGATAACCATGCGTCGTCAAATACTTGTGTGGCCCCCTCCCTCACCCCCCACCATGGTAACGTTGGCTGAGAGGCCCACCTGTCAGCTCGGGATTCACTGACCACCGGCGCCACGCAACCACTCGACCGTTTTCTCCGAAGCGCCAGTGAACAACCTCGCGACCCACGTTCTCCCCTGCCTCGCAGACAAGCTGTGGGTGAGCCCTCACCTCGAACTGGTCACATGACTGACCTCGCCCGAGGCTCGCCAAGTGATCAAAGCGCAGACTGGGCGCCGCGGTGCCATGGGGTCGCCACCTATCAGAACAACAGTTTCACTGCGATAACACTCGAAAACCACCGCAGGTCCGTGGCGCTGTGGTTAGAAGGTGGGCTTGTAATTGAGAGGCGGTGCGTTCGGATCCTGCGGACGTCGTAACTTTTCTACAGAAAGGAGATCCGTGCCATTGAACTCATAGCTGGCTGTATGAACTCATAGTTTCCTGTATGTCGTTGCATGCCTTACCTGTTAACGCATAGCATTACTTGAAATTATCTACTAGTATGGTATGGAAAGGAAGCATATTGCAGCGACATCATTAGATAAAGCCCAGTTGCTTATGTCTGCAGAGAGATGTCATCAAGGATGTTGAGTGGTGTCAAGGCATGCCGCCAACACCTCCGCACGTTCCACCATTTACACAGGCTTTGACCTGCAATTGCAAACTGTAATTGATACCTACGCTGTCATCCCACAGCCGTTAGTTAGGTCGTGGGCCCCGGACCTGGCTCCGCCTTGTGTTTACAGTGTTAAGTCATTTACCACCGGTCGGTCGGTCACGTGACTGACCTAGCCCGAGGCTTGGCCGGGTGACAGAAATGCGGGCCGCGTGCTGACTGATCGTTTCGCTGACTTCGACGCACCTCCACGGGCGTAAAACGCTGGGCTGCGCGGGTATACGAGGGTGTGCCGCAGCGGCAGAGATCGTATCGATAGTGGGATGGGAACGTCCCGATAGGACATCCCGTCCTGCCGCTCAAACGGTCACCCCGGAAATGGTGTAATCGAATGAGGAGTTTCCGTCACCTGCAGCGGTCGTGTGGTGAGAGTGACCGCCGTCTGGAAAGGGAAACGTGAGGAGCATGATGACTTCGTCCCGAGGAGGACAAGAACTAGTTAATTTAATGCCGCGCTAGGAAAAACAAGTTCCTAACAAAAGCAATCACCCCAGCGTGGCCCGAACACACAACCCTCCAATCCATAGTCCAGCACCCTGCTGCTACGCCACGGAATACGCACAGACCAGGGCACAGACTCCCAATTTGAAAGAAGATAAGTTTGTCGGAAGCTGCGGAGGTGTATCAATTGTGGGCGAAACGATCAGTCGGCACGCGGCCCGCACTCTGGTCAGACAGCCGGGGCTCGGGCTGGGTCAGTCACGTGACCGACCGACTGGTGGTGAAGGACTCCACACTGTCCACACTGTAAACACAGGCGGAGCCAGCTCCGGGAGCCAAGGATATAACTAACGGCCGTGGGGTCAGGGGTGCCAGATTATGTGTGACAGGTAGGGCCTTGACCTACAGTTTACAAATGCAGGCTTAAGTGAAAATGGTCCTTGTTATTGCATTGGTGCAACGAGCAGAGATGTTGGTGGCACCTTTGACACCATTTACGTAACATTTAGGAAATGACATGTCTATGCAGTTGTAAATATCTAGGATCTAAGTAGGTATGCAAGTCGCTGCAATAGGTATGATTTTCTATTCTTAATAATTAAAATAAATGCAACGCATAAACAGGTAAGGCACGCAACGATAAACACGAAGCTATTAACCAATCAGCTGTCAAGTTACAATAGCACAGATCTCCTTTCTGTAGAAAAGCAACGACTCCCGCGCGATCCGAACACACGACAATTCAAAGACCAGCCCGACGCCATACCACAGCGCCACAGATCCGCGGGTTGACCTAGCCCGGCCGGCTGCAGTGTCGATAGGTCGCGACCCCATGGCACCGCAGCGCCCAGTCTGCGCTTGGGTCACTTGACCAAGCCTCGGGCGAGGTAAATCATGTGACCGGTTCGAAGTGAGGGAAACCACACAGAATCCAGTAGTGAGTGAGATACGGAGCCCCGGGGCATAACCACGTGCCTGTAGTTAGGGACTTGAACCACCAGTAGGGTCCCGAAGGCCGAAATTTATACGCGGACAATATAAATAAAGTTTTTATAGTCTATATTACCTATAAAGTTTATATAGTTATCCTACAAAGCTGCACTTGTTTGTGGGCGAGTGGCTGCTGGCGGTGGTGGGTCTCGTGATGATGTATGATTGATGCGTTTTATAAGCAATTGAATAAATAATCAGGACACAAGAGACGGTCCAACACAGAAGTGAGAGCAGACTTTGGGGTTGCTGCTTTTCTCACTTTTTTTTAGCGGGATAGGGGTTGTTTTCCATTGCCGCGCAGTTCTTTCAAGCGCTGACGGATTTGTTCAGCCACAGCTTGGCTACGGGCAGGGGAGAACGAAGGTCGCGAGGTCGTTCACTGGCGCTTCGGAGAAAACAGCTGAGTGCAGTGGTTGCGTGGCACCGGTGGTCAGCGAATCCCAGCATCTGACAGAACCAAGGAGCTGTTCGTGACCGTTTCTCTCACTCTCTCTCTCTCTAGACCAATGTCAACGGCCAGATATTTCGACCATTGTGTCAAGGCCACAGGTAGGGCTACAAAGTGCCGACATGGACCACAGCCTAATCTAGCCGTCAAGGTATTCCATATTCTTCATAACATAGTTACAATAAACATAGTTATAACATAGTTATAATGAGCCTCGTATTAGGCATACTAAGAAAGGGAGAAGGAAAATTAGGAAGGAAATTTCGAATAAGCATGAGAGTGGTTCAGATCTTCAGAGATTCTGAGGGCAATGCAGAAGGATGCCGTATTTTGAAGCTGCACCGGCAGTTTTGTACAGGGGCGGATCCAGGAAAACTCCAAGGGGAGGGTCATGAATCGAAGTGGTGCCCCTACCTATACCCAAAATTAAAAACTCAACGGATTTCGTCCACTTCATTTTGGTGGTGCCCCCATTTTCAGTTTTTTTATTTTTATTTTTTTTATTTTTAGTCAGTATCTTAACTCTTAGCCACAACCACATTTACCAATTGTAAGCAAGTATATATGAATGTGCTATGTGTATATGTATATGTTGTGGACGCTGAGTAGTGAGTACTTACCAGGAACGTTATCAGGTAAGCAAATCGTTGTCAGTCCGACGAACTTGACACTGGCGTCTAAAGGGTCTGTCCTTGACACTTCAGGCTTGTCAGGGGCACCAAAGTCCTTCCAGGGACACCACAAACCTGTCAGGGGCACCTATGGCCTTGTAGGGGCGCCACAGGCCCGCCAGGAAGCAGGGGCACCACAGGCCTAGCAAGGACACTACAGGCCTGTCAGGGGCACAACGGGCCTGTTGGGCCCATGAGCACCCCTAGGGGCAGGGGCACCACAGTCCTTCCAGGGGCACCGCAGGCCTGTGAGGGGCACCAGCGGCCTAGCAGGGGCACCACTGGTCTATCAGGGGCACCACGAGCCTGTCATAGCCAGGCATCTCAGGCTTGTCAAGGCCCAGGGGCACCACAGGTCTGTGAGGGGCACCAGCGACCTAGCAGGGGCACCAGTCAACACAGGTCTGCCAGGGGCGCCACAGACCTGCCAGGGGCACCACAGACCTGCCAGGGGCACCAGAGGGCTGCCAGGGGCACCACCGGCCTTGCAGGGCCACCTTGGGCCTGTCAGGGGCACCACGGGCCTGCCGAGGGGCACTTCAGACTTTTCAGGGGCACCAGTCCTCTCCGGGCGCAGGGGCACCAGAGGCCTGCCAGGGGCACCAGCGGCCTAGCAAGGGCACCAGAGGCCTGCCAGGGGCACCACAGGCCTAACAAGGGCACCACGGGCCTGTCAGGGGCGCCTCAGGCTTGTCAGGGCCCAGGGACACCACAGTCCTTCCAAGGGCACCGCAAGCCTGTCAGGGGCACCAGAGGCCTGCCAGGGGCACCACAGGCCTAGCAAGGGCACCACTGGCCTGTCAGGGGCACCTCAGGCTTGTCAGGGCCCAGGGGCACCACAGTCCTTCCAGGGGCATTACAAGCCTGTCAGGGGCACCAGAGGCCTAGCAAGGGCACCACAGGCCTGCCATGGACACCACAGGCCTGCCAGGGGCACCACCGGCCTTGCAGGGGCGCCTCAGGCCTGTCAGGGGCACCACGTGCCTGCCGGGGACACTTCAGGCTTGTCAGGGGCGTTACAGTCCTGTCAGGGCCCAGGGGCACCAGGCCCGTGGTGTCCCTGCTAGGCCTGTGGTGCCCCTGGCGGTCCTGTGGTGCCCCTGTCAGGACTGTGATACCCCTGATAGGCCGGTGGTGCCCCTGGCAGGTCTTTGGGCCCCCGGGCCTCAAGGGGGGGGGGCCATGACCCATGTGACCCCCCCCCCCCTTGGATCCGCCCCTGGTTTTGTAGCCTATCCGGATGAGATGAACGGCATGGCATCGCTCTGGCACGGTTCGTCGGAAAGTCAAATCATTCACAAAAGAAACGACATATACCATTCGAAAGCTGACGGTGGGCTGATGCCATAAATGTGTTTTTATCGAAATTGTTTAATGGCCTTTTTTCAAAAATTGCGTTTTTGTAAAAACGTAATAATCTTTTATTCAACCAGCTGTCCAGGACATTCTTAAAAGCATATGCATGTTTGTTTCGTTTTCCAGTGAAGGCTGAATGCCAATGAAACAATATGCAGCAATAAAATATCCTCAAATATTAATATGCGCTTCTCACAGCCGGCAACAGGGCGCAATCACACAACTGAGCGTCACGAAAAGGGTCACAAAAAGCCGTATCTCTTTTGGTTTGGCGTTGGTGTAATTTTTTTATTTGTCATCATATTGCAATCGCAGTTTTTTATTTAGAAATATTTGCTTTCGTTTCACCTACAGCAGTTTACACAGTGTGAGCCCGTTAGTGCACCATACCATAGCATTCCCTAATCATTTCTGAGCCGTACTGTGAAAGTATGAAGGCGCTAGCACAGGCTGACCGGCGCTACTAAAGTTTTCGTCCGTTGCGGTCGGGTGCCGCGGCGCGGTGGTCGGCCCGGGCGGGCGGCCACAGCGGGGTTTCGTCGGTGCATCCCTCTGCTGTTCCTAAACGAAGTGTCCTAGCGCCTCGCGACAAAAACCAACGAATTGCTCCTGACAAGCTCTCGCGAGTGAGCATATTACTTTTGAGTTAAGGTCAATATTTGACCTACTTATAGCAGGTCAAAGTTAAACGTCTGTCGAAATTGCAATCCGCGGTGAAAGCAATCCGCCCCGACTGCGACACCCGACCGCAACGGACAAAAACTTCAATAGCGTCGGTCTGCCCTGTGCTAGCGCCTTAATTCTTTCACGGTGTGACTCAGAAATGGTTCGGGAATGCTATGGTATGGTGCACTAACGGGCACACACTGTGTAGACTGCTGTAGGTGAAACGAAAGCAAATATTTTTTAGTAAAAAACTGCGATTGCAACATGATGACATATGATATGACATACATATGATCGCCAAACCAAAACAGATGCGGACATACATGATGACATGATGACATACATATGATCGCCAAACCAAAACAGATGCGGCTTTTTGTGACCCCGCATGAGAAGCAGCAGGCTTTAGGAATCATTGTAATGCATAATTTTTGCAGTTTGTATTAAATGAACGCACGCTAGCGGCGTTTGAACTTGCAAGTATCTGACAGTCATTTTACGACATAGAAAATGTCACGACTTCTGACAATCATACACGAGGCCGGTTTTGACAAAAATATGAAAACTATTTGATTCAGATGCGACATTTATTTGGTTATCCATATAGTGATTAACACGGTTTGGTAAACTTGACTTTTTGGTATTTATAGCCACTCGTCAACCCCATTTGCATCACTGTGCGCTAGGTCCGCCTG
This sequence comes from Amphibalanus amphitrite, assembly GCF_019059575.1. Classification (NCBI taxonomy): domain Eukaryota; kingdom Metazoa; phylum Arthropoda; class Thecostraca; order Balanomorpha; family Balanidae; genus Amphibalanus; species Amphibalanus amphitrite. Next base: position 128,831 of record NW_024881529.1, on the reverse strand, counting down.
ACCGGCCACGGAATACGTTCGAGTCTCGTCCTACTAAACAAGTGTCATATTTGTTTGTTTAACGATCCATATCACTATCAAAGTTTTTGAGGATACCGGTGAAGAAAGTTCATTCTTCTGCTAGATTTACCTACAACATGCTTTAAGTTACATTTTCTTATACAGGTTTTGCTCCGTCCCGCTGCGCTCAATGCCCGCGCGGGGAAAGTTAGCGGGGTTTCACTGTCAGAGGTTGTACCAGTGACAACTGTTTGGCCCTGCGACCGGTCGAATGTTACCCCGCCTCGCCGGGCGCTACCCCCACTTCTGTCCAGTTGAAGCCGATACAGCCTCTGACAGCTCAGCGCGGCCAACTATGGGCATAATGCCTAGCTGAGTTGAGCAAAGTAAACAAAAACAAATGCAAATTCATACCTGAGGCCTGTTTCACTAAAAACTTGCGATTACAAGTGTTTGAACTTTACAATTCATAAGTATTTTTGCAAACTATGTAAAATCGGGTTTCACTAAACTTCATCACCAGCGGCACCTCCGATAAAAAGAGTTGGTAAATAAACTTGTAAACAATAAAATTGTTTTTAATCAAGAACTTTAACATGTAACAGATATTGCTTCTTTTTATCAAACTATGTCTAGTTTTCATGTCAGAAATTGCAGGAATAAATTAAAAATAATGATGCTGTTTCTGAGTGGTATAAATGATAGTTCACAATATCTTATTATTGAAAGAAAGTAACACGTAAAACATTTGACAGCAGAAGACTGTTGAATGCAATTATGGCGCGCGAATGACAAAACATGACGATATTTATTTATTGCTCGTAGCTGGTTCGTAGGGAATGTGCTAAGTGAAAAAGAGCATATAATGACTCAGCATATCATATTTGTTTTAAATAATTGATTGCTTTGCATCATTGCACAAAAAGTATCAAAATTCCGAACGTCAGGACCACTGGAATTTCAGGTTTGTAATTACGATGTTTTCTTTCAAGTTTCTGGTCTTCGTGAAACAGAAAGTTTGCGATTCCCGTGTTTTCTAGCAAACTTTTTCTTGTAAAAAAGTTTGCAAATTTTAAACTCAAAATTCATGCCCGAAGGTTTCGTGAAATTCAAATTTCAAATGTTGGTAATTATTTCTTTTAAACTCAAGTTTTTTCTTTGTAATTACACACTTTATTTGTTAGTGAAACAGGCCTCTGATGTGAAAATGACAGAGCAATGAATTTTCCTCTTAACCTGCTTCAGTTAAGCAGGTATACTGAACAGCTTAAGTACCGACTTCAATTGTTAAACTAACAAAAATGACGTCTGTTTAGTAGGGCGACAGCCGAACGTCTCTTCTGTGGCCCGTCAGACAGCTGAGAGCGCCGGATCTGCGCGTCGATAAGGGTCATTTGACGCCTTTGTGTGGCTTACTTTGATCCGTCGTGACACTGAGTTGTGTGATTGCGCCTTGTTGCCGGCTGTGAGAGACACATCTTAATATTTCAGAATACTTTTTCGCTACATATTGCTCTTTTGGCATTCAGCTTTCACTGGTAAACGAAAAAACATGACTATGATTTAAAGATTGTCCTGGACAGCTCGTTGAATAAAAGATTTTTACGATTTTACAAAAACGCAATTTCTTAAAAAGGCCATCGAACGATTTCCATATAAAATACTGTTTTGGAATCAGCTCACCGTCAGCTTTCGAACGGTATATTTCGTTTCTTTGGTGGATGAAATGACTTTCTGACGAGCCGTGCTGGTTTAACCGCCAACGCATTCCACCTATAAAAATGAAACCAGCATAACGCCTTTTGGGGCGACTAACGGAGCGAGCGAGAGGGTGGGCCTTGCACGTGCGAAATCGCGAGGGGTATCTTCAACTGACTTGTGCACAGCACCCTACTAACCGGTCTCTAGCGATGTGCCAAATTTGAGCACAATCGGCCCAGCCGTTCTCGAGATCTGGAAGCGGCACCCTGCACGTGCGGACGTGCAAAATGGGCCCCAACTGACTTTTGCACGGCACCCTGCTAACCGGTCCCTAACTGCGTACCAAATTTGAGCGCAATCGGTCCAGCCGTTCTCGAGATCTGGAATCGACCCCTGCACGTGCGCACGTGCAGCAGCACCCCAACTGTGGCACATGCAAATGCATTGCCTAGTGGGTGCCTACCTGCATGCCAACTTTCAGCGCAATCGGCCCAGTAGTTACCGAGATATTGCAATTGTTACAAAACTGACACCTCTTCGTTTTGCACGTGCCACGTGCATAAGGGGTCACCCACATGCATCGGAAATAGTCCAATGCTTGGTTGAAGGAATGAAACTACCCTACAAAAATTACCGCATGTAAATCGGTCAAGTGGTTGCTGAGATATAAGCATCGCAAAAGCGTGACAACGGCCGGCCGGCCGCTCATACTCAAAAATGTCCGTTATTCTACGTAAGACTTCGCTCGCTTGGCTCGCTTCGTATCATCAATCATGAGTGGTAAGGCGGCCAGCGCAGCGCGGCGCGTCCCTGACCCAGCCCAACGCGTCTGTGCCGAGCGTGAGGCCAGAGGGATATACTGTACCGCTGAACCTGGGTGTGAGGCGGCGCAGTCTACCGCTCCAGTCAAACGCTGGGCCGTCGGGGGGCGAACATCACTTAGTAGGTGAGTGTACAACATCCCGCAACAATTTCGGGACACCCTGTATTGACCGTGGAATGTGTTGGGGATCAGGCACAGTGGAACGTTTATGGTAAACGCCTGTAGTCAACAAAAACGGTGGAATATATGGAAACTACTCAGGTATTTTGCAAAATGCCCGGGTTTTCACCTTGCCTGTAACAGTGTAACATATATGTATACCTATCCAGGAGTTATTTACCATACAAACCAACATGCCGAGAACTCACTCGATAAGCATATACTGAAATGCGTACATACTACATACACATCAAGTATGCGTACCTAAGCAATGCATTCAGCATATACCTACTAAGGTTGCTGATATTAATTAAACGTAGGCCTTTAGCATTTTTGGCATTTTGGGTACATTTGATTTTTGATATGCAAATTTACTTGCAAGGGCATCCCGTAGAACAACTATCTCTCTCTCTCTCTCTCTCTCTCTCTCTCTCTCTCTCTCTCTCTCTCTCTCTCTCTCTCTCTCTCTCTCTCTCTCTCTCTCTCTCTCTCTCTCTCTCTCTCTCCTCTCTCTCTCTCTCTCTCTCTCTCTCTCTCTCTCTCTCTCTCTCTCTCTCTCTCTCTCTCTCTCTCTCTCTCTCTCTCTCTCTCTCTCTCTCTCTCTCTCTCTCTCTCTCTCTCTCTCTCTCTCTCTCTCTCTCTCTCTCTCTCTCTCTCTCTCTCTCTCTCTCTCTCTCTCTCTCCTCTCTCTCTCTCTCTCTCTCTCTCTCTCTCTCTCTCTCTCTCTCTCTCTCTCTCTCTCTCTCTCTCTCTCTCTCTCTCTCTCTCTCTCTCTCTCTCTCTCTCTCTCTCTCTCTCTCTCTCTCTCTCTCTCTCTCTCTCTCTCTCTCTCTCTCTCTCTCTCTCTCTCTCTCTCTCTCTCTCTCTCTCTCTCTCTCTCTCTCTCTCTCTCTCTCTCTCTCTCTCTCTCTCTCTCTCTCTCTCTCTCTCTCTCTCTCTCTCTCTCTCTCTCTCTCTCTCTCTCTCTCTCTCTCTCTCTCTCTCTCTCTCTCTCTCTCTCTCTCTCTCTCTCTCTCTCTCTCTCTCTCTCTCTCTCTCTCTCTCTCTCTCTCTCTCTCTCTCTCTCTCTCTCTCTCTCTCTCTCTCTCTCTCTCTCTCTCTCTCTCTCTCTCTCTCTCTCTCTCTCTCTCTCTCTCTCTCTCTCTCTCTCTCTCTCTCTCTCTCTCTCTCTCTCTCTCTCTCTCTCTCTCTCTCTCTCTCTCTCTCTCTCTCTCTCTCTCTCTCTCTCTCTCTCGGAAATATAGTGCAGCAGAAAAAACTGTGTTGTGAAACGACCTCCAGCATCAGCAGGTCACGGTCAACCCTCACCCCGTTGGGGGCAGTGGCGGATCCAGGGGGGGGGGGGCAAAATGGGCATTTGCCCCCCCCCCCAACGGCATAATTTTAACATTACGCCTATGGACGATGCATGGAAAGAATCGATAAATTGTTATGGTTTGCCCCCCCCCCCAAAACTCTGAGCTGGATCCGCCTCTGTTGGGGGGAAGGCAATATAGCCCCCCTGTGTATTTTCCTGAATAGCAAGAAAACGGCGGCGCGCAGCCCCGCTAAATTTTCAGAAGCTTGCCGGGGATTAATTTGACACATTCACACAAAATATCAAGTCTAAGGCTACCTTAGGTCAGGAGTTATTGAGGTCAAACTGAGGTCATGTTCGAGCAAAAATGAGCAAAAAACATGAAATCTTGAAGCGATCATAAAACCTACAGTTAACAAGCAATAATTTCAAAGCTCTTTATCTGGTCGTGTAGAGGAAAGACGGCGCTACAAAACTGCAATCTGGGATTTTCAAACTTTTCATTTTTGACCCCCCAAATAAAAAATTGGTCTGTTATAAAATAGCAAAAAACCCAAAAGTTTTTATAAAAAAACGGAATCAGTATAATAGTCCCTGCTTTCTTCGATCTTCATAACAAATTGTAGATCGACACCTCCTTTTTTGGCCAAGTTTTAGCGAAAAAAAGTTAAAAATTGATGACGTTAATTTTAACTAAATTTTTAGCAATTCTAGACCACGCAGCGCCAAACAAAGACCACCATTAGCCTTCCCGTGACGAGCTGCATCGAACCGATACCCATTTTATGCAAAAATATCAAATCAGAAATTTGACCAAATTTGACCTGACCTTTACCTGACCTTCACCAGAACATAACCATAACTAGCCCCAAAGGTTGCCTGACCCACATAATTGCATTTGTCATGTAAAATGAACCAGAAAACACGCATCACATAATAGTTATTTTCATATTGTGACCCTCAGTGACCTGACCTCTGCGACCTGATCTGGTATCAGTGACCCGAAATAGCAAAATATGTGTTTGACGAACAATTCCTCATCAACAATTGTCATCCATCGATTCTAGAGATGTCAATCGGATACCAACTTTTTGGTATACCGATACCAAACCGATACCAACTTGGTATTTGGTATTTCAATCGTTATGTGTTTGGTGTTTTGTTGGTATCATAAACCCTCACTAATGTATTGTATAAGAGGCTAAGAAATCGGTGAAAAGTTGGTATTTCCCTCATTTTCTTAAGTTGGTTTGGTTTCGGTATTTTCCCGTGGTTTTGGTTGGTATTTGGTTTGGTATCGGTATTCCGATTTTCCGTAATTGACATCACTAATCGATTCCTTATCGATGAATGACATGCATTTTTCTCGATTTTACAACACATTTCTTGAAATGCGTGTTAACGGTGAAAATTCGACATTTGACCTGTCCTGTGACGTCATCGGTTTGAGCGAAGTCAATGAATTTGAGCCAAAAGGTAATTCCTCGTTGGGGCCATCCAACACCGTTTGCTGCTTGTCGCTATATGCTGCGTGCTTCTCGAGATCTTGGGGGGGGGGGCAAAATACTCCCCCCCCCCCAATGGGACCGATGCTTGGTAGACCCTAACGAGGCGCGAGTTAAATGACAGAACTGTTCCCAAGAAATAACATTACAGACCAGTCGTCTCCCGGCCTCAATGGTAAGCGGCTAAAACTTTGAACGACTACCTATGGATCGGCACGCTGCCGGCTCACTCCGCCCGCTGGCTACGGGTGGCCTTGACCATTCAATGCCGATTGGCCAACGGCCGAGGTCGTGCGCTGGTCAGCACGCAGAGAGGACGGGCCGCAGTACTGCACATTGTGAGTGACCTCTGACCTTTCCCCGTTCCCTGACTGCATGCCGTGTCGCCAGCCCAGACGATAGAAACCGGTTCTAGCCTCTACGCAGGCTGCCACTCAGCCAGTGGCGGCGGAAGGTATTCTAGGTTAGGGGTGCAAACGATATTGAAGCGCCCCTTCCCGCTGGGCGCCCCTTACCATATACACGGTTGTAGTAACACAAACAGTGAAGAGACGTTTGACAATGTGTTGTACCTGTTAACACGTTCAGAATTTACAGTTTTTATGTAACGAGAAATAGTTAGGTACATTCCATAGCGTAAATGTAACCTTCATAATGTTCGTTTAGAAACAACCTCATCACCATATCATAAGATTCTCCGAATAAGGCATATCGAAAAGAGTTCCACGGTTCCAATACCTTCGTGTGGACTAGTGAATAAGGCGCCGAATCCATAACACTAACTCGGTGACAGAGAATTGTTAAAAAAAACACTCATTTAAATTGCGTTTAACCCTATTCCTGGCGGGGGGGGGGCCTCAGGAGCCCCCCCCCCCTGAGGTTTTTTGGTTATTTCTCCCAAACGCGTTGAGCTAGGAAGCTCAAATTTTCTGACTTTTCCTAAAAGGCTTCTACGCAACATGTCTGAAAATTTTGAGTTGATCTGACCTCAGGTCAGGTCACCAGAGGCGGTTTGGTGACCCTACCTCAGAAAAGTTTGCAATCACGCCAGAGCTAGAGTTTTTGACCGATCAATTTCTTCTCTTCAGGCTTTAGTTAGGGTACCAGTATGTGCAATTTGTATATCTCGGAATTTTGATATCGGTGACCAAGGGTCAGGTCAGTTTCGCGACCTCCCCATTATAAGTCAATGGGGGAAAAATCAACTCCCTGTTTTTACCACTAAAACGGGTCGGAATGGCCCCATATACCATACATGACTTCATATACGATCAACCTTCACTACCTTGAGGTCTGTTTTGCTGTTGGGCAGCTGTGAGGTCATGTGACGTCATCAAAGGTCACCAAAGGTTTTTGGCCAATAACTCCGTACAGGAACAAGATACAGACGCGTGGATGGTCTCATTGTGTTCAGCTCGTCAAGACGCATCGAATGATATACATGATGACCTCGAGGTCACGTGACCTGAGGTCAACCTTTGACCTTGACCTTGCGAGGTCAACATATATATCATTCGATGCGGATTGACGAGAGGATCACGATGATGCCCTTAGTTTGTTCTTATCTTGACTAATTCGAAAGTTATTCGGGAAACACTCTCTCCATATCTAGCGCCGCCATTTTGACTTTTTCCACCCCTGTGACGTCATCTTTGACCTGACCTGAAAATGACCTTTTTAAAAATTGTAGATCTTGACCGTGCGTATCCGATGCCGTTTACCGTTTGTCGCTATCTTGCTTCGTTCTCGAGATCTCAGGGGGGGGGCCGAATCGGCCCCCCCCCCCGCCAGTTTCTTGTCCCGGCGGAGCCCGCCAGGAATAGGGTTAAGTTGCATCCGTCCTCCCGGCAAGTTGGTTAGAGCTGCGAAATTTCGATCGTTAGAACCCGGTTTCTAATCGCTCCGACGCGACGCAATGATACCCGAGACTATGCCGAGACTAAGCCTCCCCCTATGGATCCCCCCTAAGAGACTTCTAGTTATTGCTAACGTGAAGTGAATAGGCTGAGGTTTATGGTGGGAGTAGCAGGTTTGTGACGCCCCAGTGAAATAAATGCCGCCTTTCAACACCGATAGGAGCCCGAAATGAATGAATACAGGCAATCAACGCTGGTAGGTGTCCCAGCGAAATGAATGCATCTACTACCATCCAGAGGTGCCCCCATTTCAAAGTAATACGACGGCGACGCCTCCACACCGATAGGGGCCCATCCTAGGGGAACGGAATAAATGCCGCCCCCTCATTGCCGGGCGCCCCAGGAGAATGAATGTTGCACATCAACACCAATATGCCTCCCAGTGAAATGAATTATGAATGTCGCCTTTCGACGCCGGTAGGCGCCCCAGACACCAGTGGATTTACTGCCGCCTTAAAACACCGATAGGCACCTCAGTGAAGCGAATGCCGGCCTATACCACCGATAAGCGCCCCGGATGAATAAATACCACCCGTCAACGCCGATAGGCGCCTCAGTGAAATTAATGCCGCCCCAATCTCCGATAGGCGCCCCAGGTGATACATGTCGCCCATCAACACCAACGGGCGCCCCATTGAAATGAATCCCGCCCTTCAACACTGGCAGACGCCCCAGTGGAATGAATGCCGCCCCACAATGCCGATGGCCGTCCCTGCACTGGAAAATCAGTTTCGCCCCTATACAGGCGCCCATAGAAGTTTGCAGAGTGCTATTCCTGGTCATAATCATCTCCCCAGTAAAAAAAAAAAAAACGCAAAATACGCCCTAGCACTATGGGTGTAACCGCCCATACGGACAGTGCAATTTTACAGGCCCCAATCTCGGACCTCCCTTAACATTCATATGTTGTAAACGGCAAACCGCCCCCGATAAATGTTACACAAACTAATTTCCTCTCGCATATCGGCCATCAGGCGCCCCTTTTTGTCGCATGGAGCCTGCAACGCTATAAGCCCTCATATGTTCGTGTTGGCGTTCGGAGGCTATCGCCTTCAAAGACGTCTCCATAAATGTTTCTTTTTCGTCCCACACACAGGCGCCCCTCTTTCGCATGCAGGCGCCCCTCTTCCGCATGGCGCGCTTCTCGAGTGGCTGCGCCCTCCTAGCCTTTATCGCCTGGCAAGATTATATTCGACAGGGTCGGCAGCATCTGCCTTTGTTTCAGATAAGGATGCCCTCCACTCTTCAGCATATCAAAAGATACTTTTCCCACGTCATTGCCACCCTCTTCGTGTCACAAGTGCCTTTATCAGTTGCGGTGTCGCACTGTTCAGCTTTATGGCTGCCGCACCTCTTAACTTCCTGCCTCCTCTACAGATTTTTGAGGCGCCCCTTTCCATAGCTTTAGGGTGCAGCTGCCCCCCTTGCCCCCCTGCTTCCGCCGCCACTGAGCCCACTCTGACCCTTCCCTCCCCACTTTACTATATGCAGTAGTACGCACTCGCGAGTAACTGGGCGGAGCAAATGGTCACCGATACAGAGGCGGAACTGGTTGCCCTCCCGCTCGCCGAGCGACCTACCGCTAAAACCCGCGAGACCTGTACATACAGTTGCCTACTGCGCTTTTAATTCCACATCGAAAATCGAATTATAGGTGACAAAGATTACTTTGTCGGTAATACGGTACTATATCATGTGACAACGGTATGCTATATCGGAAATAAATATCGTCTTTACCTATCGAAACTAAGACAGTGGTCAACGCTTACGCATATGTTGTGTCAAGAGATGTCAAATATTTTTAACGGCAATTTTTATGTTGACTTCATATGTTTTTGTATGTCTTGACAAAGTTTTCTTCATAAAAGTAGGTAGGGTGAATAGGTCAAAAACGCCCCCATTAAGCGCGAAACCTTCTGACACTCAACCCAACACAGATTTCTCAAACCTTTGGGCACCATCATGTAGCTCATTCTTTTTACTACGCTTTGAGACCAAGAAAAGACACCTACGTGTGGTATTTAACTCCCCAAAAAGGTTTTCGCATACCCTTACAAAAGGGCGTTTTGCCCCACACCCTGGGTAATACGCCCACACCCATGTGCAAAGCGCCCCCACCCCATCCAGCAACAGAAAATGATGAACATGGCAGAACTTGACGTCATTCTGAAGTCATTTGTGATCAACCTATCATAGCCTTTGGAATAAAATTTTGTTGCAATGTGTAAAATGGATGCCCGGAGGAGTCCTGAAAGTTTGGTGACGATATCTGCAGTCGTTTAGGATATATCAGCAAAAAAGGACGGGGAGAGGCCTTTTCGGCACCCACCTACAGGGCGCTACCCTGCACTCTCACCACCGTGCAAAACGCCCCCCTTTCAGAAAACTGGGGGCGTCTTGCCCCATGCATCGAGTAGGCGTCTTTCCCCATCCACTCCATTTCCGGTCAACAAAATATTGACAAAAAACGCGCCACTAACGCCGTAGCATAATACATTCAACAGAATGGCAACAAAACGCAGTTTTTAGTGATGTGCACAATAGCAAATTTTGTGATATAAAGAGGGCATCAAAATCTTAGGAATCTTCTGTAAAAACAACAAAAACAACACCCAAAACCAACATCAGCACCTACCCACGCTGCTCCTCAAGACGCAGAACCGGAAATAGAGACCTACGTAAACAAGCAGCTGACTGTTCTGAAAGACAGGATAAAACACCTATCCGTCGATAAGAAATACGATTTTTTTAGGGGAGGCGTTTAACCCAGGGGTGCGTTTTCCCCACAGTTACCCTACCTACTGGTATGTCATCGTTGGAGATGGTATTATGTTGGGTCATGGTTCAGGCATAAAATCACTACCTTCATGCGTACATAGGATAGGTACAACATTATTCGACCCAAAAACTGTAGAGAAAGGTGGCTCTACTCGGTACTTGCCCGTTCCCGATGACCGCTTGCCACCGTACAGCTGTGGCTGTGTCTTTATAGCCACTCACAGACGGTGGTTGACAGTGCATGGATTAGGCACTGAACTCCATAGGAATTAGGATGTGCAATGTGCATCCTGATTACGCGTCAGATGGCGTGGATCAACTCGAGTTCAAATAATCTTTGTCCGATGACTTTTTTTTACAAAATAACTTCCGAAATAACTTACAAATTAACTTCCAAAATAACTTTACCGAAAACACCTCGGCGTGTTAAGAGTCAACTCAGAGGTCACGATACTTATCATGAGTCTGTCTCGCACCTGCATGGCGCAAGGTTCGGCAACTGAAGTGGCGCAATCGCTGCCTCCCGGAATGCGCTTTTTTTCCTCTTCTTTCCTCTTTTTTTCTTTTTTTTTCAAAACGCTGAGCAAAGCAGAACTCTCGAGAATGGTCTCTGGAGTCTGGCAAGGAATTTTAGCTGCTGGCTTAGGCATGCGGGCATATTTGAAATGGCGGCTATGTCTGCCATCTGGTGTCATTCACCCATATAATTCATCGGAATCGTTTCGAATTTCGAAAACCAGGCAACAGTCACCCGTATGTTTGGATTAACCCTCGCCGGCGCAGGCCATTTTGCGTCCTTCGACGGCACGGGGGGGGGGGGGGTTGGTACGACCCCCCCTCGCGTTTGTCCCCTGATCGAACTAGAGCTTCGCGGAAAAAAACTAGCGTGTTGCCCGTCACGAGAGGAAGCCGATGATACCCAATTTTAAGGTCCTAGGTCATCGGGTGACCTTCCAGGTCAGGTCAATGACCCGAAAACCGGGAAAATCCGGACCTGTTAGAAAGTCGTAAAGTGTGGCTGCTATGTGGTTTTCCGGGGTGCTGATCACGAATATCGTGTTAGTTTTGATCAGAGATGATGTCTTTAAGCATTTAGACCAGGTCGTGTCAGGTCAGGTCAGGTCAACCGGTAGGGGTTGTGACGGGTATTCGTAATACGTGTCAATCGCCTCTGACAGCTTCGTTGAGTTCGTAACATGTTACGAAGGCACCAAAACTACTTCGTAAATGTTCAAATGGTTACTAAATTCGAATTCAGCTCCAAAAACTAGCCTAGAAACATGTAAAACTCGAAAAAGCGAACCGAGGTCACCCGAGGTCACCAAAGGTCAGTGACCTGACCTGACCTTCAGGTGACCTTGACACCCACCCTAATGTATGGGAGCAACGTCAAATCACATGTTTGAATGTTTGAAACCACGAAAAGCTTGCAAACGCGCGGCTAATGCGAGCCGACATAGGCCCGTAATGCGAGCCGACATACGCCGAATCGCGATTCCGGCGAAACATGGTCTCGGAAAAGAGGTCACAGGTCAAAGGTCATTTGGGTCAGGGTCATGAAATTTTCAGGGTAGGTGTAAAATTGATCAATGCGAGGGTACTGAAAGTTTCGTCGCGATGGGCCGCTTTTTACGCGAGTTATTCGCGAAAACCCTTAGGGGGGTTGCATCACCTCCCTCCCCCCTGTGCCGGCGAGGGTTAAGCCACGTGCGTGCTATTGCGCTCGACGACCTCCGGCAGTGGCCGACCTGACACCTGTGTTTGGTAAGGCCTCTGACCCGCAGCGTAACGGCGTTTTGCACCACTTGGACGACATTATCCCTCGTCGGACCATTCGGTGTTCTACATACGCTCCGCCCAAAGGATGGTGATCTGGTGACCTCCCCCCCCCCCCCCACACACACACACACACTAGCCATTTGGCGACTAATTCAGCATAGAGCCTCGCGGAAAGAATGTAAGTGTGCGCCGTCACAAGACGTCAGGTCAAAGTGTCTAATGTCGCGAGATAGGAGCTCTGTTTTCGGGAATAACCCAACAAAAAAGCCAAGCCGCGATTTTGGGTCGAATCTTGGTCGGCATGCTCAGGCTCATAGAATGAAATGCTTCTTGTTTGGAGTGATGTCGACGACGACGCAGGGTTGACCTCAGGTCAAGGTCAGGTCAGAGCAACTCAGGTCTCGAAGCTGGCCAAAGAAGGTCATATTACATATCTGGCATCATTTGATTTGGCAAGCCTTTTAAAGTCTTTTAGTGGCTCTTACCGACTCGCTAGTCGCTACCTCAATATGATCAGGCATTACTGATGTACTCGAGTACAACATTTTGCAGCGCAGAATGTTGGCCGTTGGGCATTGTTGCCAGAGGCGGATCCAGCTCAGAGTTTTTCTTTGGGGGGGGGGGGGCAAACCATAACAATTTATCGATTCTTTCCATGCCTCGTCCATAGGCGTAATGTTAACCCTCGCCGGCCGAGGGGGGGCGGGTGCCGCCCCCCCCCCATAGGGTTTTTTCGCGATAGCTCCGAACACGCGGGGGATAGAGAGCTGAAACTTGGCACACCTGACCTTTGATCCAAGCCGGATCTTTTGACACCAACCGCATTTTTGGGTCAGGTCAGGTCACTGACCTATGACGTCATAAGTGAACCTCTGCACGGTCTTCAGATGTCGCAACTTCGCAACGCCCTCACTGCCAGAGGAGATGTCACAGGGAAATGAAACTTGCAGGATCTAGTATCCATTATGATTCCCACAACTTGTAGATCTTGGATTTTTCCTAAAGGTCATATGAGGTCAGGTCATTTTCGTGACCTCACCATTATAAGTCAATGGGGAAAAATGAAAACTGCTATTCTGGCGCCGGGAACGATCTCCAACTACCTCAAGCACACAGAATCGTGATTTGATGCACTCCTTGCAAGGTAAGATTTGCACTTTTGCAATGGTGACCTTTCGTGACGTCATTTATGACGTCATCAAGGTCATATTAGTTTTTCGTCAATAACTCTTGATCGAATTGAGCTAGCGAGCCGGGAAAGCCACCAATGGACTCAGGAAGGCCTGCCGAATCGAATGATATGCGATATGACCTCTTTCGACCGACTTCGTGACCTGGGGGTGCTGACCTGACCTTGACCTGAGGTCAACACCCCAAGTTGACCTGACCCGGACAAAAAGTATATCATTCGACGCGCCTGAGCGAGGCGAACACGATGCTTCCAAAATCGGCGCTCTGCGTTCATTTTTTTGCGAAGTTATTCACCAAAAACTGAGCCGTACCTTGGGGCACTTGACCTGACCTCAGAGGTCACCGGTTGACCTAGGACCTTAAAATCGGGTAGCAATCTCTGCGTTTCGTAACGGCGCACACGCTCGTTTTTTCCGCGACGCGCTAGCTCCATCAGGGGCAAAACGGCGAGGGGGGTCGTACCCCCCCCCCCCCCCCCCCCTCGGCCGGCGCGTATGTAGAAAACCAATAGGTCCGGCGAGGGTTAAAATCATGCCGTTTGGCCCATTTTGCCCATTTTGAATGCCCATTTTGCCCCCCCCCCCCTGGATCCGCCACTGATTGTTGCAACACATTAGAGCACTTCACGGATAGGCTTTTTAGGATCCGGCCCGGCCCATATCCGGCAAGTCATATCCAGATCCGCCCATTATCCGCCTTTCTTTGAATATCAGAATCCGGCCCACCCATGGCCCGTATTGCAGCCAAACTTTCAAAAAATATCCGTAATAATCCGTTTCACCAATAACTGGTTTCACCCAAAACTGGACTAACAAATTCAATCTAAGGGACCAGACAGCCATACATCTCACAGACCATCATGGTTCCAAAAACCATGCTTATAAACCTAAAACCACATGAAAATCACCACATTGGTAAACTAGGTATAGTAATACCTAGTAATAGTAATACCTTGGTAAACTTCAATAGTAATACACAATTTCTCTAAGAAGTTTTCTAAGAACTTCAATGTTGAATGTTAAAATTTTGATCCGTTTTGATCCGGGTTCAACCTTCAATTCCCAAATCCGGCCCGCCCATATCCGTTCTTTTTTTAACAAATTTAGAATCCAATCCTATCCGGTCCGCGGATTTATCCGTGGATAACGGATTTATCCGGCCCATGAAGTGCTCTACAACACATGGCAAGCCAGAGTTAGGAATAGCCAACAGGCGCGATGCAATGGAAACAAAACATCATGCCTGTCGAAATGTTTCGTGCTTCATATATCATATATGTATGTAGATGAACTGAATTTCAGAATTGCAACAACATTACAAAATCCCAAATTGTGAGTTGTGACCGCCAAGTCACAACTCATTATGCGTAGTTTAAAGCATCCCAAGCAAGGTCAACTTACCTTTGTCTTTTTTTTCAATCTCTAGTTATTCTTGATTTGGCAAAACGTGGTGTTTTACGCTATTTTTCTGTTTCTATTAAAACTAACTAAACGTGTAGTTGTCGTGTAATCATTTCGCTGCCTCGATCTAGTGCTGTAAGTTCTCATCGAATCCAAAACGGCATTTTGTTTACTTCGCTCTATTGCGGTCTTTTCCGGTAAAGCCGAGCACGATTTGCAGTGATGGATAAGCCAGTTCAGCTTGCACGCGTGAGTATTTCATGGAATGTTGTCTTTGGCTTATAAAGTTGTTCATTCTTTTTAGAGTTTGTCTGTTTGCTTTAATTTCCTCATTTTCTGAGCATAACAAATAAATACAGAAGTATCTTTTGCGCCAGATTTGTAGCAGCCGAGACAGTTTGTAAGGTTTATATATAGCCTTGGTTGGTAATCTGCTTGGAAGCTAGGTGTTTTTAGGAAATATACCACTTATAACATGGAGCTTTGAACTGTAATAGCAGTTTTGTAGCTTAAGATGAGACTAGCACAGATTAGGAGCTGTAATACCCTAGTGGTCATGTCTGATTGACTGTTCAAGCATGAATTTTATATCTTCTTATATTTTTTGACATCCTGAATCCAGACATCATACTTACGTGTGGCTGAAAAATAAAGAAACACAAAAGTAATAGGTTGCACCTGTTCATAACACGATACATACCCACGTGCACGCACCGACGGCGCGAATGAATGCAATGAGAGAAAAACGCCACCGTTTCAGTGCTGCCATATGAAGTTTTGGTAAAAGTATACATTAAGTCCGAGTGACTGTTAAAAGATAAAGTTTTCATATTCTTACATTATTTGACATCCTGAATCCAAAAATGATACTTATATGTCCTGGAAATAAAAGGAAAACATAATAAAACCTGACCTTACCTTACCTATTTACCTACAAACCTACAACCTAAAACCTACAAGCCTACCAACCTAAAACCTAAAACCTACAACCTAACCTAACCTAAAACCTTCAAACCTACAACCTAACCTAAAACCTAATTTTTTGCTGTCACATATTTGTATCAACAGCGTCACAATTGTCCACTCGGACCTAATATATACTAATACCGAAGTTTTTTGCAGCCATTTTCAGGGAAATGTGGGAACAGGGGTTAAAGGGTGGGGAGGGAATCAAGTATGATAATCAATGAAAGTGATGTCAAAAAACAGAACACCAAAAAAAGGTAAAAATCATAGCCTAACTCAACCTAACCTAACCTAACCTACTGATGTTTGCCTATTGAGGAAAAGGAAAAAAGATGCTAGCAGGAATAGATTGCAGGCAATGCTAAATCAAATATTTTAGGTTAAGTGGTTGTGCACCAGGCTTCAGGCTGAAATCAGTTAACCTTAAATATTTGATTAAGCATTGCCTGTAATCTCTCCTAAGGCATCGCCTTCGGCACTGCACTGCTCGGCCACGAGTATTTTTATGACATCACTTTCATAACAAAATCGAATAGCGTAATGTTTTCACTCAACCTTGGAGTTTATTCATTCGATCGTTTCCACCTGGCGCAAACCGTGCAAACGGCTGGTGGAGTGCGGAAGTGGCCGGTGGTGACCGTTGTTACCCCATTCGCCGCTAGGGGTGACCCGACCCGCGAGCTCGGTCGCGGGTCAGGGTCAGTCCGCGTTGGTGCTCACTGCTCAGGATCTGTATCGGGTGTAAGGCATTGTGAGGTGGTGGTGTGAACGGAGGACTGTCCGTGTAGGGCTCAGCGGACAATTGCATTTGGTTTATGTCAATACATGTCATGCTGGCGGCGAATGGGTGCAGTGTACCAAAATCATATTTTTGCTTGGGTGTCAGAGGGGAAAATTGCTGACCAAAAAAAAGGATGAGAGTGAAAATTGTCGGTCAGGTAAGGCCCAAAAAGAGTGGGAAAATGATCAAAAACATTAATCTATCTACAATTGTGACAGATGTAAAACAACCATTCCCGCAATTGCTCCTTCTCGGTGGGATTGGGAGTGGAAAATTGGGCTTGAAAACTGGAGGTGAGAGTGGAAAATGATTTGCATTTCGATGTCCTTTCCCACCCACATCTACAAATTTAGGGACACTGAATGGGTGTAACGTTGGTTTCCCGAAACGGTAAATATTTTACAGAAACTTGGATGCGCCATGAATAACTATCAGATATGAAATCAAGAGGTCAAAATACATCGTGTGGTATGTTTGTTATAATTACTTTGGCGATCGGACCTGATGTATATAAATACTTAACCGGGCCAAGAGCCTTGATCAAATCCCCCCAGGTGCCCTGTTTTCACTGTCATCCATCAAAGATGTTCCTTTTTTGTCCGGAAGAGCGTATTGTAGGGGAATACGCCACTTGTAGAAGAATAATGAGAATGCAGCCACCCGTTACCGGTTGCAGAGGCTAAGGTCAAGCTCAGTCAATCAGTACCTACTACCTATGCAGTTGCCTTTGAACTTGACTCGAGGACTGTTTGAAACTGAAAGTGAAAAGGGTGAAGACCAAAGTAAGAGCAAAATTCTTTTCGAACAGAGTGGTCCCTCTTTGGAACAGCCTCCCATCAGCAGTGGTAGAGGCAGAAACAACAAATGCATTCAAGAGCTGGCTTGATAGGTTGTGAATCTGGTACCAGTGACGCTTTCCTACTTTCTCTCTGATCCTTATATCCAAGTATCTATGATGTGGGCACCGAATAGCCTGCCTAAAACAGCCCACTATCACTAAACTTAACTTCATGATATGATTGGTCAATGTTGTTTTAGCCTCAACCTTTTCAACCGATCACCAATTTAGGTACTTTCAGTGTGACAGATCATCAAGTAAGAAGTAAATCACATGATATCCTTTGACCTCATGATTTCATATCTGATAATTATTCATGGCACAAACAAGTGTGCTCCAGCTCAATATGCTCTACAATATGGAAAGTCACAAACTGCTTGTGGCAAAGCAGTGCAGTGCCAAAGGAAATGTTTTAGGAGAGATTACAGGCAATGGCCTGAAGCCAGATACACAACCACTTAACCTAAAAATATTTGACTTACAATTGCTTGCTTGCAGTTGGTTGTTTTCAGGAAGCAAAGTGTCTGTTTCAGCATTTCGGTGCTAGATTATTATGTTACAGCAAATTGCAGGATCGGACGGTGCTCGTACGGTAGCGATGGGGCCTCGCTTCCACTCACATGGCTTAATGTGCCCTTGAGAGCCCGGCACTGCTGCAGGGGCTGCTGACAAAGGAAATACAAGTGCCATGCGGGGACCTCAGACCATCTTGTCCCAGCGGCTGATGAAGCTTCTGAACTAGGCCCGGAACGGAGGGCATGAAACTTCTGCAGGATATACCTAGTGGCCGCATTTCCGCAATCTGCTGGGACCCATGTGAGCTCTCGTGGCTCCACAGTCTGCTGCCGAGTCAGGAGATTGAGTCTGATTCGGTAGTACGTAACAGAATAGTTTCTTCGGTCCACCAATCCTAGTAGCCAAAAAGGGATAATATCGACATCAGACAGGAGCCCCAGTATGACGGCCTCGTCACAGTACCACAGCAGATAGCTGCTAGGCGAATGTCACTAGCGCTATCGTCACTTACTTCATAGGATTATCAGTAAACGCTGTGCTGGGCTGTGACTGACCTCCCGCTCCCCTTGTGTCGCCAGGTGACCAAGGTGCTGGGTCGCACCGGCTCACAGGGCCAGTGCACCCAGGTGCGCGTCGAGTTCATGGACGAGACGAACCGCGCCATCATCCGCAACGTCAAGGGACCGGTGCGTGAGGGCGACATCATCACCCTACTCGAGTCGGAGCGAGAGGCCAGGAGGCTCAGATGAGGGGTGAGTGCAGAGGCGCGGTGGGACTGGATGGTGAAGGTGTGTCAGGGGGAGAGAGAGAGAGAGAGAGAGAGAGAGAGAGAGAGAGAGAGAGAGAGAGAGAGAGAGAGAGAGAGAGAGAGAGAGAGAGAGAGAGAGAGAGAGAGAGAGAGAGAGAGAGAGAGAGAGAGAGAGAGAGAGAGAGAGAGAGAGAGAGAGAGAGAGAGAGAGAGAGGAGAGAGAGAGAGAGAGAGAGAGAGAGAGAGAGAGAGAGAGAGAGAGAGAGAGAGAGAGAGAGAGAGAGAGAGAGAGAGAGAGAGAGAGAGAGAGAGAGAGAGAGAGAGAGAGAGAGAGAGAGAGAGAGAGAGAGAGAGAGAGAGAGAGAGAGAGAGAGAGAGAGAGAGGAGAGAGAGAGAGAGAGAGAGAGAGAGAGAGAGAGAGAGAGAGAGAGAGAGAGAGAGAGAGAGAGAGAGAGAGAGAGAGAGAGAGAGAGAGAGAGAGAGAGAGAGAGAGAGAGAGAGAGAGACACCAGGAGGCTCAGATGAGGGGTGAGTGCAAGCGCGACGGGGGGGGGGGGGGTATTAATTATAGTTGACTGTTCTGTATTTGTTTGGTATATTTTGAGGAAAGCATGTGCGCGTAGGTACTCAGGCGTCGTTAATGTTTTCAAAATCGTTTGACTCACATTGGTTTTAAAGGGACCCTCCCACCTTAACATTAGATTTGAGTTGATATAGCCAAAATGGGGTCCCTGGCTCACAATTACCGGTTTCGGCACTCACAACATCGAGAAATGCCTTAAATCGGAAATATTGAATTTCAAAATTGCAGCATTTTGATTCAGAGTGGCTAATGCATAGGAATACCCCTCTGAATGTGTGACGTCAGCGCAGATATCTAACGATTTTTAAATGTTTGACTAAAACGTTTTGTAGCACGCGGTGGTATATGCTGCTTTGCGCGCAACAAGTGCCGCACTTTCAGCTGCCAAACTATTGCTTCCAAATAAAGTCGCTAGGAACAGCGGAGATCCCAAAAAGTAAGCAAAAGTAAAAGTCCAGTATCTTGAAAACCGGTGAATATTTTTCGGTGAAATTTGGTAGATATTCGTTTTCGCTCTTTCTGAACCGAGCGACATCACTTTCATGCCAATTCATAAACTTTTTTGAAGGTGGGAGTGTCCCTTTAATGGGCTGTCTCGACGTCGTCATTGGTCCATATCCAGCTATTATTTTCATCGAAGACTGGATTCTATGCCTTCCGCTCTGCTGTCGTTGCACCATAACGGCGAAAAAGCAAAAGCAGAGGGTTCAGATTTGTTTGCTTTCACCATGTCTGAGCGGCGTTCAGCGTAATTGACAGTTGTTTTCTTTTGTTCCAGGTGTTTTTGATCGTGAAACTACATTGAACCTTGTGGAAAGATGAGATAATACACGCGTCATCCTCTCATCACCCGATCGAGTTTGCTTACGAGGGCTGTCTGAGATGGGATCCTGGTGGGATCGACTGTAGAAATGCCGGGAAGGGTTTCTGGCAGAAACCTTTGAAACACGTCTGGTATCGCTTCGCCATACTCCACGATATTTGAAGTCAAATGTGGGGTGCTGGTGATTCATGCGGTATCTGCATACAGTGGTCACTTGAATGCATGTCAATGATAGTTAATCGTGTTCGCCACACCCTATACAGATAATCTCCCATCATTTGTCGATTGGGACAGAATATGGCTCGAAATTCTGCCACAGCACAGTTTTATGCGTCGTTCCCTACATCGGCTGTACGCGTCAACTCGATCGTGAAGAAGAAACCAGAAACGCACCGGTGGAAGAGTAGTAATTCAATGCATTTAAACCCGCACTCCATGACAGAGACACTTCAAATCGCAGACGTAAGCGGACGGTTTGCTGGACTGGCGTGCAGGGGCAGCGGCGGATCCAGCTGCAAATATATCCGCATACCACACTCCTCGTACACATCAACACCTTAGAATAGCGGCTTGAAGTGACCCTTAACGGACACGAGGCAGTACAGCGGATAATGTATACCCAATCGAATTCCACAACCGCTCTCGCCGCCGCGCCACGATAGCGGATCGCTGCGGGTCGGTCTCGGAGTAGCGATGGAATATAGATGTCGCCACCTGCTGCGTCAGTCCGTAGTTCCCTGATATAGATGTCGCTACGCGCGCCGTCACCGCTCGTCCACCTGATAGCGGCCGAGGAACACAGTTCGGAACGGCGAGTCCCGGGGCAGCACGATGAAGCCGGGGACGCCGCCCTTCACCACGTACCTGCCAGACAGGAGGGGAGACGAGAAATGGTAGTGTCAACAGCAGAGCACCTGGTGCAGTCACGGAGCCTAGCATTTCGCAATCACATAAATATCAATGGAGCCCAGCGTGTCGCACTTTGGGATTTGTTTGATAAACCCCTCTTGGTCACGGTCATACAAACCCTCAACATGCAGCCTACCTCCTTAGGACAGTACTCTACATAATGTACTCTGTATAATGCATACCATCCATCGTTTCTCCCATCCCCTCCCTCTCAGAGCTCTGCCCGTCCGCCCTCTTTCCCGTCCCCGTCTCACCGTTTATCCGCCAGTACGTCCCGTATGCGGCTGTCTGTGCGGACCCGCACCACGCGGGTCTCCAGGCCGTCCTCGTACTCGTAGTAGACCTCGAGCCGGTCGGGCCGGTACGCGCCGTCCGTGTCCCACTCCGGGGAGCCGCCGCCGTCGGCGCCAAACATGGCCTCCAGGTGACCCGATATCCTGCGGAGGGGGAGGGTTACAGGAGAATCAACATAAAGCAGCAGAGCCATGATAGATAAGCAGGTTGAAAATGATGCAATGCTACATGGCATCTGCTTTATTACGAATAATATAACAGATAATGAAGACGGATAAGTCTGGCGATTTCAGAAACCGTGTAGACTTCTGACCTTGTTAATAGGATTTAGGCGATACCCACTACGAACGTTCCATTCCTTTCCAGTCATCGCTTACTTTTTGACCGTTACATCTCCATGCGCAACGAAATCACATCGGCGAATATACTTGGCAGGCACAGGAACGTTTAGTACCGTACTTCGCCGTCGAGAGACGCCACACTCGCACAGACAGCCCATCCACGGCACCGAGAAACTGTTCACTGTCTCGACCAGTTCCCCGACTTCTCCAGAGCCTACGATGTGATCGACCACCAGATGCTGCGTCTGAAGATGCTGCACCGACTCCCACGGTGTTACGCAACGTGGATCTTCCACTTCCTGCGAGACCGACGTGCATGCGCGGAGGTCAATGGCGTCCGCAGCAGCAGCCGTCCCTTCCGAGCGGGCCTCCCCCAGGGCTCCGTGCTCGCCCCGACCCTGTTCACCCCGTGGTCGGCGGAATTGGTGGAGGAGCTCCGGAAGGTTGACGGCACATCGATCTACATGTACGCCGACGACACCGCCACCCTCAGCTCCGGAGCGACCATTGCGCAAGCGATGGTACGCGCTCAGAGAGCTGCAGACGTGATGGCGGCCTGGGCGCGGAAGTGGAAGATGCGGCTGGCGGGCAGCAAGACGCAGGTCCTGGTACTGTCCCAACGGCACGAAGATGCCCGCGACATCGTGCTGAGGGTGGACGGCACGGCAGTCAAGGGCACCCGACACCTCCATCTGCTCGGCGTGACCTTTGACTGACTGCTCCACTTCGGGGAACACTGCTCTCGTCTCCGCCGCAAGGTGAAGCCGCGTGTGGCCCAGCTGAGGAAGCTGACGGCGCGCTCGTGGGGCCTGCAAGAGCCGCAGCTGCGAACCGTCGCCAACGGTTACGTCCGTGGTGCACTCGAGTACGCGGCGGCGGCATGGCTCCCGGCGGCGTCGGAGTCGCACGTGGAGCTGCTTGAGAGGGAGATGCGTGCCACAGCGCGCGTCGTGACCGGCTGCCCGATCAGCACGCCGAGAGACCCGCTGATGGCGGAGGCCGGCATGGTCCCGGTCCGGGCGCGCAGGGAGGCGTTGGCCGTCAGGCTGACCGCCACTGCGGCGTCGCAGAGGACCGATGACCCTCTCCGTGAGGTAGCAGCGAGGACAGCCCCCCCGACGACTGCGGACCACCACCGGCTGGCGTGATGTGGGACGGGAGGCCCTCATCCGGCTTGGTCTTCAGGAGACACCCGTGGAGGAGCGACTACACATCACCCTCCCTCCATGGTCGGACTGTTCGGGGGTGGCGATCCGGCTGGACGTCGGCGCGGCTATTAGCAGGGAGGCACGCGACGAGGTCCGCCGGGCGGCGGCCGAAGAACACCTCGCGACCCTGCCAGACCAGGCGACCTGGATCTGGAGCGACGGCTCGGCAGAGGGCGGTGTCGCGTCCGGGGGCAGTGGTGCCCTGATCACCCTGCCCTCTGGAGAAGAGAGGACGACCCGGACGCCGGCCGGCGCCGTCTGCAGTAGCACCCGCGCCGAGCTGGTGGCGATGCGTGCCGCTCTGGAGGAGGTGCAGCAGCTGGAGGACGCAACGTCTGCGACCCCGCTGGTGCTCTGCACCGACTCCCAGGCTGCGCTCGCCACGCTCGCGACGGGCGCCGGAGAACAGCGGACGACGCTGGGAGCCGAGATATGGCGCCTGCTCCTGGCGGCCCCGGACAGACCGACTTGGCTGCAGTGGGTCCCGGCCCACTGTGGCCTCCCAGGCAACGAACGGGCGGACGAGCTGGCCAAGGAGGCCTCCAGCTTACCACAGGCAGTCGCGCCTGTGGACGTCCGCAGCCTCACTAAAGCAGTCGGCCGCGCCGCCTCCAAGGCCTGGCGAGATCGCTGGCCCGACAGCTTCTTCAGGCGGATTATGAGAGACAGGTTCCCGACACCTGTCCTCAACGAGACGAGGGAAGACGCGGTGAATGTGCACCAGCTTCGAGCAGGCCACTGGGGGCTCTCGACGAGCTACCTGCACAGGATCGGCCGTCGCCCAACACCGACCTGCCAGCAGTGCGAGGACCTGAAGTGCCCGGCGGCACTGTGTCTGGTCTGCCGAGAGGAGGCCGACACGCCGGAGCACGTGCTGCTGCACTGCCCCTGCCTGGCGGGCAAGCGACTACGCCTGTTCGGGACCATACATCCCGATGCGACTCGGCTGCGGGACGGCGGGGCCGTGGCGGCGCTGGCCCGCGGCTTCCTCCGCTACCGAGAGCCTGCGGGCTACGGCCGGCCCGCGGGGAAACAACAACAACAACAACAACCAGTTCCCCGGCCAATACTCACGGGTCGGTGTCGAGCGCCGCGCGCACCAGGTCACTCTGCGAGTGCTCCGGGTAGAGGAACATGAGTGGCCAGCTGAGGTCTCCCGAGTCGGTGAGCTGGACGCCCGTCTCCAGACCGGGCACCTGGGGGACCAGCAGCTCGGGCCGCACCGCCGCGCCGCTCACTGACGGGGCGGGGTAGATGGGGGACGTCAGAGGGTGCGGGGAAAGATACACGAACACTGATGGATCCTAACAGTCATGCAGTGATACTGGCAATGTTCTGTTCAGTCAAATACAGGGGGATACAGACACTGAGGGATTCAGACAGTACAGAAACAACGGTAAATTTTTGTTCAGTCAGAACAAACTAGCAGTGACACGGTTTACATGCCTGATCGACCGCTAGCCAACATCGATGTTCGCCATTGGAATACATATATGCAGTCGACGAAGTGAATGTGTAAAACCGGATATAGGAAGACCGAAGACTTCCCGTCACACAAACTGGAATGACATCACATCTGATCCCAAGATATGATCAATAGTTTGTCCGACCGTTAGGAAGGCAGCATTGAGCCCCTCCCATCATTCACGGATTCGGAGATGACGCTATCCGTCCGTGTCACCGAGTCACTGATGTCTCATACCGCGTACCTGGTTTTCCCTCCTCAGACAGCACGGAGACGCCCCTCTCAGCCAGGGCGGCCAGCAGTCGATCATCGGCGGCCTTCTGCTTCCGCTCCTTCAGCGCGGCCTGACGACGGTTACGCTCCTCCACGCGCTGCAATGCCGTCGGCCGGGAAAGAAGTCAGACGCGGATAAGACAGACGGGTGGGAGTGGAACAAAGCAACCGCCACATGGGATAGCTGGGACTGGTGAAGCGGGTGGCACTGGGAGAGGGGACAGAGAGACGCACGTTACCCGAAATGGCGTGACAAACCAGTCCTCCAGGCGTGATTCAAATAAGCCAAAAAGGTTCTAAAACTTCAAAATTTCATGGGTCAATATTATAAATTTCACAGCGCGCATTTGGCATCCCATTCTGCATCAAGCGAGGTCGTCTTATTAGCTACATCGAAGTCGAACAAAGGCAACTATAAATGCATTATCCTTGCCAGTTGTCGGGTTGGATTTACCCCCACCCCTCTCCATCCCTCCCCTTTGGCGGCGGTACCGAGACGGGCCGGCCGGCCGGGCGGGCGGGCGAAGGGACACAGGGGGTACCGACTGCCCCGGGTAGGGGGCACACATACTTCACACAGGGGACTGCCCTGACCGACGCCGGACCTAGCCACTGCGCCCGCTGACTTCGCGAGTGACACGAGTGACACAGCCTCTCAGTGCGGCCGACAGTGTGGCGTGTGCTTCTGCCTGCCGTCTTCTCCGCACCCCAACCGACCCCACACTATGGCCGAGAGCCGGTTCCAGCCGCCCAGCCGGGACAAGAGACGGCCCCTGGTACGGCCGCTATATAGTGCCTCGCGACCGCTGTGGCCGCTCAGGGGTGCAGATACGACATTCCCATCGCACTCTGACGTCTCCCGGTGGGGAGCGCTTTCCACGCAGTTCCGACCGATGATTGACGACCGACCGAGGAGCGACAGCGACGGTTCGTTCCAGACAAAAGGTGAGTCGAGACGACGGTGCGGCGCTTATAACTCCGGTCCCGGGCTGACGTATGGTGGGACGAACGGGAAACCGGGAGGCGCATGCCGACGCATCACTCTCACCGTCAGATTTGGACGTTTGGGGCACATTTGAGACTAGCACTAGTGTGACTGACGATTTGTCGCAACTCACCATATATTTCTTAATGGACTGCGCCATCCCTGGTATGCTTTGCTGGGCTTACATAAAAATAGCATGATTCGTCATTTTCTAATAAGCTATGTGTAAATGAACGCATACAAGTGCCATTTTAAATACAGAGTTTATGTGAGAAAAGCATTTAAACTTATGCATCTGCGGCACTTGAAGTACCTTTTTACCCGCGCCCCACTGGGCACAGTGATGCAAATGGGGTTCACGAGTGGCCATAAATACGAAAAAGGCCCAAAATTCAAGTTCACTTAATCGAATAAATCGTAATATGGTCAGTCAGGCAAATGTTTGGGGTGTCTGTAAAAGTATGATTTTAATGTTTTTGTCAAAACCGGCCTCGTGAATGATTGTCAGAAGTCGAGACATTTTCGATGTCGTAAAATGACTGTCAGGTACTTGAAATTCAAGTGCCGCTAGCGTGCGTTCATGTCACACAAACTGCAAAAATTATACATGAAAATGATCCCCGAAACCTGCTGCTTCTAATGCCACGTCATAAAAAGCCGTATCTATTTTGGTTTAGCGGTGAGCTAACCATTTGTAATAATGTTGCAAACGCAGTTTTTTACCAAAAATATTTGCTTTCAATTCACCTACAGCACTTCACCCAGTGTGTGCCCGTTAGTGCACCATATCATAGCATTCCCTAATCACTTCTGAGTCGCATAGTGAAAGAATTAAGGCGCTAGCACAGGGCTGACCGGCGCTACATAAGTTTTCGTCCGGCACGGTCGGGTGCCGCGGCGCAGCGGGCGGCCCGGGCGGCCGCGCCGCCGCGCCGCCGCGCCCGGACGCCGCGCGACGGCACCCACCCGCCCACTGCGCGCCCACTGCGGCGCCCGACCGCCCGGACAAAAACCTCTGTAGCGCCGGTCAGCCCTGTGCTAGCACCTTAATTCTTTCACGATGCGACTCAGAAATTATTAGGGAAGGCTATGGTATGGTGGACTAACGGGCACACACTGTGTTAAGTGCTGTAGGTGAATCGAAAGCATTTTTTTCTTAGTACAAAACTGCGATTGCAACATGATGATAAATAGTCAGATTACCGCCAAAGCGAATGAGATACGGCTTTTTGTGACCCGGCATTAGAAGCAGAAGGCTTTGGGGATCATTCCCATGCATATTTTTTCAATTTGTACGAAATGAACGCAAACCAGCGGCGTTTGAACTTGCGAGTGTCTGACCGTCATTTTACGACCTAGAAATTGTCACGACTTCTGACGATTATACACGAGGCCGGTTTTGACAAAAACATGAAAACCATGTGATTTCAGATGCCCCAAACATTTGTCTACTCGGCCATATCGCAATTAACTCGATTTGGTAAACTTGACTTTTGGGTATTTATGGCCACTCGTGAGTCGTGAACCTCATTTGCATCACTGTGCTGGGGTCTGCGTATAACACGCCCTGCTGGGGGGGGGGGGGGTATTCATAGCCCCCCTCCTAACTCCGAAACTACTGGGCCGATCGTCAAAATTCAAACGGCGTCTGATAGCCCCGGAAAAACTGTCGAACGAAACCTAATTTCATTGACCTCAAGGTCACCGATGACGTCACAGGTCAGGTCAAAGTAAAAATTATTAGCATTTTGGCTTGTTCACGTTTTGGGCTCTGGCCGCCGTCCTACAAGTCAGATCAGGCTCATTTTTGGTTCACACACTCGTGAACAGATGCTCTAGATACCCTGAGGGTACCAAACTTGTACTTTGATTTTCAGGCCAAGGTCAGGTCATCACAAGTCACGAAAATATTATATCATGCGTCGGTCACGTGACACATGTTTTATGGTCCATTTAGGCCAAAGATTTCGAATTTGATGTCGTCTGTGTCATTCGAGGTCATTTTGAGTCGAATTTAGCTTAGGTCAGGTCACTTTCAGGTCAAAAAAGGTCAAATTTTGAAGTTATAATTTTTCAACAGAAAAGGTGTCTATTGGATGCAGTTTGAGCTCAGGAACACGATGGTGCTATTTATATTGGCGTACGATGTCAAATACGTGGTGAAAAATTGATTTGAAAAATTAATAATTGTGAATTTTTTGCAATAATGCGTATAACTTGGCCATTTTTGAAGATATTTAGCTGAAACTTGCTAGAGTTAGTCATAATAACGCGTTCTATCACATATATTCCTGTTTTTTTCGAAAAGTCAAAAAATGTAAAAATGTAAATTGTGAATTTTATTATATAAAATTTTCGAAATTTTCAATATTTCGAAAATCCGAGATAGCAGTTTGATAGCGCAGTCTATTCTGAGTCCTCTCATGCAAAGAAATTGGATCTAGCTTAAAAACTGAGCCCTTGGGAGCGATTGCAGTGGTTCGATGTTTTGCGTCGAAATCGGCCGAACATGACGTCACTCCGACGTCATTTTCGGCCGACCTATGGTAGCTACGAAGTTCAAATTTTGACACAATGTGTCAAATTGATGCAGCCAAAGGTACTGAAAGTTTGGCGTCGATACGTCAAGCGGTTTGGAAGTTATTGCAGAAAAACGGGAGGGGGGCTATAAATAGCCCCCCCCCCCCAGTGGGGCACGGGTTAAACTGGTCGCGACCGTTCAATATGGCGGGACTGCGACCCTATGTGCGACAAAGGACGGGGGCGCCACCCTCCCCCTTCTCCCGCCCTCCCCTTCCCTCCCTCCCCTCCCACGCCGCCTCAGGCGCCGGTATCTCAGTCGCTTTAAGAGAACACTCCCCGCCCCCTCCCCCAGTGACCGGCTGTGCGGGCGGTGGTATCATTAATTAACCCTTTGCCGGTAATCCCAGGGGTATCCCAGGTAGCGGTCCCGGGGAGGGGGGGGGGGGGGGGTCCGAGGTCGGAAACATGAGCCCGGAGTTATGAGCAGCTGATGTCATGAGATATGTCAGTTTGGGTGGCCGTGGCTGTCGCTAACTTACTGATATGACCGATCCCCACCTGACCAAGAAGCACAGATTCACAACTGATCGAACGAAAACGGCACGATCGACGTGCACTAGCTCCAGCTTCGCATGAGATCCGCTCCTCTTCTCCGATGGCGCCCGCCGGTCACTGGTAGCAGCCGTCACACTACTTTCCTACAGCGCCGCTTTTCGTATCTGATGATAGGCCCTGTCGTCCTAGCTAATCGGCTAAACGATTCATATAAACTGCCCCTTATATGAACTGGGCAGTGGGAAGTCAACAGTCACCCACCCCGGGCACGCTGGACAATCACCTCAACTTTGCTGGGCAGTGGGCAGTCACCTCCCCTCTATTTCTTCTTGGTCAGTCAACAGTCCCCTGTGGCTGCAATCTCACCTGCTGGGCGGTGGCGGCGTGGTGCAGCCGCACCAGTTCCGCATGTGTGCTGTCCACGGCCAGACCTCGGTCACACCAGGACAGAGCCTCGGCCGAGCGGCCCAGTTTGGTGCAGCACTGTACCGCCCGCAGAATGGCCTTCATGTGACCCGGGGTCAGCCGCACCGCGCGCTCGCAGTCCCGCAGTGATGACCTTAAAGGGGAGAGGTGGGGTCAAACGAGATGACAACGGCAGAGAGACGGTATCACTCGCAATGGAGGAGGGCAGAATACACGGAATGAGGAACTATCATTTAGCTGTTGTTTTAGCCAGTTTACTTCCAACAGCCTTAGCGAATAATCTTATCTAAATATGGCATTTCGAGAGGAAGAAAAACGAGATTATTATTCTCTGGTCGAGACGAGGGCATATTTTCAAAGTCTGGCAGATGAGATAGCAGGCTAAGTGATCTTGGAGACCCGAGCCGTATGGTTAGGTATGCTCGTGAGCAGTTAAAGCAAACGGTTAAGCCCACGAGTGAGCGGGCCGACCGGCCGACCGACCTGAAGTTTCCCAAGTGGAAGTTGGCTGCTGCCCGGTTGGTAAGAAGCTGCGTGATCAGCTCGATGTTTGGATGCCGCTTGCGCAGGCCCTCGGTATAGTTGAGCACCGCGTGCTTGTACTTCTTCACCTTGAAGCACAGGTTGCCGTCCTCCTTGTATGTGGAAGCCAGCTCTGCGGGAAGTCAGGTCACGGAGTAGTGTCAAGGCGACGAATTGAAACCAAAGGCGTAACGTGATAAAATGGGTATACCCGCGTATATCCGTTAAAATACCTACAAAAATACCCTCCCGACCGCAGCCCGCAAGGAACTGAGAAATACAAAAGTAAGGCGCACTTGATGTTGGCGATTAGCTAAAGGCCAATACAAAGGCGATCTTATTCGGAACGTTTCACATCCCGGTGAATGACTAGGGACATAAACTATACGTATCATGTTCCCTTATGCAAAATCCTGATGCGCGATTGATGAAGAAAAGCTTTATACAAAAATGTGGAATGTTGCACACCACCATTACACTAAGGCCATTAGACTACACACTAATGGCCACTATAGGGTATAACATGTTTTTTATGTTTGCATGCAAACGATCACGGAACGTTTGATCGCGGCTGAATCGCTATTTTCCCTAGGCCAAATAAACCTTTAGTTGTCGATCCAACTAGTCCGGTTCGGACACCCACCAGTCGGTGATTTCCATTCCACAAGACCCAGCGGTTCCCACCAGTCCAGGTGGGGACCCTCCAGGTACCCCTCCCCCCGATGCGTCATCCGGTCGGGCGTTTCGCCACGTGTGGCAGCACGTCAGCCGATGACGTCCACCGAGCCAGCGTGGACGGTCGGCTGCGGCCAAACCGACGAGCGTCACAACTCACATCCCAGTTACTCAGCCCTGCCGCCTCAGCAGCGGCCAAAACGGCCCCCGGGAGCGCCGGCCCGTCCAGCTGAGCCCCGCCGGCTGACAGCTGACCCTCCCCTTCCCCCCTGCTCCGGCCCTCCCCAGCACAACACAGAAACGGCCGCAGCGGCCGCTCAACAGACGAGCACGTTACGTCAGTGGCCGGCCCGAGTTGGCGCCGCACTCCGCGCTAACGTGCGCGGCGGCAGACAGTGCGGCGACTCGGCACGGGCCGCGGCGGTACTGTGTGAGACAGCGCGATACGCGGTGCGCCGAGATACCGCGCCGCCGAGATGTTTGTCGTGTCGGCTTTGTTCGGACGCAAGTCCGCCGTCCGCCGTCCGCAGGAGCAGACAGCGCCGGACAGCCACCGTGAGTGATCACCGGCGTGGCGTGACCCGAGACACGGAGACAGTGACACCGTGACCTGTGACCTTGATAGAGTGACACCGTGACCCTGATACCGTGACCCTGTGACCCTGATACCGTGACCTATGGCCCTGGTATCCGAGACCTGTGATCCTGATACAGTTAATACATTATCGTGTACCGTATACCCGATAACGTAAAACTGTGACCTTTGGGTTACGGTGACCCTGAGACTATCGGTGACCTTGGACAGAATTACAATGACCCAGAGATCTGATACGGTGACACCGTGGCTCCTATATTACTGACCCTTGAATCTCGTGTGCCTAGATCCTGATACGGAGGACCTTTTACCCTGTGACGGCATTTTCACGACATTTTCGATAATAGGTACCGATACCTATGGAGCATAATCACCGTGATCGTAACTTTGGAGCACCGGTAACGTGAGATGCGCTGATGCAATGAAGCTGTAACTACGTGACATATTCCACGGTGACTTCGTGATCCTTGTGCACTTGTGCAGTGACCATAGCCACCACCCGTCCCGTGACCTGTAATCCCGGGGTCTTGTGCCGCTTCTCTGCGCCCCTGAGGAGCCCCCTGGAGCACTGTGAGGCCAATTACCGAGGATCATGGGCTACGCCGTTGTTCGCACGTGGCTGGTTGATGGTAAACAATTCCGTATCCGAGTCGCATTCCAATATTTACCTAGGAATTCAGAAGTGGCTTAACAATTGTAAATGTTTATCCCGAAACGTGCCGCTAAAAAGGTTAATTTAGCGACGAAAATCATAAAAAGTGCGCTCTCTCATGTGTCTACTATTTTACAACTATTTCTGCTCGGTAGGTATATAAACAATCACAAATCGTGATCGCACGGTATTCCTGCAAATGATCGCAAGATTTACCACAAATAGTGGAACCAGCAAATGTTACGGTAGGCGTTGGACTCAAAGTGCGTTGAAACCACTTGTCATAGCGGCAATAGTCCAGCATCGGCGATATTGAACCTTCAACAGTCAGAATTTAGACTTCAACTGCCGTCACTGAACCTCTAATGATGTCCACTGAACCCCAAACAATCTCCACAAAACCCCAGAAGGCAGAAACAGGAGAGAGTGAGCCTCAGGCAAAAGAACAGGTGCCGCCCTCTCGATCTAATGCAGCCCGCTTGATGACGTCACCTCGCCCGGGCGGCGTCTGCCAGCGGGCGCCGAGCCATCCACGTCACAAACAAATAGCGACCGATGAAGCGACTCGAACTGGGCTCTCACAACCAGTTGGGGCAATGTTTACTTTTATTTAGTGGACTGCATAGTAACATTATTACTGACACAAGCTTAGGTTAGGTTACCTGTATGGTTACAAGCATATAACCTATGTTTTAACTTCACACTGCAGTTTCCAAAAATAAATGCCCATTGTTTAACAAAAAAAAAAAAATGGGAAGGACGGTTGACCTGGAATCAACACCACCAGGGACCTACCTTCCTCAGTGTGGAGGCTGGGATCATATTTGAGCGCCTGAAGACCTTGAATCAGGGGAGGCAGCTCCTCTCCATCTTCAAATGGCTTGCTCCTGAAGAAAGGATGCTCCTGCATTTCCTAAAATGTCAGCATGACTGGTCAGTTGTAATGAAATAAAATGAGACAATATCATTCATCATTGCAAGTTATCATCACTAAAACTTACTATTGGCATTGAATGCACAATTACAGGACTAAACAAGAAAACAACTCTAAAAAAAAAAGAAATCAAGCTTGCAGTACCTTTTCCCATGTTTCTTCCTTCCAGCCATCTTTATATTGACTCTTTTGGAGACCTTCAATAAACTGATCTAATTCCTCATCCAAAGTCTTGGTCAGCTTGTCTCTTTCTGCATCTGTCATCACCTTTGGCTGGTGTGGCTGCTCAGCCATGTCTGAAACTGTTGACTGTTTTTAGAGTTCAGTTTATTGCACACTGCACATCAATGCTCACAGTTCACACTGCCTACACTGATAAAACTTTTGTATCTTCTGGGCATCAACCTGAATCTTACCAATAACAACAATCAATTTACAAAGCATTCCATGAGGATCACAAAAAAGTTATTCATATTTGTGAAAATTCATTAAATCACAAAACCCAATTTATTTATAAATAAAGTCAACCATTCATAAGTTATGTTTAAGTAACAACAGACAACATTGACCATTTCTGCCTATCAGCCACACTCATGCACAACATTTGGATCATGCACCTAATTTCCAGTGCAGTAAGGTATCTAACATCATCAGTCATCACAGCACCATAGAATTAGAATCAAGACACAAAACATATTTTGCACCCTGTATTTTTTTCTTTTGGGGGGGGGGGAGCTGGTTTGCAACTCCAGCATTTTGATAAAGACATCCATGAACAGTTAAAAGAAGCTCAATCACTGGGACTACAAAATTTGGGTGCAAATTGCCCGCCCACCTTTAGTTAGTATGTTCTACAAATTGGTTGTTTTAGTACAACTTCACACTTCTTTCATCAACATAATAATATAATTTAGCTCTTTATGGGAAATATATCACTTTTAACTTGGGGTTTTGAAATGGAATAGCAGTTTTGTAGCTTGAGCTGATACTAGCACAAATCAGCTTTTAAAGCTGAATGATCACCATAGGGAAAGATTGAGATATTCCATTTCTTGTTCCAAAATCATTCCCTTATGCAGGATGAGGAATTTTTTTGTTTTGAGTTTTTTAGATGCGTGACGTGTATTCTTGCTCCGCAGTGAAATGTTTTGCATACCACAACCTTTTTTTTAAATATTTTTTTATTATTATTATAAATTTAGTCCGAACCTTATGATGGGAAGGATTCACAAGGACAGAGCCACCGCTAAGCGAAGCTTGTTGCGGTGACCCCAGTGCTGGAAATGAGGCCGCTTTCTGGTCCCGGCGTTTTATTCTCCAGGCGGGTTAATCCCTTCCAGCGTTTAGCCTTTCGGGACCCACTCAGGGTCGCGGTTGTTTTCGCCGCGCGCCCTAGTCGAGATGCAAAGTTAATAGTCACACGAAGCTTATTTAGGACCGGCCAAACCAGCCTGGTCTGGAGTTACTGTTAAATGTATGCATATAGATGAAAGAAAAAGGTTTTGTAGAATCGATTAATTTTGAATTCGTATATTCAGAGGCCCCAGTTAAACTTCGTGTGACTATTAATTTTGCATCTCGACTGGGGCTGGCGGCGAAAACAACCGCGGCTCAGAGAGGGTCCCGAAAGGCTAAGCGCTAGACGGGCTAACTGATGTGGCCTCCGCCACCACTAGCAATGTCTCGTCACTACTGACACATTGGGAATAAACAACTGGGTCGTTTCTTTCTACATCTATTGTCAGCAGTGCGTGTGTGGCAGCAGAGAAGTTGGTAACGACCAACTGACCGTAAAAAACCTGTCAATCACACCAGACAGAAAACAATGTAAAATGTTGCCTGAGCGAGATTGCGCCACTCTGACTGCATAAATGCACACATACTTGTTCACACCAAGTGCAAGCAATATGAATAAATCTTAGTCAACTCAACATGATGTCTGAAACAAATACAAATACGTACGCATAATGCCAGGATTAAATCAGTTTTCCATTAACCAAGGGCGATTAGATTATACACAAACTTAATCAGCGCACATGACTAGAAAAATAGGAACGTACTCTTTCCAGGTAGGTACGCCGAGCAACACAATGTCCAACTTTCTCCAGACGCGTTAGCAGTTCGGGTCACATGCAGCATTCACATGCGGGGGACCCTGCCAGGGGAAAAGGCATGGGTTAACGACACGTAGAACGCCGCAACATGGCTCCCCAAATTTGTGTAACACAAATTTCGTGCTATCTCACTCTTACAATCTAGAAACCAAAATTAATCAATAGGGGACTTCCCGAGATGCCAAGCTTATTTGGCCTTATGATCTAATGTAACAGCAAATATCGTCCGACGTCCGCACTCTGCGGCACACTGGCGTTTCACACGCTCGTCTCGTCTCCGTCACACCGCTAGATGTCGGAGCATCGACCGCACTAGTTCTATTACGGTCGCCGTACGCTGCTACGAGTACCACTAAGGTCACCGCTCGATCGGTGCCGTCGCCTTTCTCACACATGGCCGAACTTACACATTCGGCACTTGTCAGTTACTGGGAGTTCTTGCTCCCCGACTGGGAATCATCCCGGTCGCCAATCAGTAGAATCACACGATTCACTGGTCGATCGTAGTTCGTAGAACCGATCCGCACGCACACCTTGCGGACCAGGCCGTCTCCGCTCGGATACACACTGGTGATGCGGCCGAGCGGCCACCGCGAGCGCGGCTCGTCGTCGTCGATGACGGCGACGATGTCTCCAGGCTGCAGATTTGGGTACCGATGAACCCATTTCTGCCGCTCCTGCAGGGTCGGCAGGAACTCCCGTCTCCAGCGCCGCCAGAATTGGTCCGCCAGAAATTGGACACGCCTCCAGCGCTGACGCACGTAGAGATCGGATTGGGAGAAACTACCGGGATAAGGTACTGCTACTCTACTTTTCAGTGTTAGTATTTGATTGGGGCTGAGGGGCAGGAGCGTATCGTCCGACGCTCCGCTGAAGTACGAGATCGGACGACTGTTGACGATCGCCTCGCACTCCACCAGCAACGTCCGGAGTAGCTCGTCGTCCATCGTGTGGCCATGGGCCACGATGAGGGGAGTTAGAACTGACCTCACGCTCCTGATCATGCGCTCCCAAACTCCTCCCATGGCGCTTGCCTGTGGCACGTTGAATTTGAACTCGAACCAGTCACAATCTTTCTTGAGCAGCTCTCCTCTGATTCGGATGTGGTCGTCCTCCTTCAGCGCCTCCTCCAACATGTTCTTGCCTCCGACGAAGTTCGTCCCGTTGTCGCAGAACAGCTTCCGAACGGGACCCCTTCGACAGACGAGGCGCCGAAACGCGTTCAGGAAGGAATCTGCTGAGAGGGAACAGACGGTCTCAAGGTGGATGGCACGGGATGCCAGGCAGCTGAAGAGGATACCCCAGCGCTTCACTTGGCTCCTCCGCTCCTTGACATAGAAAGGTCCGAAACAATCGACCGCGCAATGGCTGAAAGGCTCCACCGGCTCAGTCCTCTCAAGTGGCAGATCCGCCATCTTCTGCATCCGTGGACTTCCGCGAAGTTTCTTGCACGTGACGCAGCCTAGAATGTAGCTGCTTACCGCGCGGCGACCACCAATGACCCAATATCCGGCCGCACGGAGCTCGTTGAGTGTCGTACCACGCCCACCGTGGCACGTGTTTTCGTGGCACGCCTTCACGATCAGCTCGGTCACGTGACTCTTTCTTGGGAGGATCACCGGGTGGGCAACCTCCTTTGACAGCGTGCTGTTCTTCATGCGCCCTCCGACACAAATCAGTCCGTCCTCTCGGAGGAACGGATCCAGTCTGTAGATCGGGCTTTTGCGTTTTATAAACTTGTCTCTGCCCGTGATTCTGTTCTTGGCTGCCTTCTCTTTGGCATTTTCTTCGCGTCCACATTCTTCGTAGTTTCCTTCTTGTTGCTGTGACGTCAGCAGGCTCAGCTCTTCTGTGAACGCTTCTTTCTGAACAGATTTCAAAATCGCTTGTTCTGCTCGCATCAGGTCGTCTACGGTCATTCGTTCGACCGGCACGTACGATCTGACGTCCGTCGTGCCTCGATTCTGACTTGGTTTGCTGGCCAAGATGGTCATATAACGCCGACACAAGGCTACCGACTTCTTTGCTCGGTGCCAACTGGAGAAGTAGCCGAGGCGCTTCGCGAGCGAGTGGTCTCCACTGGATATCGGGGGCACGTCGTCATCTTCACCGGATACAACTCTCTGTTCTTCGTCGAGCTCGCTATTTGGTTTGGTTGCATCCCCCTCACATTTTCCTTTGGCGTCACCTTCAGTGTCTCCTCGTTTCGCCTCCTGGGAGATCCTTCCCTCGTCGTCTTCACAGGACTTCAAGACCGTGGTCCGGTATGAAGAACGTTTCACTTCTGAATCGTCGTTTGGGACGATGAACTCCTGCTCTGTATCGGGGATGTTGACATCTGCTGTAAGCAGTTCTGGACCATGCCACCACAGGTTGCTGGTGAACAGTTCTCTCGCGCCGACTCCTCGGGAGGCTAAATCCGCTGGGTTGTTCTTTGACTCGATGTAATGCCACTGCCGAGGCTCTGTGTGCTGTCGGATGTATTGGATCCTGTTGGCTACAAACACGTGAAATCGCTTCGCGTCGTTGCGAATGTAGCCGAGAACTGCGCGGCTGTCAGACCAGAAGTATTCCTCATAGTCCCGGATTGACAGCTCGCTTCTGAGAAAGCAGCTTACTTGTACAGAAATAACGGCACCAACCAGCTCAAGTCTCGGGATGGTGACCGCTCTCACGGGTGTGACTCTGGACTTCGCCATTATCAGCGAGCTGGCGATCCTGTCGTCCTTGAAGACGGTCCTGAGGTACGAGCACTGGCCGCATCCATCGTAGCTCGCGTCCGAGAAGTGATGCACTTCGTACTTCTTCACTTCACTGAGCTCCTCTGAGACGAAGCAGCGGGGAACCTTGAGCATGGACAGCAGCTCAACGTCTTCCTTCCAACAACGCCACTCTTCCTCCATGTCCTCGGGAATTGTGTCGTCCCAGCTGTACTTGTCCACGCACAGGCGTTTGAGAATGTTCTTCGCCACGAGAGTGCATGGGCTGATAAATCCAAGGGGATCATAAATCGCGCTCACTGATGACAGAATACCCCTTCTCGTCGCTGGCTTGCTGGGAAAACTGACGTCGATACACAGCGAGTCTTCCTCGGTCTCCCACTTCAGGCCCAACACGCGTTCAAGAGGGAGAGGCGTCTCTCCGTCCAGTGCCAGCTGACAGCTCTTCGACAAACTGTACACCGGCAGTGCTTTCAAAACGTCTCTGTCGTTGGAGATGAACTTGTGGAGGTTGAATCCTCCCTTCGAACACAGACTCACCGCGTCCCGTATCAGTCGGACCGCGTCCTCCGATGTTTTGGTCGAAGCCACTCCATCGTCGATGTAGAAGTTCCTCTCCACAAAGGACGCAGCTTCGGGTGAGTACTCCTCTCCGTACATCTGAGCTGTCTTCTTAAGAGCAAAGAGTGCAACTGCTGGAGAGCTCGTAGCCCCGAAAAGGTGAGTGCACATTCGGTACTCTCGCGGCTGCTCGTCGAGATCTCCGTCGCTCCACCAGAGGAACCGGAGCAGGTCTCTGTGTTCAGGGTTGACGCGCACTTGGTTGAACATGCCTTCGATATCTCCACTGAACGCCACAGGGGCTTCCCTGAAACGCACGAGAATGCCAATGAGGCTGTTGTTTACATCTGGTCCCTGGAGAAGACGAGCGTTCAGGCAGTCATCCTTGCAGAGTGCGCTGCAGTCGAACACGACCCTCAGTTTTCCTTTCTTCTCATGGTACACACCGTGGTGTGGTACGTAGTTGACCATGCCGTCACGGTCTCTCTCCTCGTCCGGAACCGGTTCAGCGTATCCTTTCAGGAAGAGATCACTCATGAAGGCCGCGTAGTCAGTTCTCAGCTTGTCGTCTCGAAGGAGTCTTCTTTTCAGTTGGGCTAGTCTGGCTTCTGCGAGATCTCTGTTGTTTGGCATTGACTGGCCTTCTTTCAGCGGAAGGGGAGCTTCGAAGTGGCCTCCTTCTTCTTTGTGCATGCCCTCTGTCATGACCTTGACAAACTGTATGTCTTCTTGGGACATCGCCTTTTCTTGTCTCTGATCAAAGAAGCCACTGTCGAAGACCTGTTGAACCTCTCGCAAGCTGACATCCTTGACTCTGGTCCGGTAGGCAAAGTGACACAACTTCTTGCGCTCATCACCCGAGCCGACGTAGAAGCATCCCTTCGGTTCGCTCTTGCTGATGAGTCCTACTATACCCCAGCCCAGAAGAGTACGCACAGCCCAAGGATCGTCTTCTTCTCCTGGGATGACTTCCCTGGGCTTGATGATGCGCGGACAGTTGACGCCCAGAAGGAGTCCGATGTCCGCGTCAGATTGTGGCACGGGAATCTTGTCTGCCACTTGGTGAAGGTGCGTCCACTTGAGGCATGTTTCAGGTCTGGGTATCAGTGTGTGATCTGCTGGGATCTCCTGGCGTGAATACAGAGTGGGAAGGTCTACCTTCTCACCGTTCTCCAGGCTTTCGACGACGAGTCCTGACGTCGACATGCACTTCAGTATCTTGCGACCATTCATGGTGCTCAGCTCCAGCTCGACTTCGGTGGCTTCTGGATGAAGGGCGTCACAGAGAGCGTCAGTCACAAAACTCGCATCCGACTGCGGGTCGAGCAGTGCATACGTGACGACCTTACGCTCGGGCTGATCCTGGCGGTACAGCTTTACTGGAACAATCATTGTGTGACAGTGAGAGGTACTGCAGTCTTCGACGTTCTGGACCGTGGATCGCAGTGAAGACGCCTTTGCTTGCATTTCGCCTCTTGTGGGCTTGCTGTTCTCAGTCTCACTGTGACCGCGAGCGTTAGCGGTTTTGGCGAGCGCTTCGTCATGGAGGAGCGTTGGGTGCGCCTTGGAGCACTTATCGCACTTGTCTCTTCTCCGGCAATCGCGCCACATATGGCCTGGTTTCAAACATCCTCTGCAGAGTCTCTTCTTCAACACCTGCACCTTGCGGTCTTCGAGGCTCATGGCCATGAACTTCTTGCAGGCATGTACAGTGTGATCTTCACCGCAGATGATGCAAGGACGTCTGCTTCTTGTCGTGGTTTCTTTAGAAACTGAACGCTCCTCGGTTTTATGGCCGCACGCTCCACAGGGGTTGTCGGTGCTTGACGTGAAAGTATGCACCTTTCCTCTCGCCTGCTTCGGGTCTCTTGTGTGCAGACTCTCTTCCATTTGCACACTCACAGGTCCGCAGGCGATGCGTGCTTCCGTGGCCACCAGCTCCACGAAGTCTGTAAAAGTCGGGTAGCTCGGGGTAGCGCCGTAGACACGGGTGTCCACAAGCCGCTTCCATCTGTCAGTGACGTAGGCAGGGAGCTTCTTGAGCACCAGGTGAATGGTGTGCGGGTCGTCCAGAGCTCGCATGCCTGGGAGGGCAGCGGAGGCCATCAAACAGTGCTCCAATAAGTCTGCGAGTCGCTGGAGTCCTTTGCTGTCCCCCGATCTTACTATGGGCCATTCCCTCAGTCGATTCAAGTAGCTGCTAGCCACGAGGAAGTCGTTGCCGTACCGTGAGACGAGCTTCTCTTTGGCCTTGATATAGGCATCAGCTGTCCGTAGATGTAGGAACCCGGCGATAGCACTGTGGGCTTCACCATCGGTGTACCTGCTGAGGAAGTGTAAGCGTTCCACTGTACTTGAGGTCCGATGCTCCACGTACGTTTCGAACGCTCTCAGCCAGATCGGGAACTTGTCAACACTTCCGGTAAACACACCAGGTTCGATCATGGGCAGGCGGCCTTGCTTGCCCTGGTCTTTGAGGACGTTCACCAGACTCGCTAGCACTTCAGTGGCGGTTGATTCGCTGACCTCCTTTTGTACCTCTGGTTCTTCCTTGGTTCTTGCAGCATGAGACGCTTCTTCCTCACTAGGGGTCTCTCTTCTTGTCTCGCCCTTCGTAATAGGGTGCTCCGACTCGCTCATTCCTTCTTCCCTTTCGAACTTAAGCAGAGCTTCCTTCTTTGCTGTAAGTATGTCATGTTCGGTCTCCAATTCCAGCTCTCGCATTTTCCACTCCAGCTCCTGTCGCTGACGCTCGATCGCCAGTCGCTTCTTTGCTGCAGCAGTCCTGGCCTCCAGCTCTGCTCGCTTCTGGGCATCTTCAAGGTGCATTAGACTTATCTTCGCCCGAACGGAACTTCCTGAAGATTTGAGAGAGATCGATGGTTGTGCGTCTTGTGTCTTGTGGGTTGGCTCCAATCTCCCTTCCATCTCTTCCTTCATCGTGTTCATGTCATTCATGACATCTTGGTGCCTCATTGTACGCTCTTGTCGTTCGCCTTCTGAAAGGAGTACTAGCAGCTCACTGTTTGTTTGAACGAGACTGATGTAGGCTCTCTTCCATTGGATGTACGCTTCCTTGAGCGTCTCATCTTCTTCGCCTTCGTCAGAGCTCTTCAGACTCTTGATGATATCGACACCGGTTCTCTTCAACTCCTTCACACATCTCTGGTACTTCTTTTCCTTCGTGTCGATCTGGAACTGCCTCCCTTCTTCGGTGAGTGTGACGTGCCTCCCACTACGGGATGTGAGACGGTCAACTCCATCAGCAGGTTCGCCACCTTCTGCCATTTTGGTGACCTTGCTTTCAATCAGTGGGAGTTAGTGGATGACAGAGACAGTTTCGAACTACTGATGTCAAGAAGGATGATATGACAACGCACATGGGTCTGGAGACTGGAAGTCAACGTTTGTTAATGGGTTAGTTAATGGTCTAAGCTACTGGCAAGAGGAAGAGTTTTTTACTGATGTGGCCTCCGCCACCACTAGCAATGTCTCGTCACTACTGACACATTGGGAATAAACAACTGGGTCGTT
The DNA here is from genome assembly GCF_019059575.1 of Amphibalanus amphitrite. Taxonomy (NCBI): domain Eukaryota; kingdom Metazoa; phylum Arthropoda; class Thecostraca; order Balanomorpha; family Balanidae; genus Amphibalanus; species Amphibalanus amphitrite. The sequence goes on along the minus strand of NW_024881529.1, from coordinate 87,741 downwards.
TCTTTCTACATCTATTGTCAGCAGTGCGTGTGTGGCAGCAGAGAAGTTGGTAACGACCAACTGACCGTAAAAAACCTGTCAATCACACCAGACAGAAAACAATGTAAAATGTTGCCTGAGCGAGATTGCGCCACTCTGACTGCATAAATGCACACATACTTGTTCACACCAAGTGCAAGCAATATGAATAAATCTTAGTCAACTCAACATGATGTCTGAAACAAATACAAATACGTACGCATAATGCCAGGATTAAATCAGTTTTCCATTAACCAAGGGCGATTAGATTATACACAAACTTAATCAGCGCACATGACTAGAAAAATAGGAACGTACTCTTTCCAGGTAGGTACGCCGAGCAACACAATGTCCAACTTTCTCCAGACGCGTTAGCAGTTCGGGTCACATGCAGCATTCACATGCGGGGGACCCTGCCAGGGGAAAAGGCATGGGTTAACGACACGTAGAACGCCGCAACACTAACCCACCCGGAGAATAAAACGCCGGGACCAGAAAGCGGCCTCATTTCCAGCACTGCCTGCCCTCTACCCTCCGATCGCGCAATCCCAGTTTTATGGCAGAATTTAGAGTCCAAAGTTTAACGTGCGCACATAGCCGCGCACGGCCGGTCCCCTCACTGACTTCGCCAGGCTACGGCCTGCCACCAACCGCAACCATACCTGTCAGGAGGCCCATAAATGTCAAGCGCCCGTCGCACTTCGAACCCGGACTGTTGTAACCGGGAACGCGTGCTCTCACCACGCGGAGTCCAACGCTCTACCAACTGAGCTACGGGACCGGCAAACCTTAAAGCAACCAAGTCAATATCCAACTTAATCTTCCGTCTGGATGATAGGCCCCTCTCGCACGGATACTAACCCCGAATTCGCAGTCTCCTTGGACGAATATGTCTATTAACTTGAACTTGGCAACGTATTCAGGTTAATTGATTCATATTAGATATCAATAGTCTGCAGACTATTTAGAATCATTTAAAAACGATTTTACTTGTGTCTCCGTGCAACTAGGTATGCCTACCTCCTTAGCGGCTTGGCCTTCCAATTTTTTATTAACACATGTTAGCTATCTTTTTGCTCCATTGTATTGAAAAATTGTATTGCAAAATTTCACCTCTGTATACTTTTGCTGTTAATGCTGCTTACGATAGCAATAACAGCTAATGCCGACTTATGATTCGTCGATTGGGATATAGAAAAGCACTATTATGGAAGCTACTCGTCTATTAAACAGGAAATCAAATTTCTGTACTGCGTATTTTATGTATCGTACCCAGAAAACCTAAATGCATTTTTGAGAAAATGAAAATTACAAAACCACAATACATAGTGTTTTGTGCTGGTGGATTTGTTGACTGAAAATCGATGTTTTCAGGTTTGATATTTATAGGTGGTTGTTTTCTCTCTTGACTCGACTTTAAAACGCAGTTCACACATGACCGTCAGTCTGTCGGTGTCGGGCCCGTCACCGTCGACCTGACGGCCTGCAGCCCGTCAAACGAAAGTTGAGATTTGGTAGCTCCCGTTGGCTGCCATATGTTGTGACAGAAATGGCGCACCATTTTCGAGATTGACGCAGATGGGGGAAGGGGATGGGGAGACGGTAGAGGCCGAGAGGTTAAAAATATTCTTTGAATTACAGAAATAAAATTACATTTTTATGTCAAATAATGCTGCAATTTAATTTAAATGAAAGACACATCGGTTCGCTGATTTAAATCAGGGATCGAATCTCAAGATATCGTGCCGTAATAAACACTTTCATCTCAACAAATGGATGGAAAATGGTACAAATGATCTTAAAAATGCATATAAGCTTCATGCTGCATGAGAAGGTTCCTTTTCCTCTTCCTCCAACACGCAGACATTCAAACCGACGGGCCCGTCACCGTCAAAAGTTGAACATTGCTGAACTTTCCAAAGCGACGGCCGTCAGGTCCGGCGCCGGCGCAGTCAGCTGTTGCCGGCCGTCAAACGCTGCCGGTTCACACATGCCCGTCGACCTGACGGCCGTCACTCCGTCGGTTTCGGCCGTTTTGACGGTGTCGGGCCCGTCACCGGCAGACCTTACGGGCAAGTGTGAACTGCGTTTTAATATAAAGGATATCAGCCATCAGCTGTTCAGCCTTTGTTTTTGTTTTCGAGGCAAATCGACACGGAGAAGCAACGGAGAAGCACAGGAGCATTTTTGTGGGCATTTTCTTTGTGGTTGCATGGTCAGGATTTCTTTACTTTGACTTGGAAATCGCAAGTGGTTTAACTTCGAGGATGGAGTGAAGTGCAGCTTAACTTTTGGTTACCCTGAAGGCTGAACCTAATATACAGCCTTGAGCTGAATCAGAATCATTGATGCTGAAAATATCTGTCCTGTATTCCAATGTGAATGTCCACGGCACTTTGATTACCAAAGCATCATCTTTTCATTTTTCAGGTGTCACCAGGAGGGCAATTTTTCCAGAAGACACTTTCTCATCAGACGTGATGTTGTATGTTTTCCTGGTAAACACAGGTCATACGCTGACATTTGATATGCAGCTGGCCATGCAAACTGTGGCTGTGCTCAAGAGCAAAATTGCTGAAAGCAGCAGGATCCCTCCAGATAAACAGGTAGATTTTGGGTGATGAGGTTACAAAGTGCTTATGTCAGGCATGGGAAGCTTGCTTGTCTATAAGCATGGTACCTATTTTGCTCTGCTCATGACCTTGAACATAGGTTCCAACCTAGGCACAGGCTCATGGTGCTGTTTTTATCCATTTGAGTCTTTTCTTGGTGGCCTTTTAGTATTTCACTCCATTATCATTGAGGGATGGCTGGGGAACTTACCTGTCCTATTCCCTTTCAAACAGGTGCTGCTGATTAGTGGAGGAGAGTGGCTGGACAGCGAAGCACGTGTCGGCAGCTACTCTGCGGGCACAGACACCAGCCCCATCTTCCTGTTCTCCAAGCAGGGCGAGCCGCCACAACTGATGCCTCCCACTGACACGATGCAGACCAGCGATGAGATTGAGGACCAGGTGAGAGGGGATGGCCAATGGGTGGTGAATGGCATGAAGGTGTTGAAATTCTTTGGACACAGTATTACAGTAGGTACTTCTTTTGCATTTAGTGCCTTGGACCACACTTTCCAATTAGAAGAAAATTACTGACAATCTTGAAAGACTTATGCTTGTCAGGGTTCTAATGAATGAAATATATAGGTAATATTTATGTAATTCTTTCTTCCTCTTTGTATTCTCCTGTATCTCTCATCTGCTCTTCTTCTCCTTCTCTTCTCGTCTTCTTTTCTGTTATCCTATCCTCTCATGTCCTTCCCACTCTCCTCTGCCCCTTTTCCTCTGCTCTTCTCTCCTTTCCTCCTTCCCTCCTCACATCTTTCTCTCATCCTCTATTTTCCCCTCTCCCCACTTCTCTCCTTTCATCTTCTCTCCTCTTCTATTCTATCGTATGATATCTTCTGCACCTTTCACCTCTCTTTTCTCCTATCCTCTTTTATATATCCCTCTCTCTCTCTCTCTCTCTCTCTCTCTCTCTCTCTCTCTCTCTCTCTCTCTCTCTCTCTCTCTCTCTCTCTCTCTCTCTCTCTCTCTCTCTCTCTCTCTCTCTCTCACACTCACTCACTCACTCACTCACTCACTCACTCACTCACTCACTCTCTCTCTTTCACTCACTCACTCACTCACTCACTCACTCACTCACTCACTCACCCACCCACTCACTCACTCACTCACTCACTCACTCACTCACTCAGTCTCCCTTCCTTTTTTACTATAGCACTGCCAGTATATTATAAAGCAGAATCTTAAGTTTCTCACTACAAAGACAGTCAGATCACTCCTGTCAGTTTGTCTGAGGCTCAGATGATGGGGACATGACGCGGCGTCAGTCAAGTCTCCGCCAGAGTGTCGTCAGTGGTTCTGTCATATAAGGGTGGTGGGTGTCCCGTGGTGCTGTCCTCAGCTGTGATGCCTCTTTTGGCAGTCGTACCTGCTATGGTGCTTGGTTGGATGCTCCTATAGGGGATCATCACTCAGTTGTGTGGTGCGTCACTTGCTTCAGTGATTTATCAGCCATGCGAGAAGCGACTTCACGATATGGTTCTCACTTTTCTGCGTACGAATTCCGTTTGTAAACGGTACGATGCTAGGGTGTTAAAAGAGAACAATTAACCTGAATTTCTGATGATGTGGCTCTCCTGATGACCTATCGTTCATAGCCACACAAAAAGAATGGAAGCGTACTCGAAGGAGCTGATGTTAGTTTGTTCCGCCATTTCGAACGTGGTATTTTGGCTTATCTTAAAAAAATCATTTTCTGATTAATCATGTATTCTACTACACTCCTGCCTTTTTCCGATGCAGACGCTACCATGCAGATGCTACCATTTTGTTAAAGCGCTTAGCGCTCTGTATCAGTGATAGGAGTTAAATGAAGCTGGCATGTCTTTCCTTTATATTTAATACGATAAAAAGCATGCGATAAGAGTAGTGTGTGCGATAAGAAGAAGCACGCGATGAGAGTAATGTGATGCGAGAAGAGGCATGCGAATTCCGAAGAACCGAACCGAAATACAGATGTTTGAGTGGAAATTATTATCGCTGGTCCCGGTTGCTAGCGAAATGTGCCCAGTATACGTAAATCATGTTCGTTCACGTCTGAGCACATTTTAGCATCACAGACGTACTTAACTTAATACGCTGCTTCGTGCACTTAGCTCTTATTTTTGTGATTATTTTTGTCACTATTCGTGTCTTTCTGGGATTGGCAGCCTCCTCGCGCCATGCTCACGAGAGCCACGAGAGCCATGCTCAGTGCTTATTGCGAAGCAGGCCTAGCCCGGCCGACCTCTCTACGACCGAAGCAGCTGCCAGGCGTGGCCAGGCTACAGAGGTTGAGTGTGCGTAGGTTCTGCAGCGGACTCTATTACATAAGTGTCCTGCATGGGTCGCTTTCGTACATGTGTTTTGACCCGACTGACCAATCACGTTCCATGTGAGCAGTGCTGTCCTGTCCGGTCTGACAGTGTTGTCGATCTGATCTTAGCCATCCGTTCTGACCAGTATCGTCCCATCTGACCAGTATCGTCCTATCTAACCAGTATCGTTCCATGTGACCAGTATCGTCTCATGTGACCAATGCCGCCTGTTCTGATCACTATCGTCCCATCTGACCGGTCACGTCCCATTTGACCGTCCTGTCCCGTCTGTTTGACCCCGCAGGTGGCCGGGTCTCTGACGCTGCCTCCCAGCTACTCCACCGTCGTATCACGCTCACAGCTGGCCCAGCAGATCTTCGAACAGGGAAAAGAACAGGTGAGACCAGCCTGGCGGAGCGAGGGACGGATGAGTTCTATTTCGCGGTCATTTGGTATATACATCCGCCTAGCATTGGTCGTGTCCTCCATTTCCCTTTTTTGTGGCTGATTTCCTCATCTCTGTCCCCTGAACTGCAGGTGCGGCAGCGTGACCAGCCGTGTCTGTGACGTGAGTCGCTGTTCCTAACTATGTTCCCGTTCCCTGACCCACAGGTGCGGCAGTGTGACCAGCTGATCCATGAGCAGCACATGCAGCAGCAGGGCTGGTCGGCTGTGGTGGCCAACACGGATGATACCTCACAGGTAGGACCGGCTGACGGTGACCCGTATAGGATAGGTACTGGTGGCTACTGGCTGGGAGGGCTGACGAGCGTGGGCAGTACAGGCGGCTTTCTAGGGAGTGATCGCTGGTCGAAATGGGGAAATGCCGGGTATTTTGCGACTTCTATGGTTTCTGGCATAGCTTCTTCTTGGTATACACTTGCGATTCTGAATGTTGTCTAGCTGTGTGAACCTTCCCCAAGTTTCTTAATTGTGGCCCCTTGTAACAGCCCCCCCCCCCCCCCCCGGCAGCAACTGGAGAACACGGGCGTGTCGTTCACGTCCCAGTTCGAGAAGTACCTCACCGAGCGGCCGGCGCACTACGAGCTGGTGGCGGCGTTTGAGTCAGACCTCCAGCTGCTGGCGCGCATCCCTATGCTGGCAGAGCTGGGTGGCTCGCTGAGCAGCGGTCCGATCCCCGAGGGAACGTCACTGCTGGACTGGATCAGCACTCACGATACCGGGCGGCTAGAGGATGTGAGCGGGGGGAGAGAGGAGGGGGACAGTGTGAGGGCCTAGGGGAGGGTGATGGGCAGACGGGAGGAGAGGGAGAGAGGACCGGGGGGAGGGGAGAATGAAGCGTAACGGAATGACGGGGAGAGGAGAGGATGGATTGTGGGAGCGAAGAGAGGGTGGGGAAAGTTTTAGAGAAGACCGGTAGGACTTTGAGAGGTATTTGTAGTCAATCTGACGTGCTCTCGCGGTCCGTACATGTGAGCTTGTGCGCTCGTCGGACAACCCACGGGTACACAGCTGCTCTCGTCAGTATTTTCTGTGTTGTGCCTCTGACCTTGTCCGTCCTCTGCGTACAGGTGTGCGAGGGCGCCGAGACGGGTCTGGAGCAGCTGAACCCGGACCTGCTGCAGAAGATGACTACCGAGCTGCGCCAGCTGCTCGACCCGGCCGTCAACGCCGAGATGACAGAGATCCGCGGCCTCGAGGAGCGCCTGATGCGGCTCGACGAGCTGCGCCACCGCGCCCAGACCACCGTCTCCGAACAGAAGGAGCTGGCCAAGGCGTTCATCCAGAACCAGGCGCGCGCCAGCTGCGTCAACGACCCGTCCGTGCTGCCCGACCTGTGCGCCTCGCACTGCACGCAGCTGCAGGTGGGTATGGAGTGGTTTAGATAGGTGTGTGTCTTCCACCGTACTTAGCTCCTGTTGGGGCTGGGACTTGGGAGATTATCAAAGGACCTTTGGTTTAGTGAATAATGCGACTTTAAAGTTTCATGTATTAGTTACGTACAGTTGATCGGTATCGGATGTAACTCCTCGTTCCTCGTCGCCCGTTCGCACGGACACGTCTTATGTCAACGAGCAGTACAGCATGGCTGTGGGCCGTCCCGTCCCGTCCGCGCGCCGTCACCTCCTCCCTCCCCGCCGTTCACAGGTAATGCTGGAAAAACACAAGGTGCTGGTGGACGCGCGGCGTCGCTGCGCCAAGGCGAAGGAGGAGCTCTCGAGCAACATCCACGCCCGGCTGGCCTGGGTCATCAGCGTGCAGCGGCGCATGAACGAGCTGACCGGCACCCTTCTGCTCAACTCGGAGCGGCTCAAAAAGCTCAGAGAACAGCTGGCTATCCTGGCGACGCTGCACCAGGCGCCCACCTTGTACCTGACGGCCGTGGCTGAGGTAAGGAACCGCTAGCCGAGGACTCTGGGGAAGGGTGGTGTGGGGAGGTGATGGGAGGCTATGTGGGTGGAGGGGTGTCTGGTGGGTTTTGTGAGTTTTCAAAAGACTCAGACCATGTTACATTACTGACTCACATTACGTTCCCACAGAAGAACGTAATGTGACATGGTGGGTTTTGTGAGTTTTCAAAAGACTCAGACCATGTCACATTACGTTCTTCTGTGGGACGCCAAGTGAAAACATTTATTTTGTTTACTTTGGGTCACTAACGCTACCAACAACGTTCCGTCTAGTTCGAGTGAAATGTTCCTATTTTCGCTCCTCCCCCGTGCCGCTGTGTTCCGCCCCGTCGTCAGTCTAACTCCTCTCCCTATCCGTCAGGTGGTGCGCCGGCGCCAGTTCACGGGCCGGTTCCTGGAGTGGGCCGGCACCATCGCCGGTCACGCGGCCGCCGTGCACACGGCAGAGACCGCCGCGCGCGCCCGCTTCACCGCCACATTCCGGTCGCACTTTTTCCGCTCGGTATTCCCGGGCCTGGAGCAGGTGCCGCCGCCGTTCGCTGCCGTCTGTCCGGCCGACTACGACGCCCGGCTGCCGGTACTGGGTGATCAACATGTTCAGCGGCTCCGGGAGGCGGTGCCGGAGCTGGCGCACCTGCTGGACGTGCCGGAGGAGCGGCCGCCGCTGCCGCTGCCCGGAGCGGCTGGCAGCGCGCCGCCGCACCACGGGCCCGCCGTGCAGGAACTCAGGGACGGCCTGCGCGCCGTGGCCAAGGCTGTGAATGAGGAGGTGGTGCAGTTCGGGGACGCGCTGGGTGACGCGGGGAACCGGCTGGCGCGCGCAGTGGCGGCGGTGACGGCGGCGGAGAGACAGAGAGCTGAGGAGCTGAGGCAGAGGGTACAGGTGAGACGGGAGAGGGAGGGAGCAGTGGTGGGATTTCCGAGACCGGAGGCTGCGTCGGTGTAGAATCTGAGGGGCTCCGTCATCTCTTGTTCATCGCCGGTTGATATCGAATAAGGAGACGGGTTTTATAATTTTATGATGTAATGTTTTGGTTACGAACTGTCTACCGAAGCACTGCATGTCATTGCCATTTGGACTATGGTAGCTGTACATGAGACATCCGTGCTAATAACTCCATAGCGTTACATACCGTCTAATTCTTCACCGTCCCCCAGTCCCTGGAGGAGCAGCTGGCGGCGCAGATATCCGAGCGGGAGGCAGAACAGGCGGCGGCCGGCGCGGCGCACGAACAGACAGTGCGCCAGCTCACCCTGGAGCAAACCGTCGAGCTGGAGCGCGCCGAGGAGCGCGTCTCCCGCCTGGAGCAGGAGCTCGAGGAGCAGCGGGTGACGGCCGGCCGGCTGCGCGCCCAGCTGGATGCCGGGTCCGACCGAGAGCGTATCGTGGCCATCCTGGAGGCGAGCTTCCAGGAGCGCGAGCGGAAGGCGGTGGAAGCGTGTGCCGACCGGCTGCGGGCCGAACAGGAGGCCGAGCGGCGAGCCGCCAAGGAGGCGCACGACGCTCAGCTGCAGAGGCACACGGACGAGCAGCGCACCAAACTCATACTCGAGTGGAAGGAGGTGGGTGGCCGGGCGGACGCGGTCCGGGCGGTGTGTTGGGTGTAACGATACGGTAGATAAATGCAGTATCGCAGTATACATGTATATGCATTGTAGAGATACGTGAGCAAAGCAATGTTGGTGGCATGGTTCTTACAGCAACAATTATATGCTTGGCTTTTCGAGTTTTCGCATTGCATTTAAGGAAATTGAACACGTAAAATCACGAAATCTTGGCTGCTTTGCTTATTTACCAACCTTACCTTCGAAATTTCAACTCTCTTTATCCATTTCCATTTCTGTCAGGTAAGCAAGCATTCGATTAATCGCATGTCCCGTGTCCAGCCGTTATCGTACATTGCGTGTGCCGCTCTGCTGTTCCCCACCTCATCCATGCCGCCATCATCCCCATCCCTCGCCCCACAGGTAAGCGAGAAGCAGAAGCGCGAGATCGAGGAGCGGGCGGCGCGCCACGTGGCCGACCTGCAGGCGGAGCAGGCGCGCCAGGCCGAGCGGCAGGCAGCGCAGGCGGTCGCTGAGAAACAGGCGGCCGTGCAGGCGGTCACCGAGCGACTGAGGGCCGAGCACAGGGCCGAGGTGCAGGCGCTCCGATCCCGGTGAGTGCAGCGGTGGAGGTGAGGAAGGGGTTGGAGACGCACGTATGATTGTCTGATGGGCGTGAGAATGTTGCGATTTTCAGTATATCACTTCAACGTATTAGGATATGGCGTGCCTTTACTATGTAGTTATTCTCTGATTTGATTGCTCTTCATGTTTAATTTCGTACTTGTTGTGCCCTTTTTGCCTTTGGTGTTGATTCTATTCGTTTAGTGGTGTGTATGTGGTAAAACATATTGTTATTGGTCGCAAAATTTCCGCGGCTGGTATGCTGTTGCTGGTCATCATTCCTCCTTTGTGCTGTCCTCCATTCCTTCCCCTCCTGTTACGATGGTCCCTGCCTGATGCCGTAGTGTCCGTTCTGACCGGTGTTGTACGGCTGCGCCTCGGCAGGTTCCGTATGATGACATCCAACCTGGGCTCCCCGTCGGACGGCAGCTCGGAGAACCTGCCGGTGGGCTCCCCGCCATCAGAGGGCGGCGCTCGGCAGCGCACCGACTCGGGCCGCCGGCTGCCGACGCTGGCCGAGCGCGACTCGCTGCTGGAGCAGCTGCGCGGCGCGCGCAGGGACGTGCTGAGCGCAGCGCGCGCGCACCCCTCGGCCGAGCTGCAGCGCGCCGCCGAGCGACTGGCGGACGGCGAGACGCGCCTACTGCAGGCCGAGACGGCCGCGCTGGCGGAGCCGGCCGGCGGCTCCGAGCCCGGCCTGGACGCGCAGAGCGTGCGCAGGCTGCAGCGCGACAATGAGCGGCTGCGCATGCAGCTGTCGCGCAGCACCAGCGGCCTGCTGGAGCGCGGCCAGGTGTCCATCATGAGCTGCAACGACGGAGACCTGGTGCTGATCGTCTGGGACGGCGACCGCATGCACTACCGCGTCTACCAGGAGGCCTCCTTCCTCTTCTTCGTGCACGCCGACTGTTTGGAGGCGCTGGGCCTGCAGCAGCAGTCGCAGCAGCAGCAGCAGCGCCGGCAGTATGCAGTCGCAGAGGTCGTCAGCCACGAGTTCTGTCAGGCGCGCAAGGAGGGCAACCGGTACCGGGTGCCGCGCGGCACGCGATTCTACAGGGTGCGAGTCAAGCCGTGGACTCGGCCGGCCTCCTCGGGCACTGCCGCCGCCGCCGGTGCCGGCAGCAGCAGCAGCGCTGTCTCTGAGCTGTCCGCCTCCACCCGGCGGCTGTCGCTCCGGTCAGCCGAGTCTGTGGAGTCACATGAGGCCGCCTCGTAGGGAGCGGCGGCGCGGTGCAAATGATTCGGGTATGATAGAGCTTTCCGTGAGACTGGAGGTGTCTGCGCCGAGACTACAGCGTGTGCTGTGTATTCCGTCAGACTGGCGACGTATGCGCGTGAATTCTATATGCACAATATCCGCCGAGGTTGACCTCGGCCATTTCCAGTGTTCGTTTTTACTAACCGACTGCGGTGCGGGTGAGACTGCCGCTGATTGTGTATTCACCAGTATTGTGCTTTATCGGTGACTTTGCCCGCCAATGTGCGTATTTAACCTATGGTGGGGCGTCGGGTGACCATTTGGGTGGCTGGCCATTTATTGTGCTTGTGCTTTGGCCGCTCACCATCCATGTATGAATTGAATCACGAGCGAAATAAATACATTGTACACCAAGTGCGATTAGCCTTTGCAGCTAGTTGTTGCTCGTTCTGAGAAGTATTTTTCATCTCCGGCCGAGAGGTGGCGGGTGCCAACCCCTTTCTATTTTGTCGATTGATCATTCACAACACGCTGGCCTAAGATGGCTGAAGGTTGGTGCACCTGACGTTAGACTCAAGCCAGATCTGGCAACAAGCTGCATTTTCAGGCCAGGTCACTGACCTATGAAGTTACAAATGAGCCTCTGGGCCATCTCTGGGCTCTGCGTGATCCAAAAATGTCACAGCTCGACTTCGTGGCGCCCTCAGCGCCAGACATTTGACCTGGGCATCGAGGTCACCGACTGATCTGAGACATGTCGCTGGGTGCCAATACAATCATAACTGGTCATTCGCTTGCCCATCAACCATGGACCAGCCAGACAATAATGAAATTTGCGTCCATTGTCAATGCAGTGCTTTGTGAATCTAGGGAGATTTTTTATTCTAGCGACAAATCTGAAGAACTTGAAATAATTCGCTAGCATGAGTAGTGCGCGAAAAGAAATTATTTTATTTTTGTTTTTAGGTACAAAGTACCCCAATTTTTACATTTAAATAGAATATTTTATTTTTTAAGTAATTATGGGCATTTTTATTATTTCTTCATCAATTCCGTTTTTAGAACATAAGACAGAAAAGCTTTCTAAACATCACTATGAGGAAAACAACTTTCACATCTGCAGTCGGCGAGTGAACGTCGGGGCGGTGTGCTGCTGCACCTGTGGTGTGTGTGAAATGGCTGTGATATGAAGATCTTTGGTATAAGAAGAATATGACCATGATTTGTGGGTCATAGCACTGGCGAAACAAAGTGTAAGGCCGTGGTGACTGTTTGACTGCTCCTCGAGACCTGAGTGAAGCTACAAACAACCATGGGCTGGAAAATGGGAGCCACTGCGTTGTTGGTCTTCTTCACAGTGACAGGATTTGTTGAATCAACAGATCTTGTGGTTCAGACTCCGTTTGAGATTGATGTTCAGTCTGCACGGTTCCGCCTGGACTACAGACCTGCAGAGGGTTATCCAGCACCAAATGCAACTTTCACCCCTGCTCAAATTAGGAGAGGAGTCACCCTGACTAATGTCCTGCCTGGTGCAAAGTATGAAGTATCACTGTACCTTACCAATGATAGCTACACTGATTGGCCTGCATGGTCTGAAACTCTTGACACAAAGCCAAATCCACCAGAGAACTTTTCTGCCGCGGTGCTCTCTGGCAAGATTGTCCAGGTGTCATGGCTACCGCCAACTGCTGGAGGGACAACTGGGTACAAGCTGAAGGTCATTCCATATTCAGAGCCTCAGAATTCAGTGCACAACATCATCATTGACAAGGACAAGTCACCTTTCACCTTGCGTGAACTTACACCAGGTGCATCATATGGCCTAGAGTTGTACTCCAGATATGGTGATGCAGAGAGCTCAGAAGCTGCATCAGCAAACATCACAACTATCCCAAATACTCCAGGGAGATTCATCGTGTGGTTCAGGAATGAAACAACTATGCTTGTCCTGTGGCAGCCACCATATCCAGCTGGCATCTACTCAAAATACAAGGTGTCCATTGATCCTCCAGATGCACCTGACAGTGTGTTTGAGGTTGAGAAAGATGGAGAGCCCCCTGGTCCTGCCCAGGCAGCATTTTATGGACTTACACCTGGTCGTCCATACAACATTTCTGTACAGACAATCAGCAATGACCAAGTGTCTCTGCCTACCACTGCCCAGTACAGAACAGTGCCTCTGGCTCCAAGAAATGTGACCTTCGACCCTCGATCACTCAAGCCGAGGTCATTTGTTGTCCGGTGGCAGCCTCCCAAAGGGTTCGTTGAATTCGACAAGTACTCGGTTTCCATAGACACCCGGAAGAAGGCGCCCCAGATTATCGAGCGGGGTCAGCCGACCTCTGCTCTGTTCACCGAGGGCCTGGAGCCCGGCGTGACCTACAAGGTCATGGTGAAGGCGGTGTCGGTGAACGTCGCCTCGTGGCCTGCCGAGGGTAACGTCACCACCAGCCCGCTGCCTGTCATCGGCATGAACTCAACCACCAACCCGGAAACGGGGGAGATCTTTGTCGAGTGGCAGCCGGACCCGGAGAGCTACCAGGACCACTATCGCGTAACCTACCAGGAGCTGGAGACGTTCAACGGCGACTCCAGCACCACCGTCGTGGGCGATACCAAGTTCAGTGTCGACAACCTCTTGCCTGGCAGGAACTACAGTATCAGCGTGGCCGCGGTCAGCAACTCCGTTCCCAGTGTAGAGGTGGCCATCTTCCAGGCGACCAAACCGGCTACGCCCATCATTGAGAACCTTGAACCCATACCAGAAGGTCTCAATATCTCCTGGAAATCAGACGTTACGTCACGCCAGGACCACTATGCCGTCATCTACACTCGCAACGACACTGAGGTGGAGAAGACTGTGCAGACGGAGCTGCCGCGTGTCCAGCTACGTGACCTCTACCCGGGTGCTGTCTACGAAATCCGCATCTTCGCCATCAGTCACAACCTGTGGAGCAACCCGCACAAGTACTACCAGGCCGTGTTCCCCAACGAGGTGCGTGACCTGAATGTCACGGTGGTGTCCGCAAGCAGCGTGCGCCTCGACTGGAACCCTCCGCGTGACTCCATCTACGACGGCTACATCGTGCGCTACACCACCGCGGACGGACGCAAGACCGAGCTGCCGCTGACCACCAACACCAGCTACATGGTGCGCGGCCTGCTGCCCGGCTACCGGTACACGCTGCAGGTCTCCGCCGTCTCCAGCAAGGTCGAGTCGTGGAAGCCCGTGTCCGTGCAGCAGACGCTGCCGCCAGCCAAGACACACGCTGGCGACGTCCAGGTGCTGATCGACTCCAGCAACGTGACGCTGATCTGGCAGGTGCCCGACGGCTACGTGGACAACTACATCGTCTCCTGGTGGCCGATTGATGACCCCGCGAAGAAGGAGACGATCACTGTCGGCGAGACGCTGCAAGCCGGAAAGATGGCCGTGCCCGTCACCGGTCTGCGGCCCGGAGAGCAGTATCTATTCGAGATCTACTCGACGGCTCATGAACAGGAGAGCGAGAAGATCACCATCAACGAGCGCACGCTACCGCTGTTCCAGTCGACGGTTCAGCTGGTCAGCGGTGTTTCGGAGCCGAGCACCCTCACCATCACCTACACGCCGACGCCGCCCTCTGGCACAACATTCGATCGATACCGGTGTGTGCTGGCTGACGCGGACAAGCCCGGCCAGCCTATCGTCCGCAAGGAGGAGCGCATGGCCGATGATCCGAACCGCAGCTGCATCTTCAAGGAGCTGGTGCCGGGTCGCGTGTATCGCGTCACGATGTGGACCGTGTCTGGTGGCGTGACGAGTGTGCCGTACAGCCGCGACATCCGCCTCTACCCGGCGCCCATCACGGAGATCAACGCCACGCGCATCACCGACACCGAGATGACACTCACCTGGGACGAGCCGAACGGCGAATGGGATGGATTCGACGTCTACCATCAGGGCGAAGGCGAAGCGTCCGTCAAGAACATGGTGGTCAACCCGCCATTCACCTTCCAGGACCTGACTCCGCACAAGAACTACACGTTCACCATTCGCACGCTGTCTGGCAGCCAGACGCGGCTGATGCAGCGCTCCGATCCGTTGTCGGCCAGCTTCGTCACCGATGAGAGCGTGCCGGGCCGCGTGGCTGTCTTCACAGCGGCCGATCTGACCCCGAACCAGATCCGCTTCCGCTGGAGACTGCCGGACACTGCGCAGAATGGCGTCCTGCAGGGCTTCACCATCCGCTACGGTGAGAAAGATGCCAAGCGTGTGCTCGTGCAGGACTTTGGACCACATGAGACGGAGGGTCTCATCAGAGACTTGCAGCCGGGTCAGGCTTACACGTTCCAGATCCAGGCGCGTACCAAGCCCGGCTACGGCCCGGTGACCAACTATGAGACGACGATGCCTGTCTGGCCGCCGCCGGAGCCGAACGCACGCGTATTCCCGACAGAAGTGTCCAAGAACGACACGACGATCCGTGTGCGTTTCCGCAAGAACTACTTCAGCGACGAGAACGGACCGGTCATTGGCTACAGCATCGTTGTGGCCGAGGACTACAGCAAGGACTCGAGTGGCTTCGAGCTGCCGAACTGGTTGGATGTGCAGGCGTACCCGGTGTGGCCTCCGTACCAGGTGAACCGGCCCTACAATCCGTTCTCCAATCGCTCCGTCGAGGACTTCACCATCGGCACGGACGCGGCCTGTGCACAGAAGTGTCCACGAGAGCGATGCTACTGCAACGGTCCGCTAAAGTCGGGTACAAACTACGTGGTCAAGGTTCGTGCGTATACTGCGCCGGACAAGTTTGCCGACACCGCGTACAGTCACCCGATCCAGACTGATTACACGAAGAACTACACGAACGTACTGGTAGCCATCTTCGTGCCGTTGCTCGTGCTGGCGCTCATCGCTGTCGTCATCGTCATCATGCGGCGTCGCAACATGGCGCCGTTCTACATGACCAAGGAGATGCGACACAAGGACGATGACATGTCTTTGCGCGACTCGATCATCGAGACTAGCCGGCCGGTGAAGCTGAAGGACTTCCTGGAGCACTACCGCTTCATGTCGGCCGACTCGGACATCCGCTTCTCGGAGGAGTACGAGGACCTGAAGCAGGTGGGCCGTGACCAGCCGTGCACTTTCGCCGATCTGCCGTGTAACCGGCCCAAGAACCGCTTCACCAACATCCTACCGTACGATCACTCCCGCGTCAAGCTGCAGCCCACTGACGACGAGGAGGGTAGCGACTACATCAACGCCAACTACGTGCCGGGCTACACGTCTCCGCGTGAATTCATCGTCACCCAGGGACCTCTGCACTCGACGCGCGACGACTTCTGGCGCATGGTGTGGGAGTCCAACTCGCGCGCGATCGTGATGCTGACGCGTTGTGTGGAGAAGGGCCGTGAAAAGTGCGACCACTACTGGCCGTACGACATGCAGCCGCAGTACTATGGCGAGATCCAGGTGGTGGTGCTCAACCAGAGTCAGTTCCCCGACTGGACTGTGTCAGAGTTCAAGGTGATGCGCGGTGACAGCTCGCGCGTCGTGCGGCACTTCCACTTCACCACGTGGCCAGATTTCGGCGTTCCGGAGCCGGCGCAGGTGAGTCCCTCGAGAGAGGAGTCTGGGGAGGAGAGAGGGACTGGACAGGGCTGGATGGTGACTGTGTATCTGTGTGTGTGATAGTGAGGTCTTAATTGCCGTATCCGATTTCCTAATGTTGTACGACTGTCGTGTAAGTTTGAGCAACAAACCCTTCGTGGTCAGTGGACTGGGTGTGTACAGCAATGTTCCAATGTTGCAACCTTCTCCAAGTAGATGTAACATCTTGCAGCCGGCAGCCATAGCATGCTTCTGATTTAATCTTTATGCGACCTCGATTATTCCTTTGTCTTCAGAGTTCTCGCGTCAATCACATGAGGGCAGGTGAGATGTCAGTAGACGTGGATGAGTATGGTTCCAGTAATAGCAGACCAGCAGCACCCAGGACCAGGATCCATTGATCCTGGGGATCTGTTGCTGGGGCCTCGGCGTGGTATGCATTAGTGGTGCTTTGTCACGTGCCCGGCACTTGTCAAAAAAATATTTATTCCAACTAGGATGAGGCTGATTGTTTACTTTTCCGGAATTCCGGGTCGTAACATGTCACATATTATTTGCTGTGTCATATGGACGGTGAGCTCTGGCATCTGTCACGATCTCAAGGGGCTGCTGAATATTCCAGCACGTCAACAATATCATCAGCTGTGTGCCATGGCCCATGACAAATTGATTGAGCTTATCATGTGGGTCCATCAAATAAGCAGTACCTACCTCATAATTCTTTGAACCTCTGTTTCGGGCCTTCGCTTGGCTTCACGTTGAGTATTGACTGAGGTTTCCATTCCCCTGTTTAGGGTCGCACTCGGAAGTCCTTCTCCCTTGTCGCTAGAACCCAGCGCGGTCGGAATCCATAGCGTTGTCTACTGTTGTCGTTGTGGTCCGACTGAAAGTAGGGGAGAGTGGGGAAAGATGCCCAGGGTTTTGCTATGTCATATATTATTCGAAAATGACGGTGGGAAAGCAAAAACTTGGAGTTTCAACGGAAGCCAACATCATTTTTCTCCAAAAATATCACACTTTCGTGCCTGAAATATCATAACTTTTTTTGCTATTAAGCATTTTCCTGAAGAAGTGAAAGGGGGCATCTTACCCCACAGGGTGGGAAAGACGCCCCCTGACGTTGGGAAAGATGCCCCCTGTACTATAAGTGACATAAATGGGCACGTGAATCGCCTGAACGAATCAGTAGTCCCTTCGAGCCTGCAGTAGACACCAAACGTCATCATAAGGGCCCTCAAAAGTAGTCGTAAGGGCTTCAGAGGTCATCGTTAGGGCCATCATAGTCCAGCGCGGCCAAACAAGCCTCCATGGGTCATGGTGGCGTTCGGAGACCACTGTGGGGCTCTTATAGGTCTTCATGATGTTTGAGGGCCCTCGAGCCCATCGTGGGGACCTCCGATGCCAGCGCGGCCCGTGGGGCCAACGTGGGAGCCCTCAAAGGATGTCTTGAGGGGCCCTGGAGCCAATAATGGGGCCCACAGAGGCCGTCGTGAGGGCTCTCAGAGTCAGATGCCGCCCAAAAAGTCGCTATGTGGGCCGAGAGACCGGCATGGGGAGCACCCGACCGTACTGGACTCTCAATAGTCCCAGATCGGATTTTGTCTACATCACAAGTATGTAATAAATGATTTGACGGGCTGTTTGAAGGACAGCCTACGGATTTAGGGGGGCGTCTTTCCCCATCAGGACAGGGGGCATCTTACCCCAAGGTACCGAAGTAACATTAAATCAGTACAATTTGTTAGCCATAAAACTACACCCTGAAACAAACTGTTTGGGACACAGTACACGGAAGCTAATGTATCACGACTATAGCGAGGGACGCAAAAATTATTTACCTTCTTTGATATTTACAATGTTCTGACCTCAAAATATTTTTTGAAAGCAGCAAATAAAAAACATGCAATCATCAGCCAGCCATTGCCCAACTGAGCTTCGCAATTTTTTGTGCAGTTAACAAGGCAGGCTTCCGCTTTACGCTAAGAACATTAATTTCCAGGTCCGATTCTTTGTTTCGCCGCTAGAGGGGGTGGGGCGTCTTTCCCACCCTGGGCATCTTACCCCACTCTCCCCTACGCGTCACTCGCCAGATGTTCGTCCGGCGACTCAGAGCCAGGCTCGGTACTTGTCCGATGTGGCTGTGTCGTTTCCCGCATTCAGAGAAACTCAGGACAGCGGAACCTCAAGCCAGCCTCGAGCCACGAACTTCCACTATTACATATGTGCTCACTTTCTCAGTTCCGCGTCAGTCCCTTTGTCTCCCCCTGCACTGCTCAGTGCTGCTGAGGTCACTTCTCCGTTGCTCTAACTATATGTATTACATCACTACATCACCACATCTGTAGCTCAGTCAATCTGTGGCACACGGCTGGGCTGGCTTCACTGCTTAATTAGGATACCTAATAAGTGAGCACGTCAAATCACTGGAGATTGTAATGATTGCAGGCACTGCCTCTCGATTCGAGGTTTCACTAGATCGGCTATAGGGGCATTCCACGTCAAATCAAACACCGAAATCCGTCATCCCCTTCGATTTTTCTAAAAATTTGTAGGCAGACTGGGCATGGTTCAAAACTGAGTTACGTATAATATTTTCGAAATTTGGTAACGTATCGCTGAGATATAGGTCATCGAATATAGCCAAAAATGCCAAACATCAATTTTTTAAATGTCTATAACTCTGGTTCCTGTTCCGGTATCAAAATGATATTAACAGGGTCTTGTAGGCAATTGATAAGGCTTTGATTCTTAATTATGAAATTAAATTGAAGTGACCCTGAAATGCATTTGACCTTGAATTAAAACAGAAAAATTCAAATAGCAAAAAACACGCCACCTTCGATTTGGGTAATTTTTACATATTATGTCCGTCACAATGTTCCTAACCATCTGTGAAAAAATTGGAGTGGGCCATTCATAACTTTTGCGGCAAACGCCGTTTTCATGCATCAACATCACGCAACCGCGCGTGACCTTGAAAGACAGTCCGTGTTGGTGTGTGAAAAAAATCCCTGTGTGGGGCGAAACTGCCGAGTGTCTGGCCCTTCCAATTCATTGTGAAGGCTACAGAGCATAGATGACATAAATTTCAGCTTGAATTATATCATCGAACCTGATTCCTTATCATGTAATACGAGAAGTAGTAGCCTTTGCTCATATTAATGTTCAAATAATGCACAAAATTGGATATAATATTAAAATAATACTGATATTTCGCCTTGCGGCATCATCAGAGTTCCTTATCCCTTAAACATTGACGACAGAATGGTGCACTGAAGTCACAGTGAGTAAGAACGAACTTACGGAAAAGACTTGCATCACGACGATGAGCAGAACTAATGACTCTTCTACTCTCTGTGAGAATCAAGACATGCTTGCTTGTGTACACTTTCTGAAATGAATGATTGCTGATTAGTGATATCCCAAACTCTGCGAGAATGGAAATGCATAGTCATCGTAGTCAAGCATTCACGTTCCATAGTAAAAGTGTCTCAGGCAAACGGCATTTTGCGGTGAATTTTGAGCCGTGTGGAAATGCATCATGAAGTAAATTCAACGAAAACATTATCACGCAACGATATCTTTACGTCTTTTTATCTTCACTATACGAAAGAACATACATTTTTGAGTATGTATGGGGAATTTCTAGTTAATCCAATAATAAATATGGCAGTTAGAAGCCTGCTAAGAGTAACATGTCGCCGGCTGAGGCGGGATCGGCCGACGCGGGAAACGCAACAATCACAATTTTGTGTTTACACGTTCATATTTCAACTGTTTACCAACCGATTTTCAAACTTCTTTCACCATAAGATTGCCTGTACATTTTTCAGTCTTCTCACAAAATTTGACGCGAATCGAACGTATTCAGCGGTAAGGAGCGCGATGTAAAGACGGAACCGTTCCGTTCCGTCCCGGCACAGTCTACAATTCAGGCGGCGCGTAGCGGTCAGCGCCGGCTGCCGAGTTGCCGCGACGCCGCGGCGACAGGATGTTCACTTTACACCGCTATTACTAGAACAGTTGTGAACCGATTTTCTTATTGCTTGTACGATGAGATGTGCAATTCAATTCTGGACAGGTAGCCATAATTAATTTCGTAATAATATTATGAGATATTGGCGAAAAACAGGAGGGGTGGGGCGAAATTCGCTCTTCCCCCTCCACTGCGCGTGCTAACATACGTTTGCATATGTGCCATTTTCTTCAAAACTTATGAATGGCCCACTCTAATTTTTTCACAGGTTGTTAAGAATATGGTAGGCAATAAAATATATAAAAATGAGCCAAATCGAAGGTGGCGTGTTTTTTGCTATTTCAATTTTTGTGCTTAAGAACAGAGTTAAGCAAGTTTCAAGGTCATATATTTAAGTAGGTGCAATTCTAAACAAATGCTTAAAAAATACCTAAACAGTAAGGTTTATTTCATTCAAATCAAACAAGTACAACCAAAGTTATGGTCGTTCAAAAATATAAAGATGCAACATTTTGTAAAAATTGGATGCCCTATATTTAGAAGACCTGTGGTCAGAATGTGCAAAAAACATCAATGTAATGTCCAGGGCGACACAGGAACTCGCTCACAAATTTATAATGAAATCGCTGATGGTAAGGTGCAAAACAGCCGATTTTTGTTCGATTTGACGTGGAATGCCCCTATAGTCATTTCATACCATGCCATACCTCGACAGGATCGCTTTCTTGGTGGTCAATACTTGATGGTTTTCTGCTCTCAAGCCGTCGTTTCTACTAAAAAGCCTCAAATAAGACCATGACTGTGAAAGTTGCTCAGTGTATCTAAAATGACCAACTCATTTGTATCATTTCACCCGACCACCTTTCATTGGCCTTCCACTAGTTCACGCTTGATTGGCCTCGTGAGAAGCGTGTGTTTAGCATATCTTTTCCATTCCCGGGCTCCGTTTCACAGCAGTGTTTGTCCGTGACCATTGCCTTATCTCACGGGCTAGCTGAGTTGGATTTGTTCGCTTTTGCTGTAGTTTGGTTTCCATTAACCGGCAAGATAAATGTATGGCACGTATTTGCGTTGAAATGCTCATTACATCTCAAATAGATATCAGTGAGGTAATTGAATGTATTGACTCAAATACACTTAAGCCGTACATTTACCATGCATGTTACAAAATGGCACGCCGTTTACTGTAATTGGGCCGAGATTCACCAATCGTCAAAGTCTTCACTAGTTCATCTGTGATGTGTGTCCTGTCGGTGATGTCCTCATCTGCACAGACCGGGCTGACGGGGTAGACCGTTTGCTTGGCTTCGGCCGTTCAGCGCCAGCCGCCAGCTGTCAGCCGTTCGGTCGTTACCACAGCGGCCCGTGCCTTTCGCCCGAGGGTGGCTGTGAAATCAGCGGCCGGCGGCCGAGTGCCGGCGGCCATAGGTGTGAGTCATCGAGCACATGACCCGCTGCCACAGACCTGGCACGGCCGCGGTTCCAAGAGCTGAGCGGAAGGACTCGTCGCTAGGCCCGCGAGTGCAGATTGCTGCAGATTAGCCCAAAAGTGCCCGGGCTGGCCGGATCTCGCGGCCAATCTGTGTGAATCTGGCCGCAGCGCCGTGTCGTACAATTTCTCTCAGCTATCCGCCCCAGCCCGCTCCGTCCGCTCGCCCTGTTTCAGCGGGTCAGTGGACCGGCGCGGCGGCAGCGCGCGCGGCCGGGCGCCGTTTGCAATGGAGCGGCGCGGCGCCGCCGGCGGGCCGACCTCGGCCCCGCTCCCATGGGTGCGCCGCCAGCGCTCAGCCGCGAGACTCCGCGGTCTCGGCACCGCCAAACGACAGGAGAGAGTCTGACGTGGAGTGCTTTCCGGAAATGAAACCAGTTCAGGGCTGTCGGCTGTGATTACGCTCGATTTGTCATGCCGCGACGAAGGTGAACAGAATAGCGAGAGGATGGATTTGGGAGTCGCACGTAAGGTGGCTGCGGAGTCGATGGATTTACGGCGACTCCGACTCCGACTCCGACTCCGGCTTTCAAAAACCAACTCTGACTCCGACTCCGACTCCGGGCAGAAATGTCGACTCCGATCGACTCCAACTCCCGACTCCGACTCCGCACACCTGGCAGGGCTGCGGAGTCGACAGATTTTCGGTGACTCCGACTCCGACTCCGGCTGGGGTTTCCAATATCCACTCCGACTCCGACTCCGACTCCGGTCACAACTGTCGACTCCGACCGACTCCGACTCCGACTCCGCAGCCCTGGGTGAAACATTCACGCCTGTTTGTTCGGTGAAGGCTGAATGCAGGGCTGTTGCTGTGTGCTTAGCGTGATTGTTTACTTAGTGACTGGTCAATAGCTGAGACTACAGCACCTCCCAACGGGTGTCTAGAGCGGTCCCGCTCGCCGCGGCCGTGGAATGGGCGCGCCGCGCCGCACGGGACAGCTGAGGGTGAGGGTGTGGTGTCCCAGAGTGGGGGCGAGTCCGGTGACCTCGGCGGAGCGGCGCGCAGCCCGCCTGGACAGTGGACACTGGACAGGCGTGACCTCGGCGGCCGGAGCTGCATCCGCCATCCGGCTGACGCCGACGCCGCCGCTGGATGGCCCGCCGATGCCCCCGGATCATCCGCTGATGTTGGTGACAGATGCGAGCCGATGAGGGTGGAGAGACGAGTCATCGTCAGATTCCGGACTCTGACGCCAGCTTCAGGCCCGGGTGCGACAGGCTGGTCCTGGCCGGCTACTTCGCCGTGAACATATCTGTCCTCAGGCGACTGGCGATTGCGTGATTTCGCTTCCATGACCTGATTATGAGTTAATGAACGGGTTGGACGGTCAGAAGCGATCAGAAACAGTGAAACAACCGCAATTAACCGCATTTTGCGCTACCAGACGATGTGTGATGCGTGACTGATGATCTCTAATTCGCCTGACATTCTGTGCGCGCTTATCACTTGAGCCAAACACGCATACCGACCACGCCCTGCGCACTTTGGCGTCCGGCATCTCTCGCGAGATCCATCACAAAAACTCTGAGGTGCCCGCCTCGACCTTGGTTCTGTCGGCCGTGGCGAGGGCGTCGGACCTCACTCCCAAAGACCGCCGTCCCGTCCCTCCTGCGGGGCTCCAATTGGGCCATTGTGGCCCCGAGAGATCAGCCCGGTGTCCTGGATGATGACGGCGATAAGGAGCATTGTTCGTCTAATGTCGCCACACCGCTCTCGAGTCTGAGTACAATGACCGGCACATCCGAGCTTTGTAGACAGCTCGGATCCTCCTAGTCCAGTTCATAATTACGGTAAGGAGTGTCTGCTACAGGCTGTAAACAGGACTTAGATATGACTGTGTTCTTTCGTTTTGTTTTGTCGACCTCTGTCCGTGTACCACCTGCCGGGTCCGCTGAGAGTGGCCGACCGCCGACCAGTGTGCCGCCGTGACCCTGACCGAGGGCCGGCCCCGACACGGTGAGGCCCTCGCCCTGTGACGTCACAGTGAACCTGTCGAGGCCGGTCACGAGAGGGGCTCCGCTCATGTCAGGATGGTGGGCGGATGATACGGGCCTCTCCGGTGGTAGTTCCCCATCAATCCTGCTTGGTACGGGGAGGGACAGAAGGGCTCGGAATAGAGTTTGTAGACTGGCTTGAGGCCTCAACTTCGATCGCATGGGAGTCCATTTTTTGCCGCTGAAAAGTAAAACCGAATCCGTTGCTCGACATGTCTCCGACTACTACCTTTTGTTTCGATCCGGACGGCCTTCCAGTGTCAATGTCGCTCTTATTCTTTGTTCGACGAGAATTGAATCAATGAAAACTGTTCACACATTGAAATATCAAATTATCCCTATTCCCCGTCACTATCACCTGCCCACGACCGGGTGGCACGTTCCGTCGAGTTCAGCCTGCCTCTGCCCATACAGAGCCACTCGAACCCCGAACGGCGGGCGAGGGCGGCGGAACCAGCAGACCGGTTCACCGAGGTGCGTGGCTCAGAACCGATCGATCACATCCGGCTACTGGCAGCGCCCGCTCACGTGAGCTGCTCGGTCTCTGTGTCTCTGCTCAGCTCCGGCTCTCCTTGTGCGGCGGCCAGCCGGCGCGGTCGATCGGGGGTGACTGGTCCCGGTTTTTGTTCTCGTAACGCCGCTGTTCTGTCTGAGTCAGATGCCGGTGGTGCGCTACCGGAGACAGCGAGCAGCGCGTGACTGGAGGATTTCCTCCCGGTCAGAAATGTGGTTGCAGCGTGCAACCGTTCGGCGCCACCGCCAACTTCCTCTGTCTCTGGAGTTTATCGTCAGGACGATCGATTGACATAAACTTCGGTTTTGGCATTAACTACAAACATTCGGTCTGTTTTTTTTTTTTTTGCCTCAACCCGTGTCCGGGTAATCTGTTTTATCGCGTAGGTATTCAATGACGGAAGCTGGCCTGCCGCTGTTGTATTTACTGTCGCCTGGATTTTCCTTCAGTATTAAAAACAAAGATAGTGGCATTTGAATGCGTCCTCGAATCTTTATCAGTCGAAGTTTGTCATACGTTAAACTTGTTTGTTGTCGCTGCATGTGAACGCCAGTTTCGAATTCGTGGTAGATTCGTTAATATTTGTTGCACTGGATGGAGCTCTCGCTGTTTTGACAAGCTCTCTTCCATATGCAGTAGTTTTACGAATAGCCATTGCGGCCACACATTCGTCCACCGCTATCGAACGTTGATTGAGTTGCGGCAGTTGCTTTAGTATGTGACTTGGCAATACGCAACTGTGCTAAAATCAAACTGCTCAACCACCCGTTATATTTGCGCCTGTATTTCAACGTTCTTCCCTCGTGCGCACCCTTCCACCTCCCATTCCCTCGCTGCTGTTCTCCCCTGGCTCCTCGGCCGCAGGGGCGCTGTTTACAGGTGGCCACACCACTCGCCCTCCTCAGCCGGCGGCTCGCCCGTGCCGGCTCTCCCCCGGCTCGCCCGCGCCGGCTCTCCGGCCGCCGGCCGCGGCCACCCCGTCATTAGCGGCTGCCGCAATGGCGGCCGCGGCGACTGGCGAAAAACCGGTCCGCCGGCCCGGTCCGCGGCTGCCGGCGCATGCGCGTGACGGATCGAGACAGCCCGTTAGCTCGCGTACCGGTCACCTGCGGCTGGAGGCGGCGAGGGAGGCTGACGAGCGCGTCACCACCCGCTCCGCCGGTGGCACAGGCCTGTGACGCGCACCTGCCCTGTCGGGCCGACCCGCCGCCGACTGCGGCGCGTGCTGTGGGTTTCGTGCGCCGCTCGCGTTCATTGTTGCGCTGGCCGGTCACGGTCCTCCCTCGCCCACTGTTAGTTGGCAATGAACACTGAACACTGAACGGGCGACTGGTATTGTGTGGTAACGCGGCGGTGGATGGGGTCCGTTGCAGTCCCCTGTTCGGCGCTCCGTATCCTAGCGGGCGTGCAGTATGCAGTCATGAATATGATTATGATGACATAATCCTACTGCCCGGGGTGACAGCACCTTCCGTGTGCACTGTGCACGATTGTTGAATCGGTGCGTCGACAGGCTGGTCTGACAGCAGGCCCTTTTGTTTATTCTTTCTGCGCATGGGTATAGAACAGCTAGCCTCAGTGCGTTTTGTTGTTGTAGCTGTGGGTATTCTGTATTGTTCCGACCTTGTCGGTGGCTAATAAATCAGCTATAAAATATGGGCTGCGATGACTTCCGGAATCCATGCGCCTCGGAAACCCACATATTACCATCATAACGAATCAAACATGGGAGCATGTGCTGTCATACCTTGTCTGTCTCTGTGTCCACCGTACTGTCCCCACTGTTGGCCCTCCCCAAAGGTGTCGATTATCCCTCCCTCTCTGACCCCTCCCCGCCCGTCTGTCTCCAGGTTCTGGTGCGGTTCGTGCGCGCATTCCGTGAGCGCGTGCCCTACGACCAGAAGCCCATCATCACGCACTGCAGCGCGGGTGTGGGCCGGTCGGGCACCTTCATCGCCCTGGACCGGGCCATCCAGCACATCCGCAAGTACGACTACATCGACATCTTCGGCATGGTGTACGACATGCGCAAGGAGCGAGTGCTGATGGTGCAGACGGAGGTGCAGTACATCTGCATCCACACCTGTCTCAAGGTGGTGCTCGAGGGCAAGGAGAACGATGATTTGTCGATGCGTGAGACGCATACGAACATGGCCTATGATGATGACGAGGGGATCGCCGAGTCGGGGATGTGAGTGGTGACCCCGTGACGTCAGTAAGTGGGTGAACGCGAAGAGAAGCGACTCCGGCGAGTGGTGGTGACGAGACGGCTGATCGCCAGTGTTTTGGGACCAATGGTGGGGAAAGTGCGCCCGTCGCGGCCGGGCCTTCCCAGGTGCGTGGCTTTCACAGCGCGGTGGCGTGCGGCGGCCAGCCCTGCTGTGGTGACGTATTTATGAACGGGACCGAGTGAATGTTCAGTGTCTCGTGAAGACAGTACAAGTGTTCATAGGTCTGAGCGCTGTAGAGGCGGGCTAGGTCAGTGTTGAGTGAGTTCCTGTCAGTGGAACGTTACCCAGTGACAGTGTATTTCAACCGCGTGGGCTCCAGCGCCCGTGTGGATATTATATGAGATCTTGTTGCCTATGAGAAGTACTTATATACCCGCATTTCGTCCCCTCCCGATGTGATACTTACACTTTACATCTTTTCACAAATGACGGTACTTACTATTGATATGCATTTTACCAGCGAGTGTTGTGCTTTGTTGCGTCGTTAGTGGAGACAGCCGTTATCCGAGGAGCCTCTTAGCGCCGCCGTCGCAAACCGATCGTGCCGTCCATCGTTCCGAATGAACACTGATCTGCCCGTGGATCTGATAGGAGCCGCCTTTGTTGCTCGGCGCCGAGAGCGGCGCCGTGTACCCGTTTCACACTCCCTCTCGCCCCTGGGTCGTAGAGGTAGTTTTGTAATAAATATTTTTACCTTTGCGGTGGCGTGTGTCCCAGCGCTGGCATCTGGTGGTGATATGATACAGGGACGGGGACTGTTGCCACCGCAGATGGTTGGCCGCTGGACTTGGCGGCGCGTGTGTCTGTGTTGTGTGTCGCTCGCCGGGCGGCCGCTGCTGCGTCGCAGTCACTGACGCGTGGGCCGCCGGTGGCAGGGGCGGCGCCAGGCCGTTACGAGGGCGGACCGAAGGTCGCTCGCCGACAGGGGCGCCGCCAGCGGAGCTGTGGAGCGCGGAACGCGGAGCGGCCAGCACAGCAGCGCTGCGAGTGCGGTGATGTCAGTCGATACGTGACCGGACCGGGTGTTCCGCCGTCCGGCCGGCCGACTGTCGGGTGTGGGTGACAGGCGGACACGGGGACGGGCCGGTAGAGCTTCAGCAGCGCGGCAGCCTCCGCGACCAAACAGCCGACGCCCTTGAACCGGTGCCATGGGTTATGAGCGCGGCGGTGGGCCCAGTTGGCACCCACCAGTGCTGTAAAATGCGGCAACACCGCCCGCGTTATCGTGAAAGAAATCAATGCAGGCAGTTGGCCAGTGAGATCGCGCACCGTTTCATGGTTACGGTTGGTGAAAGCAGATAGATATCAGCATAGAGGTTAACCTTTCATTTGTCGGTAGCTTGCATCACGAGTCACGACTGCATTAATTTCTAAGAGCGTCCGATGCAAACTGATGTAAGAGTGAAACAGCGCCAGGTGCATTGGATTTGGAACTCTGCAGTCTGCAACCCACGTCGCTGGTTGGTGGTATCCCCGCCTCGTGTTCACTGACCCATACAAAAGTTACATTTTCGAGTGCAAGCGTGCTTGCTTAATTTTGTGAACGTCATAGGTCTGCCGTCCGCGGTCTATTGTGACTGGGTACGTGGCCTGTGGCCTGCTATATGGCCTATGACTGGCTACGTGGCCTGTGACTGGCTATGTGGCCTGTGGCCTGCTACATGGCCTGTGACCAGCTATGTTGATCTGGCAGGATGCGCAGTCACTAACCCGCTTCCTGTATGAGATCGCGTCAGTCGGCGCCGTCGCCGCCACGGTTTCCGGCTCTGAGATCAGCTGCACCGGCCGGCGGGTGGGTTTGTTTGTGCAGAATCCGCGGCGGCGCTGCGACTGCCGCCAAACTCCTGTCAGCTCCGAGTCTCTGGGCTGGCTCTGTCGGATTCTGACCCAGCTCTGGGGGCTGCCGACCTGACCCCGCCCCTTCCTCCCCCGCCCCCGATCGTCCAAACATCGGAGAATCTCGGGACTCCACGGCTTTGATCTAGGCGTCCTGGCGGCGGCAGCGGCGGCGGCTAATGGTCCTGTCGTGACCGGGCTCGGCGCTCACCGCAGGGCGTGGTCGGCCGGCGCCGTCACGAGCCACCTTGGCAGCCGGTCATATGGAACCGACGGCGGGGGGCGGCCGTGAGACTTATCGCGATTTCACACCGGCGGCCGCCGGCGGGCCAAATTCCTTCGCCGCGTGCATGGGGCATTGCGACACCGGTATTTATAATAACAGATTAGCACAAATGCTTGCCTGTCTGAGATAAGGTTCACTTCGGTTGCCAAACCTCCTGAGATATCGAAATGCAGATCAAAGAAACAAACGGCATTTTCTATCTCGAACATTCCTCACCTACGTAGTAAATTTTGCTGACTTAGGTAGGAACAACTCAGCTGCGCAGTTCTCATGTGAGAATCTAGGAGCTAGCTATTTGCAGCGGCGGATTTCGCTGCTGGGCGTAAGGAGTAGCTTTGGCAACTAAGCCTGAACGACCTCTGGCCCACATGTCAGCCGCACTGTGTAGGAAAATATTGCTTACACGACAGCCCGCTCTCTCAGATAGTGTTTGCCTGGGTTGTATTACATCGTGACATGAGTTTCACGGGAACGAGGAAGCTGATCGCATGGAATGTGCCTTATCGGATGCATGTTAAAAGTTTGAATTTATCGTGATATGTGTATCGCATTCGATTTGTTTCTTCCGTAACATTAATTACCGTAAACCGGGGTGAGTTGATATGGATTTTGAGGTTATTCTAGATTTCTTTAAAAGCGACATTTATTTACGGAATTATTTTTGTGCCAGTTTCATGGCACATGCCTTGGGAAGGCAATCAGCAAAAATGAATAAAAAATGTATATATTAAGCCCCTTTTTTAAAACGCCAAAGTTCATATCAACTCACCACCCCCCAGGGGGTGAGTTGATATGATTTTGGATTTTTCAAAATTTATCGGCTAAAGAAGCTCAGAGGTGAGTTGATAAAATGCCAGTGTTTAAAAAAAGGATGAGAGAACACATCCTGAATGAAACCATTAGAAAAATGATAGTAGTTTGGCAGCAGACCTCGCATTCATGAAAACGCAATCATGTCCAACAGAGCGCTATCAAAATTGCTTGATTTTAGCAGCATCATTTTTTCGCTTTATGATGCTTAGTTTTACTTAGAACATTCTGAACATGGCTAGTCACGTGTCCTCAAGCCAACGGTATCAAAACTGGCAATATTTTTTGGAATTACAAGTGTATTTTCTTGTAATTACAACACATTGTCAGTTGCGGGTCAAGGTTGATATGCCTCTGACAGAAATAATGGATTGAAATGAAAGAATACATATACTTCTGAGCTTTTGTGGACTGGTAGTCAACAAAATATTTATGAAGTGAAGTGAAGCGAATCTAATTCGGACTGTATTCTGTCAGTTGAAATAAGCGACATAAAACAGAATTCGGCATCAAAAGCCAAAATTAACCCTCGCACTTATAGGCGGGCGAACGGACCACCTCGGCTTTTCGCACATAACTCGCGCAAAAAGCGGCCGATCGCGACGAAACTTTCAGTGCCTCTCGAGTTTATCAATTTTACACATGTTCTTAAGATTTCATGACCCTGACTCAAATGGTTTTTGACTTGTGACCTGATTCTCGAGACCATGCTTGGCCGGAATCGCGATTTGGCGTAGTCGACTCACATTATCCGCGCATTTCCAGTCTTTTTGTGATTGTAACGTCCAAACATGTAAATGATGTTGGTCCCATGCAGTATTGTGCAGTATATGCAGTATATCAAGGTCACCTGAAGGTCAGGTCAGGTCATTGACCTTTGGTGACCTCGGCTCACCTTTGGAGTTTTACATGTTTCTAGGGTAGTTTTTTCGGGCCGATGTCGAATTTAACATGCATTTGATCATTTACGAAGTAGTTTTAGTGCCTTCGTAACATGTTACGACACCGTCAGTGGTAGTTGACACTTGACACTCCCTATGGATAGCCGGCAGGACACCTACTGGTTGACCTGACCTGACCTGACCTGGCCTAAATGTACAAAGACACATGTGATCAAAACAAACATGACATTCGTGATCAGCAACAGCCAAAAAATAATAACCTCGCTTTACGAACTTCAAATAACCCCTTATTTTCCCGACTTCTGGGTAATTGACCTGGCCTGGAAGGTTAACCAATGACCTAGGACCTTAAAGTTGGTTATCATCGGCTTCCTCGCGTCTCGGGCAACACGCTCGTTTTTTCCTCGAAGCTCTAGCTCCACCAGGGGCCAAACGACGATGGGATTCCAACGGCCCCCCCCTATACGTTAAACGCTGGCAAAACACGAATACGGGCGAGGGCTAAAACACCAGTCAATTTCTTTATATTGTTTGTTCCATTTCATTTTGTCACTCATTCTCGGTTAGCAACTGCCAAGCAGGAAAACTAATCAGTTTCACGAGATCAGAATTCCCGCGCTGTTAGCCATACAGAAACGACAGTTCTGTCATTTTCGAAACCACGAATAATTATAACGTTTTTTTTTATCTGTATGTACATAGGTGTTCTATAGTGTCCCTTTGTAGCTTGTAGGGAGCCATCTTGAGACTTGACAGGGAGTTGTGCTGTGCCTTTTGCATGTTAGGTATGTCCACAGAAAAAAAACTTTGGGGTCACTGATGTTAGTTGTCGGACCTTCGTCCCCGTCTTGAGTTGAGAATTGAGATGTTAGTTTCAAACGTTTCGGCCAGTTACTCTCCGGCCGTCGTCACTCGTCAGGTGCTCTTTGACCCTCAGAAGGACCTGGATGTTGGTGGCGTTGCGCCGTACGTGTCCACCGTTCGAAAGCTCCTGTAGTCGGCGGGAATCGAACTCGGGTTTCCCCGGTGATGGTCCACGGTTCTAACCACTCCACTATCGAGGCAGATTTGACTATGGCCGGAGAAGTTACTTGCTGAAACGTTGTGAAACTAACATCTCAACTCAAGACGGGGACGAAAGTCCGAGGCGACAACTAACATCAGTGATACTAACAGACCTCGTCTCAAGCATTCAGAAAAAAAAAAACTTAAGCTTTTGGGGGTTGATGGAATGATGTGGGGAGAGAAAAGGAGAAGAGTTGGTCTAATTGACTTTGTCTTACTTGCAGACCCATATTTCATGCTAATTTGCATGCATACCAGCCTGGTGTCAGCTTTTATCATGCATATCAACTCACCACTTGATGGCATATCAACTCACCACCTGTCACTTTTCTTAAAATTATAAAAAAGCGTTGTTATAGGTGAAACCCAAAACTACCTGGGATCAACAGTAAATTGATGGTAGTTTCTTTCCCAGTGCATGTTGTTCCATGAATATCCACCGTCTTTGCTGTAGGGTGGGGACTTTTCCTTAGTTTCAAAATCAGAAGAAAAAAAGGACTTTGAAAAAAGTAATGTGTTAAGAAGGTACTGCACCACATGCATGCCTTTCTCAGCTATATGCATCACTTATTGGTTGCTTCACTTCACAGAAAAATAAAACTAAAAATTGGTTTACAAATGGATGAGCAGCACACATTTTAACATTTTTCGAGCAATTTATATCAACTCACCACCCCATATCAACTCACCCCGGTTTACGGTACGTAAATATAGATACGTTTTAAACCGAAAGAAATAGGGGAAAGTGGGGTAAGACGGTCAGGGTAGGTAAGACGGGCACCCCTTCTGCAGACCAAACCAATAGCGCTACGAGCAAGAAAAGTTAGGACCAGAATTGCCTTTCCCACTACACACCACCATTCAAGTCTGGTGAATTTGTGTTCAGTCGATAATCTTTTATTTTGATTTCTTTAAAACACTCATTTCATTGAAAACATCCATAATGTATTGTGCAAGCTTTTGTGTACAGCACTATAGAGTTAAAAACTCGCAATCACTTGTGGTACACTCATATGCCAACAGTGTTCATTTACGGCGGATTTGCTTTGTCTGCATCAAATTGTCCACAGCGAAAAATCGTGCTGAACTTCTGACATTGAGTTTGGGGTAAGACGGGCAACTATGAACCCAATGGGTCTGTAATGGTGAAAATATTTTTGTTGCTGTAGGAAAAAAGAAGCATTTCTAATAAGAATATGTTCGATTCCGATACTCACAGACATGTTAGCAATATTCCTTCGGCACAGTTTATTCTCGAATAATGAATGTGAAAAACGGTTCTACATGGCTTCTGAACTAGGGCCTATATAGGAGCATACGCCTTCTGCACGAATCTCGTATACTGCCATTTCCGAAGCACTTGAGACCAACGAGCGACTGTATAAATGCGGCTAATCTCGGGCATTTGTTGCGAGCTGCGCTGATCGGTGAAAGAAGCTGGCCGTCTTGCCCTACCCATGTGACCGTCTTACCCCATGGGGTGGGGTAAGACGGGTTTTTGCAAGGTTTTGCAAAAATAGCTGCAGTTTATTTGTTGAATCAGGTCTAAGTCTCATCTTCTGGCAAATGAAAGTAAAATGTCTGAAAAAGGTTTTCACCCAGTTTCCCGTTTCTATGATGTTTCTAACCGGCCGAAAAATGGCTCCAAAGTTAAGGTGCCCGTCTTACCCCACTTTCCCCTACAGCTTATACCTATCATTACAGAGATAAGGAATAAAGAGCGCCAAGTAACCGCATACCGAACGTCGAACGGTCGAGTCCATTAGCGTTGAGGCGTGATTACCGGCAAAGCCGCACTATGTAATAAACCGATGTGGAGCACCGGAGCCGACACGGCGGAAACGGTCAGCGGATGTCGGCAGCTTCCGGCGTGCTTGGCGCGGCGGCGGGTCACGGGGTCGGGTGGCTGGTCACGGGAACATGGCGTCCGTTCACGGAAATATGGCGCCCGGTCATGGAAACATCCACCGGGGGTGTCAAGGAAGCGTCTGTATCAGAGACAGACCGCCGGCGTTTCGCCGTGATCACGAATGGAGCAACGTCTGCTCACCGGGTTTACCTATAGCATCTGGTAGCGGTGGCTTATGTGGATTGGCATCGGTGTTCCTACTTCGGGCACCATCTCACAAAGTTTTTGAATACCAGCATCATGATAGGCAGCATGATGAGTCATTCGCTCGGTCGTGACTGCAGGAGGTTATCTACACATGACAGCCATGGGTCGTGCCGGTAAATAAATGTTGCTGGCTTTACCCGCGCACGCAATGTTTCGTGCCATGTATAGGTAAGTTCGTGAGATTGCGTTAGTGACTGGCGACACATGCAACTTCTGTTGCTCTGCGAGCTGCTACGACTTTTGCAATTCTAAGGGCGAATAGGTAGGGCGCGTGTCTCATTTTTTGGTGATTAATGACATTCTTCCTCCGTGCAACAAACACCAGTCAGCATCCATGTCTCCGCCAGCGTACCCGCGCCCCGTAAACCTGGCCCCAGCATCTCTCATCCTAATCCATTCCGACCCCTTTGAAGGACATATGTGCGTCCACTTAGCAGCTTTCGGCCCCGGGCGTCAGCTGCGGAACGCGGGCAAAAACTCGCGCGCGTTTTCATCGCGTGCTCCCTGCGAATTCCAGCCGAACTCTGAAGCTTCGGTGTGCGTCCGGTGACCTCTCGCGGTGACGAATACGAGGTGAGTGACCTCACCGTGTCCCGCGTTCAGACGCCGACGGACCGGTGTCACCGGGTGTTTATCACTTGACATAAATAGCACACCCACGAGACATCGAGGAACATCACCCGACTCGGAGCATGCTGGCCTCAGCGTGACGACAGTGTCGCCCGGTGCAGCAGATGCACTCCGGCCTCTGCAACACCGGAGATTCGCGAGTGTTCGATGATCGTGCCACAATCAGGGCTGTCTGGTGTCACTGTTCGGGCCGTCTACGCGCGGATACGCACGAGCGCCTGGCCTCGATTGGTTTCGACAGACCTTGGCGCCTTGCGCGATCCACCGCCGACAGTCGACGGCTGGAACAGGGCAGGTGTCCGACAGGCGGGCGGGACGGGGCGGCAGCCGGTAGACTGAGACAGGAGTCTGATGCTCAGTAGTCTGTTCACACTCCGCAATCACTTGCGACATTTTTGTTATAGCCATTAAAACGACGCCAGATGAGAGGTTATAGTTTTGCCGCTAGATGGCAGGAGTGACAAACGCCTGAAGGTAGGCTGTACCGCAATGCAGTATTTCCAAATCACGGCAGTAGCCTATGTCGTCTTATTGTTAGCCTTGCCAAATCGTCACCTGTTTACCACTGCATCATTGTAACACGCTAGTATTGACTGAGATAACGTTATCATTAAATCTCACATTTATTCTCGCTGTGGGTGCTATAAGCCATTCGCTCTTTGTTTATAGACTGCGCTATCGTTTTGCAACCAACACCGTCTTATTTAACCGTCTCACCATCCATTGTCGAACCATGCGTGACGAAACATTTGCCGCGCATGAGGCAGTTTGTATTGCGATATAATCATGCCGACAACTGTGCTAGGGTTGACAGATGAACTGCACGTGCGCACAGACACTTCCAACCAGGGACACGATCCGCAAACCGTGGATGGTAAAACAGTCCGGTTTAACTTATTTATAAAGTATTGTAATTTTGGTTTGACTGGCTATGGGATCCGTCCGGTATACCTAATATATCTGAACGTCTAACCGACCCCGGCGACCTCGATGACCCTGGCGGTCAGGAGGTCACGGTGGACGATGTACAGACGACCCGCCGCTGCACTGTGCGCTGTGCAAGTGTGCACCGACGCCGCACGATGAGCTCATCTCTAATCACGGTGAGACGGCGGAATGGTCATGACACCGTGAGTCGCTACGAGCACTGCATGTCCAGACGGAGAGGGGAGGACGTGCCGGAAAGATGAACCCGTCTGGGGTCTCCAAATGTTTGTCACCCCTTCTCCATGACAAATCACTTGTCATTTGTCAATATCATTAGGAGACGCATTAATGACCAATGTAAGTTTCTTATTCGTGCCCATCTTGCAGTTATTGTTTCGAAATAAATAGGTAATAATATCACGTTAAATATTTTGTGCATAGATTGTCATAAAAGTTCTCACGCATGTTTTCAACATTCAATGTGAGGCATAAAGCTGAGTCAATTACATATTTATATGGCGACTGACGTCTAAAGTGTTCACCGATTTACAGCCCCGCTCCCGCATAATAAGCATAAACCAGGCAGCCGAATAAGCTCGCTGTTCGATGACGAACTGCCCGGTTTCAGCATCAATGGATAACACGCGTTGTTTGCTCAACATTACAGTACATTCAGCCGGTAAACCGACACTGAACGCACCACCTGATCTAACTACCGAACGGGTGGTGTTTCACCTTCACCGGTGTCGGCGATGGTCGGGAGTGGGGCTGTAAAATCAGTCAGGTGTCACCCTGCGCCTGCACGTGACCGTTTGCTCGGTGAGGTGTCCCCGCTCCCGTCCCTGCCTGTGCGAGTCTATGCTGGGTGAGAGCCGAGGGGTCACCACCCGCCCACCATACCTATATTGCCTATACCACCATTATATATTGCCATACCACCATTATACCTATACCACCATACCGTCGGCTCCTCAGCCGACGGCCGCAAACGGACTTTGATGATTGGGATGATCAACATCCAGTCCCTTTTACCGAAGATCGCATCACTCCAACATGACCAGCTGAATCGCTTCGACCATGACTTCTTTTTACTCACCGAGACCTGGCTTAGATCCACCACCGCGACCCGACTCGTCACCTTCCCGGGATACGCGCTGCACCGCGCCGACCGGCCCGGGGACGCCGGCTACGGTGGAGTGGCCATCCTGGCCCGCGACAGCTACCAGGCCGCTGTCATCCCCCAGCCGCCAGCTGACTGCGCCGGCTGTCTGCTGGAGTCCCTGTGGCTGCGAGTGAAGCCGTCGGCCGGCCCGCCCTTCACGCTCGCCGCCGTCTACCGGCCGCCGCGGAGAACGGCCGCGGCACTCCAGGCGGACATCGGCGAGCTGGAGCTGCAGTACCAGCGTGTAGTGCTCCAACACTCCGGGCCGATTCTTATCATGGGTGACCTAAACTGCAACCTGTTAGACACAGGTACAAACCCTGGCCGGGACCGACTCCGTGAAATGTTGCAGTCTTTTGATTTATATCAGCATGTGATGCAGCCCACCTTTTACACCGGTTCACTTTTAGATGTAGTTATTTGCAACTCTGAACACATCATCCGTCGTCTAGCCGTGTCAAAATGCTCTTTTAGCCCTCATTATGTCGTTCGCTTGCTTTTATCTTTACCGAAACGTGTTAAAAAACCATCCCGTCTGCGTTTTAGGCCGCTCAAACGTATCCAGCGAGATGCATTGCTTAGCGATTTGTACAGTGTGGACTGGTCGTGCGTTTTTAGCAGCCATCCGGTTTCTTTTATGTGGTCCTTCTTTACTGATCGTTTGCTATCCGTTTTAGATAGACATGCCCCGACTAAAATCGCTACCATCCGGAACCCCGAAGCGCCGGCTGTCACCGCGGCGACTCTCGATCTTATGTCCCAGCGGAGGGGTGTACTGCGCCGCGAGGGGAGATCGCCGACCTTTCGCGAACTAGATAGGAGGGTCAGGTCGGCGATCCGGCAAGATTGTAGAGCGGACATTGAAGCTAGGCTCCGTGAGCATGGCAGCGGCTCACTGTACCGTGTGATCCGCCCTATAATCGCCGGAAAGCGTAGCAGTGCCCCTAGTCTTCCTGCCGCTACTCCCGACGAGGTTAATGCGTACTTTGTTGGTGTCGGTGCTCGGATTGCTGATGAGCTGGCCAGCCTGGGGCCCCCGCCCGCTGTCCCGTGTCGCCTGCCGCGTGTGGGCGCCTGCGGTTTCCGCGTGCGCGGCACCACGCTGGCCGGTCTGCGGGAGGTAATGTTCTCCATGAAGCGTTCCGGTGTTTGTGGGCCTGACGGAATTTGTATCCGTATCCTAATCCTATGTTTTGACGCCATCGGCCCTGTCCTTCTCCACATCATTAACCCTATTAGTGGCAGGCTCCTGGCTACCCCTATTAGTGGCAGGGGGGGGGGCTGTTTACGACCCCCCCTTGATATCTCGAGATCTAACGGGCCGATTTTCAAAATTCAAACGGCATTCGACTTCGCTCAACGTGATCTACATTTCTAAAAAAAAAAATTAAGAAAATGTCAAAAGGGGGGTTGAGGGGGGTAAAAACGGGCAAATTGCAGATACATTTTAGACTGCTTATCACGGCCAGGTTTCTGAACCAATCTTAACGCAACTTTTGCCGATCGATAAAGAATGAACCAGGAATTCACATGGATCCTAAAAATATGCATTTTCAAAAATCATAGGCGGATACAGATCATTGAGATTGGGGGTACACAAAAAGTATAGCAAATAAGGTTTTTGTTGGTACCGTTTCTAAAAAGGGTGGTAATGGTCTTGTTATGTTACAATTTTCTTATGAGAGAACGACTACAATTGTATTGGTCATGCATAGGCGGTGTCAGGGCACCTATGTTGGGAGGTAAAACATAACCCCCCTTTTTGGACGCCTGGATCCGCCTATTATAGCAAAAACGTGTCAAAAGAGGATGCACAATAACTTTGTATATGTTATCACATGATAAAACTGGTGCATACAGTTATAATACATCAGCATCGTTATCATCGCCCAAATGACTCGCTTCACGAATAGGACCCCCCAATTCCCAGTGCTCTGGAGCCGCCCTTGGTAAAGTTATGAACTTGAAATTTTCAGGGAATGTGCCCAATTTAGTTTTAGGAAAAGTCAGAAAATTTCAGCATCGTAGCTTCAGCGGTTTCGGAGATATTCCCGAAAAACCTGAGGGGTGGATGAAAACAACCCCCCCCCCTGCCACTAATAGGGTTAACTCGTGCCTTACCAGATGTGAAATCCCTGATTCATGGAAACACTCCCTGGTGCATCCTATTTTCAAGTCCGGCGACCCTTCCTTGCCCTCCAATTACCGTCCTATATCCATAGTTCCCGTCATAGCCAAGATTGTCGAACGTGTGGTGCAGCGACAGCTGTATGCCTATATGTCCGACAATCATCTCCTATCCCCATCCCAACACGGTTTCCGTCCCCACCATTCAACCGAGACCGCTCTGCTCTCTGTTACTAACAGTATTTTCTCCAACATGGACCGTAGCCACCTTTCCCTCCTGTGCCTCTTGGATCTGAGCAAATGTTTTGACGCTATTCCACACTCTCTGCTCCTTAGCAAACTTCAGCAATATAACATTGACACATCCTGGTTTTCTTCGTATCTCCATGGTCATTCCCAGTCAGTCTCCATCTGCTCTCCTTCCGGCGCCAGAGTGGTCTCAAATCCCCTTCCTATCACCACGGGAGTGTTTCAGGGATCCGTCCTTGGTCCCCTCCTATTCACCATCTTCTCCAACGATCTCAGCCTGCACGCACCGGACGCCCATGTGACTCAGTACGCTGACGACACCCAAATCCTGTTGTCCGATGTCAAAGCCAATCTTCCTGACCTCATCCAACGCATGGAATCTACCCTTTCCACCTTGTCTGCTTGGTTCCATGCCCATGGCTTAAAACTCAACGCGTCCAAAACTGAAATCCTTCTCCTCGGCACCCGTCAGAACACCCGTAACCTCCCCCCTGTCAGCGTACGGGTCGGTGGTGGGACTGTTCGGGAGAGCCGGACAGTCAAAAACCTTGGCGTGCTGTTTGACCGTCATTTGAGTTGGGACGCACACGTCAGTGACGTGGTTCGCCACTGTACCGGCCTCCTGATCGGTCTCCGCCACCTGAGGCATTTCCTCCCGCAGCACGTACTGAAAACTATTGTTGAGGGGTTGGTCATCTCGCGCGTGAGATACTGCATATCTGTTTACGGAAACTGTTCTGCCGATAACTGTGCCAGACTTCTCAAAATTATTAACTTCGCTACAAGAGTTATTACCGGCCTCAAAAAGTACGACCACGTATCTCGCGCGCGGGATGACCTGCGCCTCAAATCGGCCAGTGACATGTACCGGGTCGCAGCGGTGACTGTCGCGCGCGGTGCGATTGTGCGCGGTGAACCGACCGTCCTCGCCTAACTGTTCGCCACGAACGCGGGGTCGCGGGCCAGTGGTGACCGCACCACCCGGAATGACCGTCGCCTACGGCCACCGGTTTCGCGCACTGCGGCTGGGCAGCGGGCCTTTTCACACCAAGCGACCGCGCTTTTAAACCAGCTGCCCGCTGCCCTTTTAGATCTCGACCCGGACAGTTTTAAGGAAGCAGTAAAGGCGCACTTCTGATGGGTTTCCGAGAGGCTGTTTTTGTCGGTGGTCTGATTGCGTATGACGTGTGCATTGAGTGCCTGATGTGTGCTGGGTGTGTGATTTCTGACGGTAAATTTTATTCCCATTTTACCCTGATGTATGTTTTCTTTTTAACTCTCTGTGACTAGAGACACAGAATAGCCACGCCCATGTGGAGTTGTCTGCCTTTGTCAAATACAAAAAAAAGTAATATTGAACCGAACCAACAGAAGTTAGTGCGTTGATTGTCTGTCACTAGTCACCAGGCTGCTGCTAATCGCTATATGCCCGACTGATCCCGCTACATATATGGCGCATCAATCGTCGAACCGATCCACCGGGCAAGTTTGGTACACAGCACGGTGCAATGGGGTATGTGGCGAGGTGTCTTGTGGTCCGGTCGTGGTGCACTAATGGTCCGGCCGTGGTGTTTACCCGTACCACAATGAGCTCCAGTCGCTCGATAGGGAGATGTTGAAGGTCGGCAGCGAAAGGCCGGCTTCCTCGTGTGGGGCCGTGGCCGAGACAAAGACGATGGAAATATGAGCGGTGACCACGTCTGCATTGTTTCTGGTACATGCAAGTTCCGCCCGAGTGCGGTCGCCAACCGATCACGAGTTGCCAACACATCCGGGTACTGCTGCGACTGGGCATTGCAGCAGATAAGTTAGGCTTGACATTGATGTGGAGAAGACTTGACATCACATCAATAATGCGACTGGAAAAGGAGGCCGGGACTTGAGAGTGCCGACCATTAGCTATTGCCTGCCGACCTGCAGTGGTGGTCGGGTGCAGCGCCCGAGCGTAGCGCTTTTAAGGTCATCATCCCGCAGTTTGCACCCCGCAGAGAGCAGCCGCAGGCCGCTGAGGTTGACCGGCAGGGTGTCCGCTGCAGCCTCCAGCTCCCCGGTCGACGGCCGCACCGCCTATCAATCCCGCTTCCGGCGCGGCGTGGCGCCCGACCGACCGGCAGTCACTGCGGGGTTTACTCTCCGCACTGAGCCCCACTTCCGTCCCGCCACCCCCCTCTGCCTCGCTCAGCGCTCTGCACGGTCTGCAACTCAGCACGAGACGTGTGTACGAGCCAGGCTACCCGCCGCGTTACACATAGATCGCAATTGCAAACT
Source organism: Amphibalanus amphitrite (assembly GCF_019059575.1). Lineage (NCBI taxonomy): Eukaryota > Metazoa > Arthropoda > Thecostraca > Balanomorpha > Balanidae > Amphibalanus > Amphibalanus amphitrite. The sequence goes on along the minus strand of NW_024881529.1, from coordinate 46,887 downwards.
GTGAGTGTGACATGACCTGACAGGTCTCGGAACTGTGAGTAATATGAGCCGGATATCACAGGTCTCCGAGGCGACCAACGAAACGTGCAGATATTATCATCCGGTTGGCGGTTCACTGAAACGCCGGGATACATGATATCAGTTTGTTTTTTATTACCTGGAAATGTAATCCGGAAACGAAAACACACGTTCGTCGCTTTCAAGATGACGCCACTTTTTCTTTCTCAGTTACGGTGATTATCTATGGTACCTCACTCTGGAAATCGAGCGAATGCAAGTGATGCGTGTTGGCAGTTCTACCAGCCTCGGTCTGGCGTGTGACAGGCGCTAATGTCGGCCGCTGTCCTCCGACAGGTGACTGACGGCCTCCGACAGGTGTGACGGACAGCGCGGCTGTCGGCCCGACACCCGCACCGTGTCGGCCCGACACCCGCGCCCCGTCTCGGCCGTCACTGTCAGAGAGGATGCTGCGGCATGGTCTGTGCGCTAGACCCAGTTTACGTGCTATTGGATAACGCGAAATGTAGGGCAGCGCGGACAGGGAGAAATGTGATTGTGTGGGGAGCAATTGCTATTATAAGGGCAGGTGTAGGTATAGTGCTTTACGAATTTGATATACGAGCATGTAGGTATTGTGCTGTTTAGCTGAATGTGTGAGCGGATAATTTGCACTGCAGGATCAATGGATATCTATTTTATACCTACTGCACCGGTCGTGACCCGTGAATTCCTTGCATCCTACAGACGCGTCACACACACGGTTAGGTAAACATGGTAAAGTGTTGGTTTTATTGTCAGCATCGATTATCGAATAGAGGTTGTTTGTCACTATAGAAAGCAATTCGCCTATCGGCATAATTCATCACAGCAGCTTACAATGTCTATGACATATTTTTCGACGCGACTTTATAATGCATGAAGCTTATACGGTGCCGTATATCTCTGAGGTGTCATGTGGGGGTGCACCTGTCTCCTGGCCTGGTTCTCAAGGCCAGCTTTCCCGGCGTTGTCACCGATCGGTCAGCCACCGTCGGTCTCTCAGCTCGACAGGAAAACGGTCCGGTAACGGCGAACCCCGCCCCATCGCCAGTCGCCACCCTACACCGCGTTATGTATGTATGTATTACAATCATGGACAATCCACACGGGTCGTGGCGATTACAGTCCACGGTGGCGATTATATATACCTACCAGACTCACGGTGTAGACCGCGTGATGTAGGCCGGGCTGCACTGTCCCGGCTGGAGCGCTTGGTAAACGTTGCAAATAAATTGACGTATTTTATTTATAAGGAGCCGTAAATGCGAGAGATTACCGCGCCGATTACCGTTGGTATATTGAAACTTACGTGTAGGCATATAAATGGTTTGAGTTGTGGGGACCACCAGAATACTGGGCAGTGCAATGGTCCCCATTTTATCTTCCATTTGTATTGATCAGGATTATTCCCGCCCGTATCTCCAGTCCTGTGCTCGTGAAGTCGGCCAAAACGTCTCCACGGTAGTCCATACTCGTTTTATAAAAACGTCTATGCCGAGCTCGGCATAGACGTTCATATAAAAAGAGTCTCGGTAAAGCCCCCATCTGGCCGGGAGGATGGGATGGCTCGGACCATGGGACGGGATGACCCGGAACTGCCTGGGACGGGCCGAGGACCGACACGGAATGGCCCGCGGGAGCTGAAGACGACTGGGGATTGGGATTTCCACAGTGCCGGAGCTGGAGGAAGTCGGCGGTCGGCTCGGAGTGGCGGCAGAACGCCTATCGCCACTCACTCGGCCACGCGGTAATGCCTAAGTTGCCGCCAGTGCGCTTCCATCTTCCGTGTAACATTTCCGGTGGGGCTGCAGGGGTCAGCGGCCGGGTCACGCAGTGGTGTCAGATCAGGTCACGACACGACCTCTGACCTGAGTTCGCTCGGTGTGGTCTCCTCGGTTCGCTCGGTTCTGCAGGGTTTTTAAAAGAATGAGAACGGATGGATTTTATAGAGAACAAGCACCACTGACCACATGCACAGTGATGGTAAGCACGGGGCAGAAGGGCTTTCACACAAGTCATTTTAACGGCAATGCGGTTCACAACAAATTAGTAGTAACCGAAATCTTTGACCATCCCCACTGTCGTCGTGGGACTAAGCCATATAGCCAAACCGGTCTACCTCACCTATACTCACAAATGATCATCGCTAAAGGGCGGCCCATGAAATAATATTGGGCTCGGGCCTTATATTTCAAAATTCTTCGTGTCACCGTTGCCCACTGCCTAGCTGTTGTTACCGTGCCGTGCCGCGACTCGGCAGCAGCAGCACTGTGACCGTATAACATACACATAAGGGATAGGAAACACGGACTGCACGCCGCCCCCGAGACTGATGATGAGGCGTACCGGACCGGAGCCTAGGACCAGCGCCCGCCATTCATCTTGCCATCACAAAAACAAACAGACGATCACCGCCGTGTGTCAGGAGGAAGGATGGGGAAGGGAGGGCGGTTGGTACGTGCACGATGCAGTGGTCGCACGGACGACTCTGCCCGTGAGCGACCCGCCGTGACTTCGAGGCGAGTCCAGATGAATACGGAGACGGGAGAAAGGACGAAATGAAAAAAGAAAGGATTCTGGATTACAGCCACGTTTCAACAGAGTGGTCCGTGAGTCGCAACTCACAGGCTGGCCGTTGGATGGTTAGAAGCCGACAATGAAATCAGAAATGCACAAGCTTGACAGTAAAAGACGGGCCAAGTGCTTCGAATTATGGTGTGAATTAAATGATGAAATCAGTATGTAGTGCTGCTATTTTATCGATTTTATCTACATGCCAAAAATCTCCAAAGATATTTGAGGAAATATGGCAGGCCACTTTTCAACGCTATTTTGCCGCAGGTGCGACGATTTTTTTAGACCACTAAATTATTCGCGTACGGCTCTAATGTTGCACGTGTATTTTGCACGCATTTTGAAAAAAATAATGTTATAACGCGCAGCAACAATATCAATACTGACAGTCTTTCTTACTTTAAAAAGAACTTCAGAAGCCAGAGAAGTAAGATTGAGTGCATTATTTGTTCACATAAAGAAGTGGAGTGTAAGTTTGACCAAGTTTTGCACAGGCTGTTTAATGGTTGGGTTGAGCAGTGAGATTCGTATCCGTGGCATTTCAATTTGGCAATGGTGGGGCTGGACCTTGGGCTGGACCTCTATTTCATTTCAACTTCAATTGATTTGATTTGATTTCAGTTGATTTCAGTTCAGGTTTGACTCGAGTCTGATGCATATGTCCAACATACGCTCTTGATTTGTCATTGTCATTGTCATTGAGCGGATTTACCATTGCCATATTTTATCGATTTTATCTACATGCCAAAAATCTCCAAAGATATTTGAGGAAATATGGCAGGCCACTTTTCAACGCTATTTTGCCGCAGGTGCGACGATTTTTTTAGACCACTAAATTATTCGCGTACGGCTCTAATGTTGCACGTGTATTTTGCACGCATTGAAAAAAATAATGTTATAACGCGCAGCAACAATATCAATACTGACAGTCTTTCTTACTTTAAAAAGAACTTCAGAAGCCAGAGAAGTAAGATTGAGTGCATTATTTGTTCACATAAAGAAGTGGAGTGTAAGTTTGACCAAGTTTTGCACAGGCTGTTTAATGGTTGGGTTGAGCAGTGAGATTCGTATCCGTGGCATTTCAATTTGGCAATGGTGGGGCTGGACCTTGGGCTGGACCTCTATTTCATTTCAACTTCAATTGATTTGATTTGATTTCAGTTGATTTCAGTTCAGGTTTGACTCGAGTCTGATGCATATGTCCAACATACGCTCTTGATTTGTCATTGTCATTGTCATTGAGCGGATTTACCATTGCCAATGCCATGCATATGCCACTGCCAGTGATTTATTGTCAAAATATCATGAGTGAACATGTGTCGCCCCTATTGTCCAAGTTTGTTTTTGAATGGAATTAAATGAAAGTGTCGACCTAATGTATATAAATACCAAAAGCTGAATACAGATTGAGATATTGAGGTTCATAAGAAGTTATAATAATAATAATAATAATAATAATAATCCATTTATTTCGTTAATTTTGATTTTATGCAGGGATGTGTTTGTATCTCAATCTGTTAGTTTATTCTAACTTTAAATTCATTATTCATATGGATGGACTACTTCATTTATAACATGCTTATCTTAAATGATGAAAACTCAAAACTTGAGCATTGTTCTGGCTTAGGTGCGTAGTGGTGAGGCTCTTTTGTCGTATACTTGATTGGTGTTTTTCAAGTTTGGTCAATTTAATTTATTCACCTTCAGTTAAAAAGGCTTAATTTTATTCATAATTCAACTCACCTGTTTGGGGTTCCCTGGTCTGTGAGTACTGAGTAGCCAACCTAATGGATTGAAGAGAAGGGAGAAGGAAATTACCAGCAGTTAACTTGTAAGAGATGCACTAAAACCACGTCACCTTGCATCACTCTAGGCCACATAACACATTTGTTTTTAGAACTACCACACCAAAATGGAATGATGGCAAATGGCATTGGAATAAGCACTGCCACCTACCAAGCTACCTACCAAGTCTCAAAAGTGCAGAAATATAAATGTAGAAATAATTGTAATGAAGGTATTCTGGCTAGCTCAAAACCAAGTCAAATTGCCAATAAAGTGCTATAATGACTAGTACAAAGACATCACAAAAACTAACCCAATATTACCTTACCTATCCTTCTCTGAAGTCTGAACTCTGAAGTGACACAGTATTCAGTAAAATGTGCTGATTGAGAGAAAAATTGCACATCAAATTTCAAAATCTGCATTTATACTTGATGGATAATTTTCCTTACTTAGTGAAATTAAATTCTTTTGTATGCATCCTTATATCCATTGAAAAGCTTTCCCTTGCATAAGAAACATCAGATTTCTGATGTTTTTACATGGAATTTTATTGTGTTCATTGACTCATGCATGTCATGTTTTTCAGCCAACTTATTCTCTACAGAATAAAATGGCTTCAGGACAAGGAGGTAGTTGGAGGCTGTATCAAATCCCCAACCACATCATGGAGGATATTTATAGGAAACTGGACAGCACAGAAAAATGGAAAGAGCTGGGTAAGTAGCATGAAATGCCTTCTTACAATCAATGGTGAAGCTGATAGGTAGCCACTATAAATCATCTCAGCACTGTACTTGCATTGAAGAGTGTTATGCAACTTTTATTTTTGTGTGCTGCTGTACAGTGTGCAGTTTTTCATACACTTTTCTGAACAAGAGCTGTTCATTTTACTTTGCATTCTAAAAATGGTAGGCAAGGTTTCATTGATTTCAGGCGCTGTGAAGGGCATTTGCTTGAAATGCCCCACATGCACCCTCTATTTGTCAGTCTTTAGTATCACCCTAGGCTTGAAGACTTTCACCTTTTTACCCATGCTTACAAGACAATGCAAGTTGGAGGAAGGTCCTGGACCTTTCAAACATGCCAATATTCAATCAATATTCTGTAATGACGTGCACACGGTCACACATCCCCTAGATAGACACACCTAACAACTCCTAACACCATCTATACATTGAGGTGAAGGCAGATGGGCTGTCGGCCGTCGCCGTCTTCTGACCGCAGTCGGCGGTTCTGTACACAGCTGGACAGTACCTGCAGCGCTCTCAGGACGACATTCGGTACCTGGAGTACCGCGAGCGACACGGCGTCTCTCCGGCCCGAGAGGTGCTTCAGGAATGGACGCTCGAGGACCCCACTGTCGACGAGCTGTTCGTCATACTCTCCAAGATGCGCTTCTACCAGGCCATGAAGCTGATTCAGGACTATGGTGGGTCAGGGGAGAACTAGGGATTGAGAAGTGATGAGCAGGCGCCGTGTTGGTCGTGATCTGAAGAGTGTCTGTCACTTATTTATGCCTGATTGCATGGAAACGGTTCGTAAACACAGGTATTTCTAGTACAGATAAAATCGTATCGTAGCCATATTTTGTATCAAATGATTCAATAACTGCTGTCCTGTGCAGTTGTACACGGGTTTGTACCATTGTCCGACTCACCGTAAATCGTCCCTTTCTCAGACCCACCGACGGTCTGTCATACTCATGACCTCTTATCGCAGAATAGTCAAAACGCGTGTCGTTTTTCCGCTGTCACTATGCTAGTCACGCCTGTATACCACCGCCATCCGTCCGTCCCTCTGACCTAACTCTGCCCTGTCACAGCGAGCCCGCGGCTGCACGTGCTACTGCAGGGCGAGGGCAGTCGGGGGAGCATCCTGGCGCACATGATGAAACAGAAGAAACAGAAGGCCGAGGGCGGCTCGGGCGCCTGGCCGGCGGCGGGGGCCGTCGGTCCCGGGGCGGGGGCGGAGGCGGCGCTGTACCCCCAGCCGGGCTTTGGAGTCCTGCCGCCCGCCGCCTCCTCCGCATCCGCCGCCTCTGCTGCCCAGCCAGCCGGGGCCACGGTGAGTGATGTCTACAATTTATGCAGTCGGTAATCCAATATACAAAGTTTGGTCGTTTGCACGGTTACGCCTTTATTCACCAGACATCCGTCATAGAGCATCAAAAAGATCCGCGGAATACGTCATTGCATTTCAAATGCTAAAGTTGGCCTGGTCCCAATCATCAGTCATAACAAATGTCCCCAGTTGCTTCATTGCTGCTTCATTGCTGGCTTATTCCATGAGATTGAGTATGTATAATCTTCAAATGCTTTTTGCACGCTGCTACCGACTTCATCCTCTGTGTTGACGTCCTTTATAACTATGTTGACAGGGCGGTGCGGGGATGTCATCCAACATGAACCTAAACCACAACTTCACCAAGGAGATGATGACCACCAAGCTGCGCGCTGACGAGGTAGCCATGCTGCTCGACTCCAAACTTGGCGTCGATAGCAAGGTGAACATGAGGTATGTGCTCCAGTCTTTCCCTCATTGGTTTCATTAATCTTGACTGTTCACGGTCAAATAATTAGCCGGTTTCTGGCTTCTGTTGTGTTGTGCCTCTTTGAAGACATTTTGTGGTGTATGTCATATGAAATGGGGATGAATATCCATCGCTTAACGTTTTGAGTATTTTCGATGTTTGTAATCAATTGAATCGAGAGGCAATATACATAGACTCCCGTGAGGTCCTGCCAGGACCTCGTTAACGTCTTAAGTTCACGATGATCTCTATCTCCTCTCCCTCTCTTTTTGCAGCATGTCAACCAACACGATGAACAACATCTCACACCCGGGGATGCCGCTGCCGGCGCTCCCTCCCGACCCGAACAGACACCGAGAAATCAGCTCCACACCTACACCCGCGCCTGCGACCTCTCCGGCGCCGGGTGCTACCGCTGCACCCGCCTCCAGCGTCGCCGCTGCCGTCACGACACCGACACCCACACCGGCATCTGCAGCGGCACCGTCAGTGACACCGTCATCAGCAGTGCCTGCAGCGGCAGCTTCAGCGGTGGCAGTGCCGGCGGCTTCAGCTGCTCCTCCGGAGAAAATCAGCAACAGCACAGGCAATACGACGCAGGACGAGACAGAGGTCAAACGAAAATACTCGCAAGGTGAGCGTCTGATTTGTGCTTAATTTATTGATATTAAAAGGTGTTCTTATACAGAAGTAGTGAGTAAGAGTGTCGCTCAAACGTTGGTGTGTCACAATTTCAGCCATTTTATACGAGCCATAGTTTTGAATCCAATTCTTCATGATGTGTTTCGAGACACAATCATTGACGTGAGCTTCTGAGTTGGGCTTAACAAACAATCCTTACCTAGATCGGACAAAAGTTACCGCCATCCGGACTCCCCCTGACAGAGCGTTACCCCTCCCCTCCCCCCACTGACCGCTCTCCCCATGCCGCCCTCACTTGTCCCTCAGACGTCTACAGCAGCTACCGGGACCGTCTGGGAAACATCCCCGAGATCCCTTACAAGGAGTTGGAGGCCGGCACGGAGGGCTGGAGCCAGCACCGCGTACTGGGCTCGGGCGGCTTCGGCACGGTGTACCGCGGCACCTGGAAAAACACCACTTGGGCCATCAAACGCATCACACAGGTGGGTAGATGAGACCGGAGGTGATACTTGCAGGGGAGTGGGGCGGGAGAGAATATGAGGGGGGGGGGGAGGAGGGCGACGGACCGACGGCGACTGTTATTGGGAGTCTGATTAGGAGGGGAAGATGTCTAGGACCGGGTGATGGAGGTGACTGGACTACTGGGGTTGTTTGGACTGGGTCTGCCAGCTTGGGGGATCGTTTTACCGACGAGTGACGGCGTAGAATGACGTCACTAACACCTGCAAGACGAACGAGACAAACTAGTTGCGACGCTTACCGCATATATGGGTTTTGTTGACGAATTGACTCGCAAATTTCCGTATTGGTACGCCCCCCAGCAGTATCCCTGACAGGTCAATTGATTGCAGGCTGCCACGGGTCGGACTGAGGCCGAGCAGAAGGAGCAGATCAGACAAACCCTGGAGGAGCTGCGCATCCTCAACTCGTGTCGACACGATAATATTCTGCCGCTGTGTGGCTACAGCATCTCGGGACCCGAGCCGCTGCTGCTCTACCAGTTCATGGATAACGGCAGTCTGCTCGACCGCATCATGTGCAGGGTAGGTACCGGGACGGCAGGGCAGGGGATGAGGTTTGATGTAGATATATTGATGGGTCGGGAAAGGAGGCGTATAGTGGCGATATATTTGTGACTTAACCTGGCGGGACCAAATGTGATGTTGGATAATAGCGATCGTGCTGTCAGATGTTTAGCTGACGCTCAATTAAATTTAGTGCTTGCTATTTGTTCAATTTTGTCCGATGCTTGCCACGGCGGTGTCCGGCTGGCGGCTACAAGTCCCGCTCTTTCCCCTGAATCTGTGCTATGTCTGGCCTTGCTCAATGCTCACTGCTCAGTGACTCGCTCAGCCCACCCCGCCCCCGCTCGTCCCGTGACAAATTATTCCAGTGTTGTTCCCGCTCGTATCCCGTCTCCAAGTCGCTTCGTCCCGCCCTCACCCTCGCCCTTGTTCTAGTCTCCTCGGCTCGCCTTCGTCATTCTCCCCCGACACGACTCACCCCCTCCTCCCTCTTACCCTGTCTTACGATTGTTTTGCGCACAGCGCGGCTCGACTCCGCTCACGTGGCTGCAGCGTCATAACGTGGCACGCGGCACGGCACGGGGTCTCCAGTTCCTGCACACACGTGGCACCACGCCGCTCATACACGGCGATATCAAGAGGTAACGAACAGACGGGCCTTGCGCTGGGAGTGGCCGCTGGGTAGGAGATATACGCTATGTGCGGGGTATGTGGATAACTTGGTGGTGAGGCGCGATCGGTTACTTTTTTCTGGGCTGTTCCTTTTATCAATTCGCTCATATTTATTTGACTTGTGTTGCCTTGGCCGATGTCTACAGAAGCGTGTATTGTCCTTTGCCAATGAATCTCTTTGATGTTTCATTTTCACCATGGTTCATGATTGAAACTCAGTTGGCTATCTCCAATGACAGGACAACTTCGGCTCGCCGTTTATATCTGTCCTCATTCCTCTGTCCTGGACAGACGTCATTTCTCTCTGTTAGGCCCCTCCTAACAGATACCCTCTGCGATCCATAGCGCCAACATTCTTCTGGACCACCACCTTGAGGCCAAGATAGGCGACTTCGGTCTGGCTCGCGAGTTTCCTCAGGAGAAGCACACGAGTCTCACAGTGACCCGGGTTCACGGCACGCGGCCCTACCTACCCGACGAGTACCTCCGGTCGCGCAAACTCTCCGAGAAGGTGGACACATTCAGTTTCGGCGTGGTGAGTGAGGTGACGGTGGGGAGCAGAGAGCGGGAAGGAGTAAGGGACAGGGTGTGGGAGTTACGCTGTTACTTCTGTTACAGTCCCATCGTGAAAGTACGTTACAAGGGTACTTACTTCCCGGCGTTTTTAAGCTCGTATTTCCCATTCACGTTTTTATATAAGTGTGATATATTTATAATCATATGTTTTTACAGGTTCTTTTCGAGCTTACCACCGGACTTCCTGCCTATGACGACAAGCGGCCCATAAAAATGTTGGTGAGTTGTATGCAACGCTTTGTTTTTAAATGAGTGACAAGAATGCTTAATACTTTAAATGAAGGTAAATGTCTGGTACCTCAATTGTATTTATTTTCCTTTTGAGCATCTGACCTTCTGTGTCACATTTTGAACCCAAAAGCTCACCATTATTTAATATGTACTTACCGAAATTTAGTTCTATCACATCGTTTCCCATCGGGACCAAAGGTTAAATATGGAGACTCGTACCGACGTCTGCCTCCAGCAGTATGGTACCCACAGCCTTATCCGACCCGGACCTGTCGTGTTTTTCAGAAAGCTCTGGTGGAGGAAGCCCCGGACAAGAACGCTCTGATGGATCGGAAGGGAGGCGTCGAGGACCAGGACATCTTCCCCGCCCTGCTGCGGGTGGGAGAGGTGAGTGACAAGATGACCTTCCTTGTCAGTCCAAGAGCTGTGCCGTAACTTGCTCTACCTCGCGGACTTATAAGTGTTTGTGGGACATTTTATGCGAATGATTTGAGCTTGTTTGAATGTAAGACAATGTGTAGAATAGGCGATTTTTTATTCGAGCATCTAATTATCACGATATTGAAATGGAACATATAAATTGGCAAATAGGCTCGTCGACGTCTCTGGCTGTCATATGTGATCTTATGACTTCTACACCTGATTTTACCCCCGTCTGTGACCCGTGACCTGCCTGACCCCGTACGTAACCTCTCCCCTGTGACCGTCAGCTGTGCGTCAGCCGCCGTGCCAAGGATCGCCCGGAGATGGTCCAGGTTCTCACCGAGCTGGATAACATCACACAGGCCAGGACGCTGGCGGCTCGCGCACAGAGTAAGATCACGGCGGGGTTGTGGAGCGGGGCTCTCAGAGTCGGTGGGGGCTGCATGGCTAGCGGGGATTTGGTGTGGAAGAGAAAGACATGGAACTGACCTTGGCACCGGGAATTGTTGGTTTGCTGGCTGTAGTTGACAGTGCATGATTGTTTTCCATTTTTGCTAGTGCTTTCACTATCATGTCCGGGTAGGTGTGACTGGCAAGGAGCTGTTAGCTTATCTGAGGATGATATTGTGCCCGCAGGAATATCCATCGAGGAGGCCCCTTCGGTGGAGATGTCTCCGCTAGAGCTGCAGGTTTTGATGGACAAGCGGCACGGCCAGCTGGGCCAGTACGACAACCGGCAGCAGCTCTCCCCGCGGCCACACTATCAGGTAACGGAGGCTAGCGTGGTAGTCTTTACCGTACTAAGCATTCTGGGCAGTTTGAGCTGCTGTTGGTGAGCCAGCTTTACGTGTGATATTATTGTGTTGTCTGAAGCAATAACGTAAGTGATTTCATTAAGTGTAGCACAGTAAAGACGGCATGAACAATCAACTTGTGCAGTTGCTGTGCCTCTTAGCTGATTTTCTTTTTCCGGTGGCGTGCTTACAGCACGGTGCGCTGTTTGAACCGGTACGTGTTGAGGCTCACAATACGGTGCGTTGACCGTCCCTGTGCCTCCGGCAGCCGCAGCGGACGGGCAGCTCCCAATACACGGCCGGGCCGGGCCTGAGCGCGTTCAGTGCCACCACGGCGCCGCCGCCATACAGTGAGGTGGTGGCCGGAGGCGCCGGCACGCGCTACCCGGCCCACCTGTCACCTCAGCCGGCCGGCGGCTGGCCGGTGCCTCACTCGCCGCAGCCGGCGGCGCACCGGCAGGCCGCTCACTCGCCGCAGTACCACCAACAGCCGCTGCCGGCGGCCTACTCGCCGCAGCCGGCCGGCCACTCGCCGCACTACCCGCGCCACTCGCCGCAGATGGTGGCGCACTCGCCGCAGACGCCGCAGTTCCAGATGGCGTACTCGCCGCAGCCGGCGCCGCCGTGGCCGGTGCCGGCGGCGTTGCCCGTCGGAGCGGCACTCCCCACCGTCCTCCCGCACATGGACTCGCAGTATCAGGACTCGGCGGCGGCGGCTCCGGTGTCCGCGGCGCTCGGACCGGCGCCTCTGCTGACCGCGCTCGGCGTGAAGTCCTCCTCCAGTGCGGCGGCGCAGGAGAGTGATGTGTCGCAGACGCTCTCCACGGCTGGCTCGTACTCGGAGGTCTCCGAGACTCAGTGACAGTATGACTGTGACATTGTGACAGCGATAGTGAACGGGTGACAGTGGCAGTGGCAGTCGATCTGACAGAGATCGGATCACAGAGACATTGGCTGCAACTCGACGCTACATCACAAGAAGAGTTCGTTGGCTCGGCGAGTGTCCGCTGAATCTGAAGCCGGGGCTGAGCTAACTGAACCACTTAGTGGCAATCGTTCGATGACCTGACTGTGACCGGGCTATGAATATCCCGTGATCGGCGCGCTGTTGTTCGAGTAAAGCCGTATCATATCACACAGATGTCATCTTCATAAGAATCAGACACTGCGGGCGGCTGAGCAACCGATCAAGCGAGAGAACTCCCGGTTGACGATAGTTTGTTAACATCACGAACGATACCGGCAGCCCAGCCGTCTCATTGTGTCTTCCCTAGAACGCTCGGCCGAAAAACTGCCATATGGGCCACATGTTTAGTGTTGTGCAGCGATGTTGGACGGCTAAGTGGCCCGTGGTACTGGCATTTATGTCCCGGTGAGCGTGTCGTTACGTCTAGTGTGGCCGTGTACTCCGAAGTGTGACTGGGCTAAAACCGGTGTCGAATCATTGGGCGTCGAATCATTAGGCGCTAATGTTAGCGGGTCAAAGGCGTCGCGATTTATTGCGCTATTCTTCCAGCGGATGAGCTTCACACTACGAGTGGGGAAAAAATATCTAAGGGTCTTTCAGCGAATACTGCTGCCGCAGTTAAAAGCCGGGGGCAATGGTTAGTCGGCTATGCTAGGGCATAGTTATTGTGCGTAGTTTTAGGCAGGGGCTTAGCCGGGGATCGTAAAAGACAATATCGGTGGTTGTTAGGCTGCTGTTGAGTACGATGGGGATTGTGTTATTTACGCTGAGATGGGGCGCTGATTCATGAGCCTTTTGGCTCATATTGTGAGAAGAACCCGTTATTTTATGGGGTATTGGGACATACGCTAAACGTTTACACTAGCCTGCTACTGTACGTGCATGGATTGCTACTCATGATTTAGTATACGACATTGTATTTGCTATTGTGCATATTTTGCTATCCGTTTCATGCTCAGTGTCTGAACCGTCTTTGGCCGAGGTAGCTTCTTGGTCCAGATGTATCTGTGTTTATTGTAAACTGCTAGGTAGCTGGCCATTTTAGTTCACACGCTCTAACAGGACGCTTGCCGTACCACTCTCGCGAAGCCTTCTGCATCCTCGCCATTCCTCTTTTAACTCTGAGACTGACTCAGATTTGTCTGTAAGCTCTCCTATTCCAAATGGTGTGATATGATGTGATGACCGAAGCGCAAAGGCTTACGCTTAAATAAACAGTATATTTTCTGAAGCAACCAACATGATTAGCGCGACCAGATCATGAATATAACACGCGATTCGCGAGGCGGCGTGCTTCCACCGCTCGCGCAGTACCCAGACGCAGCGCCGGCGGTTATATCACAGCAGAGAGCCCCGTCAGCCGCCTCCCCCCTGCCCCACCCCAGCTGTCCCGTGGGCTACTCGAGCGCCGAGTCGCCCTCTCGCACCTCCTTTAGGCTGAGCAGCTCCATGTGGCCCTTGCCCTTGGTCTCTGCGCGGAGCAGCTCGTCCACGGCTCGGTAATGGCCCGGGTCCAGGAGGCACACCTGGAACGGAGGGAGCCGTCAGTGCGCGGAACAGATGGGCAGAGGGAGCGGTCACACTGGAGAGACTTGTGAGTTGACCCGACACCTGACATCCCACATCGAGCTGGATTCGTCTCTTCAACTATATCGTTGGAACGTGATCTGATGATAATGCCGAACTTCCTCTTTAGGTTGGGTTAGGTTAGGTTAGGTTATGTTAGGTGAGGGACTCAACTTGTGAACCACTGTGCTATCGTCATGAGTCCCCTTTTCCCGTCATGGACCTATTTTCACCATGAAGAACCGCCCCCTCATCACTGAACTGTGCTCTGACCATTGTGAACCCCATATTCTCGCCATCACGACTCCCTATCTCCGCGTGTCGCGCGGCTCTCACCATTGTGAACTGGCCGTCGGCACAGTCATCCTCCTCCACCGATGAGCTCATCTCCCTGATGCGCTTGCGGGCGTGTTTGCCCTCCTTGGCCGGCAGCTGCACGCGCAGCCGCATCTGGGCCCGCTCGATGGGCATCACGCCACTACTCTGTAGCTGCTTGATAACGTCCAGCGCCTGCGGACGTGGCAGGTGAAACATCACAGTCATGACTCACGTCAACGGAGCGGCAGGTCAAGGACAGGTCAACGGAGCGGCAGGTCAAGGACAGGTCAACAAGCGACAGACCAATGGCGCAGCTGGTCAGCGGAGTGGTAGGTCAAAGACAGGTTAACCCGCGACCTGGTGGGGGGGGGGGGGCTATTTTTTGCCCTCCCCCCCCTCCAGACTTTTCGATATATCTCCAGAACCGCTGCGCCGATCGTAACCAAACTTTCAGTACCCTCCCGGACATCAATTTTACACATGGTGACCAAAAATTTTCCAAAGGCTATGATAGGTTGGCCGGAAATGACGTCAGAGTGACGTCATGTTCTGCCGTTTTCGACCCAAAAAAGGGTTTCGCGGGAAGAGCTGTCAGGTCTATAGCTTTGCAAATACAGAAAAATGATAAGGACATAAAAGCTGTAGAATTGGCAGGTCTACAAAACTGCTACCTCGGATTTTTGAAATTTTTGGATTTTGACCCTCAAAATCAAAAGAATAATTTTTTTTGGATATAATGATCGAAAAATCCAAAAAGTTTTTTGAATTTCGCAAAAACCGGAATATATGTTACAGTCCTTACCGCCTTCCATCCACATACCAAATTTGAGATTGATACCTCTTTTTTTTGGCGAAGTTATAGCGAAAAACTGTTCAAAATTGATGTCAAATTTTCAAACTCAATTTTTAGCAATTCTAGAACCCGTAGCGCAAAACAAAGACCGCCATTAGACTCCCCGTGACGAGCTGCATCGAATCAATACCCATTTTATGCAAAACTATCAACTTTAAAATTTGACCTTTTTTGGCCTGACCTTGACCCGACCTTGACCTGAACTTCACCAGAAAGTGACCTAAGCCGTACCTGATAGTCTTATAACCAACACCATTGAGTTGGAAATGAAAAATTGGCCATAAAACATGCATCACACAACCTTAGTAAAGTTGGGCTCATGTGACCTGACCTGTGACCCTTGGTGACCTGACCTGTGACGTGACCTGGTATTGTCAGTGACCTCTAATAGCAACATATCTACTAGGCAACTGACGCCCTATCGCTGATTCTCGACAAAATGCGTTTTCCTCGGTGTTATAGCGCATTCCCTAGAAGACCCGTGAACGGTGAAACATTTCATCTTTGACCTGACCTTAACGTCATCGGTGACCCCAAGGTCAATGAATTTTGGTTTCCTTCGACAAATTTGACAGGCCTTTCGAACGCCGTTTGAATTTTGCGGATCCGTCCAGTAGTTTCGGAGATACGGGGGGGGGGGCAAAAATAGCCCCCCCCCCCACCAGGTCGCGTTATAAACAGACCCCACCAGGGCGCGGGTTAACGGAGCGGCGAGGTCAAGGACAGGTCGACACAGATCAACGGCAGGCAACGGCACACCCGTGTCACGATGGAGAGGTCAGGGCGTGAGACACTTCAGACAATGAGTTACAAACCATATTCGGTGACGAGCACGCTCTATCGTACACATCAACAGTAACTTGCAGAGGTCCAGCGCATTTGGCTTCATGTTAACGGCAATACATTAGCATTATAATAACTGGTAATGTCAGAAATCAGAATGTCACATGTGGCCGAGATTCAGAGGTGCTAAGCATCGGGGTTCAGGAAACGACTGGCGTCCCAGAGCATTCGAAACCACAATATTGGTAAACATGTCCCCATCCCATTACAAACATACCTGCTGTTTGGAGTTTCTGTTGGGTTTCACTGAGAAGTGCATGTCTTTCATGCCCTTCTCTATCATTGTGACTGGGTATGGACGCTTGGTTTCAGGATTCACGCACTTATCTGGAAAAATGCAATGCGTATCGTCACGAGAACGTTTCCTATATTTCAATCGGCGATATTTGTGAACAAGACCTGTGTGAATAATCGCCTACCACAGATGAAAAACATATTTTGATATAAAAAGTTCAATATCACACAAGAGAGAGCATAAACGTCCTACTCCTATGAACTCCCGAAGCTCCTTTTACCTCTTTCTATCAGCTTCTATTTATACTCTTTCTGATCAAATCCTTTCTAAACTGTGCGCTTCCAGCACGTCAGTCAAGTGGAGAGGGCGCAGCTAGTCTCCAGCAAGAACTCCCTCAGTGTATATTCCCGGTCCGAGTGAGTCGGAGCCTGCTTCTCACCCCGAGTGAGGCGGGGTCTGCTTCTCACCCCGAGTGAGTCGGAGCCTGCTTCTCACCGGAGACGATGGTGGCGATGTCTTTGAAGGTCGACTCGAGCTGGGCGTGCCGCTCCTTCTCGGAGACCTGCAGCTCACCCTTCTCCAGAATCTCCAGACACACCTTGGTCGAGTCGTCGGTCCCGAACGCCTTCTGCAGCTCCTCCTTCTTAGCCACTTGACCTTTTGACACATTCAGGAACACAGTGTGGCTCTGAAGAACCTCGTCGATATCTTTCTCGCTGAAAGTAGTTCGTTTCCCATGTTCAGACAATTTTTGTAACGTGGTAGCAACAATTACATGAGCCAAAGGAGATGCCTTTGACTATCCTTAGTTTAACCCTCGCACGACCAGGCCATTTCTCATAACACGAACGACCAGGGGGGGGGGGTTGTTACGACCCCCCCCCCCTGGCGTTTCGAAACGGAAGGTCGTAGAGCTTAGCGGAAAAAACCAACGGATTGCTCTCAACGAGATCTCGCGATTGGTGGTATATTTTTTGGTCCTAGGTCAACATTTGACCTACTTATGACCGGTCAAAGGTCAAATTTTCCGAAAAAATCAAACTTTTTCAACTTTCCGCGGCGATTGCGGCAAAACGGTGGGAGATATCGACTTGAAACCTTCACTATCGTGTTCCTTGATCAATTCTCTATCGTTTGGTATGTATTTCGTTTCCCTAGCTCTAAAAATGGCGCGTTGGGAGCGCCGGAAGTCGGCAAGGTCACAGTCGGCGGCAGAAATTCGAAAAATCAAAATTTAAATTTTTGAAATCTGATTGTATTTTTGGATTTGGGAGGTCCATTTGCTCCCTATAGAAGCTAATATTGCTGCATATTCCCATTGAGGTGACAAGAATTAGCAAAATAGTGGTTCGGGCGCTTTTCAAAAATAGTACCGGACGCTGTTCCTCTTGTGACGTCATAGCTCCGTGACCTGACCTGACCCGGTCAATTTTCTTGCACCACACGATAGCCAATGCTTGCCCCAACATGCATGGGAAGTTTCATCATGATCCATCAAACAATGTGGGTATCACCGGCAGAAAACCTAGGGATTCGGCGCACACGTTTGGTAACTGTCGGCCGGAGGCTGTACCTCTTATGACGTCATAACTCCGTGACCTGACATGACCCGATCAATTTTTTTTCGGCAAAAGATGCGCAAAGGTTGCCCCAGAGGGTATTGAAAATTTCAGCCCGCTACGACAAGCCGTTTAGCGTGCACTTCGAAAAAACCTCAGGGGGGGGGGGTTGATACAACCCCCCCCCCCCCTAGGCGTTCTAGGGTTAAGAAAGAGGTGGCCCTTTAGGGTCAGGGCCAGGGTGGATAGTTGGATAGCAATGCTATCCAACTGAATGAAACCTTACATATCTAAAAGGAATAGGGCTGCAAGGACCCAGGGCATTGGTCAACATGCACTTTGCAGATTTAACTGACTTCAGGATGGGGATAGCTAACTTGCACGCAGGATAAAGTAAAAAATCATAGGTTCAAAGAATGGTAGACATCCAAAATAACTGGCAAGGTGAAGGTGGATAGTCATCCAAGCTACTTACACTTTACTTCGCCAGGAGAGCACCTTGTTCTTGTAGCAGGCAATTTCAAATCGCTTCCCAGTCTTCTTCATCCTGACTATCGCGACATTTGTAAGTCGCATTTGATTGGTTGGCGTAAATATCTTAGACATGATGCCTTGAGTTACAGACGTTGATTAACCTGGAAAAGGATTTGGGTAATTAAAACAAGAGTAGCATGAATTATAACAATGGTGGACATTTCCAAATATCAATACTGTAGGATATTATACGTGGCTCGCTGTGGGGATGATTACCTGCGGGGTGACGGGTGTGTATTTGACTGTGCTCGGCTCGTTCTGCACACGTAGGTAATTGTTTCAGTGTGCCTTCAGTGTGTCTGCATGTGCATTGTGAATGTCCAACGAAGTACACCTGATCCCGGCGGTTCGGTTCGGCCGGGCTAAGCGTGCTCATGCTGACTCTTCACCTTTCCTTACAGGAACGACTTCCCATGTGAATGCACGTGTCATCTCATTGCAGCGTGTTGTGTGACCGACCCAACATGGCGCGGTCGGTTTGCTAGAACAAGATCTGCCCGGTGCCCCATATAGGTACCTCAACCGGCCATGAACACACAGAACCCAGAAGCATCACCGCAGGAGCAGCACAGCAGCCAGTTCAGCTCATCAAGCTGACTCAAGAACAGCTGCAGATGCTCCCTTAACATCCGGATCCTGGTTCCAGGCCTGTGGAACTCAGAGATCCAGCTGTCTTTCTATTCAACGTGACAAGTGACACAACTGAATCTGATGAAGACCAGGCGACTGTTCTCATTTCAGCAGCAGCGACACAATAGCCCACAATGGCTACTCAGAAGTCCCAGAACCAGCGAGAATGCGGTAGGTACAGCCGCGCCCCTCACCCCTGAAGCACTCAGAAAGGAACCTGCAGCTCTCCCTGCCGCTGGTGCGGGGAAACCAATCTTGAGAAGTCTAATGAGAAGACGGGAAAGTTCAGGAGCCTCTCAAGTAAAGCGAAGATGGTCGGCGGAGTGACCAGACAGGCCCGTGTCGATACGGGTGCGATGACGGGTATCAGAGGACCGAAGCTCCTCGCTGCACTGAACTTCCCCCGGCAGTACCTGGTAAAAACTCGCCACAGGATACAAGGGGTCACGGGCGATAGCCTCCAGGAGCCCCGAGGGCTGTTTACGGGCCCTGAGTGCGGTCGGACCGCACACAGCCTCCAAGCTCGGCCCACTGCGTCCCTACGTCAGCCTTCCGTCAACGCACACAGCGACCGCTGTGGCCGGTCGGGACTGGCCACAGCGGACCGTCCACCGCACGCAGCCGTGACGCCAGACCCGCCTACCCATCCCCTACCCCCACGCCTGCTGCACACACCGCACACACCGCACGCAGCAGTGTGCGGTGCCCGTGAACACCCCTCAGATCATCGGCACACTCCTACAAATTTGTCTTGGTGAATGCATATTGCATCAAGACAAATGGTGTATATTACAAGAACACCAGCGGGCTCTACCTTTCTAAGAGTGCACAATTGGACCTGGGTGTGATTTATCCTGACTTTCCCAACGTCCAGCATGGCACGCCTCCCACTATTCTTTTTATTTATCTATTTCGTCTGTCGCCATCCTTCCCACAGGCTGATGCGCACACTTACGGGAAGGCTCCTGCTTTTCCTCCATACCCCCCCCCCCCCTGTGCTACGGCTAGTGTGGGAGCCCACCACACTCCTGGGGACACAGCTGGGGACAACGCTCGCGGGACGGGCAGCACCGGGAATTGAACCCAGAACCATCTGCACTGCGTGATGACACCCTAACCAAATGCGTCCCCACTGCTTCTAACTAGGGACTTTAGCTGAGGCAGTCGCATGTTCAGAGCATGACCCTGAGACGGTTTCTTGTGAATGTCCTCTACGAACACCGAGCCTACTCGACTATTCCACTCCTCTATGAATGCCGAAGCCAAGCCAAAGCATGCTGCTGACAATGGAGAAGCACTGACACTGGTATATGTGCTGGAACAGTGCCTGATATTTGTGCTGGGCTGCAAGAGCCTCATAGAGGGTACCGAGACTACAAATGCTGATTAAGATCTTCCCAAATCTCAGACCAATTGCTCGACAACATAAAAATTTGAAAATACTGCAACTCAAAGAAAAGTTGCTGATATTCAGGTTCAACATCAAAAGTCCCAGCACACTGCCACACAGGTGCAGATGCTGCGTCAGGTAGGATACCAGCAGGCTCAAGGTTCATACAGTGTTGTTACCTGCTCAAGCATGCCCAACCTCTCCAAAGCAATGTAATCCTGTGCGACAACAACCCACTGATGATGAAGCACTAAGCAAGGACATCGAGGACGATCCACACAGCAATACAATTGCTGCAGCTGGGGTGGCATCAACTGAAAGTAAAAGCGCCATCACCCATTGTACGGGAACTCGTAAAAAAGAGGCCCTGAGCTTTGTTCGTTCGCCCCGTTATTTATCAGCAGGCTGCGAGCATGCTGCTACTTCTTGGCTCTGCATTGGTCAAATTCAAGTGGTCTATTCGTTAGACCAATGAGATGCCAAGAAGCACCAGCAATAACTTCCTTATATGGGGAAAACCGACAGCACGCTGAAAAAAACAGCGTCCAAACTGGAACAGAGCTCTGGTGGACAAGCCGTGCATCAAACTGGTGCTTTTGATCGCAGAAGGCTTCCACACAACATGTTCTGAACTTCCAGATTTTGCAGCATGTTCACTATAGGGTGGCCCTATAGCCTGAGCCAAGCCATACTTGCCAATATTCATATCCAGCAAAAATCCCGGCATAAACTGTGACTTCATTTCAATTTTGATTTGTATTCATTCAAAGCCACTTGCACTGAGTTTGATATCATTCAGGAGTCCTGGATCATGGATGCCCTGAAAATTATCGCGTAATGCAAAATAAAATTCCAGAAGCATCCTACTATTATGCAGGTTAAATCTGAAAAAAACTCTCGATGATCACTCACCTATCACCTATGTGTTATGTGTTATGTTATGCCCCACGGGGGCCGCGGGGTGTGGATAAGTGCTAGATGTTCGTAATAGGCATTTCTTACGAATAGTTCTTTGGTTGTGGAAAAAATTATCCTAGGTCGCTAGATTTTTCAGAGATTTATCCAAATTGCTATCTGCTTCTATGGTTATCTGCAAACGGCATTGCATTTTGCATTTATTTATTGAGTTATCATGAGTTTTTCGTATGTGTTACATTTGTTCAGCCCGGAATGAACTTAAAGGAAAAAGAAAAAAACGGATGATGTCGCGAAATTCCAAGACTTCTGCGAGATTACTTTCCGACGAACCACCGACGAACGCATCTAAATTCTTTTTCGCTTGCTGGCGCAGAAACGACAAAATAAACGAGGGCTTCCTGCGGGGGCCTGTTCCAGCGCCTCCAGAAACCTCCAGAAACCTCCAGAAAGCTCTAGAATCCTCCAGAGAGCGTTCCAGCGCCTCCAGAAAGCTCCAGAAAGCTCTCGCCAAAGCTCCAGAAACCTCCAGTAGCCTCCAGAGAGTTGGGAGGTCCAAATTTCTCTGGAGGCTCTGGTCTTCAGTTATGGCGCACATGTGACAATCACGAATGTAAACAAAGAACTTTTGACTGAGAATTGTACAACTTGAATGTAAAGAAAATTACATTGCTATAATTTTGTTATTCTTTTTTACTAAAATTGAAAACAAATTTTGCGTGTCAAGATAGAACAATCGTCATTCTTTTGGTATCTATGACGCCAATCTCCAGAAATCTCCAGATTGCGTTCCAGCGCCTCCAGTGAAACCTCTGGTAGAGCCTCCAGTCAAGAATTTCTTCTGGAGGCGCTGGAACAGGCCCTTAGATACCGTGCCTGCGGGGTGGGCGCTTGTGGGCGTAACCGGCGTAACTAGCCTTGGGCGTAACTCGAAGACCTTCGTAGGATTTTCTGCATTGGGCTCGTGAAAATTGTCTGTATTAGGCCCTTTTAACGATTCGTTAGGGAAGGGAGGGCGCCGACGTAAGTATGGAAAGGAAGTTAGTATGATAATACTTGTTTTTACCTCCATGTGTCACAATAGGGTGCAATGGTGTTGTAGAAGGTGGTGCAATCCCCATGTCATCGGGAAAATCCCACTCCCCTTGTAAGATTTATCCAGTGTTATTTATGGATTTGGTGTGTGCATGTGTTTGTTCAGAGATGTGTTTTATTTGTTTTATTGTGGTCTGCTGACTTTTAGGGACAGGTTAGCTAGGTTTAAGGCTATATGCTAGGTTCAGGTTGGCCTGACTGTCGTCATTGACATTGACATTTGACATTGCTTTATTTTTGCTGTGTCGCTGGTCTGTGTTTCACTGAGGCTGCCAGCGCAACTTGCGAGCTGACATCACACACAAAGCCCATTGCCCGAACACTGCCACAATTGTGACATCAGCTCGCGAGATGCGCTGGCAAGGCGCTAGCAGTGTCAGTGAAACACCACCCTGATCTTGATTTTCAGGCTTGAGCCAGGTCAGCTTAATCTTCTAACAATAACTGGATTCTTATATTAATATAATATGCCCAAAGTTAACCCTGAAGTTTACCAGCTAGGTGAAAGAAGTATCGTAAATGCTGTTCCAGAAGCTCAAGCTAATATCATTTCTTTGACATTTTCTTTTGTTGTTAATTATTTTTGAACTTAATCTGTACATACTTATGCATTTACATCTTCATGCCTTATAACTTGTTAAGTACCTTATCTTTGATTTGCATTTTGCACACTTGTTACTATTTACAAGATCATTATCTTTTGATTCTTATTTCTTATTTACATGAACATCGAAAGAGGTGATTATTGTTTAACATATGTAATCATAGAGGTAAAAGATCTATCAGTTTACCAAGCATCACACCTTGTAATATAAGAGTCTGGGAAGGTTAGGATTGTGTCATTTAAAGCTAGTTTTTACTTGTTTTTGATGAGTGGATGTGCCAACCTGGTCACACTAGGGGATACAACTGGTGTCAATAACTTGTGACCAGTCAGATGCTCATAACCAGTGAATAGTTGGTGTATTGCCCACTGACTGATTGGAGATCCGGAAGCAGTCAGTAGTAGTCAGAGCCCAGAGGTCAGGTGGCCCAGTCCCGTCAGTTTTGCGACAAGTAGCTGGATGTTAAATGAACGGTCACCTGGAACATCTCATCAGTTACCGGTCCACTACTGGTCGAATCCCATCAAAAGTGTACAGTTACATTAGCACTCCTGAGTCATAAATTTGCAACCAGCTCGTCCTAGACACCTCAGACTGCGTATATCACCCCAGTGCTTATGTCACCCCAGTGCCTGTCATCCCTGCTCTCTGGCAGACCATGGCTGACAAGCGGCCGCCGCCGCCGCTACCGCTGGAGAACAAGCTGCTGAAGACGCTGTCGGCGTCCGTGGCGGCCTCCGCGGGCCGGCGCGCCGGCAGCGATGGCTCGCGGCCGGCGGCGTCCGACCTGCGGCCGCCGCCGCTGGAGAACCGACTCCTGGCGCAGCTGAGCCTGCGCTCCTCGGCGCTCACTGGCGGCGCGTCGTCGGCGCTGCCATTGCGCAGCTCCGTACTGGCCAAGTACGAGGCCGAACACCGTCCGCCGCCGCCGCCGCCGCCGCACGGGCTCGGGGTGATGATGTGTCAGGCCGAGATGGCACGTGATTCCGTTGCCTGCGAAGAAGAGGACGATGACGACATGGGAATGGCATTGTTCGATGACTGCGAGTCTGTGTCATTTTCTTCAAGGTCGGTTGATCCGATTATGTATAAATCAAGGAGTAGGGCTAGGCCGCGCTTGGCCCGTATGGAGCCTCGCCGTTTCCCAGGAGCGGGCAACGGGGCGAGCTGGGCCCAGCCAGAGCCACAGTACGACTTCAAAGGCGTCCAGCTGGGAGAGTATGACGACCGTCCCACGTGGACCACGCCGGGACAGGCGGAGCGGCCCGACCAGGAGCTCCTGCGTACCACAAAGGTAAGTCGGTCCGGTGGCTGCGGGAGGGAGGCGAAACGGTGCGCTGGGAACCCGAAACGGCGCCCGCCTTAGGACGAGCGAGGCAGGCTCGTTGGACCTGACGGGAAGATGAAGGTGAAACAGCAGATTACAAAGCCTCTTACAGGCATCGGTAACGTTGGTATTCAATTACATTGTATTGTAGTTGTACCCGTTCGTGAATCCATTGCATGGCCATCTTTGCGTCTAATTTTACAACCATAAACGTGTACGATCTATCCAGACTATTCCGATGTTTCCTGGTCGAGCTCGATACCACAGTGTAGCTTCATTGTATTGACGTGTTTGTCGCGACGCTTGACAATTCCCGTGTCGCCTCGTGCTGCCGTTCCCGTGTCGCCACGTACTGAGGATCCCACGTGTCGCCACGTACTGACGTACCCGCTGTTGGCCGGCAGCTGGACTTTCTGACGGCCGTGTGCGTCTCGCTGGTGAGCCAGCCCGACTTTAAGCAGCGCGAGGACCCGCTGAGGCAGCGGCTGCTGCAGCAGGCTGGCCGGCTGGCCGAGCTCGAGCCCGAGTTCCTGCTCAAGGTACTGCCACCGGCCGACTAAAGGGCCTTGACTGGGGCGCCCATCAGGGAAGAGGGCGGGAATGGCAGTGGAGAGCGACGCATGCATGTGGTGTCATTGAGGTATTGTCAATTGTTGTTGGCGGGAAATCGTCAAATTATCGTTAATTATTACTTACATGCTTTTGACATTTATTAGCAATGGGATGTGAAGACTGAAGATCGGATACTAAGCCGTTGAAGCTGTTTTTTTTGTAGAATGCATAAAATAATGCTCGTAAAGTTAACGCTCTGGAAGACTGTGAGGCCACGTTTTATCATGCCAGTCGTGAAGATGCTACGCGTATGATCTGTCCAGATGGATGCCCCTTGCCACTTTATCCTAACTCGGGGTCCTAACTCAGGATAGGGTTAGCAGGGATCTCAGGCTTCCCGAGACCCTTCAGTGGTAATGCGCGAGCCGTGTGCGTGCCATGATTTGGTGTCCTGATGACACCTGTCCGTGTCGCCGGCAGGTTGCGCTGTACGCCCGCCAAGAACTGATGCTGCGCACAACAGCCAACTTCCTGCTGTCCCTGGCGGCCTTTGTCGAGCCGTGCCGCCCCTACCTGCGCAAATACTTCTGTGCCACCATCCGACTACCCACTGACTGGATCGAGGTGGCCGAGATATACCAGGTAAGACGCGGTAGCTGCCCTCCTTGGTAGGTAACTGCGGGGTAGTGCCGAGATATACAAGGTAGGACGACGGTGGCTATATGCAATGTATGCCGTGTAGGTGCGTTTGATGAGAAGCCTGATCGGAAATATCGGCTAGGTCCGCGGATGCTTACATGAGACACAGATACACAGTTACATGACACACTGTTAAACACAGTTGCTGGTTCAAGTTAATTGTCATGTCTTTCGTGGGTTTCCAGATCTGATAGATTGGTTACGCTGTGGGCATGCAATGGATGTTGCTGTCGATATGCCCTTCCCCTCCCCCGCGACTATTGCATTGTCCGAGCTAAGGTAGCTACAACGTAAATTACGCTGTTATCACATTCCTAACCTAACCACGCACCGGACTTTTTAACATCTACATACCACCTTCGTTCAACAGACATTCGACGACTCCAAGATTAACTTTGGCTCGCTGCCGAACGCTCTCCGCAAGGTCATGACGGACAAGTTTGGCGAATTTGACAACTACCAGCTGGCCAAGTACAACAAGGGAGGTGGCAAGAAGAAGCGCAAAAAGAAGGTGAGCCTGAGTGGCTGCTGCATGTGTGCGTTTGTGTGTGGACAGTTTAAACTTGTGTTCGTAAAAAGGGCAGCTGCTGGTTTATAGCATTTAAGCTGGCTTATATTCTATAGAGCCTATAGGCCTTTCTTCCTCATTTTCCTACTGTGTGTGCCTGGTACGACTCTTACTGTTAACATGCCCATTAGATCTGAAACCAGATAAGTGGTACCTATGCATTTTGTGTATACACAGACCCATGCGCTGATTCTTAGCTAGCCATTGTTAATTAGTAACCAGCAAGCGCGCCGGTGGAGAGTGCTTGAATACCGTTTTTGTGAAAAGTGTAGAGAGGGCACCACGATGCGCTGCTGGTTTCCGTCGTTTTTTTTTTAGCAGATGTATTTTTACGTAGCTTTTGCTCATTTGTAGCCTCGGTTATCGTGAGGCTTGTGATCAGACAAAGTCAAGAGAATTCGCCAACGAAGAAGTGAAATGTAAGACAGATTAGGATAACTGCGGTGCTGCTGTGCGGAATGCCATCCCATGCCGATTGTCTGCGGTGCCCCGAGTATGATGCCAAGGTTAGGGGTGAGACGCCGCTGCCACATACCGCAGCCCGGCCGGTGCAGTCGGGCCGATAGCCTATCAGCCGGGCGTCGCCGGTCCTTGAATAGCAACACCGATTGTCTGGCCCGCTCTACGGTAGTATGGGGGAACAGCAGCGGGGGGGGGGGGGGTTCGGGGGAGGAGGAAGGATTTATAAGTGGGCTGGATGGGGTCAGTGTTCAAGTTACCGAAACGATAGTGCTCTCACGTTTCTTGACAGTCACTTTACACCTTGTTAATTTGCTCACCTCTACATGTGAATATAATTTATATGCACTTATTGTCGTAGTTGGATAGGTTAAGGTATTAGAGTCTGCAGCCGTTAGGATGATATAATTGATGAAAGCTGCTTGATGACGCTACTTCGGAATCATACAGCTTTTCACGCTTCCCATTGCTCAATGATAAACCAGTAAAACGCCTTTTGGGCGAAGAACGAGCGAGCAAGATAGTGAGCCCTGCACGTGCGGAAGGGCGAGAGGGTACTTCCAACGGGCTTGCGCAAAGCACCCTTCTAACCGGTCGCTGGCGGTGTACCAAATTTGAACGCAATCGGCCCAGCCGTTCCTGAGATCTGGAAGCGGCACTCTGCACGTGCGCACGTGCAAACAGGGTCCAAACAGACTTTTGCACGGCACCCTATAACTGGTCCCCAACCGTGTACCAAATTTGAGCGCAATCGGCCCAGCCGTTCTCGAGATCTGGAAGCGCCCCCTGCACGTGCGCACGTGCAGTAGCACCTTAACCGCAGCACATGGGAATGCATTGCCTGGTGGGTGCCTACCTGTATGCCAAGTTTCAGCGAAATCGCCCCAGTATTTACCGAATTATTAAAATGGGAACAAATTTGACACCTCATTGTTGTATTTTGCACGTGCACTGGGGGTGACCCACATGCATCGAGAGTATCCTATTTTTGGTAGAAGGGATGCAGCTACGCTATAAAAATTACCGCAAGACAATCGCCCAAGTGGCTGCTGAGATACGGGCCTCTCAAAATCACTACTTTTGCAAAACAGCTTGAACACCCTTGACTTTTCACGTGGC
Source organism: Amphibalanus amphitrite (assembly GCF_019059575.1). Taxonomy (NCBI): domain Eukaryota; kingdom Metazoa; phylum Arthropoda; class Thecostraca; order Balanomorpha; family Balanidae; genus Amphibalanus; species Amphibalanus amphitrite. The sequence goes on along the minus strand of NW_024881529.1, from coordinate 19,359 downwards.
ACGTGCCACGACGGTCACTGAGATGTATCAATAGTAGTCAATTACGGGGTAGAAGGGATGGCGCTACCCAGCAAAAAAGACCGCAGGCCAATCGGTCCAGCGGTTGCTGAGATATAAGCCTCTCAAAAGCGTTACAGGCCGGGCCGGGCCGGGCCGCTCATACTGAGATTTTTCCGTTATACAGCAAAAAAGACCGCAGGCCAATCGGTCCAGCGGTTGCTGAGATATAAGCCTCTCAAAAGCGTTACAGGCCGGGCCGGGCCGGGCCGCTCATACTGAGATTTTTCCGTTATATTGAAAAGACTCGCTTCGCTCGCTGCGCTCGCTCGCTCGTAATAATACCCCCACCACCCGTGAATTTAGTGCAATATCCTCCTTTCGCCCCACCAACGGCAGGTTCGTTTTCCACGATCCCGCCTTGTCTCTTACCGCTGTGCGATCACGTGTTTGGAAATGTCTGATTTTTGTCACTTTTGACCGTATTTTGGAGATGCCTGGTCACAATGTCACATTTGTGTGACAGTTGGGAACCGTCGACATTTTGAACCATATTACTATCGACCCTGTGCCGCTCGTTGCAGACCAAAGGGCAACGGTGGAACGCCCGACTCGAGAAGTGGCGCAAGGAAGCCGAAGGGAGCGACATGGAGACGGACGACGAGAAAGACGACGACGAAGACGAGAACGGAGACAAGAAGGAAGCCGAGAACGGAGACAAGAAGGAAGCTGAGAACGGAGGCGGAGGCGGAGGCGAGGACGGCGTGGTGCCGGACCCGGACGCGGAGACGGACGAGCAGCTGCGGCGGCGCTCCTTCACCATCAAGAAGCTGGTGCGCCTACTGCACGTCCGCAGGCCGGTCGAGCCCGTCATGGCCATCGTCGGCAAAAAGTGAGCAGCCGCACCGGGTCGGTGACGGTGGTCTGATGATTCGTCATGCTCCGCGCGAGTGTTTTTTAGAATCGTTAAGTAAATTGTCCATATCAAATGGGTTTTGTACTTAGCATTGACCTCAAATCAATTTTTTATTCTGCATTTTCTTTGCTCAGTTAGCGAGCTTTCATCTGCGCTAAGCCGTGTGTCTCACACTCAGTTGTTCCATTGTCAAGTCATGCTTTGTGCTGCTGCTTATCGTTCGGACTTAGGCTTATTACGATATTTTTATGAGGCTATTCACAGGATAAAATGTATCACAGAATGGTCTATATCCAACGCCGTCATGGAATATCTTATACCTATTGCTTCCCCTATTATACCTTCGCTGATGATCGAATACCACGCCCTGTACCGTGCGGTGTCTTTTTTCACTGACTGCCCGACCCCACCCCGCACCGCGCTCACCCCCTCTCACCCCCCCCCCCCCCTCCCGCGCCGGTGTCAGGTACCCGGCCGACCCGGACGCGTTCCGACGCAGCGGCCTGCCGGGCACGTTCGACTCGTCCCGCTCTGGCCAGAGGATGCGTCTGCCGGTGCCGGAGACGTGGGAGACTCAGGTGGCACAGCGCGGCAACAAGGCCGAGGTGTGGCAGCAGCTGATCGGTGAGTGAAGGGCTCATGGGGGGGGAGGCTCCGGGTGAGCAGCAGGGGGGGGGGAACTCCAGCTGAGCGGAGGGGGAGGGACTAAGGCTGGTGGAGGGAGGGGGACCCCGACCGGGGCGGAGGGACAGACTTGGAGCCCCGGCGGGGTCGATGATGGGACAGTCGGGTGGTGGTTAGGGATTCGAGCGGGGCGACTATGAAACAATCTAGTGGTGGGGAGGGACGGGGTGAGGAGGTCGAAATGGCTGCGGCAGTAATTCGTTAATAGTTACGGAGCGAGCGAAGCGAGCGTAGTCTTTCCTTAGATTAACGGAAATTTCTGAGTATGAGCGGCCGGCCGGCCGGCCGGCCGTGGTCACGCTTTTGCGAGGCTTATATCTCAGCAACCACTTGACCGATTTACACGCGGTAATTTTTATAGGGTAGCTTCATTCCTTCTACCAAGTTTTGGACTATTCCCGATGCATGTGGGTGACCCCTTATGCACGTGCCACGTGCAAAACGAAGAGGTGTCACTTTTGTAATTGTTGCAATATCTCGGTAACTACTTGGCCGATTGCGCTGAAAGTTGGCATGTAGGTAGGCACCCACTAGGCAATGCATATCCATGTGCCAGAGTTGGGGTGCTCCTGCACGTGCGCACGTGCAGGGGTCGATTCCAGATCTCGAGAACGGCTGGATCGATGGCGCTCAAATTTGGTACATGGTTAGGGACCGGTTAGTAGGGTGCTGTGCAAAAGTCAGTTGGGACCCATTTTGCACGTGCGCACGTGCAGGGTTCCGCTTTCAGATCTCGAGAACGGCTGGGCCGATTGTGCTCAAATTTGGCACATCGCTAGAGACCGGTAAGTAGGGTGCCTTGCACAAGTCAGCTGGAGGTACCCCCTCGAAATTTCGCACGTGCAAGGCTCACCCTCTCGCTCGCTCCGTTTGTCGCCCCAAAAGGCGTTATACTGGTGGTACTGTTGCTAATTGGCGGTGCAGGGTGGCTTGAAAAGGTCCTTTCTTACATTCATTCATCCTCTATCCCTAGTACTCAGCGTAAACAACTAATTATTGGCCGGCCGTCGCTGTAGGCACCACTCCTCCCATTGCTCGCACCGCTGTACCGTAGTCACACCGTAATAACTCCCACTCGTGGTCCCACAGACAACAAGAAGCTGCCCTACATGGCCATGCTGCGCAACCTGCGTAACCTTATCCTGGCCAAGATCGGAGCCGCCCACCACGACAAGGTGATCAGCACACTCACCAACGAGAACGCGGTACTCAACAGCAAACAGATGGTATTCAGGTGAGAGATCGCGCTGTGTTGATTTTATGGATTGTATGGCAGGTGGTGGATTGATGACAGGAAGTGGAACATTCCGTAAAAATAGTTATTTGTGTTTTCCATTTAGCTGCCCTGAATTCGGCAAAATATATTGCAAAAAAGAAACTCATTTATGGTCCTCTGATCTCGGCAGTCATGTTGTTCGGCTCTCGCCATACTTTTTACGGAGCGCTGTAAGTTGGTGTATATTTCTGTGTGATATGGGCCGCGGCATGCTGTCTGGGAGCCGGGAGGACTGTCCCGCTGTACGAACCTCTGCTGATTTCCCACGCCTCGCCAGGTACCTGTCGGCGTACGCGGCGCTGGACGAGCTGGAGGTGCTGATCACCGACTCCCTGGCTGAACAAGAGGCCGCCCGCGCATCTGAGCAGGGTGAAACTCCGGCCGAGCGCGGACAGGCGCGTCGCAGGGGCGCACCCAAGAAGCCCGCCCCACAGCGCTTCTCCAAGGAGTACTGGATTGCCCGCAAGAAGCGCGTGATATCCGCCAAGCAGCAGTGAGTTATGTGCGGGGCTGGTCCGGGCTAGCTGACAGGGTAGAAGCAAGCTTCGGTGTAAGGATTTCGCAAGATGTAGAGGCTAAAGCTGTAGAGAGGAGAGAGTGCTGGGCGGGAGACAGCGCGCTATGTTAGTGTCAGTGGAGTCTCATTGTCAGTGGTATGTCAGCCAGGTGTTAGTGACAGTATAACGTCCAGGGAGATCTCTCAGGACCAGCCTCCAGGGACGGAGGCGTTCCATTCACCACTGACTCCGCTCTGACTGCCGCCAGTGCCATCCCGCCGTGACCAAACTTTCCCCTTCTGTATTTCCCGCGTCTTTATTCACATACTGCTCCGCTGTGACCCACCTACCAACCCTTTATGACCCCTACTGACCCCCTCAGTGACCTCATACTGACCCTCGGTATCCCCTTCTGACCCTTCAGGAAGTCCAAGTACGACCTGGAGGTGGTTCGCCGGTACCGTCTGGCACTGGACCGAGCTGTGGCCATCGCCACCATCCACAACGTGGCGCCCATCTCCGGGCGCACGCTCATCTTCTGTGACGTGTCGGAGAGGATGGACCACGTCTGCGCCTCGGCCAAGGGCATGGGCAAACCGAAAACGGTACGTACGATCGACGGGGTGGTAGAGGCCGACGTGCTGATGAACACGGGCGAGGGGAGGGGGCGTTTGCTGAGCGGATAGTGAGCCATGGAGACGCACTATGAATGGTTTAAATTTTGCTGTTGTTTGTGTGTTTTCTGAGTGAATGACCCGAATTCAATGACTCCTCAGCCAAGCTTTCCTATTGTGTGCCGCCTGCTTTTGCTGGCTTTCTCCGGCGATTCTCAGGGTAGCTAGCTGAAGCTGTTTAGCGGCATAACACATTTCAAATAATCCAATAAAGCTCCCCTTTACACGTCCTTCACCGGTGATTGGACCAGCCCGCCTCTGACCATTTCCCCTGCGTCTGTCCCTCCGTTACCAGGCGCGCACGATGGCGCTGCTGCTGGCGCTCATGTGTCAGCGCTCCTCGGAGCACTGCGAGCTGGCGGTGTTCGGTCAAGGAGCTCCGTACCTCCTCCCGCGCCAGAGGAACGTCAACCTGCTCAAACAGGCAGCTGATGAGGAGACTGCGGTGGACCTACAGCGGCGTCGTGGCTTCGAGCGCAGCGCCGCCGCCGACTGGGGAGATGCTGCTTCTGAGGAGGTAGGTGGGACTGGGTAGTGGGTAGACGCTTGCCTCCGAGGGGCAGGTGGGAAGAGGGGAGGGAGGGACTGGGGAGACGCTGCCTCCGAGGAGTTAGATGGGCCGGGGGGGGGGGGTATTGGTAAACGCCGCCTCCGAAGGGGTAGGTGGAGGAGGGAGGGAGGGAAAGAGTGGGAGGATGGAGTGAAGGGGAAAATGCTCATTCGGAGGATATAGAAAATTAAGAGAGGATTTGAGGAAGGACTGAAGAAACACTAATTCGGAGAGTATGGGTGGAGAAAGAGCGAGGGCTCGATAAAGTAAATGGTTATGGCTCGATAAAGTACTTTTTTACACGCATGTTAATGATTGGGCTTTTGTCATTCTTTCTTCTTCTTTTTTTTTTGTTGTTCTTGCAGATGTAGCTAGGTGATAACTGCATCGGGGTTGGCTTGACACCATCCGTTCGATTTGACGCCATGCACACACTTCACGATTGGGCACATTTATTGACACTGACTCCGTTACGAACGGTATGGACGTTTGAACTGCACCCATTGAGCAGTAAAGCAACTGGCGAACGTCGAGCCACCGAGCTCTCCGGGAGCGCGGTACGGCGACGGTTTCGACACTCATGACGACAAATGATACACTGTGGGCGCCCCTGACACCGACGTGGCGCAACCATGATATAACATCTGACGAAGGGGCACATAGGACTCTGAGACTCGGCAAATAGGTATGCATACGTGCTCTCTCTCTCTCTCTCTCTCTCTCTCTCTCTCTCTCTCTCTCTCTCTCTCTCTCTCTCTCTCTCTCTCTCTCTCTCTCTCTCTCTCTCTCTCTCTCTCTCTCTCTCTCTCTCTCTCTCTCTCTCTCTCTTCTCTCTCTCTCTCTCTCTCTCCCTCTCTCTCTCTCTTTCTCTCTCTCTCTCTCTCTCTCTCTCTCTCTCTCTCTCTCTCTCTCTCCCCTATTCTCTCTCTTCTCTCACTCATTCTTTAATTCTCTATAGCCTTCCGAAGATGCTGCACCACTAAACACCACGGGAGTCGCTTCCCCCGACAGTAATGTCACTGATATTTCACATTTCCCCTCACTTATCCCGGCTCGCCCGTCTCTAAGCTACCCTCTTTCCTTCTCAGTCATGCTCTGAGGACATGTCGGCCGATTCTTCATCCGACCCGGAGTGCGAGTCCAACTCTCCACAGCAGAAGAGCGGCAAGCCGAAGAGCGTTCTGATGCCAGGCTATACACCTGCTCAGCTGTCTGAGGGTGTGGCTGCTGTGGAGTCCGCACTCGACTTCTGCCTCCACGAACGCCAATGGGTGAGTACCAGCCGCTGTTTCGGACACCGCGAGACGGGCAGACAGCCGACAGTTGAGGATCACAGTGGACGTCGGGTGGCGCCGGTCGGGGCTCTTTGGTACGGCACTGGCCGCGCTCGGTCCTGGCACGCCTTGGTGTCCTGACCGCGCCGGGCTCGGCCCAAACCGGTGGCCGGCGCTGGTAGTCTGATCCGCACGTCACTAACCACTGAGCGTCCAGGCTAGGTTCTGCACCACCACACCTCATCACTCGCCGCTCCGACACTCGGTTCTATCGCCCGGGCCTCGGCGTGTCCCTGACCTGCACCGGCCTGGGCTGTAATAGAGTCCACACGCGCACACCGCTCCCTCATCGCTGGTCGAGTTCCGTCTCTCCAGGGAACGTTACATAGTAGGGCGCCCCCGGGTAGTAGCCGCGTGCCGATCCGGCCCGGCCGCCGCCGCCTCCGCCCACTGTACTCAGCGTGCCGTAGATGCCGTTCTGCATCACATAGGAACCCGGTGGCGGCACGGCCATCTTGCTGGAGACGAGAGTACCTGAGCGGCTGGCGGGCGCCGGCGGTGGGCCGCCCACCATCGGGTAGCCGGGGTAGGTGAGGTAGTTCCACTGGGGTGGCGGCCCGGGCGGGCCCGGCGGGCCGGGTTTGACGCAGGTACAGCCGCTGGGCGCGCGGAGGGCCAGCGGGCCGGCCAGCGGACCGCCCTGGTACTCGCGGCTCGAGTCCCACCGCCAGAAGCAGCAGAGGCGGCACACGCAGACGCAGACGATCACCAGGATGATGAGAGCCACCACACCTGTGAAACAGAGTGGAAGAGGTGTTAGGGGTGATGCTACCGGGGAGAGAGTTGTAAAACTGTAGGGAGACGAAAAAAAAAAAACGGAAGCAGCAACACAACGAACAACCGAGCGAACGAACAATAAGCAATGAGTTCCAAGAGTTTCCTCGGTGTCACCTCCTCTTTGGTACCAGGTCCCCTCCCCTCCCGACTATCCATCCCTCCCGTTACGCACCTCCCACGATGCCGATGATGAGCGCGTCCATGTTGTTGACACCGGCCTGTTTGGCCGTCTCCGGGTCGGCGGGTGCCGGCTCCGACTCCAGCTCGGGCTCCGGCTGGCGCGGCGGCAGCGTCCAGATGATGTCCGGACGCGCCGTGGTCGTGGTGCGTCGTGTCGTGAACACGATCTCCGTGGTGGTGGTGGTCTGACGACCGGCGCAGGTCAGCTGGTCGGCCTGGAGCGCCGTCAGCCGCCGGCCCGACAGGTCGGCCGGCGCCGCGCACCTGCGGGGAGAGAGGGTGGGTCAGTGTTGGTCAGGGTCCGGTGGAGGTGACGGCTTCCGCACACACGAGGAAGCAATGGTAGGACGGAGTATCTACCCAGTGGTCTGCCCTTAATAGCTTACGATGTCCGTGATAGCGTCAGGTGTCCCTAATCGTCTCTAATGATAATCAGCTTAGAGTTTATATGGAAGGGTTGATGAATTGCACAGAGTAGAAGGAAAACACTGAAAGAAAACTAATTTCTTAGTTCATCCCTGATCGTGATGTGGGAAGCATTTATCAAAAGAAAGGACTTATCACATCGATCACCAGAGATGGACTTCACTTTTCGATCGTGACGTCAATTAGCATGAGTAATGAGAGCCGACAAGAAGGGACATTTCAATGTCCAGCTCTGGACTATTCAGCTTGGTTAGTTCTGCCACACCACTCCCTCACCTGATGTCCCTGAAGTCGTCGTCGAGGCGGTCCTGCCGCAGTTTCTCGAGGAGCCAGCGGCGCAGCGGCGCGGCGTTACAGTCACAGAAGATGGGGTTGGAGGCCAGGCCGGTGAGGCTGACGGTGCGCTGGCGGTCGTCGAGCCGCGCCAGCAGCTGTGGACTGACGCTGGTCAGCTGGCTGCCGCGGACGTCCAGCGCCACGGCCGTGGACAGCGGCACGGGCAGCAGCATCTTGGTGGGGATGCCGGCCACCGAGGTGTCTGCCAGCACCAGGCGCACGGCCGGGCTGCTGAGGCCGGCCAGCGCGCCCGTGGAGATGCTGCGCACCGCGCGGCCGTGCACGCCGAGCTCGCGCAGCCGCGGGAAGAAGGCCGGGTGCAGCTGGTCTTGCAGCACCGGGTCCTTAACCTCCACGTGCACCGCCTCGAGCGTGCTGAGACGCTCCAGTATGCCCTTGACGTCGAGCGCCGTGACTCCCGGGTAGGAGTGTAGCGACAGCTCGCGCAGGGACGGTAGCGACTCGAACGCCGTCTTCTCGATACGCGAGCATTTGGCGAGATCGGTGAGCCGCAGTTTCTCCAGGTTGTTGAGGTAGGTGAAGTCGCCGCGGATGACGTACGAGATGGGGTTGCCAGAGACGTCCAGCTCGCGCACGAAGCGCAGCTTGGGCCAGATGGTGGCCAGACCGAAACTCAGGTTGGGAATCTGGTTGTAGGAGAGATCGATGGTCTGTAGGAGGGTGGGTCGCTCGAACAGCGACTCGGAGATCTTGACGACGTCGTTGCGTGACAGATTGAGTACGCGGAGGTAGGGCGTCTCCAGGACAGGGATAGTACGAACGCCGCATCCGACCAGGTGCAGCTCGCGCGCCGCCTTCGGCTCATTCATCAAGATCTCGACTGAGTCTGGTGACAGCGGGTTGAAGGACAGGTCGAGTATCTTGACGTTGGCCAGAATATCCTCCTTCGGCGGGATGGAGCGCACCTGGTTGTGAGACATGTTGACGTCGTCGAGGAAAATGAACTGCTTGCGAAGCGCGTCCAGCGGCATCGTATCGAACCTGTTGTGGGCGAGGTTAATCTTCTGCAGCATCTGCACCTTGAGCCGGCTGAAGATAGCCTCTGGCAGCGTACTAAGCTGGTTGTTGTTGAGCTCGAGCGCCAGGCGGACCAGACCACTGAATGTATCCTCATGCAGCGTCGTCAGCCGGTTGTGGCTGAGGTCGATGAACTGGAGTTGCGTCGAGTTCTGGAAGGCGGTCTGGTTGATGTTGGTCATGTTGTTGCCGCTGAGATTGAGCTGGCGCAGGTGTGGCATCCCGGAGTAGTCGCTACTGGAGATGCTGGTGATGGTGTTCGACTCCAGGTTCAGATGCTCCAGCTTGGTCGAATCGGCCAGCAACTCGGCTGGGAAGAACTCGAGCTTGTTGTGGCCGAGGTTGAGCCAGCGCAGGTTCGAGTGGATTTTGAACGCGGCCGGGTACAGGAACGTGATCTCGTTGTGACTGAGGTCGACGATGCGAAGCTCGGTTCCGTCGGTCGTCACGTTGAAGTAATCCGCCTTGAAGGTGGCCAGCTGGTTCGAGTCGAGTTTGAGGATGTGCAAGAAGGGGACGCCGCTGAAGGCGGCCGGCTGCACCACCGAGATGTTGTTGGCGCTGAGGTCGAGTGTGTGCAGGAACGGCAGACCGACGAACGCCTGTTCGGGCACCTCACGGATCCGGTTGTGCTGCAGCTGGATGACATTGACGTTCGACTCGGCTAATGTGGTGGACGGCACGGCCGCGATCCGGTTGTCGCTCAGGTCCAGGTTCGAGATCTGCGGCAGGTCCTTCAGCAGCCGCGCCGGCAGCGCCTCCAGCCGGTTACCGCTGATGTCGAGTTCCTGCAGCCGCGGCAGCAGCGCGAACGCGTCATCCTCCACCTCAGCAATGTCATTGCTCTCCACATTCAGCTTGCGCAGCTTGGGCAGGCTCAGCTTCCCGAGTTTGGCGATCCGGTTCATGCCCAGGTCGAGCTCCTGAAGCGTGCCGTTGACGCCGTCCACCATCTCCGCTGACACCTCGGGGATCTGGTTACCGCGCAGCGACAGCTTCTGCAGCCGCGAGAAGTCCTCGAACGTGCCCACCGGCAGCTCGCGGATCACGTTGTAGGCCAGCGAGAGCTCGCGCAGGCCGGCGATGCCGGAGAGCGTGTCACGCGCGATCACCCCGATCCGGTTGTGCTCGAGTGAGAGGGTGCGCAGGGCACTGAGCGGCCGCAGCGCCTCGTGCGGCACGTACAGGAGGCCGTTGTCGTCCAGACTGAGCGTCTCCAGCCGCGACAGACCGCGGAACGTGCCGCGGAAACCGTCATCACCCTGCCGAAGAGGAAGGGAAACGTCTTAGCACATGGTGTTGCACTCTGTTACAGAGTTGCGGCCAGCCGGTTTGACTTGCCTTAGCCGAACGGACGGCAAATTTCTTGCCTTCCGTCGATGGGCATAATGGCTCGAAAGCTTAAACACATTTGCATGCTAGATCATATGCTCGATAATTCTAATCATGGTGTTCACGCGTGATAATTTTATTGATTACTCGATAATGTCGATACTCTGGACTAATGTTATGCTGATTTGAGGCTGGTTTTCCACCTAGCTCACCCTCGGACAATCATAGGTCACTTCATTTGCATAACGTTATCTCATTTACCTAGATCATACAAAACAGAGCAGAACCTGGTCAACCTCAAACGAGTCTGTTTGCTCGCCACGCTCCGTCGTAATACCGATTCGGTAATCGCTCACTTATGTCATCACAGATATTACTTCTCTGCTGATAATCACATGGTGACGTCACCATACCGATTTACGGGCTGCCATATGACAACGGACATCGGCGTGAGCATGGACCCGTGAGCCATAACGATAATTGCTGCGGTGTATCGAAGTGTGTATTAGAGCGTGAAAAAAGGGTTGTGCGTGTGGGTCGTAACGGCACCTATCATGACGCTTATTTGTTTGATACTTGTAATTGTGAACTAGGGGCTAGGGCAGGGTTCAAAGAGCAGTGAACTTACATAGCTGACCATTGACCAACCCGATCTTTCATTTCACGTGCTTAGGACCCATGACACGAATACCTACCCAGTAATATGTAAAGGAGTAGAGAGGAAACCTGGTAACCAAATCAGAACTCGGAATCCCTGACGCTGTAAGCTCTTTTTTCGTGATCATGAGACGTTTTAGAGGGCTGGGTGTAGGCCTTTGAAACTCGAATATTTTATATCGTAAATGAGTGTTTGCTAGTGCGTAGGTATGGGAGATCTGATTCTGATTGAGAGCGCTAAAATAGCTGCTGTTGTTTATGGTGTCCTTTTCTATTGAAGCGTGGTATGAGGTGGGAGTAGTAGAATCCGTTACTCGCGCAGTTTCCATATTCATTGGTTAAATGAGGTGCGTTCCGGACTTGGGGTCAGAAGATCAGGACACGACTCCGCTCAGTCTTAGTCTCGGCTATGACATGTTTTATTTCCATTGTTTTTCGTTGGTGTCAGTCGGCTCCATTGGTATCTGCAGGTCCAAAATTATCTCGCGATAGTTGCTCCTTTCACACTCAGTCCTGATAAAAAAAAGCTTTCGGATGAACCTGACCTTGCTGAATCTAGCAAAAAGTGACAAGCGAATGAGATTTACATAATTTTTCTATGTGCATATGATCGAATGCTGCTGCATACATAGTGCTTAGGTAGTATGTAGGACTCCTGAACTGTAGGCATAGCTGGTGTGGCCTGTGCTACCAAAGACCATCCTTAGTATTTCGCGGTCTTATAACAACGTCTTTTCCATCCGGGTCGTATTCTCCCTACTGTTCCGACGCGACCTTTGGTGACCTCTGCCACTCTGTGCCTGTCTGACCTTTGGTGACCTCTGACCTCCGAACAGTGATCCCGAACGTCCTTGCGTCAAGGACCGCGCCGCACCTCCCGCTCACTCATTGGTAATCCGGCTTCACCTATGCAGTTTGTGCACGCCGCACTGTATGCAAAGCAGTGCGAACCTCAGCAGCGGAGGGACGGCGTCGGACGCGTGGAGACCGCGCCCCGCGGCGCTCCGTAACGGTGCCGGCCGGACGGGCCGCCGCCGGCCGAGACGGCGCGGGACGGCATTCCTGCGTGCTCCGGCCGACCGGGCCCCGGTCACCGGGCAGCACAGGGTGGAGGGAGTGGAGCGGGCGAGAACCGGACCGGGTCCGGGTGGGATGGAGGAGGGTGGGGGTCGACCTACGATACGCAACTTTTGAATTAGCTATTAAGAAATAAGTGAGGGCGAAATTTTGCTGTAGTTGACCCCTACGACCGTGACTGTCCTTTCTTCTCAACTGCCAGGCTGGACTAGCCACGGTAGCACGCGGTCACCGAACAAGTGATCTAAACCTCAGATGATCCACACCGAGGCTAGCCTCGGTAGCGCAGTATCTGTTTCTCCACCGGTGTTGTCTCACTACCGGCAAGCACAGGCAGTCCGTCGTAAACTGACCACAGACGTACAGATAGCCCTGTCACCGGTGACGGACGGTTCTCCGGTAATGGACCGTGCTCCGGGTCATCCGCGGGCGCCGGCGGCGCCGCGGAGGCTCTCCCGGCCTCCGTGAACCCCCGTCCTACTGTCGCGTGACTGATGATGTCCCGAGGAGTACTGATCCGTGAGAGTACTGATCCGAGCCCACCCGCGGTGGAGGACGCTTCTCCGCGTCACCAGTGCCAGTGCTGATTAATGGTGATCGTTTTGGTGTCAATGGTATTGAGATCGTTTAGTGAGCTGTTTCTGTAAGGAAGCTGGAAAGAGAAGCGGCTTTCAGCCGGCAGTGCAGCAAGACTGGGGAAATGAATTGAATACTGTTAGTCTCGCTTCTAATGCGATCGGGAGATGCTCATTGCTCATTATGTCGGTAGTGAGTAGAGGTAATAGACGGAGAAGCTGAAAGATAACGGAAAATGAAGTATGACTCACAGATGAGGAGTCTGGAGGATGACGAGTGATGGTAAATGACGCTTATTTTCGTCCGATGACTCTGATCAGCTCTGTCGCTGAACCCGTTAGCCGCCTTTCCAACTTGCGCACAAACCGCCCAATCTCTAACTAACATTACTACTGCGCTCTCCAACTTCGAATACTCTTCCTTCTCCAGACTTTTTCTTTTCCTCCTACCATTGACAGCCAATAGTTGCCTACTACCACTGAATGGATGCTCGGCAGACACTTTTACTATTATTAATGTCATCTTCCCATTTCTTTTGACCCATTCCCTCTCCAGAACCGGTCAGCAGTTTCTACACCTATTTTCTGCGCCATCCATTCCCTCCCCCAGCGCCGCTGAGCTCACGGATCTATGTTCCGACCGTCATCGGTTCTCATGCGGGCGCTGGCGCCGCGGTCCGACGGGCTGGTTCAGTGACCCTCACCCTGGCGGGTCAGCACGGGTCGACCGCTGGGGAGACGCCAGCGTGTGAAGGCGGCAGTCAGAACCGCACTCCGCGGTCCGCGCCGACAGACGGGTACGGTTCGGAGTCGTGTGTGGAATCATGATTGTTCTTTTGGGTGAGGAATTCTGCTCTTGGGTCGCCTGAGCAGGTAGGGCGATTGGCTATGAAATGCTTCTATTGCTGTGCCATTGGTAACTGCTAAGTGATCTTCTGTAGTTGGTAACCCTACCTGGGTGATACTCTACAGTCTACACTCTACATGATACACCGATACACCGAATTTTCATAACTGATAATGGCCAAAACACTACGGTGTAATTTCGCAAGTGCATGGACTGACTTGAGACTGGCGTAATATCCAGCGATACCCACCTGTCTGATCATGTTGACGCCGAGCCGCAGCTCCCTGAGGTTGACGAGCGGCTCGAACGTGCCGTCGGCCAGGGTGGCGATGTTGTTCCGGGTCAGGTCGAGCACCTCCAGGCTAGAGAGGGGCGCCAGCTGAGACGCCTCCACGCCCTGTGGAGACGGCGGGTCATGGGTCAAGGTCGATACCGTAAAATATAGACTGGCTGGGTGTAGGCGGTGAGTGTGGGCTGAGGGCGAGGGATGGTTCCATTTTGACTAGTCTTCATTTTCACCTTTGGCTGACTATTTCGCACCTCTATACTAACCTACAGCGGTCTTTTGTAGCCCTGGATCTGTTATGTTGGTAGAAGACCGCATGAATAAGGTATTGAAGCTGTTGGATGAAATGTGTGAAATTTTTACCAAGTCTGCTGATATCGCTCTGAATTCTTCAGTACATTCCCGATATTGCCTCAACTATGCCCAGCTCGCCGCTGTGGATTCCTTTCGTATCTCTCTGGCATCCATCAGGAGGTTTCTCAGCCTCTTTGCCCTCCAGTCGGCCGATCTTGTCGATAGACGTTCCAGTGGAGAGTGCGATGATGACATGTCATCACCGATCGCGTCGGTGAGAGGCCGGCCTCAGGAGCGCACCTTTGTCGGCGAGAGAAGCGCGCGGCACGGCCAGTTTCGCCATGCATTCTCCGGTGGACAGGGAAGCAGCGCGCTGCCGGCTCCGTACCTGCGGGTGCGAGAGCTCCTCCCCTGTTCGGCCGCCGAGCGGCTTGCTTGTGTGTCACGATCTCAGTGGAAGGTAATGGGCGCAGAGGAGGCCATAGCGGCCACGATCGGCCGTGAGGCGAGGCGCATGTGACGGCCGCTTTGGTTCGTGTTGTGCGGCGAGGACGCTGGGGGCCTGCCGTCGGGGGTGCTTGCGGGCATCTTATCTCATGATGGGGCTCTGCATTACTTTGAGATTCTTTGAACCGCTTATGAAACCATACCCAGAGACCTGATAAATATCCAGCGATTGAGTTAAAACTAAATATTTAAATTAAATTAAACTAAAGTCAGTATTGGGCGTCTGTTATTTTTTCGTCACGGGCACGGGAGGGGATGAGGCAGACGGACACGGAGAGTGGCCGCGTCTCCCACGCGTGACACGCCGTCCCAATGAAGCCGTCCGGACACGCTGGGCTGCCCTGTCTGTACAGTCACCAGCACTTGCTACCCATCACCCCCGGACGGCGGGGGAGCAAGCTACCACCGCCCTTGCGAGACTAGCGCAGCCATGCGCCAAGAAGTGGAAACACCACGTGACTGAGGCCACGTGAGGGCAGGGTCACGTGATGGAGGGGCGGAGCATAGTAGCTTTTGCGCCCGACACTAACTGAAATGCGGCGCTGTGATTGGGCGCTTTAGCATGAATGAAGCCCCGGCGCCAGAATCAGCCGTTCGCCTTATATGGAAGGTAAGCCTGTGCGTTTCACTGTTCTGTGTTGGTTTGAGAGCCACGGCACCATACGAATTGTGAGCCCCTTTGAACGGGTCACCGCCCGAGGCACTGAGGCGACGGCTGTGCCGGGCAAAGCCTAGCCTGGTGGGAGAGGTGGGCCAGGGAAAGTGCGATCGAGCAGCCACACTGAGACGTGGATTGGTATTATCTAACCGGGACAAACGATGTCAGCAGCCTCTTCTCGTTGACACGAAAACTTTGACAGACAACGTTGGCAGTGCCCAATCAAAAGCTACTAAATGATTCAGTTAAGAAGTTGGCGAGATAACCAGACCCAATAAAAAGTTTTTAATTCGATTTTGATTGACAAATGACATACAAGCCCGCTGTGATGGACCAAAAAAGGAGCTGAACAGTTCATACATCTTCTAAAAAGCTCAATGGTAAAAATTTAAAAGTCAAATGTTAAAATTCAGCCTGCACGGGCTGCATGTTTAAGCTCGGGTCCGGCACTGCCAGGAAGCTTATATTGCCAGGCTTGCAATTCCACTACGTTGTAATATAACCAAGAGTTATGTGAGAGCAACAACTAAAAGCCTCGAGCCCCGTTGGGGGGAGCGGGCGCGAAACAGCCCCGTCTCCTTTTCAGTCGATATCTCTTAAAGTATAGCGTAGGTCGCCACCAAACTTTCAAGACCCCTCCGGGCATCATTTTACACCTTGTGACCAAATTTTTCCAGAGCTCTTATGAAAGGTTAGTCACAAATGACGTCAGAGTGACCTCATGTTCTGTCATTTTCGACCCAATAAAAGGTTTAGCAGGAAGAGCTGTCACGCTTAGGGTAAGGTGCCTAATTAGCGACCCTTTCCGATTTGCGACCTACCTCCCTACAGAAAAACTGGCAGGAGAAAACGGGGTAAAAACATCGTCAAAGGGTCAGCCATACTTTGGTTATCAAATTAAATTATTTTCCGGTCGTCGATGTTTCTGGTGGGACGTTTCAGGTGAGTTTAAATAAAAATGACGAGTTTCTTATCCAAAACGTGTGTGTTTGGGCCCTCTGAGATGAAAAGCGATGCACATTAGGATGATGCACATTTTTTATTCTGAATCGACATTCCTTTTTCAATTGATTGCCGTTTTCCTATAGTGAATCGCTGAACTGTGCACAGCATGGCGGCTAAAAATGAGTCGCAACTCATATTTCCTATTTGCGCCTGACATGGTCGCAAATAGCTCAAGATGGGAAAGAAAGGGGAAAAGAGAGAAATGAAAATGAGGTGTTGCTGAAGCTTGCAATGTGTGGCAGGGGATGCCAAATGTTATCACCGACTGCAGGGGTGCCGAATTCAGCACGGACCTCGAATATCATACGAGATAGCCCGCAAAATTTGGGTTTCCGCCTTCTTTTCGCCTTCGGTGCATCACGTGATCAGTTTTTACTTACGTAAATGTGTTTGATAAACGTCCCGGTTCGAGTGATTGAGTGCTTTGCGTATAGGTTACCTTTTTGAGGTCATATTTCATCTTTTCAGGCGTCGCATTTTTTGCCATTTTTAATATGGGGAAACCCATAGACTTATTAGCGACCCTCCCCGGTCGCTAATCGGGAAGAGTTCCCTATTAGCGTTTTTTGCAATGGGTTGCCAAAATGCTCACTACAAATAAGTTAGTGAATATTGGGGCAGAAAATGACTATATTTTAATAGAAAAATGAACGATCTCTCCGAAAATCAAGCCAGTAATACAGTGGCACCCACAGAGCGTGAGCAATGACGGTTCAAATTAAGGGGGTCGCTAATGAGGCACCTTACCCTACAGTTTTGAAGATAACAAAAAATAGGTATTCAAGATAAAAAAGATGTAAAATAAACAGCGCTACAAAACTGCCAACTCTGATTTCTAAACAAAAATTGATTTCGACCATCAAAACTATAGAAGTATAACACCCCGAAAATACCAACAACATTCAAAATTAAATTTGGAATATATTTTATAGAACTATCTGCACTAGATATGCCAAACCTAAACTCGACAGCTCCATTTTTAGCAAAGTTATGGCAAAAAAATGTATTACGTAAAATTTTCAAACTCAATTTTTAGCCGTCACAGAACACACAGAGCAAGCGAAAGACCACCATTGGATTTCCCGTGATGAGCTGCATCGAATAGATACCCCTTTTATGCAAAATATTAACTCTGAAATTTAACCTTTTTTGACCTGACCTTGACCTGACCTCCACCAGAACGTAATATAAACCGGCTCCAATGGCCGTCTAGCCCACACCATTGAATTTTAAATGTAAAATTGACCATAAAACATGTATCACGCGACCCTAGCAATTAGCATAGCCCGGCGGCCGCTGGGCCTCCGCGCCACCCGGGCCGCGGGCCGCTGGGGGGGGGGGCATATAGTTGCCCCCCCTTTACTTCTACGACGATATCGTCGCAACGCGAAGAGATAGAGAGGCGAAACTTTGCACACATCTTTCTGAATACCTAGCCGAGGTTGTGTCCAAATTTGGTGTCGATCCCATTTGAAATGACGTCACAGTGACGTCATAAGTGAAATTATAGATTTGCGACTCTCATATTCCTCACGATACATCAGATATATGGGACCGAATATAAAGGGTCGATTATTGGTCAGAAACTGGATGGAAGTGTAGTTAGATGTTTTAGGATGACAGCAGGTGCTGTCTAGTTCATTTACAGTTGAGTTTCATGCTCAGCGTCATCAGAAACGGTCCATATCGGAAAACGACAAAACTTTATGACGTCACTGTGACGTCATCTTAGGTGCTACAACCATCAAACTTTCCTCAAACATTGCCTAGGTATTCATTTGAAGCTATGCCAAGTTTCACGTTCGTAGCTCATTCGGTTTCGGAGATATTTCACAAAACGTAAAGGGGGGCAACTTTATGCCCCCCCCCCAGCGGCTCGTGGGATAGTTGGGTTCATATTGTGACCCTTAGTGACCTGACCTCTTTGACCTGACCTGGCATCAGTGACCTCTTTAGGCAGCATATGTATTGGGCAACCACGCTCCATCGATGTTTTTCGATAACATGCCTTTTATTTGATGTGTTAACTGACTGTAACGCATTCCTTAGACTAAATCGGTGAAAAAATGCAACCTTTGACCTGACTTGTGACGTCATGGGTTGCACCTAGGTCAAAGAAACCTGGAAACAAGGTTCGATAGCCCCTGATAGGGCTATCGAACGTTCTTCGAATTTTCAAAATCGGTCGGTAACTTTCCGAGATCTCAGGTGGAGGACGAAACGGCTGCACCACCCCATCAGGTGGTAGGGTCCGCCAATAGCCCAACGGGGCGCGAATTATTTACTCATTCATACAGTGTCATCTATTTTGAGAACACCTTTCTCACGCCATGACATGGTCCTCTCGTAATAGATCGAGATGAGGAGAGTGTTTTCACGCCTCCTTATGCACGGCTCTAGTGTCATTGAGCTATCAACTGTCAGCGGTTTTCGGACAATGAAGGAAGGCTTTTGGTCGTTTTTAGGTAAGATGGGTCAGATCATTTCAGTGGCGGATCCAGAGGGAGGGCATGGGGGCCATTCTTCCCCCCCCTGGGCCTCCAGGGGGCCCATCACGAAGTTTTTTTTCTTCAATTCATCACGGACGTCACCGACGGGAGATTTAACCCAGAGGTCTCCTAAGGGGGCACCATCCAGAAGGTCTATCGGAATAGAGTACCGTTTTCGGGGTCTTCCGGAGGCCCATTTCTGTCCCTCGCCTCGTTTTTTTTTAGTTTAGTTGAGTCTTTTAGTTTTTAGTTTAATATTGTCCATCTATTTCCATCCCGAGGTCCGCGGGGGCACCATCTCGAGTTCTCAGGGGGCACTATCCCGAGTTCTCCACAGGCACCATCCCAAGGTCGGAGAGGGCACCATCTCGAGGGTCCGGGGCACCATCCCAAGGTCTCCGGCGGCACCATCGCGAGGTCTGATGGCACCATCCCGAGGTCTCCGGGGCACAATTCCAAGTTTCCAGGGTCACTTTTCCGAAATCCGAGGTCTGAAGGAGCACTCTCCCCGGGTCTGAGGGGGCACCATGTCGAAGTCTCAGGGGCACCATCCCAAGGTCTCAGGGGCACCATCCCGAGGTCTCAGGGGCCGTTTGATCCGCGCCGTCCTGGGGGGTTTTTACGCCCCCCCCCCCTAGGTTTTTCGCGAATATCTAAAAAAAAACGGCGACGCGCAGCGCCGCTGTTTTAGATACACTCGTTCCGACATCTTTTTTCGCACATGCTATGAAATTTCAGATCCCGGTCATTCAAGGTCAGGTCACCATGTAACGTCAAGTGACCTTACCTCAGAAAAAGTTAGAAAGCTCGCTGTAGCTACACCGACTGACCGACTGAGCGATCACTTTGAAACTTTCAGTACTTTGCTTAGGGTAACAGTATGTATAAATGGATATCTCGGATTTTTTAATATCTGTGAGTTGTGACCTAAGGTCAGGTCAATTTTG